>NW_027423688.1:7500-1207500 GCF_048934315.1 Petromyzon marinus | reverse complement strand
TCAGGAGGTGAGGTGTGAGGAGGACGAGATGAGGTGTGAGGAGGACGAGGAGAGGGGTGAGGAGAACGAGGAATGAAGAGAACGAGGGGTGAGGAGGACGAGGGGTGAGGAGGACGAGGGGTGAGGAGGACGAGGGGTGCCGAAGACGAGGGGTGAGGAGAGTGAGGGGTGAGGAGGACGAGGGGTGAGGAGGACGAGAGTGAGGAGGACGAGGGGTGAGGAGAGTGAGGGGTGAGGAGTAAGAAGAACGAGCTGTGGGGGTGAGGACGAGGTGAGGGGTGAGAACGAGGTGAGGGTTGAGGACAAGTGAGGTGGACGAGGTGAGGGGTGAGAATGAGGCGAGGGGTCAAGAGGACGAGGTGAGGGGTCAAGCGGACGACGTGAGGGGTAAGGAGGACGAGGTGAGGGGTGAGGAGAATGAGGAGCAGGGTGCGGTGGACGAGCGAGGGGTGAGGAGGACGAGGGGCGAGGAGGACGGGGGGTGAGAAGTAAGAAGAACGAGGTGTGGGGTGAGGAGGACGAGGGGTGAGGAGGACGAGGGGTGAGGAGGACGAGGTGAGGGCTGAGGAGAGCGAGGGGTGAGAGCGAGGGGTGAGGAGAGCGTGGGGTGAGGACAGCGAGGGGTGAGGAGGACGAGGGGTGAGGAGGTGAGGAGCAGGGTGCGGTGGACGAGCGAGGGGTGAGGACGGGGGGTGAGAAGAAAAACGAGGTGTGGGGGTGAGGACGAGGGGTGAGGAGAGCGAGGGGTGAGGAGAGCGAGGGGTGAGGAGAGTGAGGGGTGAGGAGGACGAGGGGTGAGGAGGACGAGTCGAGGGGTGAGGAGGAAGAGGTGAGGGGTAAGAAGAACGCGGTGTGGGTGAGAAGGACGGGGTGAGGTGGGCGAGGCGTGAGGATGACGAGGCGCGGGGTGCGGTGGACGAGGTGAGGTGAGGGGTGAGGAAGACGAGCCGAGGGGTGAGGAGAACGAGGGGTGAGGAGGACAATGGGTGAGGAGGACAATGGGTGAGGACAATGGGTGAGGAGGGTGAGGTGAGGTGAGGGGTGAGAAGGACGAGTCGAGTGGTGAGGAGGACAAGATGAGGGGTAAGAAGAACGAGGTGTGGGGTGAGGAGGACGAGGCAAATGGTGAGGACAGCGAGGGGAGGGGAGGACGAGGAGTGAGGACGAGCTAAGGGTGAGGAGGATGAGGCGAGGGAGAGGTGAGGGGTGAGAAGGACGAGGTGAGCGGTGAGGACGACGACGGGTGAGGAGGACGAGCTGAGGTGAGAGGACGAGTCGAGGGGTGAGGAGGACGAGGTAAAAGGTGAGGCGGACGAGGGGTGAGGAGAGCGATGGGTGAGGAAGATGAGGCGAGGGGTGAGGAGGACGAGGGGTGAGGAGGACGAGGTGAGGGGTGAGGAAGACGAGCTGAGGGGTGAGGAGGACGAGGGGTGAGGAGGACGAGCTGAGGGGTAAAGCGGATGAGGTGAGGGGTGAGGAAGACGAGGTGATGGGTGAGGATGAGGTGAGGGGTGTGGACGAGGTGAAAGGTCAAGCGGACGACCTGAGGGGTGAGGACGAGGTGAGGAAGACGAGCTGAGGGGTGAGGAGGACGAGGTGAGGAGGACGAGGTGACGGGTGAGGAGGACGAGGTGAGGGTGAGGAGGATGAGCTGAGGGGTAAAGATGACGAGGCAAGGGGTGAGGACGAGGCGAGGACGAGGTGAGGGGTGAGGAGGACGAAGTGAGGGGTGAGGAGGATGGAGTGAGGGGTGAGTACGAGGCGAGGGGTGAGGAAAACGAGGGGTGAGGAGGACGAGGCGAGGGGTGAGGTGAAGAGGACGAGCTGAGGAAGACGAGGTGAGGGGTGAAGAGGACGAGGTGAGGGGTGAGGAGGACGAGGTGAGGGGTGAGGAGGACGAGGTGAGGGGTGAGGAGGACGAAGTGAGGGGTGAGGAGAACGAGGGGTGAGGAGAACGAGGGGTGAGGAGGACAAGGCGAGCGGTGAGGAGGAGGCGAGGGGTGAGAACGAGGGTTGAGGAGGACGAGGCGATGGGTGAGGAGGACGAGGTGATGGGTGAGGACGAGGTGAGGAGAGCGAGGGGTTAGAGAAGGACGAGGTGAGGGTGAGGAGGATGAGCTAAGGGGTAAAGATGACGAGGCAAGGGGTGAGGACGAGGCGAGGACGAGGCGAGGACGAGGCGAGGGGTGAGGAGGACGAAGTGAGGGCGAGGTGAGGGGTGAGGAATACGAGCTGAGGGATGAGAAGGACGAGGTGAGGGGTGAGGAGGACGAGGTGAGGGGTGAGAACGAGGGGTGAAGGAGAACGGGGTGAGGAGGACGAGGCGAGATGCGAGGACGGGGTGAGGACGAGGTGAAGGGTGAGGAGGAGGTGATGTTTGATTCGTGACAAAACATGTAATAAAGTTATTAATAACAATCTGAATTATAGTCAATTATTCACGTCTACTACAGAGAGTGCAGGTAGCCGTGTGAGGATGAGGTGAGAACGAGGTGAGGGGTAACGACGAGGTGAGTAGAACGAGAGGCGAGGGGTGAGAACGGGGTGAGGGTTGAGGACGACGGGTGAGGTGGACGAGGTGAGGGGTGAGGATGAGTCGAGAGGTGAGGGGTGAGGATGAGTCGAGGGGTGAGGAGGACGAGGTAAAACGTGAGGCAGACGAGGAGTGAGGAGGACGATGGGTGAGAAAGATGAGGCGAGGGGTGAGGAGGACGAGGGGTGAGGAAGACGAGGGGTGAGGAAGACGAGGGGTGAGGAGGACGAGGGGTGAGGAGGACGGGAGTGAGGAGGACGAGGGGTGAGGAGAGTGAGGGGTGAGGAGGACGAGGGGTGAGAAGGACGAGAGTGAGGAGGATGAGAGTGAGGAGGACGAGGGCTGAGGAGAGTGAGGGGTGAGGAGTAAGAAGAACGAGCTGTGGGGGTGAGGACGAGGTGAGGGGTGAGAACGAGGTGAGGGTTGAGGACAAGTGAGGTGGACGAGGTGAGGGGTGAGAATGAGGTGAGGGGTGAGAATGAGGTGAGGGGTCAAGAGGACGAGGTGAGGGGTCAAGCGGATGACGTGAGGGGTAAGGAGGACGAGGTGAGGGGTGAGGAGGATGAGGAGCAGGGTGCGGTGGACGAGCGAGGGGTGAGGAGGATGAGAAGTGAGGAGGACGGGGGGTGAGACGTAAGAAGAACGAGGTGTGTGGGTGAGGAGGACGAGGCGAGGGCTGAGGAGAGCGAGGGGTGAGGACGGGGGGTGAGAAGAAAAACGAGGTGAGGACGAGGGTTGAGGAGAGCGAGGGGTGAGGAAGACGAGGGGTGAGGAGAGCGAGGGGTGAGGAGGACGAGGGGTGAGGAGAACGAGGGGTGAGGAGGACGAGAGGTAAGGAGGTGAGGGGTGCGAAGGACGAGTCGAGGGGTGAGGAGGAAGAGGTGAGGGGTAAGAAGAACGCGGTGTGGGTGAGAAGGACGAGGTGAGGGGTGAGGTGGGCGAGGCGTGAGGATGACGAGGCGCGGGGTGCGGTGGACGAGGTGAGGTGAGGGGTGAGGAAGACGAGCTGAGGGGTGAGGAGAACGAGGGGTGAGGAGAACGAGCGGTGAGGAGGACGATGTGTGAGGAGGACGATGGGTGAGGAGGACGAGGGGTGACGAGGGGTGAGGAGGGTGAGGTGAGGGGTGAGTAGGACGAGTCGAGTGGTGAGGAGGACAAGATGAGGGGTAAGAAGAACGAGGTGTGGGGTGAGGAGGACGAGGCAAATGGTGAGGACAGCGAGGGGAGGGGAGGACGAGGAGTGAGGACGAGCTAAGGGTGAGGAGGACGAGGCGAGGGAGAGGTGAGGGGTGAGAAGGACGAGGTGAGCGGTGAGGACGACGACGGGTGAGGAGGACGAGCTGAGGTGAGAGGACGAGTCGAGGGGTGAGGAGGACGAGGGGTGAGGAGGACGATGGGTGAGGAAGATGAGGCGAGGGGTGAGGAAGATGAGGCGAGGGGTGAGGAGGACGAGGGGTGAGGAGGATGAGGGGTGAGAAGGACGAGTCGAGGGGTGAGGAGGACGAGGTGAGGGGGGAGGAAGACGAAGTGATGGGTGAGGATGAGGTGAGGGGTGTGGACGAGGTGAAAGGTCAAGCGGACGACGTGAGGGTTGAGAGGACGAGCTGAGGAGGACGAGGTGAGGGGTGAGGAGGACGAGGTGAGGAGGATGAGCTGAGGGGTAAAGATGACGAGGCAAGGGGTGAGGAGGACGAGGCGAGGACGAGGTGAGGGGTGAGGAGGACGAAGTGAGGGGTGAGGAGAACGAGGGGTGAGAACGAGGGTTGAGGAGAACGAGGCGATGGGTGAGGAGGACGAGGTGATGGGTGAGGACGAGGTGAGGAGAGCGAGGGGTTAGAGAAGCACGAGGTGAGGGTGAGGAGGATGAGCTAAGGGGTAAAGATGACGAGGCAAGGGGTGAGGACGAGGCGAGGACGAGGTGAGGGGTGAGGAGGACGAAGTGAGGGGTGAGGAGAACGAGGGGTGAGAACGAGGGTTGAGGAGAACGAGGCGATGGGTGAGGAGGACGAGGTGATGGGTGAGGACGAGGTGAGGAGAGCGAGGGGTTAGAGAAGGACGAGGTGAGGGTGAGGAGGATGAGCTAAGGGGTAAAGATGACGAGGCAAGGGGTGAGGACGAGGCGAGGACGAGGTGAAGGGTGAGGAGGACGAAGTGAGGGCGAGGTGAGGGGTGAGGAATACGAGCTGAGGGATGAGAAGGACGAGGTGAAGGGTGAGGAGGACGAGGCGAGGGGTGAGAACGAGGGGTGAAGGTGAACGGGGTGAGGAGGACGAGGCGAGATGCGAGGACGGGGTGAGGACGAGGTGAAGGGTGAGGAGGAGGTGATGTTTGATTCGTGACAAAACATGTAATAAAGTTATTAATAACAATCTGAATTATAGTCAATTATTCACGTCTACTACATAGAGTGCAGGTAGACGTGTGAGGATGAGGTGAGAACGAGGTGAGGGGTAAGGACGAGGTGAGTAGAACGAGAGGCGAGGGGTGAGAACGAGGTGAGGGTTGAGGACGACGGGTGAGGTGGACGAGGTGAGGGGTGAGGATGAGGCGAGGGGTGAGGATGAGGCGAGCGGTGAGGACGAGGTGAGTAGAACGGGGGTGAGGACGAGGCGAGGGGTGAGGAGAACGAGGTGAGAAGATGAGGGGTGAGGAGGGCGAGGGGTGAGGAGGGCGAGGGGTGAGGAGGGCGAGGGGTGAGGAGGGCGAGGGGTGAGGAGGGCGAGGGGTGAGGAGGGCGAGGGGTGAGGAGGGCGAGGGGTGAGGAGGGCGAGGGGTGAGGAGGGCGAGGGGTGAGGAGGGCGAGGGGTGAGGAGGGCGAGGGGTGAGGAGGGCGAGGGGTGAGGAGGGCGAGGGGTGAGGAGGGCGAGGGGTGAGGAGGGCGAGGGGTGAGGAGGGCGAGGGGTGAGGAGGGCGAGGGGTGAGGAGGGCGAGGGGTGAGGAGGGCGAGGGGTGAGGAGGGCGAGGGGTGAGGAGGGCGAGGGGTGAGGAGGGCGAGGGGAGAGGAGGTCGAGGGGTGAGGAGGGCGAGGGGTGAGGAGGGCGAGGGGTGAGGAGGGCGAGGGGTGAGGAGGGCGAGGGGTGAGGAGGGCGAGGGGTGAGGAGGGCGAGGGGTGAGGAGGGCGAGGGGTGAGGAGGGCGAGGGGTGAGGAGGGCGAGGGGTGAGGAGGGCGAGGGGTGAGGAGGGCGAGGGGTGAGGAGGGCGAGGGGTGAGGAGGACGAGGGCTGAGGAGAGTGAGGGGTGAGGAGTAAGAAGAACGAGTTGTGGGGGTGAGGACGAGGTGAGGGGTGAGAACGAGGTGAGGGTTGAGGACAAGTGAGGTGGACGAGGTGAGGGGTGAGAATGAGGTGAGGGGTGAGAATGAGGTGAGGGGTGAGAATGAGGTGAGGGGTCAAGAGGACGAGGTGAGGGGTCAAGCGGACGACGTGAGGGGTAAGGAGGACGAGGTGAGGGGTGAGGAGGATGAGGAGCAGGGTGCGGTGGACGAGCGAGGGGTGAGGAGGATGAGAAGTGAGGAGGACGGGGGGTGAGACGTAAGAAGAACGAGGTGTGTGGGTGAGGAGGACGAGGCGAGGGCTGAGGAGAGCGAGGGGTGAGGACGGGGGGTGAGAAGAAAAACGAGGTGAGGACGAGGGTTGAGGAGAGCGAGGGGTGAGGAAGACGAGGGGTGAGGAGAGCGAGGGGTGAGGAGGACGAGGGGTGAGAACGAGGGGTGAGGAGGACGAGAGGTAAGGAGGTGAGGGGTGCGAAGGACGAGTCGAGGGGTGAGGAGGAAGAGGTGAGGGGTAAGAAGAACGCGGTGTGGGTGAGAAGCACGAGGTGAGGGGTGAGGTGGGCGAGTCGTGAGGATGACGAGGCGCGGGGTGCGGTGGACGAGGTGAGGTGAGGGGTGAGGAAGACGAGCTGAGGGGTGAGGAGAACGAGGGGTGAGGAGAACGAGCGGTGAGGAGGACGATGTGTGAGGAGGACGATGTGTGAGGAGGACGATGGGTGAGGAGGACGAGGGGTGACGAGGGGTGAGGAGGGTGAGGTGAGGGGTGAGTAGGACGAGTCGAGTGGTGAGGAGGACAAGATGAGGGGTAAGAAGAACGAGGTGTGGGGTGAGGAGGACGAGGCAAATGGTGAGGACAGCGAGGGGAGGGGAGGACGAGGAGTGAGGACGAGCTAAGGGTGAGGAGGACGAGGCGAGGGAGAGGTGAGGGGTGAGAAGGACGAGGTGAGCGGTGAGGACGACGACGGGTGAGGAGGACGAGCTGAGGTGAGAGGACGAGCTGAGGTGAGAGGACGAGTCGAGGGGTGAGGAGGACGAGGGGTGAGGAGGACGATGGGTGAGGAAGATAAGGCGAGGGGTGAGGAAGATGAGGCGAGGGGTGAGGAGGACGAGGGGTGAGGAGGATGAGGGGTGAGAAGGACGAGTCGAGGGGTGAGGAGGACGAGGTGAGGGGGGAGGAAGACGAAGTGATGGGTGAGGATGAGGTGAGGGGTGTGGACGAGGTGAAAGGTCAAGCGGACGACGTGAGGGTTGAGAGGACGAGCTGAGGAGGACGAGGTGAGGGGTGAGGAGGACGAGGTGAGGAGGATGAGCTGAGGGGTAAAGATGACGAGGCAAGGGGTGAGGAGGACGAGGCGAGGACGAGGTGAGGGGTGAGGAGGACGAAGTGAGGGGTGAGGAGAACGAGGGGTGAGAACGAGGGTTGAGGAGAACGAGGCGATGGGTGAGGAGGACGAGGTGATGGGTGAGGACGAGGTGAGGAGAGCGAGGGGTTAGAGAAGCACGAGGTGAGGGTGAGGAGGATGAGCTAAGGGGTAAAGATGACGAGGCAAGGGGTGAGGACGAGGCGAGGACGAGGTGAGGGGTGAGGAGGACGAAGTGAGGGGTGAGGAGAACGAGGGGTGAGAACGAGGGTTGAGGAGAACGAGGCGATGGGTGAGGAGGACGAGGTGATGGGTGAGGACGAGGTGAGGAGAGCGAGGGGTTAGAGAAGGACGAGGTGAGGGTGAGGAGGATGAGCTAAGCGGTAAAGATGACGAGGCAAGGGGTGAGGACGAGGCGAGGACGAGGTGAGGGGTGAGGAGGACGAAGTGAGGGCGAGGTGAGGGGTGAGGAATACGAGCTGAGGGATGAGAAGGACGAGGTGAAGGGTGAGGAGGACGAGGCGAGGGGTGAGAACGAGGGGTGAAGGTGAACGGGGTGAGGAGGACGAGGCGAGATGCGAGGACGGGGTGAGGACGAGGTGAAGGGTGAGGAGGAGGTGATGTTTGATTCGTGACAAAACATGTAATAAAGTTATTAATAACAATCTGAATTATAGTCAATTATTCACGTCTACTACATAGAGTGCAGGTAGCCGTGTGAGGATGAGGTGAGAACGAGGTGAGGGGTAAGGACGAGGTGAGTAGAACGAGAGGCGAGGGGTGAGAACGAGGTGAGGGTTGAGGACGACGGGTGAGGTGGACGAGGTGAGGGGTGAGGATGAGGCGAGGCGAGCGGTGAGGACGAGGCGAGAAGATGAGGGGTGAGGAGAACGAGGGGTGAGGAGGGCGAGGGGTGAGGAGGGCGAGGGGTGAGGAGGGCGAGGGGTGAGGAGGGCGAGGGGTGAGGAGGGCGAGGGGTGAGGAGGGCGAGGGGTGAGGAGGGCGAGGGGTGAGGAGGGCGAGGGGTGAGGAGGGCGAGGGGTGAGGAGGGCGAGGGGTGAGGAGGGCGAGGGGTGAGGAGGGCGAGGGGTGAGGAGGGCGAGGGGTGAGGAGGGCGAGGGGTGAGGAGGGCGAGGGGTGAGGAGGGCGAGGGGTGAGGAGGGCGAGGGGTGAGGAGGGCGAGGGGTGAGGAGGGCGAGGGGTGAGGAGGGCGAGGGGTGAGGAGGGCGAGGGGTGAGGAGGGCGAGGGGTGCTATCTTTTCGTCTATGCATCGGTCAATCCGCAAGTCAATTATGCAAGAGGACTCAGTCCCCCCCTGCCCCGCCCCCCTCTGCAAGTAGTAGCAGCTCCCTGCACCACCCAGCTAACCCCACACTGCATGCCGCGTTCTGCGCGATGCCTCAAGTTCAAGGTCGTGTGGGTGACACATTACCGTGGTGATTATTTGAAATGTAACTTTTTATTTTACCAGGTAAGTGAGCCATATAGCTCTTTTTAAGAAGCGATCTGGTCACAAATGTTAGTTTTAACGGAGTGGCTCATCTTGTGGAAATTTATAGCAGTAAAATACTCTAAACCAGGGGTCTCAAACTCGCGGCCCGCAGGCCAATTGTGGCCCGCGGAACGATATTTTGTGGCCCACTATTTGGCATCATTTTTTTTATTATATTTTTTTACCGTAGCTCAGGCTCGTGACAGCTTCCGGTGTTTGTTGACAAGTTAGCCAACGCGAATTAGCAACGTTAGTCACTTGGTTGAAACGTGATTCCGGAGTGACACCAAGTGGAAGGAAAATATATCCTGTCACCCTGTGCAAGGTACAGAGGACTCAGGAAGTGGGCGGACTCAACAAGTGTAATCAGTGACCTAATAAAGACAACAGAGTGTTGCAATAGGAAAGGGAAAATAATTACATGGATAGCAAATAGCATGAGATGGGTGGCAAGAACAAAAGCCAAATGTTGGTTAGAACCTGAATATTATAAAGAAGTTATAGATTATTATTACAAGAGAAACAAAGAAAAGGAAAAAGGACAGATATGTGCAATCGCAAAAGAAAATAATTTACCAAGAACAATTTAATCAAAAAGAGCAAGAAATTAAAAGATATAAAACATGAGACAATGCACTTGATGTTAAGAATTAAGACAGGTGGAGTAACATGGACACCAGAGTTAGCTCAATGGCATCCAGAGAGATTCGGTAGAGCAGAAGGATATGTAGGATGTGAACAAAAAGAAGAAAATCTAGATCACTTTATTTATGAATGTGAAAGGTATAAACACCTGAGAGAGAACACGATTGATGAATTTAATAATGATAAGAAAAACGAAGTGCTCAAAAAAAGCATGAACAATGATAAAGTTTTCAAATACCTCTCAGAATATATAGAAAGGGCATGCTAAATAAGATCCCAAATACTCAGGTATTGGGATAAAAACATGTAAATATATCACCCCCACCTTCCCTGAGCTTTCCAGGATGTTCAAGCGGACCATGTGCCTTTTTGGGAGCACATATCTGTGTGAAAAGCTCTTTTGCACCATGAACTTTAATAAGTCAAAGTACAGGTCCAAACTTACTGATGAGCATTTCAAGCCATACTGAGGGTCTCAATTGCTTCCTCCCTCAAGCCAAATGTGGCTCAGCTGTGTAAGAAGAGGTAGCGCTGCCAGGTCTCTGGAAGCATGGAGTAGGTAAGAGAAGCCTATGTTCTGAAGAACCGTTCATGTTCTGAACTGTTATTAATAAAGATTGAGAAGATTGGATCAGTTGCACTTTTTTTTGGAATACTTGATGCGGCCCAGCCTCACCCAGACTCTACCTCCAGCGGCCCCCAGGTAAGTTGAGTTTGAGACTCCTGCTCTGAACGCATGTTTCTAAATATGGAGGGAAAAACTGGAAGACCTGGAGAACAATCCACGCGATCACGGGAGAGAGAGAGACATGCAAACTCCAAATATACAGGCGTCAGGGTCCGGATCGAACCCACGACCTCTTGCATACCAGGTGAAGGAGTTAACATCCCACCACCGCGGCACCCTTATGTACCAGGTTACACAGTCACGGACTCAAATGAAGACACAGTCCCTTCATTAAACAGTCTGTTCGATAAATAAGTGCTGTTAGCGAGCACCTATTAAGGCTAGCATGCCACACGAGGGGGTGGGTAGTCAGTTTTACCCAGGATAGCCCTACTGGCTCTTTTCAGGAGGGTTCTACCACATTTTCCAGCAATGATTACTAGGCACAGTATATTCCAACTGGGTAATTTGCGGGCAATTGTATTTAATTCGGTTAATCTGGTCCATGACGCTGGGATCTTCAACGTCCACTGAAGCAGACGGCACATGGTGTCTTTGCGGTGAACACGCCTGTAGCATTAAACAGGGCGGCCGCTGGATTCAAACCGCGAACATCTACGACAAGCGGCACACGTACAACTGCTACAGACACACGCCGAGTGTGTAATCACTCAATATGTGAGTGATTACACGCAACATTGTTGTGTGATTAAACACACAACGTTGTTGTGTGTGTAATCACACACAAAAATATTGATGAAACGCAACGACGTTGTGTTGAGTGTAATCACAAACAACAACGTTGTGTTGAGTGTAATCACTCAAAACGACGTTGTGTTTAGTGTAATCACTAACAACGACGTTGTGTTGAGTTTAATCACTCAAAACGACGTTGTGTTGAGTGTAATCACTCACAACGACGATGTGTTGAGTGTAATCACAAACAACAACGTTGTGTTGAGTGTAATCACTCAAAACGACGTTGTGTTTAGTGTAATCACTAACAACGACGTTGTGTTGAGTTTAATCACTCAAAACGACGTTGTGTTGAGTGTAATCACTCACAACGACGATGTGTTGAGTGTAATCACAAACAACAACGTTGTGTTGAGTGTAATTACACACAACGACGTTGTGTTTAGTGTAATCACTAACAACGACGTTGTGTTTAGTGTAATCACTAACAACGACGTTGTGTTGAGTGTAATCACAAACAACAACGTTGTGTTGAGTGTAATCACTCACAACGACGTTGTGTTGAGTGTAATCACACACAACGACGTTGTGTTTAGTGTAATCACACACAACGACGTTGTGTTGAGTGTAATCACACACAACGACGTTGTGTTTAGTGTAATCACTAACAACGACGTTGTGTTTAGTGTAATCACTAACAACGACGTTGTGTTGAGAGTAATCACTTACAACAACAACGTTGTGTTGAGTGTAATCACAGGCAACAATGTTGATGACACACAGCGTCCAACAGAGGGCGTCGTAGTCGTGCCATGGGGAGGCGGCGAGTGATGAACGCCACTGCGGCGCCGCAAAGAGATCAGAGCCGTGATATTTATTTATTTGTACACTGGAGGAGGAATCCGATGAGCTACGAAGTTTTTTTTTTATCACAAACGTCCAGCGTCTTGGCCGTCACGATAGAACGAGGCCGATAAACGTGGAGGTATAAATGAGGGTGATGCTAAGTCGGTGTGCCGTGCCCTAAGTGAGGTTGCCATGGGCGTGTGTGTTGGCCGTGTCAGGAGCGGGTGAGGAGGACGAGGCAAGGGGTGAGGAGGACGAGGTGAAGGGTAAGAAGAACGAGGTCAGGAGGTGAGGGGTGAGGACGAGATGAGGTGTGAGGAGGACGAGATGAGGTGGGAGGAGGACGAGGAGAGGGGTGAGGAGAACAAGTGAAGAGAACGAGGGGTGAGGAGGACGAGGGGTGAGGAGGACGAGGGGTGAGGAGGACGAGGGGTGAGGAGGACGAGGGGTGAGGAGAGTGAGGGGTGAGGAGGACGAGGGGTGAGGAGGACGAGAGTGAGGAGGACGAGGGGTGAGGAGAGTGAGGGGTGAGGAGTAAGAAGAACGAGCTGTGGGGGTGAGGACGAGGTGAGGGGTGAGAACGAGGTGAGGGTTGAGGACAAGTGAGGTGGACGAGGTGAGGGGTGAGAATGAGGCGAGGGGTCAAGAGGACGAGGTGAGGGGTCAAGCAGACGACGTGAGGGGTAAGGAGGACGAGGTGAGGGGTGAGGAGAATGAGGAGCAGGGTGCGGTGGACGAGCGAGGGGTGAGGAGGACGAGGGGCGAGGAGGACGGGGGGTGAGAAGTAAGAAGAACGAGGTGTGGGGTGAGGAGGACGAGGGGTGAGGAGGACGAGGTGAGGGCTGAGGAGAGCGAGGCGTGAGAGCGAGGGGTGAGGAGAGCGAGGGGTGAGGACAGCGAGGGGTGAGGAGGACGAGGGGTGAGGAGGTGAGGAGCAGGGTGCGGTGGACGAGCGAGGGGTGAGGACGGGGGGTGAGAAGAAAAACGAGGTGTGGGGGTGAGGACGAGGGGTGAGGAGAGCGAGGGGTGAGGAGAGCGAGGGGTGAGGAGAGTGAGGGGTGAGGAGGACGAGGGGTGAGGAGGACGAGGGGTGAGGAGGACGAGTCGAGGGGTGAGGAGGAAGAGGTGAGGGGTAAGAAGAACGCGGTGTGGGTGAGAAGGACGGGGTGAGGTGGGCGAGGCGTGAGGATGACGAGGCGCGGGGTGCGGTGGACGAGGTGAGGTGAGGGGTGAGGAAGACGAGCCGAGGGGTGAGGAGAACGAGGGGTGAGTAGAACGAGCGGTGAGGAGGACAATGTGTGAGGAGGACGAGGGGTGAGGAGGGTGAGGTGAGGGGTGAGTAGGACGAGTCGAGTGGTGAGGAGGACAAGATGAGGGGTAAGAAGAACGAGGTGTGGGGTGAGGAGGACGAGGCAAATGGTGAGAACAGCAAGGGGAGGGGAGGACGAGGAGTGAGGACGAGCTAAGGGTGAGGAGGACGAGGCGAGGGAGAGGTGAGGGGTGAGAAGGACGAGGTGAGCGGTGAGGACGACGACGGGTGAGGAGGACGAGCTGAGGTGAGAGGACGAGTCGAGGGGTGAGGAGGACGAGGTAAAAGGTGAGGCGGACGAGGGGTGAGGAGAGCGATGGGTGAGGAGGATGAGGCGAGGGGTGAGGAGGACGAGGGGTGAGGAGGACGAGGTGAGGGGTGAGGAAGACGAGCTGAGGGGTGAGGAGGACGAGGGGTGAGGAGGACGAGCTGAGGGGTAAAGCGGATGAGGTGAGGGGTGAGGAAGACGAGGTGATGGGTGAGGATGAGGTGAGGGGTGTGGACGAGGTGAAAGGTCAAGCGGACGACCTGAGGGGTGAGGACGAGGTGAGGAAGACGAGCTGAGGGGTGAGGAGGACGAGGTGAGGAGGACGAGGGGTGAAGAGGACGAGCTGAGGAGGACGAGGTGACGGGTGAGGAGGACGAGGTGAGGGTGAGGAGGATGAGCTGAGGGGTAAAGATGACGAGGCAAGGGGTGAGGACGAGGCGAGGACGAGGTGAGGGGTGAGGAGGACGAAGTGAGGGGTGAGGAGGACGAAGTGAGGGGTGAGGAGGATGGAGTGAGGGGTGAGTACGAGGCGAGGGGTGAGGAGAACGAGGGGTGAGGAGGACGAGGCGAGGGGTGAGGTGAAGAGGACGAGCTGAGGAAGACGAGGTGAGGGGTGAAGAGGACGAGGTGAGGGGTGAGGAGGACGAGGTGAGGGGTGAGGAGGACGAGGTGAGGGGTGAGGAGGACGAAGTGAGGGGTGAGGAGAACGAGGGGTGAGGAGAACGAGGGGTGAGGAGGACGAGGCGAGCGGTGAGGAGGAGGCGAGGGGTGAGAACGAGGGTTGAGGAGGACGAGGCGATGGGTGAGGAGGACGAGGTGATGGGTGAGGACGAGGTGAGGAGAGCGAGGGGTTAGAGAAGGACGAGGTGAGGGTGAGGAGGATGAGCTAAGGGGTAAAGATGACGAGGCAAGGGGTGAGGACGAGGCGAGGACGAGGCGAGGACGAGGTGAGGGGTGAGGAGGACGAAGTGAGGGCGAGGTGAGGGGTGAGGAATACGAGCTGAGGGATGAGAAGGACGAGGTGAGGGGTGAGGAGGACGAGGTGAGGGGTGAGAACGAGGGGTGAAGGAGAACCGGGTGAGGAGGACGAGGCGAGATGCGATGACGGGGTGAGGACGAGGTGAAGGGTGAGGAGGAGGTGATGTTTGATTCGTGACAAAACATGTAATAAAGTTATTAATAACAATCTGAATTATAGTCAATTATTCACGTCTACTACAGAGAGTGCAGGTAGCCGTGTGAGGATGAGGTGAGAACGAGGTGAGGGGTAACGACGAGGTGAGTAGAACGAGAGGCGAGGGGTGAGAACGGGGTGAGGGTTGAGGACGACGGGTGAGGTGGACGAGGTGAGGGGTGAGGATGAGTCGAGAGGTGAGGGGTGAGGATGAGTCGAGGGGTGAGGAGGACGAGGTAAAACGTGAGGCAGACGAGGAGTGAGGAGGACGATGGGTGAGAAAGATGAGGCGAGGGGTGAGGAGGGGTGAGGAAGACGAGGGGTGAGGAGGACGAGGGGTGCCGAAGACGAGGGGTGAGGAGGACGAGGGGTGAGGAGGACGAGGGGTGAGGAGAGTGAGGGGTGAGGAGGACGAGGGGTGAGGAGGACGAGAGTGAGGAGGACGAGAGTGAGGAGGACGAGGGCTGAGGAGAGTGAGGGGTGAGGAGTAAGAAGAACGAGCTGTGGGGGTGAGGACGAGGTGAGGGGTGAGAACGAGGTGAGGGTTGAGGACAAGTGAGGTGGACGAGGTGAGGGGTGAGAATGAGGTGAGGGGTGAGAATGAGGTGAGGGGTCAAGAGGACGAGGTGAGGAGTCAAGCGGACGACGTGAGGGGTAAGGAGGACGAGGTGAGGGGTGAGGAGGATGAGGAGCAAGGTGCGGTGGACGAGCGAGGGGTGAGGAGGATGAGAAGTGAGGAGGACGGGGGGTGAGACGTAAGAAGAACGAGGTGTGTGGGTGAGGAGGACGAGGCGAGGGCTGAGGAGAGCGAGGGGTGAGGACGGGGGGTGAGAAGAAAAACGAGGTGAGGACGAGGGTTGAGGAGAGCGAGGGGTGAGGAGAGCGACGGGTGAGGAGAACGAGGGGTGAGGAGGACGAGAGGTAAGGAGGTGAGGGGTGCGAAGGACGAGTCGAGGGGTGAGGAGGAAGAGGTGAGGGGTAAGAAGAACGCAGTGTGGGTGAGAAGGACGAGGCGAGGGGTGAAGAGAGCGAGGGGTGAGGACGAGGGTTGAGGAGAGCGAGGGGTGAGGAGAGCGACGGGTGAGGAGAACGAGGGGTGAGGAGGACGAGAGGTAAGGAGGTGAGGGGTGCGAAGGACGAGTCGAGGGGTGAGGAGGAAGAGGTGAGGGGTAAGAAGAACGCGGTGTGGGTGAGAAGGACGAGGTGAGGGGTGAGGTGGGCGAGGCGTGAGGATGACGAGGCGCAGGGTGCGGTGGACGAGGTGAGGTGAGGGGTGAGGAAGACGAGCTGAGGGGTGAGGAGAACGAGGGGTGAGGAGAACGAGCGGTGAGGAGGACGATGTGTGAGGAGGACGATGGGTGAGGAGGACGAGGGGTGACGAGGGGTTTGGAGGGTGAGGTGAGGGGTGAGTAGGACGAGTCGAGTGGTGAGGAGGACAAGATGAGGGGTAAGAAGAACGAGGTGTGGGGTGAGGAGGACGAGGCAAATGGTGAGGACAGCGAGGGGAGGGGAGGACGAGGAGTGAGGACGAGCTAAGGGTGAGGAGGACGAGGCGAGGGAGAGGTGAGGGGTGAGAAGGACGAGGTGAGCGGTGAGGACGACGACGGGTGAGGAGGACGAGCTGAGGTGAGAGGACGAGTCGAGGGGTGAGGAGGACGAGGGGTGAGGAGGACGATGGGTGAGGAAGATGAGGCGAGGGGTGAGGAAGATGAGGCGAGGGGTGAGGAGGACGAGGGGTGAGGAGGATGAGGGGTGAGAAGGACGAGTCGAGGGGTGAGGAGGACGAGGTGAGGGGGGAGGAAGACGAAGTGATTGGTGAGGATGAGGTGAGGGGTGTGGACGAGGTGAAAGGTCAAGCGGACGACGTGAGGGTTGAGAGGACGAGCTGAGGAGGACGAGGTGAGGGGTGAGGAGGACGAAGTGAGGGCGAGGTGAGGGGTGAGGAATACGAGCTGAGGGATGAGAAGAACGAGGTGAGGGGTGAGGAGGACGAGGTGAGGGGTGAGAACGAGGAGTGAAGGAGAACGGGGTGAGGAGGACGAGGCGAGATGCGAGGACGGGGTGAGGACGAGGTGAAGGGTGAGGAGGAGGTGATGTTTGATTCGTGACAAAACATGTAATAAAGTTATTAATAACAATCTGAATTATAGTCAATTATTCACGTCTACTACAGAGAGTGCAGGTAGCCGTGTGAGGATGAGGTGAGAACGAGGTGAGGGGTAAGGACGAGGTGAGTAGAACGAGAGGCGAGGGGTGAGAACGAGGTGAGGGTTGAGGACGACGGGTGAGGTGGACGAGGTGAGGGGTGAGGATGAGGCGAGGGGTGAGGATGAGGCGAGCGGTGAGGACGAGGTGAGTAGAACGGGGGTGAGGACGAGGCGAGGGGTGAGGAGAACGAGGTGAGAAGATGAGGGGTGAGGAGGGCGAGGGGTGAGGAGGGCGAGGGGTGAGGAGGGCGAGGGGTGAGGAGGGCGAGGGGTGAGGAGGGCGAGGGGTGAGGAGGGCGAGGGGTGAGGAGGGCGAGGGGTGAGGAGGGCGAGGGGTGAGGAGGTCGAGGGGTGAGGAGGGCGAGGGGTGAGGAGGGCGAGGGGTGAGGAGGGCGAGGGGTGAGGAGGGCGAGGGGTGAGGAGGGCGAGGGGTGAGGAGGGCGAGGGGTGAGGAGGGCGAGGGGTGAGGAGGACGAGAGTGAGGAGGACGAGGGCTGAGGAGAGTGAGGGGTGAGGAGTAAGAAGAACGAGTTGTGGGGGTGAGGACGAGGTGAGGGGTGAGAACGAGGTGAGGGTTGAGGACAAGTGAGGTGGACGAGGTGAGGGGTGAGAATGAGGTGAGGGGTGAGAATGAGGTGAGGGGTCAAGAGGACGAGGTGAGGGGTCAAGCGGACGACGTGAGGGGTAAGGAGGACGGGGTAAGGAGGACGAGGTGAGGGGTGAGGAGGATGAGGAGCAGGGTGCGGTGGACGAGCGAGGGGTGAGGAGGATGAGAAGTGAGGAGGACGGGGGGTGAGACGTAAGAAGAACGAGGTGTGTGGGTGAGGAGGATGAGGCGAGGGCTGAGGAGAGCGAGGGGTGAGGACGGGGGGTGAGAAGAAAAACGAGGTGAGGACGAGGGTTGAGGAGAGCGAGGGGTGAGGAAGACGAGGGGTGAGGAGAGCGAGGGGTGAGGAGGACGAGGGGTGAGGAGAACGAGGGGTGAGGAGGACGAGAGGTAAGGAGGTGAGGGGTGCGAAGGACGAGTCGAGGGGTGAGGAGGAAGAGGTGAGGGGTAAGAAGAACGCGGTGTGGGTGAGAAGGACGAGGTGAGGGGTGAGGTGGGCGAGGCGTGAGGATGACGAGGCGCGGGGTGCGGTGGACGAGGTGAGGTGAGGGGTGAGGAAGACGAGCTGAGGGGTGAGGAGAACGAGGGGTGAGGAGAACGAGCGGTGAGGAGGACGATGTGTGAGGAGGACGATGGGTGAGGAGGACGAGGGGTGACGAGGGGTGAGGAGGGTGAGGTGAGGGGTGAGTAGGACGAGTCGAGTGGTGAGGAGGACAAGATGAGGGGTAAGAAGAACGAGGTGTGGGGTGAGGAGGACGAGGCAAATGGTGAGGACAGCGAGGGGAGGGGAGGACGAGGAGTGAGGACGAGCTAAGGGTGACGAGGACGAGGCGAGGGAGAGGTGAGGGGTGAGAAGGACGAGGTGAGCGGTGAGGACGACGACGGGTGAGGAGGACGAGCTGAGGTGAGAGGACGAGCTGAGGTGAGAGGACGAGTCGAGGGGTGAGGAGGACGAGGGGTGAGGAGGACGAGTCGAGGGGTGAGGAGGACGAGGTGAGGGGGGAGGAAGACGAAGTGATGGGTGAGGATGAGGTGAGGGGTGTGGACGAGGTGAAAGGTCAAGCGGACGACGTGAGGGTTGAGAGGACGAGCTGAGGAGGACGAGGTGAGGGGTGAGGAGGACGAGGTGAGGAGGATGAGCTGAGGGGTAAAGATGACGAGGCAAGGGGTGAGGAGGACGAGGCGAGGACGAGGTGAGGGGTGAGGAGGACGAAGTGAGGGGTGAGGAGAACGAGGGGTGAGAACGAGGGTTGAGGAGAACGAGGCGATGGGTGAGGAGGACGAGGTGATGGGTGAGGACGAGGTGAGGAGAGCGAGGGGTTAGAGAAGGACGAGGTGAGGGTGAGGAAGATGAGCTAAGGGGTAAAGATGACGAGGCAAGGGGTGAGGACGAGGCGAGGACGAGGTGAGGGGTGAGGAGGACGAAGTGAGGGGTGAGGAGAACGAGGGGTGAGAACGAGGGTTGAGGAGAACGAGGCGATGGGTGAGGAGGACGAGGTGATGGGTGAGGACGAGGTGAGGAGAGCGAGGGGTTAGAGAAGGACGAGGTGAGGGTGAGGAGGATGAGCTAAGGGGTAAAGATGACGAGGCAAGGGGTGAGGACGAGGCGAGGACGAGGTGAGGGGTGAGGAGGACGAAGTGAGGGCGAGGTGAGGGGTGAGGAATACGAGCTGAGGGATGAGAAGAACGAGGTGAGGGGTGAGGAGGACGAGGTGAGGGGTGAGAACGAGGGGTGAAGGAGAACGGGGTGAGGAGGACGAGGCGAGATGCGAGGACGGGGTGAGGACGAGGTGAAGGGTGAGGAGGAGGTGATGTTTGATTCGTGACAAAACATGTAATAAAGTTATTAATAACAATCTGAATTATAGTCAATTATTCACGTCTACTACATAGAGTGCAGGTAGCCGTGTGAGGATGAGGTGAGAACGAGGTGAGGGGTAAGGACGAGGTGAGTAGAACGAGAGGCGAGGGGTGAGAACGAGGTGAGGGTTGAGGACGACGGGTGAGGTGGACGAGGTGAGGGGTGAGGATGAGGCGAGGGGTGAGGATGAGGCGAGCGGTGAGGACGAGGTGAGTAGAACGGGGGTGAGGACGAGGCGAGGGGTGAGGAGAACGAGGTGAGAAGATGAGGGGTGAGGAGGGCGAGGGGTGAGGAGGGCGAGGGGTGAGGAGGGCGAGGGGTGAGGAGGGCGAGGGGTGAGGAGGGCGAGGGGTGAGGAGGGCGAGGGGTGAGGAGGGCGAGGGGTGAGGAGGGCGAGGGGTGAGGAGGGCGAGGGGTGAGGAGGGCGAGGGGTGAGGAGGTCGAGGGGTGAGGAGGGCGAGGGGTGAGGAGGGCGAGGGGTGAGGAGGGCGAGGGGTGAGGAGGGCGAGGGGTGAGGAGGGCGAGGGGTGAGGAGGACGAGAGTGAGGAGGACGAGGGCTGAGGAGAGTGAGGGGTGAGGAGTAAGAAGAACGAGTTGTGGGGGTGAGGACGAGGTGAGGGGGTGAGAACGAGGTGAGGGTTGAGGACAAGTGAGGTGGACGAGGTGAGGGGTGAGAATGAGGTGAGGGGTGAGAATGAGGTGAGGGGTCAAGAGGACGAGGTGAGGGGTCAAGCGGACGACGTGAGGGGTAAGGAGGACGAGGTGAGGGGTGAGGAGGATGAGGAGCAGGGTGCGGTGGACGAGCGAGGGGTGAGGAGGATGAGAAGTGAGGAGGACGGGGGGTGAGACGTAAGAAGAACGAGGTGTGTGGGTGAGGAGGACGAGGCGAGGGCTGAGGAGAGCGAGGGGTGAGGACGGGGGGTGAGAAGAAAAACGAGGTGAGGACGAGGGTTGAGGAGAGCGAGGGGTGAGGAAGACGAGGGGTGAGGAGAGCGAGGGGTGAGGAGGACGAGGGGTGATGAGAACGAGGGGTGAGGAGGACGAGAGGTAAGGAGGTGAGGGGTGCGAAGGACGAGTCGAGGGGTGAGGAGGAAGAGGTGAGGGGTAAGAAGAACGCGGTGTGGGTGAGAAGGACGAGGTGAGGGGTGAGGTGGGCGAGGCGTGAGGATGACGAGGCGCGGGGTGCGGTGGACGAGGTGAGGTGAGGGGTGAGGAAGACGAGCTGAGGGGTGAGGAGAACGAGGGGTGAGGAGAACGAGCGGTGAGGAGGACGATGTGTGAGGAGGACGATGGGTGAGGAGGACGAGGGGTGACGAGGGGTGAGGAGGGTGAGGTGAGGGGTGAGTAGGACGAGTCGAGTGGTGAGGAGGACAAGATGAGGGGTAAGAAGAACGAGGTGTGGGGTGAGGAGGACGAGGCAAATGGTGAGGACAGCGAGGGGAGGGGAGGACGAGGAGTGAGGACGAGCTAAGGGTGAGGAGGACGAGGCGAGGGAGAGGTGAGGGGTGAGAAGGACGAGGTGAGCGGTGAGGACGACGACGGGTGAGGAGGACGAGCTGAGGTGAGAGGACGAGTCGAGGGGTGAGGAGGACGAGGGGTGAGGAGGACGATGGGTGAGGAAGATGAGGCGAGGGGTGAGGAAGATGAGGCGAGGGGTGAGGAGGACGAGGGGTGAGGAGGATGAGGGGTGAGAAGGACGAGTCGAGGGGTGAGGAGGACGAGGTGAGGGGGGAGGAAGACGAAGTGATGGGTGAGGATGAGGTGACGGGTGTGGACGAGGTGAAAGGTCAAGCGGACGACGTGAGGGTTGAGAGGACGAGCTGAGGAGGACGAGGTGAGGGGTGAGGAGGACGAGGTGAGGAGGATGAGCTGAGGGGTAAAGATGACGAGGCAAGGGGTGAGGAGGACGAGGCGAGGACGAGGTGAGGGGTGAGGAGGACGAAGTGAGGGGTGAGGAGAACGAGGGGTGAGAACGAGGGTTGAGGAGAACGAGGCGATGGGTGAGGAGGACGAGGTGATGGGTGAGGACGAGGTGAGGAGAGCGAGGGGTTAGAGAAGCACGAGGTGAGGGTGAGGAGGATGAGCTAAGGGGTAAAGATGACGAGGCAAGGGGTGAGGACGAGGCGAGGACGAGGTGAGGGGTGAGGAGGACGAAGTGAGGGGTGAGGAGAACGAGGGGTGAGAACGAGGGTTGAGGAGAACGAGGCGATGGGTGAGGAGGACGAGGTGATGGGTGAGGACGAGGTGAGGAGAGCGAGGGGTTAGAGAAGGACGAGGTGAGGGTGAGGAGGATGAGCTAAGCGGTAAAGATGACGAGGCAAGGGGTGAGGACGAGGCGAGGACGAGGTGAGGGGTGAGGAGGACGAAGTGAGGGCGAGGTGAGGGGTGAGGAATACGAGCTGAGGGATGAGAAGGACGAGGTGAAGGGTGAGGAGGACGAGGCGAGGGGTGAGAACGAGGGGTGAAGGTGAACGGGGTGAGGAGGACGAGGCGAGATGCGAGGACGGGGTGAGGACGAGGTGAAGGGTGAGGAGGAGGTGATGTTTGATTCGTGACAAAACATGTAATAAAGTTATTAATAACAATCTGAATTATAGTCAATTATTCACGTCTACTACATAGAGTGCAGGTAGCCGTGTGAGGATGAGGTGAGAACGAGGTGAGGGGTAAGGACGAGGTGAGTAGAACGAGAGGCGAGGGGTGAGAACGAGGTGAGGGTTGAGGACGACGGGTGAGGTGGACGAGGTGAGGGGTGAGGATGAGGCGAGGCGAGCGGTGAGGACGAGGCGAGAAGATGAGGGGTGAGGAGAACGAGGGGTGAGGAGGGCGAGGGGTGAGGAGGGCGAGGGGTGAGGAGGGCGAGGGGTGAGGAGGGCGAGGGGTGAGGAGGGCGAGGGGTGAGGAGGGCGAGGGGTGAGGAGGGCGAGGGGTGAGGAGGGCGAGGGGTGAGGAGGGCGAGGGGTGAGGAGGGCGAGGGGTGAGGAGGGCGAGGGGTGAGGAGGGCGAGGGGTGAGGAGGGCGAGGGGTGAGGAGGGCGAGGGGTGAGGAGGGCGAGGGGTGAGGAGGACGAAGTGAGGGCGAGGTGAGGGGTGAGGAATACGAGCTGAGGGATGAGAAGGACGAGGTGAGGGGTGAGGAGGACGAGGGGTGAGGAGGACGAGGCGAGGGGTGAGGACGAGGCGAGGGGTGAGGAGGAGGCGAGGGGTGAGAACGAGGGTTGAGGAGGAAGAGGCAATGGGTGAGGAGGACGAGGTGATGGGTGAGGAGGACGAGGTGATGGGTGAGGACGAGGTGAGGAAAGCGAGGGGTTAGAGAAGGACGAGGTGAGGGTGAGGAGGATGAGCTAAGGGGTAAAGATGACGAGGCAAGGGGTAAAGATGACGAGGCGAGGACGAGGTGAGGGGTGAGGAGGACGAAGTGAGGGCGAGGTGAGGGGTGAGGAATACGAGCTGAGGGATGAGAAGGACGAGGTGAGGGGTGAGGAGGACGAGGCGACCCGAGCTCGATTCCCGCTTACAGCCACCATCACCACTGCGTCCTGGATCTCGAGAGGTCGGTTCAGCCTTAAATTAGTATCTGGTACGTTGTGTACACATCACAACTCGGGAGAAAAAGGCAGCTGAGGGTGGTCCCGGCCACCCACACAGAACATGTGTGAAACCCAGAGATTATGCGTGAAACACGTGCAGATCATTAGAAAAACAGGCAAATATGTTGCGTGATATCAAATATGGATCATGCGTAAAACACATACCGATCATACGCAAGAAACACACACTCAGGCAATGTATGAAAACACACTCATATGCTGCTGTAGGATACGTTGGTTCAGCAGATGTACAGGGTGATGGATTACAATGTTAAGTTTTTTTTAAAATGGCGATGAAGAATATTGTCCATTCATTTGCAGTCCAGCCGTACACTCATTCATTCACGTGCTATCTTTTCGTCTATGCATCGGTCAATCCGCAAGTCAATTATGCAAGAGGACTCAGTCCCCCCCTGCCCCGCCCCCCTCTGCAAGTAGTAGCAGCTCCCTGCACCACCCAGCTAACCCCACACTGCATGCCGCGTTCTGCGCGATGCCTCAAGTTCAAGGTCGTGTGGGTGACACATTACCGTGGTGATTATTTGAAATGTAACTTTTTATTTTACCAGGTAAGTGAGCCATATAGCTCTTTTTAAGAAGCGATCTGGTCACAAATGTTAGTTTTAACGGAGTGGCTCATCTTGTGGAAATTTATAGCAGTAAAATACTCTAAACCAGGGGTCTCAAACTCGCGGCCCGCAGGCCAATTGTGGCCCGCGGAACGATATTTTGTGGCCCACTATTTGGCATCATTTTTTTTATTATATTTTTTTTACCGTAGCTCAGGCTCGTGACAGCTTCCGGTGTTTGTTGACAAGTTAGCCAACGCGAATTAGCAACGTTAGTCACTTGGTTGAAACGTGATTCCGGAGTGACACCAAGTGGAAGGAAAATATATCCTGTCACCCTGTGCAAGGTACAGAGGACTTAGGAAGTGGGCGGACTCAACAAGTGTAATCAGTGACCTAATAAAGACAACAGAGTGTTGCAATAGGAAAGGGAAAATAATTACATGGATAGCAAATAGCATGAGATGGGTGGCAAGAACAAAAGCCAAATGTTGGTTAGAACCTGAATATTATAAAGAAGTTATAGATTATTATTACAAGAGAAACAAAGAAAAGGAAAAAGGACAGATATGTGCAATCGCAAAAGAAAATAATTTACCAAGAACAATTTAATCAAAAAGAGCAAGAAATTAAAAGATATAAAACATGAGACAATGCACTTGATGTTAAGAATTAAGACAGGTGGAGTAACATGGACACCAGAGTTAGCTCAATGGCATCCAGAGAGATTCGGTAGAGCAGAAGGATATGTAGGATGTGAACAAAAAGAAGAAAATCTAGATCACTTTATTTATGAATGTGAAAGGTATAAACACCTGAGAGAGAACACGATTGATGAATTTAATAATGATAAGAAAAACGAAGTGCTCAAAAAAGCATGAACAATGATAAAGTTTTCAAATACCTCTCAGAATATATAGAAAGGGCATGCTAAATAAGATCCCAAATACTCAGGTATTGGGATAAAAACATGTAAATATATCACCCCCACCTTCCCTGAGCTTTCCAGGATGTTCAAGCGGACCATGTGCCTTTTTGGGAGCACATATCTGTGTGAAAAGCTCTTTTGCACCATGAACTTTAATAAGTCAAAGTACAGGTCCAAACTTACTGATGAGCATTTCAAGCCATACTGAGGGTCTCAATTGCTTCCTCCCTCAAGCCAAATGTGGCTCAGCTGTGTAAGAAGAGGTAGCGCTGCCAGGTCTCTGGAAGCATGGAGTAGGTAAGAGAAGCCTATGTTCTGAAGAACCGTTCATGTTCTGAACTGTTATTAATAAAGATTGAGAAGATTGGATCAGTTGCACTTTTTTTTGGAATACTTGATGCGGCCCAGCCTCACCCAGACTCTACCTCCAGCGGCCCCCAGGTAAGTTGAGTTTGAGACTCCTGCTCTGAACGCATGTTTCTAAATATGGAGGGAAAAACTGGAAGACCTGGAGAACAATCCACGCGATCACGGGAGAGAGAGGGACATGCAAACTCCAAATATACAGGCGTCAGGGTCCGGATCGAACCCACGACCTCTTGCATACCAGGTGAAGGAGTTAACATCCCACCACCGCGGCACCCTTATGTACCAGGTTACACAGTCACGGACTCAAATGAAGACACAGTCCCTTCATTAAACAGTCTGTTCGATAAATAAGTGCTGTTAGCGAGCACCTATTAAGGCTAGCATGCCACACGAGGGGGTGGGTAGTCAGTTTTACCCAGGATAGCCCTACTGGCTCTTTTCAGGAGGGTTCTACCACATTTTCCAGCAATGATTACTAGGCACAGTATATTCCAACTGGGTAATTTGCGGGCAATTGTATTTAATTCGGTTAATCTGGTCCATGACGCTGGGATCTTCAACGTCCACTGAAGCAGACGGCACATGGTGTCTTTGCGGTGAACACGCCTGTAGCATTAAACAGGGCGGCCGCTGGATTCAAACCGCGAACATCTACGACAAGCGGCACACGTACAACTGCTACAGACACACGCCGAGTGTGTAATCACTCAATATGTGAGTGATTACACGCAACATTGTTGTGTGATTAAACACAACGTTGTTGTGTGTGTAATCACACACAAAAATATTGATGAAACGCAACGACGTTGTGTTGAGTGTAATCACAAACAACAACGTTGTGTTGAGTGTAATCACTCAAAACGACGTTGTGTTGAGTGTAATCACTCACAACGACGATGTGTTGAGTGTAATCACAAACAACAACGTTGTGTTGAGTGTAATCACTCAAAACGACGTTGTGTTTAGTGTAATCACTAACAACGACGTTGTGTTGAGTTTAATCACTCAAAACGACGTTGTGTTGAGTGTAATCACTCACAACGACGATGTGTTGAGTGTAATCACAAACAACAACGTTGTGTTGAGTGTAATTACACACAACGACGTTGTGTTTAGTGTAATCACTAACAACGACGTTGTGTTTAGTGTAATCACTAACAACGACGTTGTGTTGAGTGTAATCACAAACAACAACGTTGTGTTGAGTGTAATCACTCACAACGACGTTGTGTTGAGTGTAATCACACACAACGACGTTGTGTTTAGTGTAATCACACACAACGACGTTGTGTTGAGTGTAATCACACACAACGACGTTGTGTTTAGTGTAATCACTAACAACGACGTTGTGTTTAGTGTAATCACTAACAACGACGTTGTGTTGAGAGTAATCACTTACAACAACAACGTTGTGTTGAGTGTAATCACAGGCAACAATGTTGATGACACACAGCGTCCAACAGAGGGCGTCGTAGTCGTGCCATGGGGAGGCGGCGAGTGATGAACGCCACTGCGGCGCCGCAAAGAGATCAGAGCCGTGATATTGATTTATTTGTACACTGGAGGAGGAATCCGATGAGCTACGAAGTTCTTTATCACAAACGTCCAGCGTCTTGGCCGTCACGATAGAACGAGGCCGATAAACGTGGAGGTATAAATGAGGGTGATGCTAAGTCGGTGTGCCGTGCCCTAAGTGAGGTTGCCATGGGCGTGTGTGTTGGCCGTGTCAGGAGCGGGTGAGGAGGACGAGGCAAGGGGTGAGGAGGACGAGGTGAAGGGTAAGAAGAACGAGGTCAGGAGGTGAGGGGTGAGGACGAGATGAGGTGTGAGGAGGACGAGATGAGGTGGGAGGAGGACGAGGAGAGGGGTGAGGAGAACAAGTGAAGAGAACGAGGGGTGAGGAGGACGAGGGGTGAGGAGGACGAGGGGTGAGGAGGACGAGGGGTGAGAAGGATGAGTCGAGGGGTGAGGAGGACGAGGTGAGGGGTGAGGAAGACGAGCTGAGGGGTGAGGAGGACGAGCTGAGGGGTAAAGCGGATGAGGTGAGGGGTGAGGAAGACGAGGTGATGGGTGAGGATGAGGTGAGGGGTGTGGACGAGGTGAAAGGTCAAGCGGACGACGTGAGGGGTGAGGACGAGGTGAGGAAGACGAGCTGAGGGGTGAGGAGGACGAGGTGAGGAGGACGAGGGGTGAAGAGGACGAGCTGAGGAGGACGAGGTGAGGGGTGAGGAGGACGAGGTGAGGGTGAGGAGGATGAGCTGAGGGGTAAAGATGACGAGGCAAGGGGTGAGGAGGACGAGGCGAGGACGAGGTGAGGGGTGAGGAGGACGAGGGGTGAGGAGGACGAGGCGAGGGGTGAGGAGGAGGCGAGGGGTGAGAACGAGGGTTGAGGAGGACGAGGCAATGGGTGAGGAGGACGAGGTGATGGGTGAGGAGGACGAGGGGTGAGGAGGACGAGGGGTGAGGAGGACGAGGGGTGAGGAGGATGAGGGGTGAGGAGAGTGAGGGGTGAGGAGTAAGAAGAACGAGTTGTGGGGGTGAGGACGAGGTGAGGGGTGAGAACGAGGTGAGGGTTGAGGACAAGTGAGGTGGACGAGGTGAGGGGTGAGAATGAGGTGAGGGGTCAAGAGGGCGAGGTGAGGGGTCAAGCGGACGACGTGAGGGGTAAGGAGGACGAGGTGAGGAGTGAGGAGAATGAGGAGCAGCGTGCGGTGGACGAGCGAGGGGTGAGGAGGACGGGGGGTGAGAAGAAAGAAGAACGAGGTGTGGGGTGAGGAGGACGAGGGGTGAGGAGGACGAGGTGAGGGCTGAGGAGAGCGAGGCGTGAGGAGAGCGAGGGGTGAGGAGAGCGAGGGGTGAGGACAGCGAGGGGTGAGGAGGACGAGGGGTGAGGAGGACGAGGGGTGAGTAGGTGAGGAGCAGGGTGCGGTGGACGAGCGAGGGGTGAGGACGGGGGGTGAGAAGAAAAACGAGGTGTGGGGGTGAGGACGAGGGTTGAGGAGAGCGAGGGTTGAGGAGAGCGAGGGTTGAGGAGAGCGAGGGTTGAGGAGAGCGAGGGGTGAGGAGAGCGAGGGGTGAGGAGAGCGAGGGGTGAGGAGAGCGAGGGGTGAGGAGGACGAGGGGTGAGGAGAGCGAGGGTTGAGGAGAGCGAGGGGTGAGGAGAGCGAGGGGTGAGGAGAGCGAGGGGTGAGGAGGACGAGGGGTGAGGAGAACGAGTCGAGGGGTGAGGAGGACGAGGGTTGAGGAGAGCGAGGGGTGAGGAGAGCGAGGGGTGAGGAGAGCGAGGGGTGAGGAGAGCGAGGGGTGAGGAGGACGAGGGGTGAGGAGGACGAGGGGTGAGGAGGACGAGGGGTGAGGAGAACGAGTCGAGGGGTGAGGAGAACGAGCGGTGAGGAGGACAATGGGTGAGGACGAGGGGTGAGGAAGGTGAGGTGAGGGGTGAGTAGGATGAGTCGAGTGGTGAGGACAAGATGAGGGGTAAGAAGAACGAGGTGAGGGGTGAGGAGGACGAGGTGAGCGGTGAGGACGACGACGGGTGAGGAGGACGAGCTGAGGTGAGAGGTGAGGACGAGTCGAGGGGTGAGGAGGACGAGGTGAAAGGTGAGGCGGACGAGGGGTGAGGAGGACGATGGGTGAGAAAGATGAGGCGAGGGGTGAGGACGAGGGGTGAGGAGGACGAGGGGTGAGGAGGACGAGGGGTGAGGAGGACGAGGGGTGAGGAGGACGAGGGGTGAGGAGAGTGAGAGGTGAGGAGTATGAAGAATGAGCTGTGGGGGTGAGGAGGACGAGGTGAGGGGTGAGAACGAGGTCAGGGTTGAGGACAAGTGAGGTGGACGAGGTGAGGGGTGACAAAGGGGTGAGGGGTCAAGAGGACGAGGTGAGGGGTCAAGCGGACGACGTGAGGGGTAAGGAGGACGAGGTGAGGGGTGAGGAGAATGAGGAGCAGGGTGCGGTGGACGAGCGAGGGGTGAGGAGGACGAGAAGTGAAGAGGACGGGGGGTGAGAAGTAAGAAGAACGAGGTGTGGGGGTGAGGAGGACGAGGGGTGAGGAGGACGAGGCGAGGGGTGAGGAGAGCAAGGGGTGAGGAGGACGAGGGGTGAGGAGGACGAGGGGTGAGGAGATGAGGGGTGCGGAGGACGAGTCGAGGGGTGAGGAGGAAGAGGTGAGGGGTAAGAAGAACGCGGTGTGGGTGAGAAGGACGAGGTGAGAGGTGAGGCGGGCGAGGCGTGAGGATGACGAGGCGCGGGGTGCGGTGGACAAGGTGAGGTGAGGGGTGAGAATGACGAGCTGAGGGGTGAGGAGAACAAGGGGTGAGGAGAACGAGCGGTGAGGAGGACAATGGGTGAGGAGGACAATGGGTGAGGACAATGGGTGAGGAGTGAGAAGGACGAGTCGAGTGGTGAGGAGGACAAGATGAGGGGTAAGAAGAACGAGGTGTGGAGTGAGGAGGACGAGGCAAATGGTGAGGACAGCGAGGGGAGGGGAGGACGAGGAGTGAGGACGAGCTAAGGGTGAGGAGGACGAGGTGAGCGGTGAGGGCGACGACGGGTGAGGAGGACGAGCTGAGGTGAGGACGAGTCGAGGGGTGAGGAGGACGAGGGGTGAGGAGGACGAGGGGTGAGGAGAGTGAGGGGTGAGGAGTAAGAAGAACGAGCTGTGGGGGTGAGGAGGACGAGGTGAGGGGTGAGAACGAGGTGAGGGTTGAGGACAAGTGAGGTGGACGAGGTGAGGGGTGAGAACGAGGTGAGGGGTCAAGAGGACGAGGTGAGGGGTCAAGCGGACGACGTGAGGGGTAAGGAGGACGAGGTGAGGGGTGAGGAGGATGAGGAGCAGGGTGCGGTGGACGAGCGAGGGGTGAGGAGAACGAGAAGTGAGGAGGACGGGGGGTGAGAAGTAAGAAGAACGAGGTGTGGGG
Organism: Petromyzon marinus; assembly: GCF_048934315.1. Taxonomy (NCBI): domain Eukaryota; kingdom Metazoa; phylum Chordata; class Hyperoartia; order Petromyzontiformes; family Petromyzontidae; genus Petromyzon; species Petromyzon marinus. The sequence goes on along the minus strand of NW_027423688.1, from coordinate 1,178,190 downwards.
GTGAGGAGGACGAGGGGTGAGGAGGACGAGGCGAGGGCTGAGGAGAGCGAGGCGTGAGGAGAGCGAGCGGTGAGGAGAGTGAGGGGTGAGGAGGACGAGGGGTGAGGAGGACGAGGGGTGAGGAGGACGAGGGGTGAGGAGGTGAGGAGCAGGGTGAGGAGGTGAGGAGCAGGGTGCGGTGGACGAGCGAGGGGTGAGGACGGGGGGTGAGAAGAAAACCGAGGTGTGGGGGTGAGGACGAGGGTTGAGGAGAGCGAGGGGTGAAGAGAGCGAGGGGTCAGGACGAGGGGTGAGGAGGACGAGGGGTGAGGAGAGCGAGGGGTGAGGAGGACGAGGGGTGAGGAGGTGAAGGGTGCGGAGGACGAGCTGAGGGGTGAGGAGAACGAGGGGTGAGGAGAACGAGCGGTGAGGACAATGGGTGAGGAGGACAATGGGTGAGGAGGACGAGGGGTGAGGAGGGTGAGGTGAGGGGTGAGTAGGACGAGTCGAGTGGTGAGGAAGACAAGATGAGGGGTAAGAAGAACGAGGTGTGGGGTGAGGAGGACGAGGCAAATGGTGAGGACAGCGAGGGGAGGGGAGGACGAGGAGGACGAGCTAAGTGTGAGGAGGACGAGGCGAGGGAGAGGTGAGGGGTGAGGAGGACGAGGTGAGCGGTGAGGACGGCGACGGGTGAGGAGGACGAGCTGAGGTGAGAGGTGAGGACGAGTCGAGGGGTGAGGAGGACGAGGTGAAAGGTGAGGCGAACGAGGGGTGAGGAGGACGATGGGTGAGGAAGATGAGGCGTGAGGGGTGAGGAGGACGAGGGGTGAGGGGTGAGGAGGACGAGAAGTGAGGAGGACGGGGGGTGAGAAGTAAGAAGAACGAGGTGTGGGGGTGAGGAGGACGAGGCGAAGGCTGAGGAGAGCGAGGGGTGAGGAGGACGAGGGATGAGGAGGTGAGGAGCAGGGTGCGGTGGACGAGCGAGGGGTGAGGACGGGGGGTGAGAAGAAAAACGAGGTGAGGACGAGGGTTGAGGAGAGCCAGGGGTGAGGAAGACGAGGGGTGAGGAAGACGAGGGGTGAGGAGAGCGAGGGGTGAGGAAGACGAGGGGTGAGGAAGACGAGGGGTGAGGAAGACGAGGGGTGAGGAGAGCGAGGGGTGAGGAGGTCGAGGGGTGAGGAGGACGAGTCGAGGGGTGAGGAGGAAGAGGTGAGGGGTAAGAAGAACGCGGTGTGGGTGAGAAGGACGAGGTGAGGGGTGAGGATGACGAGGCGCGGGGTGGGGTGGACGAGGTGAGGTGAGGGGTGAGCAAGACGAGCTGAGGGGTGAGGAGAATGAGGGGTGAGGAGAACGAGGGGTGAGGAGGATGAGGGGTGAGAAGGACGAGTCGAGGGGTGAGGAGGACGAGGTGAGGGGTGAGGAAGACGAGCTGAGGGGTGAGGAGGACGAGGGGTGAGGAGGACGAGCTGAGGGGTAAAGCGGATGAGCTGAGGGGTGAGGAAGACGAGGTGATGGGTGAGGATGAGGTGAGGGGTGTGGACGAGGTGAAAGGTCAAGCGGACGATGTGATGGGTGAGGACGAGGTGAGGAAGACGAGCTGAGGGGTGAGGAGGACGAGGTGAGGAGGACGAGGGGTGAAGAGGACGAGCAGAGGAGGACGAGGTGAGGGGTGAGGAGGACGAGGTGAGGGGTGAGGAGGACGAGGTGAGGGTGAGGAGGATGAGCTGAGGGGTAAAGATGACGAGGCAAGGGGTGAGGAGGACGAGGCGAGGACGAGGTGAGGGGTGAGGAGGACGAAGTGAGGGGTGAGTACGAGGCGAGGGGTGAGGAGAACGAGGGGTGAGGAGGACGAGGCGAGGGGTGAGGAGGAGGCGAGGGGTGAGAACGAGGGTTGAGGAGGACGAGGCAATGGGTGAGGAGGACGAGGCGATGGGTGAGGAGGACGAGGTGATGGGTGAGGGGACGAGGTGAGGAGAGCGAGGGGTTAGAGAAGGACGAGGTGAGGGTGATGAGCTAAGGGGTAAAGATGACGAGGGCGAGGACGAGGTGAGGGGTGAGGAGGACGAAGTGAGGGCGAGGTGAGGGGTGAGGAATACGAGCTGAGGGATGAGAAGGACGAGGTGAGGGGTGAGGAGGACGAGGGGTGAGGAGGACGAGGCGAGGGGTGAGGAGGAGGCGAGGGGTGAAAACGAGGGTTGAGGAGGACGAGGCAATGGGTGAGGAGGACGAGGTGATGGGTGAGGAGGACGAGGTGATGGGTGAGGACGAGGTGATGGGTGAGGACGAGGTGAGGAGAGCGAGGGGTTAGAAAAGGACGAGGTGAGGGTGAGGAGGATGAGCTAAGGGGTAAAGATAACGAGGCAAGGGGTAAAGATGACGAGGCGAGGAAGAGGTGAGGGGTGAGGAGGACGAAGTGAGGGCGAGGTGAGGGGTGAGGAATACGAGCTGAGGGATGAGAAGGACGAGGTGAGGGGTGAGGAGGACGAGGCGACCCGAGCTCGAGTCCCGCTTACAGCCACCATCACCACTGCGTCCTAGATCTCGAGAGGTCGGTTCAGCCTTAAATTAGTATCTGGTACGATGTGTACACATCGCAAATCGGGAGAAAAAGGCAGCTGAGGGTGGTCCCGGCCACCCACACAGAACATTTGTGAAACCCAGAGATTATGCGTGAAACACGTGCAGATCATTAGAAAAACAGGCAAATATCTTGCGTGATATCAAATATGGATCATGCGTAAAACACATACCGATCATACGCAAGAAACACACACTCAGGCAATGTATGAAAACACACTCATATGCTGTAGGATACGTTGGTTCAGCAGATGTACAGGGTGATGGATTACAATGTTAAGTTTTTTTTAAATGGCGATGAAGAATATTGTCCATTCATTTGCAGTCCAGCCGTACACTCATTCATTCACGTGCTATCTTTTCGTCTATGCATCGGTCAATCCGCAAGTCAATTATGCAAGAGGACTCAGTCCCCCCCTGCCCCGCCGCCCCTCTGCAAGTAGTAGCAGCTCCCTGCACCACCCAGCTAACCCCACACTGCATGCCGCGTTCTGCGCGATGAGTTCAAGGTCGTGTGGGTGACACATTACCGGGGTGATTATTTGAAATGTAACTTTTTATTTTACCAGGTAAGTGAGCCATATAGCTCTTTTTAAGAAGCGATCTGGTCACAAATGTTAGTTTTAACGGAGTGGCTCATCTTGTGGAAATTTATAGCAGTAAAATACTCTAAACCAGGGGTCTCAAACTCGCGGCCCGCAGGCCAATTGTGGCCCGCGGAACGATATTTTGTGGCCCACTATTTGCCATCAATTTTTTATTTATTTTTAAATTATTATACTTTTTTTACCATAGCTCTGGCTCGTGACAGCTTCCGGTGTTTGTTGACAAGTTAGCCAACGCGAATTAGCAACGTTAGTCACTTGGTTGAAACGTGATTCCGGAGTGACACCAAGTGGAAGGAAAATATATCCTGTCACCCTGTGCAAGGTACAGAGGACTCAGGAAGTGGGCAGACTCAACAAGTGTAATCAGTGACCTAATAAAGACAACAGAGTGTTGCAATAGGAAAGGGAAAATAATTACATGGATAGCAAATAGCATGAGATGGGTGGCAAGAACAAAAGCCAAATGTTGGTTAGAACCTGAATATTATAAAGAAGTTATAGATTATTATTACAAGAGAAACAAAGAAAAGGAAAAAGGACAGATATGTGCAATTGCAAAAGAAAATAATTTACCAAGAACAATTTAATCAAAAAGAGCAAGAAATTAAAAGATATAAAACATGAGACAATGCACTTGATGTTAAGAATTAAGACAGGTGGAGTAACATGGACACCAGAGTTAGCTCAATGGCATCCAGAGAGATTCGTTAGAGCAGAAGGATATGTAGGATGTGAACAAAAAGAAGAAAATCTAGATCACTTTATTTATGAATGTGAAAGGTATAAACACCTGAGAGAGAACACGATTGATGAATTAAATAATGATAAGAAAAACGAAGTGCTCAAAAAAAGCATGAACAATGATAAAGTTTTCAAATACCTCTCAGAATATATAGAAAGGGCATACTAAATAAGATCCCAAATACTCAGGTATTGGGATAAAAACATGTAAATATATCACCCCCACCTTCCCTGAGCTTTCCAGGATGTTCAAGTGGACCATGTGCCTTTTTGGGAGCACATATCTGTGTGAAAAAGCTCTTTTGCACCATGAACTTTAATAAGTCAAAGTACAGGTCCAAACTTACTGATGAGCATTTCAAGCCATACTGAGGGTCTCAATTGCTTCCTCCCTCAAGCCAAATGTGGCTCAGCTGTGTAAGAAGAGGAAGCGCTGCCAGGTCTCTGGAAGCATGGAGTAGGTAAGAGAAGCCTATGTTCTGAAGAACCGTTCATGTTCTGAACTGTTATTAATAAAGATTGAGAAGATTGGATCAGTTGCACTTTTTTTTGGAATACTTGATGAGGCCCAGCCTCACAAAGACTCTACCTCCAGCGGCCCCCAGGTAAGTTGAGTTTGAGACTCCTGCTCTGAACGCATGTTTTTAAATATGGAGGGAAAAACTGGAAGACCTGGAGAACAATCCACGCGACCACGGGAGAGAGAGAGACATGCAAACTCCAAATATACAGGCGTCAGGGTCCGGATCGAACTCACGACCAATTGCATACCAGGTGAAGGAGTTAACATCCCACCACCACGGCACCCTTATGTACCAGGTTACACAGTCACGGACTCAAATGAAGACACAGTCCCTTCATTTAACAGTCTGTTCGATAAATAAGTTCTGTTAGCGAGCACCTATTAAGGCTAGCATGCCACACGAGGGGGTGGGTGGTCAGTTTTACCCAGGATAGCCCTACTGGCTCTTTTCAGGAGGGTTCTACCACATTTCCCAGCAATGATTACTAGGCACAGTATATTCCAACTGGGTAATTTGCGGGCAATTGTATTTAATTCGGTTAATCTGGTCCATGACGCTGGGATCTTCAACGTCCACTGAAGCAGACGGCACATGGTGTCTTTGCGGTGAACACGCCTGTATCATTAAACAGGGCGGCCGCTGGATTCAAACCGTGAACATCTATGACAAGCGGCACACGTACAACTGCTACAGACACACGCCGAGTGTGTAATCACTCAATATGTGAGTGATTACACGCAACATTGTTGTGTGATTAAACACACAACGTTGTTGTGTGTGTAATCACACACAAAAATATTGATGAGACGCAACGACGTTGTGTTGAGTGTAATCACAAACAACAACGTTGTGTTGAGTGTAATCACTCAAAACGACGTTGTGTTGAGTGTAGTCACTCACAACGACGTTGTGTGTAATTACACACAACGTCGTTGTGTTTAGTGTAATCACTAACAACGACGTTGTGTTTAGTGTAATCACTAACAACGACGTTGTGTTTAGTGTAATCACTAACAACGACGTTGTGTTTAGTGTAATCACTAACAACGACGTTGTGTTTAGTGTAATCACACACAACGACGTTGTGTTTAGTGTAATCACTAACAACGACGTTGTGTTGAGTGTAATCACAGGCAACAATGTTGATGACACACAGCGTCCAACAGAGGGCGTCGTAGTCGTGCCATGGGGAGGCGGCGAGTGATGAACGCCACTGCGGCGCCGCAAAGAGATCAGAGCCGTGATATTTATTTATTTGTACACTGGAGGAGGAATCCGATGAGCTACGAAGTTCTTTATCACAAACGTCCAGCGTCTTGGCCGTCACGATAGAACGAGGCCGATAAACGTGGAGGTATAAATGAGGGTGATGCTAAGTCGGTGTGCCGTGCCCTAAGTGAGGTTGCCATGGGCGTGTGTGTTGGCCGTGTCAGGAGCGGGTGAGGAGGACGAGGCAAGGGGTGAGGAGGACGAGGTGAAGGGTAAGAAGAACGAGGTCAGGAGGTGAGGTGTGAGGAGGACGAGATGAGGTGTGAGGAGGACGAGGAGAGGGGTGAGGAAAACGAGGAATGAAGAGAACGAGGGGTGAGGAGGACGAGGGGTGAGGAGGACGAGGGGTGAGGAGGACGAGGGGTGAGGAGAGTGAGGGGTGAGGAGGACGAGGGGTGAGGAGGACGAGGGGTGAGGACGAGAGTGAGGAGGACGAGGGGTGAGGAGAGTGAGGGGTGAGGAGTAAGAAGAACGAGCTGTGGGGGTGAGGACGAGGTGAGGGGTGAGAACGAGGTGAGGGTTGAGGACAAGTGAGGTGGACGAGGTGAGGGGTGAGAATGAGGCGAGGGGTCAAGAGGACGAGGTGAGGGGTCAAGCAGACGACGTGAGGGGTAAGGAGGACGAGGTGAGGGGTGAGGAGAATGAGGAGCAGGGTGCGGTGGACGAGCGAGGGGTGAGGAGGACGAGGGGCGAGGAGGACGGGGGGTGAGAAGTAAGAAGAACGAGGTGTGGGGTGAGGAGGACGAGGGGTGAGGAGGACGAGGTGAGGGCTGAGGAGAGCGAGGCGTGAGAGCGAGGGGTGAGGAGAGCGAGGGGTGAGGACAGCGAGGGGTGAGGAGGACGAGGGGTGAGGAGGTGAGGAGCAGGGTGCGGTGGACGAGCGAGGGGTGAGGACGGGGGGTGAGAAGAAAAACGAGGTGTGGGGGTGAGGACGAGGGGTGAGGAGAGCGAGGGGTGAGGAGAGCGAGGGGTGAGGAGAGTGAGGGGTGAGGAGGACGAGGGGTGAGGAGGACGAGGGGTGAGGAGGACGAGTCGAGGGGTGAGGAGGAAGAGGTGAGGGGTAAGAAGAACGCGGTGTGGGTGAGAAGGACGGGGTGAGGTGGGCGAGGCGTGAGGATGACGAGGCGCGGGGTGCGGTGGACGAGGTGAGGTGAGGGGTGAGGAAGACGAGCCGAGGGGTGAGGAGAACGAGGGGTGAGTAGAACGAGCGGTGAGGAGGACAATGTGTGAGGAGGACGAGGGGTGAGGAGGGTGAGGTGAGGGGTGAGGAGGGTGAGGTGAGGGGTGAGTAGGACGAGTCGAGTGGTGAGGAGGACAAGATGAGGGGTAAGAAGAACGAGGTGTGGGGTGAGGAGGACGAGGCAAATGGTGAGAACAGCGAGGGGAGGGGAGGACGAGGAGTGAGGACGAGCTAAGGGTGAGGAGGACGAGGCGAGGGAGAGGTGAGGGGTGAGAAGGACGAGGTGAGCGGTGAGGACGACGACGGGTGAGGAGGACGAGCTGAGGTGAGAGGACGAGTCGAGGGGTGAGGAGGACGAGGTAAAAGGTGAGGCGGACGAGGGGTGAGGAGAGCGATGGGTGAGGAGGATGAGGCGAGGGGTGAGGAGGACGAGGGGTGAGGAGGACGAGGTGAGGGGTGAGGAAGACGAGCTGAGGGGTGAGGAGGACGAGGGGTGAGGAGGACGAGCTGAGGGGTAAAGCGGATGAGGTGAGGGGTGAGGAAGACGAGGTGATGGGTGAGGATGAGGTGAGGGGTGTGGACGAGGTGAAAGGTCAAGCGGACGACCTGAGGGGTGAGGACGAGGTGAGGAAGACGAGCTGAGGGGTGAGGAGGACGAGGTGAGGAGGACGAGGGGTGAAGAGGACGAGCTGAGGAGGACGAGGTGACGGGTGAGGAGGACGAGGTGAGGGTGAGGAGGATGAGCTGAGGGGTAAAGATGACGAGGCAAGGGGTGAGGACGAGGCGAGGACGAGGTGAGGGGTGAGGAGGACGAAGTGAGGGGTGAGGAGGATGGAGTGAGGGGTGAGTACGAGGCGAGGGGTGAGGAGAACAAGGGGTGAGGAGGACGAGGCGAGGGGTGAGGTGAAGAGGACGAGCTGAGGAAGACGAGGTGAGGGGTGAAGAGGACGAGGTGAGGGGTGAGGAGGACGAGGTGAGGGGTGAGGAGGACGAGGTGAGGGGTGAGGAGGACGAAGTGAGGGGTGAGGAGAACGAGGGGTGAGGAGAACGAGGGGTGAGGAGGACGAGGCGAGCGGTGAGGAGGAGGCGAGGGGTGAGAACGAGGGTTGAGGAGGACGAGGCGATGGGTGAGGAGGACGAGGTGATGGGTGAGGACGAGGTGAGGAGAGCGAGGGGTTAGAGAAGGACGAGGTGAGGGTGAGGAGGATGAGCTAAGGGGTAAAGATGACGAGGCAAGGGGTGAGGACGAGGCGAGGACGAGGCGAGGACGAGGTGAGGGGTGAGGAGGACGAAGTGAGGGCGAGGTGAGGGGTGAGGAATACGAGCTGAGGGATGAGAAGGACGAGGTGAGGGGTGAGGAGGACGAGGTGAGGGGTGAGAACGAGGGGTGAAGGAGAACCGGGTGAGGAGGACGAGGCGAGATGCGAGGACGGGGTGAGGACGAGGTGAAGGGTGAGGAGGAGGTGATGTTTGATTCGTGACAAAACATGTAATAAAGTTATTAATAACAATCTGAATTATAGTCAATTATTCACGTCTACTACAGAGAGTGCAGGTAGCCGTGTGAGGATGAGGTGAGAACGAGGTGAGGGGTAACGACGAGGTGAGTAGAACGAGAGGCGAGGGGTGAGAACGGGGTGAGGGTTGAGGACGACGGGTGAGGTGGACGAGGTGAGGGGTGAGGATGAGTCGAGAGGTGAGGGGTGAGGATGAGTCGAGGGGTGAGGAGGACGAGGTAAAACGTGAGGCAGACGACGAGTGAGGAGGACGATGGGTGAGAAAGATGAGGCGAGGGGTGAGGAGGGGTGAGGAAGACGAGGGGTGAGGAGGACGCGGGGTGCCGAAGACGAGGGGTGAGGAGGACGAGGGGTGAGGAGGACGGGAGTGAGGAGGACGAGGGGTGAGGAGAGTGAGGGGTGAGGAGGACGAGGGGTGAGGAGGACGAGAGTGAGGAGGACGAGAGTGAGGAGGACGAGGGCTGAGGAGAGTGAGGGGTGAGGAGTAAGAAGAACGAGCTGTGGGGGTGAGGACGAGGTGAGGGGTGAGAACGAGGTGAGGGTTGAGGACAAGTGAGGTGGACGAGGTGAGGGGTGAGAATGAGGTGAGGGGTGAGAATGAGGTGAGGGGTCAAGAGGACGAGGTGAGGAGTCAAGCGGACGACGTGAGGGGTAAGGAGGACGAGGTGAGGGGTGAGGAGGATGAGGAGCAGGGTGCGGTGGACGAGCGAGGGGTGAGGAGGATGAGAAGTGAGGAGGACGGGGGGTGAGACGTAAGAAGAACGAGGTGTGTGGGTGAGGAGGACGAGGCGAGGGCTGAGGAGAGCGAGGGGTGAGGACGGGGGGTGAGAAGAAAAACGAGGTGAGGACGAGGGTTGAGGAGAGCGAGGGGTGAGGTGAGCGACGGGTGAGGAGAACGAGGGGTGAGGAGGACGAGAGGTAAGGAGGTGAGGGGTGCGAAGGACGAGTCGAGGGGTGAGGAGGAAGAGGTGAGGGGTAAGAAGAACGCAGTGTGGGTGAGAAGGACGAGGTGAGGGGTGAGGTGGGCGAGGCGTGAGGATGACGAGGCGCGGGGTGCGGTGGACGAGGTGAGGTGAGGGGTGAGGAAGACGAGCTGAGGGGTGAGGAGAACGAGGGGTGAGGAGAACGAGCGGTGAGGAGGACGATGTGTGAGGAGGACGATGGGTGAGGAGGACGAGGGGTGACGAGGGGTGAGGAGGGTGAGGTGAGGGGTGAGTAGGACGAGTCGAGTGGTGAGGAGGACAAGATGAGGGGTAAGAAGAACGAGGTGTGGGGTGAGGAGGACGAGGCAAATGGTGAGGACAGCGAGGGGAGGGGAGGACGAGGAGTGAGGACGAGCTAAGGGTGAGGAGGACGAGGCGAGGGAGAGGTGAGGGGTGAGAAGGACGAGGTGAGCGGTGAGGACGACGACGGGTGAGGAGGACGAGCTGAGGTGAGAGGACGAGTCGAGGGGTGAGGAGGACGAGGGGTGAGGAGGACGATGGGTGAGGAAGATGAGGCGAGGGGTGAGGAAGATGAGGCGAGGGGTGAGGAGGACGAGGGGTGAGGAGGATGAGGGGTGAGAAGGACGAGTCGAGGGGTGAGGAGGACGAGGTGAGGGGGGAGGAAGACGAAGTGATTGGTGAGGATGAGGTGAGGGGTGTGGACGAGGTGAAAGGTCAAGCGGACGACGTGAGGGTTGAGAGGACGAGCTGAGGAGGACGAGGTGAGGGGTGAGGAGGACGAAGTGAGGGCGAGGTGAGGGGTGAGGAATACGAGCTGAGGGATGAGAAGAACGAGGTGAGGGGTGAGGAGGACGAGGTGAGGGGTGAGAACGAGGGGTGAAGGAGAACGGGGTGAGGAGGACGAGGCGAGATGCGAGGACGGGGTGAGGACGAGGTGAAGGGTGAGGAGGAGGTGATGTTTGATTCGTGACAAAACATGTAATAAAGTTATTAATAACAATCTGAATTATAGTCAATTATTCACGTCTACTACAGAGAGTGCAGGTAGCCGTGTGAGGATGAGGTGAGAACGAGGTGAGGGGTAAGGACGAGGTGAGTAGAACGAGAGGCGAGGGGTGAGAACGAGGTGAGGGTTGAGGACGACGGGTGAGGTGGACGAGGTGAGGGGTGAGGATGAGGCGAGGGGTGAGGATGAGGCGAGCGGTGAGGACGAGGTGAGTAGAACGGGGGTGAGGACGAGGCGAGGGGTGAGGAGAACGAGGTGAGAAGATGAGGGGTGAGGAGGGCGAGGGGTGAGGAGGGCGAGGGGTGAGGAGGGCGAGGGGTGAGGAGGGCGAGGGGTGAGGAGGGCGAGGGGTGAGGAGGGCGAGGGGTGAGGAGGGCGAGGGGTGAGGAGGGCGAGGGGTGAGGAGGGCGAGGGGTGAGGAGGGCGAGGGGTGAGGAGGACGAGAGTGAGGAGGACGAGGGCTGAGGAGAGTGAGGGGTGAGGAGTAAGAAGAACGAGTTGTGGGGGTGAGGACGAGGTGAGGGGTGAGAACGAGGTGAGGGTTGAGGACAAGTGAGGTGGACGAGGTGAGGGGTGAGAATGAGGTGAGGGGTGAGAATGAGGTGAGGGGTCAAGAGGACGAGGTGAGGGGTCAAGCGGACGACGTGAGGGGTAAGGAGGACGGGGTAAGGAGGACGAGGTGAGGGGTGAGGAGGATGAGGAGCAGGGTGCGGTGGACGAGCGAGGGGTGAGGAGGATGAGAAGTGAGGAGGACGGGGGGTGAGACGTAAGAAGAACGAGGTGTGTGGGTGAGGAGGATGAGGCGAGGGCTGAGGAGAGCGAGGGGTGAGGACGGGGGGTGAGAAGAAAAACGAGGTGAGGACGAGGGTTGAGGAGAGCGAGGGGTGAGGAAGACGAGGGGTGAGGAGAGCGAGGGGTGAGGAGGACGAGGGGTGAGGAGAACGAGGGGTGAGGAGGACGAGAGGTAAGGAGGTGAGGGGTGCGAAGGACGAGTCGAGGGGTGAGGAGGAAGAGGTGAGGGGTAAGAAGAACGCGGTGTGGGTGAGAAGGACGAGGTGAGGGGTGAGGTGGGCGAGGCGTGAGGATGACGAGGCGCGGGGTGCGGTGGACGAGGTGAGGTGAGGGGTGAGGAAGACGAGCTGAGGGGTGAGGAGAACGAGGGGTGAGGAGAACGAGCGGTGAGGAGGACGATGTGTGAGGAGGACGATGGGTGAGGAGGACGAGGGGTGACGAGGGGTGAGGAGGGTGAGGTGAGGGGTGAGTAGGACGAGTCGAGTGGTGAGGAGGACAAGATGAGGGGTAAGAAGAACGAGGTGTGGGGTGAGGAGGACGAGGCAAATGGTGAGGACAGCGAGGGGAGGGGAGGACGAGGAGTGAGGACGAGCTAAGGGTGAGGAGGACGAGGCGAGGGAGAGGTGAGGGGTGAGAAGGACGAGGTGAGCGGTGAGGACGACGACGGGTGAGGAGGACGAGCTGAGGTGAGAGGACGAGCTGAGGTGAGAGGACGAGTCGAGGGGTGAGGAGGACGAGGGGTGAGGAGGACGATGGGTGAGGAAGATGAGGCGAGGGGTGAGGAAGATGAGGCGAGGGGTGAGGAGGACGAGGGGTGAGGAGGATGAGGGGTGAGAAGGACGAGTCGAGGGGTGAGGAGGACGAGGTGAGGGGGGAGGAAGACGAAGTGATGGGTGAGGATGAGGTGAGGGGTGTGGACGAGGTGAAAGGTCAAGCGGACGACGTGAGGGTTGAGAGGACGAGCTGAGGAGGACGAGGTGAGGGGTGAGGAGGACGAGGTGAGGAGGATGAGCTAAGGGGTAAAGATGACGAGGCAAGGGGTGAGGAGGACGAGGCGAGGACGAGGTGAGGGGTGAGGAGGACGAAGTGAGGGGTGAGGAGAACGAGGGGTGAGAACGAGGGTTGAGGAGAACGAGGCGATGGGTGAGGAGGACGAGGTGATGGGTGAGGACGAGGTGAGGAGAGCGAGGGGTTAGAGAAGGACGAGGTGAGGGTGAGGAAGATGAGCTAAGGGGTAAAGATGACGAGGCAAGGGGTGAGGACGAGGCGAGGACGAGGTGAGGGGTGAGGAGGACGAAGTGAGGGGTGAGGAGAACGAGGGGTGAGAACGAGGGTTGAGGAGAACGAGGCGATGGGTGAGGAGGACGAGGTGATGGGTGAGGACGAGGTGAGGAGAGCGAGGGGTTAGAGAAGGACGAGGTGAGGTTGAGGAGGATGAGCTAAGGGGTAAAGATGACGAGGCAAGGGGTGAGGACGAGGCGAGGACGAGGTGAGGGGTGAGGAGGACGAAGTGAGGGCGAGGTGAGGGGTGAGGAATACGAGCTGAGGGATGAGAAGGACGAGGTGAAGGGTGAGGAGGACGAGGCGAGGGGTGAGAACGAGGGGTGAAGGTGAACGGGGTGAGGAGGACGAGGCGAGATGCGAGGACGGGGTGAGGACGAGGTGAAGGGTGAGGAGGAGGTGATGTTTGATTCGTGACAAAACATGTAATAAAGTTATTAATAACAATCTGAATTATAGTCAATTATTCACGTCTACTACATAGAGTGCAGGTAGCCGTGTGAGGATGAGGTGAGAACGAGGTGAGGGGTAAGGACGAGGTGAGTAGAACGAGAGGCGAGGGGTGAGAACGAGGTGAGGGTTGAGGACGACGGGTGAGGTGGACGAGGTGAGGGGTGAGGATGAGGCGAGGCGAGCGGTGAGGACGAGGCGAGAAGATGAGGGGTGAGGAGAACGAGGGGTGAGGAGGGCGAGGGGTGAGGAGGGCGAGGGGTGAGGAGGGCGAGGGGTGAGGAGGGCGAGGGGTGAGGAGGGCGAGGGGTGAGGAGGGCGAGGGGTGAGGAGGACGAGGGGTGAGGAGGACGAGGGGTGAGGAGGACGAGGCTAGGGGTGAGGAGGACGAGGCTAGGGGTGAGGAGGACGAGGCTAGAGGTGAGGAGGACGAGGCTAGGGGTGAGGAGGACGAGGCTAGGGGTGAGGAGGACGAGGCTAGGGGTGAGGAGGACGAGGCTAGGGGTGAGGAGGACGAGACTAGGGGTGAGGAGGACGAGGCTAGGGGTGAGGAGGACGAGGCTAGGGGTGAGGAGGACGAGGTGAGGTCGGTAAGGGAGGTGTCCGTCTCCGGAGTGTTGCATGATATTTGTTGCTATGCTCGATGTTTGGTTGGTGACATAACATTCAATAAAGTTCTAAATAACATCCTGAAAGATAATAAATTACTCGTGTCTGCTGCATAGAGGCCAGGTACCCGCGTTTGCCTTCTGCGTGTGCGATAAATCAGAATCTGTATTTTACATGAGTTTTGACGTTCTCATTCACACACGTCCAGAAGGGTCGGGTTAGCCAGTTGCATCAACAACAAAATGCAATTAAAGATACTCGAGTAAGGATTGAGAAAATGTAGTCAAGTCACGAATAAATGTCATGTAAAATCAAACTGTGCAAGCTCATACCTTCTTGTAGATTTGTCAACATCAAATCCAAGCTTGGGCAAGATGGCAAAACACCAACAGTCAAAGTACCATACCAAGACAGTGGCCTCGATTAAATTGCATTCAAACATTGAACTCTCGACACGTGGGTGAAGAGGTTCCGAGTTTCAAATCGCAGACGCAAAAGCCGCGTCGAGAACTTTGAGCACTGGCTGATACGGAGGCAGCTTCCTCTGCCCCCATAGGGTGCCTGGGGGCACGTGATCTGGCTCCGCCCATGGTAGGCGGGGCCAATTGCGTCACTTCCTGCGCACTCACCTCCGACCCCAATGGCGTTACGTCACTCCGGCAGGGCGAGCGAGCTGAGCGGCTGCGTTTGTCTCTTGCGCCCCCAACAGGAGCCATGAAGTTCTTCAAGAGACGGCAGCAGATGCAAGCGACGCTGGAGACTCCAAATTCGTCAACAGTGGAGGTGAGTGGCGCCACCTCTTGCGTTGGAGTTATACGAAGTAACAAATAGAGTACTGCGATCACATCGAGAAAAAATATTTTTTAAAATATTTAAATTTTACTTTAAATTGAGTGCTTGATGCGTGGGTAACGAGGTTCATAGTTTAAGATCACAGATTGAGAGTTTCATCAAGGATTTTAGTCGGAGAAAGCTTTCTCTGGGCAGTTGGTCCTTGTTTGCGTTGCCAAGGTGATAGCATCTCGTGTCAACTGCCATTTCCCAGCAGCTGTGCCTGGGGGTCACGTGACGTTTGGTGACGCAATAAGGCCCGAGCCATTGGCTCCGCCCTTTTTGGGTAAAGCCAGTGACGTAATCACTGCCATAGATGACGTCATCACTGTATTCGATGCCTTCTTCACTGAAATTGACGTCGTCACTGTAATTGATGACGTCATCACTAATCGATGTCATCGCTGTAGTCGATGGCGTAATCGCTGCATCTGATGACGGCATCGCTGCATTTGATTACGTCAGCGCTGCGGGCTCCTTATCGCTGCGTGGTGGCCTGTAATTCGGGCAAAGCCAGCGATCTGAGCACCTGTGTTTCTTTATCTGCGTCGGCAAGAATATACATGATATTCTTCAACATACCACAGTTGAGAAAGCAACACATGAGACAATGAATGTGTCAACAGAGTAGGTGCGTAGTGCCACCTCTTGGGGGCCGTCCATAAATGACGTCACGCACTTGGGGGGTTGGCAGACATTTGTGACGATGTGTGACGGGGGGGGGGGGTTTGAGAAATGTGATGTCACATCAAAATGCGCAATTTTAAATAAAAATAGACAACACGTTCTACTTAATTAAATACTTTTTAATAAATGTTCTACAACATCAGAGTGCAGCACCACATTAATACGCACTACAATGGCAATAGTTTAATATGTTTTCTTGTTCATGTTTTTTGTTTGTTGCGGGTGCACCCGATTCAAGGGCTGAATGGCTCACAGGGCTATACCAAATAAATGGAACTGTGAACTAAAGCGATTTGAAGCATGTTTTTTTTTTTGGGGGGGGGGGGGGTCTGACTTTTTGTGACACCGTGTGACAAAGGGGGAGGGGTCCAAAATCGCATGACGTCATTTATGGACGGCCCCTTGTGTTTTGATGTCAGAGGAGTTGTACTCGGTAAGAGAGGTAGGGGACAGACAAATCTAGGCTGGAGTGGAGGCCACCACTCTGCCACTTACCAGCTAAAATGCAAACGTATGGAATGATAAAAAAAAGCTTTGCCCCAACACCAGATTGACACCTTTTACAAGGCAGCAAGTCCGCATGAACCACAAATACCTGCTAACACCAGTGGCGAGGGATATCTGAGCCAGTGTTGGGACTCCCCTATGTCGACTTAGGCTGAAATGAATACAGGCAGTCTCGCTTAGCGCTCAAGATGCCTATGTGGAGAAGTGAGCATTCAGGAAATCAGCGCGAAAAGGGTTATACCATTATATATGGGGATGACTTCTCGACAGCGTTATCTCTTATGAACAATAAATGAGGGCTTCATTGGAGTATCAGCGCTATTTTATAAGAGTAATAAAACAGATGGTAAACATTCCATCAAACGAATTTTTTTTTTAATAATAGCATCAGGAAGTATTATGTACTGTACTCACCAGTGTAACCGCCATATGCTCACTCACCTCGACCGGCCTTATCACTGGCATGTTGACATTCCCAGACATTTTGGGGCTAAGGCAGAGAGACCAAGGAGGAGCAAACACGTCGGCGGACGAGTTTGTCTTTTAAAAATTGGCGAGCGCTGTGTGGCTCAGAGCGTACTGTGATAAAACTGAATATCAAATTAACCTTATGGCGGGACCCCGAGGTCCCGAATAAACGTAAGTCATTGGCTGAGCGAATGTAAATGAAGATGATGTGGGTGCGTTTCCTAGGCCAGCGCTGCTGCGCATTCTACCACTCTGTTTAGGCTGTGCGGGGAATCGTGGTGTTGCCTTTGCTTGGGTGTGTGGGTGTCAGCCCATCTGTCCTATGTGTGTATACCTGTGTATTAGGCACCTCACTTGCCATGTGCCATGGTGTTGTCTCCACCATCCGATGGCGAATGGCATGTCACGATGCGATTGAAGGCAGGATTTACGCTGGGAGGAGCTAACGTGCCCGTGCCATGTGCCCTTGCTCCCGTCGCAGTTGGAAATGCCGGAAAAGGAAATGCACCACCTGTCCCGGGAGGTGTCGACCCTGCGGGACAATCTGAGCAGGGCAAGAGCGCAGTTCGCCACCCTGCGTGGCTCACTGAGCCAGACAGAGAAGAGTCTCCTCGAGATGCTGCACCAACTCAAGAAAAACCATGCTGAGGAGGTACTGTGGCCACCACCAACCCCCCTGTCCCCTTGTTACACGGAGCACGGCTAAAGTGAAACTTCGTTTGTCAAGATTTCGCCGATCTTACATTTACATGCAAATTTCATCAAGCCCTGCCCACTGACCCTTGAGCTACACCCATCTCAAACCTTTTTAACTCCCTACCTTAGCAGCGCTCCCGCCATATATTTTTTCCTGCCTCGGCAGCTCTCCTGCCATATCCTTCACTTGATGACGATTGCTTGTGTTGCGATCGAAACGTCGTGATATTGTTATTATTTTAGTATCTACATGGCCTTACCGAAAGACCCAAATAATGTGTTCACGTTGTGAAGCTGCGTGGCACACAAGCAGAGATAACAAAACCTCAACATATTCGTCAATAACGCTGCAATGGATATTGCTTTGACTTCTCTGATGTGATGAAGGCCCATTGCCTGAAACATCACCTTTTAGAAGCTCTGCCCTATTAAGTGCATCATTATTGATTCATGCGTTGAGTTTTTATTCAGAGTTACGATCTGAACGTCAAGGAAATGGCACATTAAATGAGTGCATTCTGGGAGGTAGCTAGGTGCCCCAGGGGTCAGACATGCTGGGCCAGCATGGCTGAGATGCCAGGATTGAATGTGGATTACAGCCGCCCAACCACAGTGATTAAACCGGATTCTCAAGCATAGTGGTCTCAGCCTAGTTGCAAATGAGTGCACAAAAAACCCATCGAATTATATTTTGGTTCCGTAATAAATTTTGCTAAATTCACTGTAGCGAGTGGTCCATGGTTTTATTCCCAATAATGTTGAAAACGAAAGATAAAAGCAGATCAAACTAAATTTTTGTATCATAGCATCTCCCCACATAATGTGCATGTATTATGTTTTATTGATTAATACATCTGTACGGTGCTGACCAGCATGGGGAAGTATAGTCAAACACATTCCCATGACCGACATGGTGTGAGGAGGCGTTGTGAGTTATTTGTTTTGAATATTGACTCAATTTGAAGATGAACATTTGGGTGCAACGAGTTTCTTCATTATCTTATGATGAAGAACGTTGCCATGTTGTATGCACGCTTACCAATCGTTGATTGATGTATACAATGTATCATGGTTCTATTTTTTGACTTTCTATTATCATTCTAAATATTTTAAACGTGATTGTGGTATGTTCAATAAGACCACAGGTGTTTACCTTGCATATTTTTGTAGTTCTTGATTTGTTTACAATAGAATCTCAATTTCTTATTTTCATCTTGAAAAGCATTCACTGCACGTGTGCGTCCGTCTGCATGCGAGGCGCCTGTATGTGCGTCTCTGTACTCAATGCCCGTGTCTCCGCATTCTTATCTTGTCTCCCTCTGCATGTTCTGCCTTTGGCTATGTACATCTCTCTCCACATGCACTGTCTTTCCATAATGTGTCCAAATTTGTATGACTTGCTTGTGTCTTTGTGCGTATGTCTCTGCATCTGTAATTTATTTTCTTGTGCCTCCTGCCCATGTCTATAGTCTCTTATCTCTCTGTACAACTACATGCTCCGTGTGTCTGTATGTCTGTACCTGTCCTCATCTGCACGCTGCATGTGTCTGTGATGAAGGGCTGCCCACCTATGCATGCACGTGCCTGTGACACTGTGCCCTTCTGCCCGTGAGCAGCTAATGGCACACTCGCAGGCCATCAACAGCCTGCAGGTGGAGTTGGAGGCAGTGCGGTGGGGCGAGCGCGAGGAGCAGCTGAGGCGTGAGCACGATGCGACTCTGCATCTGGCATACATAGAGCTGGCCGAATATCGTGCATCACATATGCACGACGATTCAGAGTACGACGCTCACGTTGTGCACATCACGGTCCTCCAGAAGGTGAGGCCTCCACTCTCGCATCAGCCACCCCCCTTCTTGCAACAGCAATGTGTCCTGCCCAAGCCCACTTATTTTCTCAATATTTTGGATGAATGCTAAACAATTTATTAATATATTCAAATTACATGTTGTAATTACGTGTAATTTAGATGCTGCCCGTCTCCGCCCGCAGGCGCTGAAGGAGCGTGACGAGCTGCTGCGGCGCTCAGAGGCAGACCTGGTGGCGGCGCGGGAAGAGGCGCGAGAGCGCGGGACTGAAACCGAGCGGCTGGGCACCGAGGCCGCGGAGCTGAGAGCGAACATGCGCGACCTCTTTACCAACCAAGAGGTGCAGCAGACCGAGGTGGACAACCTGCGGCATGAAGTACTGGAGCTGCAGCAACGACTGCAGGAGGCTAACGCTTGCTGCGAGGAGACCGGTGGGTAGGGGCCTGTGCTCCAAAATCTTTTTGAATCCACGGACCCATTGAACACTAATTTTTGTCGAGCACTGTGCACCAATAACTTCTTTTTACGAGTTAAAACGAGTAATTCCTCGTTTTTACTTCATTTCCCACGTGGACCACTTCTGCTGTCTAACATAGGACTGCACTGGGTTTACTAACTGCTCTCTCACTAGGCCCTTCCTGTGCATATATTATTATTCTGGACCCTGTGTTTGCATGCAAGCTGGTGAATAGGTCTGAGGGACCTCAGACCTATTCTGTCTGCTACTACTCCCGCTGCTGGTACTCTTCCTCCTGAGCTGCTGCTCCTTCTCTGTCTGCTGCCACTGGTGGCTGTACTGTCTTCATCGCCATGGTTTTGTGTCCCTTCCGACAGGCAATTCTCTGGAGCAACAGACGGACTTTCTCAAGGCCGAGCTGGGAGTCTCCAGGGCAGAGGAGGCCGCGAGGGCACAGGAGGTGGTGCAGCTGCAGCACACACTTCAGCACACGGATGCTGAGATGGAGTGCATGCACGGCCAGATCGCCGGGCTGCAGCACCAGGTAACCAGAGCCTTATGCGGCAGCCCCCGCACCTCCATGTGTGTGCATGAGGCCTGTCCTCATCGCCTGAGCAGTGCACCATCGCATGTTAGAGAATGTTTTTTTAGGTAAAGTCACGTAGAAATAAGAAATAATAAAATTAATAATAAAACACCAAAGAATAATTCCTGCAGTCACGAAAGCTCCAAATTCAAGTTTCATTTCGATTTAAAGCTTTCGTGACTGCAATGATTCATCTTCTTTGGTTCTTTCGGTAAAGTCACGTAGAATGAGAATAAAATAATAAATTGATAAAATAAAATAACACAATAATATTCTCACGACGTTTCGGCCACAACAACCTGATGAAGGCCGCTTGTGTTGTGGCCGAAACGTCGTGAGAATATTATTGTGTTATTTTATTTTATCAATTTATTATTTTATTCTCATTCTACGTGACTTTACCGAAAGAACCAAAGAAGATGGTTCAAGTTTCATGTTAGAGAATGGTTTGCAGAAGCATAAATCACATAACTACTTCTGAGAAATATTTAAGTGCCCTCTGGTACCCACACAAAAGGAGGAAATACTTTGATATCTGCCCTGCTATGGAGAGTAATGAGTAATGTTCATCACAAAACAGTCTGATCTTTGGTTTTCAGAGCTGGAACTTAGCTCGATTTAGTGTAAAGCCGACATTGTTTTCATGGGCTTTTCTGTGAAGTCATTGATGATCAGGCTGACATCATTAACTCACTGCACATGTGAACCTGGCTTAATGACAGGTGGCTGAAACCTGAAGTGGTTATATAAGTAATATGGATGCAGCCAGGAAGGCAGACAGCCAGAATGGTTTTTTTTTCGAATGTAGTATGATAATGCATTTCTATATGGCAAAAGGTATAATTGTGACCACAGGATCGGTCCTCCCCTCATGGCTCTTAATTTTGTCTGCAGATAGGTGAATGTTGGATGAGGTAATTACACTAGACAAGGCAATCCCTGACTAGGCCTTTAACTAATTCACTCCCTCTCATAATTTGTCATGATTCAGAGTTGCGAATGTATTTTCTCACATTTTAATACTTTCAGTTAGAATGAATACAATTTAATTATGAAGTCAGCTGCAGTTTACAGGACTTTTTCTAAAATGTGATTGGCTTGCATTTGTTAGAGAAACAATATAGGCTTGCAGACACACAGCTATATGCACACCACAGAGTTTAAATGACTTAAGTGGTAATTATTTATCTGTTTGCAAGCCGGGCTTAATTACAGCTGGGTCTTTTCCAACCCAGAAAATATTTCCACATTCTGCACACCATATTCAGTATACTTCCCCAGACATGAATCCAACATTGTGGAACGTGTGCGTGCCTGTAGCTGAAGGAGTCGGAGGGGCACGTCCAGGCACTTGGGATGGAGAAGGCGCAGCAGCAGGACGCGCATCGGAAAGAGGCCTGCGAGCTGGCGACAGGGCTGGAGGAGGTCCGGCTCACCCTTACCGATGCTTTTAAGCAGTTCGAGCGCAACTCCAAGAAGGTATCGGCTCGCAAGGGCACGCGTGGTGAAGCCGCGATTGGCACTGAAGAGGGGCGCCACGGTGGCGAGATGTTAACTACTTCGCCTGTATGCAGGAGGTTGTGGGTTTGATCCCAACCCCGACACCTGTATATTTGGAGTTTGCATGTTCTCCCTGTGGTCACGTGGATCTTTTCCGGGTCCTCCGGTTCTTCCTCCACATTTAGAAACGTGCGTTTAGATTCTATAGCTGCAATACATTTCCACATGATAAGCCACTTCGTTGAACTTTCATTTGTGGGCAGGTCGCTTCTGAAAAAGAGCTATATAGTTCAGTAGGCCTTAGCTGGTAAAATAAAGATAATTAAAGTTTGAGTTTTAAGACATTTGTGGCAGCGTTCACAAGAGGAGGAGACCCTTGTGCGGTGAAATATTTATGATGATATACAACGTATTAATTTACTGTGATGAGCCTTCTGCACTCTGAACCAAGCTGTCCGAGTTTGATTACCAACCATGGCTAGCATTGGTGGCCAGTGAAATCTGACCCAGTCTTGGGTGTACCACTTCGTGCTGACCAGTGTGATGAAGTATGATCAATTAATTCCCATGACCGGTATGGCTCAGGGAAACTTTCATCCAGCAGTATCACAAAAACACATTCAGCGGTGGACGGATCATGGCTGTTCATGATGATGATGGTGATGATTACGATGGTAAAACGAACGTTGCCTGTATTAAGGCTCAGGAGGACGAGGACACAATCACTCGGCTGAGGGAGGAGCTCAAGGCGAGCAAGGAGGAGCTCGCAGCGAGTGAGGCGGAGCGCGCCAGTGCCCAGCCGGAGCTCTCCACCCCCCAACAGGGACTGTCGGCGCTGCAGGATCAGCTGACCACGTCCCAAGCTGAGAATGAGGACACTCTGCGTCAGGTAATGCTCCCAGCCTCGTTCCCACGGCCGCTGAGAACCCAGGCTCTCCTGGCCCCGGAACGGCCCAGGTCTGACCGTGACACAGCACTTGAGTCGTCAGGCTGTGTAGGGTCTGACCATCTGCTCCCCTCTGCTACGTGCATGTCCATGCCCTCCCTGTCCTGGTTTGGGAAGCGATTTTAATCTGACCTTTTACTGCAGATTTTGGGTTACTTAATCCATATATGTGGGCTTTTATAGGCGTAATCATGGGTTGTGTGCATGATGGTCTGACAAGATTGGGTGCATCCTGGGTGATTTGGTCAAACATGGGGTATGGACATCTGTGAAAAATATTTTCACAGCTCATCAGACTCCTCCAATATGAATAAAGATTCTGGTTCTAAATGTGTCTGTTGTTGCATCTGTATGTTCTACAATAACCGCACACAGTCGTTAAAATGCTTTTCTCTGTCCCTCTGCCTGTGGCCCAAGCAGCTGTTCGAGAGGAGCCAGGAGCTGGGATCCCTGCATGCGGGGATTCTTTGGTATCAGCGTATGCTGGCCGAGCTGCACACAGAGCTGGAGCAGTACCGCGAAAACGCACAGATCGGACGCTCACAGCTGCAGCATTTGGACATGCTGCGCCAGCAGAGCGAGGCGGAGGTGAGTACACTGCATTCGCACGTCGCAGACAAAGACTCCCCGTATAGCCTTAATAGACTGTTGGGGAAAGTACTGTTAGTGAGCAGCACCTATGAAGGCCGGCATGGCACACAAGGGGGTGATTGGCCAGCACCATGCCTCGCTGCCTTTGTCTCTCCAGTGGTGGTGTTTACACATCGCACCAGGTACTCATTTGAGGCTGGGTCGATCTAGGGGACGCCCAGGACCGGTTCACATAATCGTCACTGGTGTTGGCCATGAACGGGAATCGAACTCGGGTCGCCGCTTTCGAAGGCTAATCGCTACACTACCGCTCCCCACACATTCACTTTCATACACATAGACACGTGCGCGTGCACACACACACTTATAGGCAAACACTTGCTCCAAGCGCCATCCTGAATTATTACATGTCGCGGAGGATTGCTCCACTGAACAAAATAGTGACGCGGTTCAATTTTCAAGTGCAAGTTCGCGTTTAAAGTCAATGTTATAAAATATATATTTGATGGAAGCAGGTTCGTAAGTGCAGGTGTTTGTAAGTTGAGGACTGCCTATATATACACTTATTTTTCACACAGATGTGTATATGCGCACTGGGTTACTGAGCATCCTCTGTTTAGGGACTGTACCACATTACAATCCACCATCCCACCTCTAGTAAAAGTACCTACTACTACTAGAACATCTGCTCCCCTCTGCTACGTGCATCTCCATCCCCTCCCTATTTTTGGTTGGGAGGCAATTATAATCGGACATTTTAAAGTAGCTTTTGGGTTAATTAATCCATATATCTGGGCTTTTATAGGTGTTATCTTGGGTTGTATGGATGGTGGTCACCCATCCAAGTACCATAAAAGTTCAACCCTGCTTTTCTTCCAAGATCTTATAATATTGGGTGCATTCCGGGTCATTTGGTCATAGGTGGTGTGGTGTATGGACATCTGTGAAAATGAGTTTCATAGCTTATCAGATTCCTTCATTTAAAATAAAGATACTGGTTCTGTATGTGTTTGTTGGATTTGTATGTTCTTTAACAACTGCACGCAGTCGTTAAAATGCTTAGCCATGTCCTTCTGCTGCCGTTTGTCCGTGGCCCATGCAGCTCATCGAAAAGAATGAGCACCTGGGATCCCTGCAGGCGGGGATTTTGGGTTACCAGCGTGTGGTGGCAGAGCTGCACGCTGAGCTGGCGCCATGCCAAGAAAACCTGCAGAGCATTCACTTTCAGCTCCAGGATCTGCAAGTGCTGCACCAGCAGAGTGAGGCGAAGGTGAGCAAGTGCTGTTAGCGAGCACCTATGAAGTCCGGCATGGCACAAACGCAGATATATACAGTAATACCATTATTTACGCCGTCCCGTTGTACGTACTTTCACTATTAACGTACTCAAGTCATTGATAGCCAATCGCATGTTATGTACTGTGGTACCTTGCCATAGCGTACTTGAGATTTACGAACTTTACTATAAAGACCCAAATAGTTTACGCTGGATGGCGACAGTAAGGCACCAGATGACGCCCAAGCGTTTGCATCTCTGACTACAGTAGTCACTTTCATGTGTACATGTGTAGTGACTAACTCAGAGACAGTAAGACTTTTAGGCGCTTCTTTTATTTAACGAGCACCATTGGGATAATACAGACACCCTACGTGGGTACACACTATTACCGTTGCTGGCCTATACAAAACACTAACCATCTAACACTGACAGCACTGAACGGAGACAGCGAACACCTATCTAGCAGCGTAATATCGAGTGAAGACGGCAGCGACGATGGCGACAAGACGACAGCGACGAGACGACAACGACGATGACGAGATGGTGACGACGACTATCTTATATATACGAACAGCACGACGAGGATCCCACTTCCAGCAACAGCCACAAGGTCCCTCACAGGGGCCCTTCTTATACTCTCAGCGTGGCCTCGCTCCGCCACGGCCACGCCCCCTCTCTGGAACCTACTAGCGGGTTCCCGATGGCCCCCCCTCTGTGACCTTTCCCCTAGATGTCCCCCTCTCGTGTCTATCGTGGCCTGCTGACGTGGGTACTACCATACACCGCAGTTACCCTTTTTTACCAGCAGCCAGCGCTATGCCACTACACATACTCTATCAATATTTTTTCCCCACATACCGGATTTATGGTGAATATTTTTCAAGTGTAAACTAATTTTACATGATAAACAACTAATAATACACACAGTATAATAGACAAATATATCAATAATATGGCAGTCCTCGACTTACGAACGCATTTAGTTCCTGAGGCCCATTCATAAGTCGGAACGGTTCGTAAGTCGGAATACAATAATGTGCGATATTTAAATTCCCATATTGTCAGTGTTATAAAATGTGTTAAGGTTCAACAAAAGAGTTAAACTCGTAAATAAGAAATCATGTACATTTGCATTAACACTAAAAATATAGTGTATCGTAAGTAATACATAAAATGTAGTAAAAATATATTTTTTTCACTCACCGCTTTTAAATCACAAGCGTGCTCACCGCTACACTTCCGATCCGCACAAAGATCCACCGTGTAGCTGTAATAGGCTGTTGGGGCACGTGCTGTTAGCGATAGCCTATGAAAGCCAGCACGGCATGCGAGGGGTTGTGTGCCAGCACCACACCCAGCTGCATTTGTGTCCCGAGTGGTGATGTTTATAAAGCGCGCTAGGTGCTCATTTGAGGCCGAGTTGACCTACGGGAGGCCCAGGAATGGTTCAGATAATCGTCACTGGTGTTGGCCGTGAGTTGGAATTGAACTTGGGTCGGTGGGTTTGTAGCGCAGCGCGTGAACTGCAACACTACCGCTCCCCACACAATCACTTTCACATATACGCACATGTGCGCGTGCACGAGGCTGACTCATGACATCTTGTGGAGGATCGCAGCACTGAACAAAACAGTTCTGTGGTTCAGTTTGGAAGTGCAAGTTCGCGTTAATGGTATCCAAAAATTAATACATTTCATAGAAACAGATTCGGAACTCGGGTATCCGTAAGTCGGGTCTCCGTAAGTATGGTGTTCCTAAGTCGAGGACTGTATGTATACACTTATTTTTCACACTGATGGTTGTACAGAATGGATGCGCACTAGGTTACTGAGCATTCTCTGTTTAAGGACTGTACCACGTTACGATCCACCATCCCACCTCTAGTAGAAGTACCTACGACTACTAAACCATCTGCTCCCCTCTGCTACATGCATCTCCATCCCCTCCCTCTTTTTGGTTGGGAAGCGATCTTAATCTATTATTTTAATCCAGATTTTGAGTTAATTAATTCCTAAAAAATGTTTAACATAAAACTTCGTGACTGCAGGAATTCATATTCTTGATTCTTTCGGTAAAGTCACGTACTTTTTTTTAATAATATAAAAAAAACCCCACGACGTTTCGATTGCAACACAAGCGGTCTTCATCATGCTTTTATAGGTGTTATCTTGGTTTGTATTGATGGTGGTTGCCCATCCAAGCATTTGAAGTTCAACCATGCTTTTCTTCCAAGATCTGAGATGATTGGATGCATTTCGGTTTATTCGGTCAAAGGTGGTCTATGGACATCTGTGTAAAAGAGCTTCGTAGGTCATTACATTACTCAATTATAAATAAAGATCCTGGTTGTGTGTGTTATTATACCTGTATGTTCTGCAATAACTTCACGCAGTCGTTAAAATGCTTTCCTGTGTCCCTCTGCCGCCATTTGCCCGTGGCCCACGCAGCTCATTGACAGGAATTGGAAACTGGAATCTCTGCAGGCAGAGATTCAGTGGTATCAACGTGTAGTGGCGGAGCTGCACGCTGAGCTGGCGCCCTACCGCGACAACGAGCAGAGTGCACACTCGGAGCAGCAGCATCTGCAGAGCGAGGTGGAGGTGAGTGCACAGCACTCGCGCATCGCACACACACACACACGTATATAATTTGCGTTTAACGTAAATAATAGATTCATGCACACACGATTCAGTGTATTATGATAATGATGAGCTGGTCTAACCATCACGTTAAGCCGTCATGGTCCCCGTTTACAAATACAGACAATTTCATTATTGCTGGACACAGTGATAACGATGAGAATGATTTAGCACCTTTCTGTACACCGGGGCATCTCAGAGCGCTTTACATCACATCTCATCTCAACACGTGTGAAAGGGCACCCCCAATGACAGATGTCCTGTGGGCACAAGGTGACTCAGCACCTGGTGTGCAATTGGCATTTGTCTGCCAGTAGGGGGTGCTGATTGTTGTGTGTAATCCCAGTTGAGCTGGTAGAAGTACTGAGTTGTGTGTAGTGTCTAATGGGTCAGTATGTCCACAGCTTGTCACGGTTGAGGAGGAAGAGGACATCTCTGGCTGCTCACTGGAGCCCGGCATTCAAGAAGCCTCCCAAGACCTGCCCCCCCAGGCCTCGAACACCCTCTGAGCATCTCACAGCCCCCCACACTTCCAGCACCACCCACCCCCACCAGCACCTCCCCTTCCTTACAAGGCGTCGCGTTTTAATAATAAATATTTGTATCTAATACTATCGCCTCGTCTCAATTCTTTTGAGTGTTTGGGACACGCGAGTGGCTCACATTTATAATGCTAAGGGCTGTCTACATACACAGTGTGGCTGTTGCGGAGCTTCTAGAAACCAAATGTGAGGCAGAGTTCTGTGTCCCTTGGGTAATGCCAGCCCTCCAAGGGGTTTGCACTGAGTTTGAGTTGGGGGCGACAAGCACAAGGTTGTGGAGGTGGTGATGGTGGTGGAAATTTAGGAGGATG
The DNA here is from genome assembly GCF_048934315.1 of Petromyzon marinus. Lineage (NCBI taxonomy): Eukaryota > Metazoa > Chordata > Hyperoartia > Petromyzontiformes > Petromyzontidae > Petromyzon > Petromyzon marinus. The sequence continues at coordinate 1,150,865 of NW_027423688.1, read as the reverse complement.
GCAAGGAGGAGATGCCCATCAATAAACTAGTTGGCCACGGTGAAGCCAGCAACCATAGTCGTTCCTACGTCCCCTGATGTGAGCGGCAGTGCTGGAGGGCAGTTCCACGGTCTCAGACGGACGTGGATACTCATTACCATAATCGCACAGTTATCTTACCTTGGGCAAAGTATTTCAACCAAGAGATTCAGATAGAAATCATCTGTGTGAATAATGTAATTTCTAAAGCAATAATTACCTTCTATATTATATCCCATATAAATATATAAAATTAAGATGATGCTGAAATTGTGATGTTTGCCTAATATGTGAAACTGCCCTACATGTAGTGCCAAACACTGACGCTCTGAAACATATTTCTGCAGCAAATCTGTAGCCCTATCCCTAACTCCAAGCCTGAATAGACTATGGAATATATGAAAACTCAATGTCCAATTCACAAATTCGGAGGCATCATCACAGCGATGCACCAACTCTACTTCTTACACAATGATCTGGCTCAACCACCTCAATCCAATATAGTTGTTGCTCTACATAAACGTCGACCATACGAAGAACATGACTCCAACCCCTGTTCGTCCCCTTGTGCTAATTCATTGCTCAAGACAATGCGTTTCCATGTAGTTCTCCCCTCTTCGGGTTTTGAGAGATCCTTCTTCCCATGATGTGTCCCCAGGTTGTGTACGTCACAGATGGCAACTCTTATCCTCGTACATGGACGGTCACGTTGCGTCCCTTGTCTCCTCCCATCACCCATCACTTGCCATCCCTCCCCCCCACCCCAATGTAATCACTCAAAACCAACTGTGATTGACTGCAGCAGTGTTTTTAACATACACCAGTCGTGTTACGGCTATTGGTGTTGTTATCGTTTATTGTAATAAACGCATTGCCTCCAAGAGAAGTCTCGCTCTACGTTCATACCCACAACACAGGCGCAAAATACATTACAGAAGTTATGTTAAGCAGCGGCAAAGTTTGAGTGATAGCTCATCTGACACTAACTCCTCTCACAACGACCAACTTTCCGAATACTCATTCAGTAGTAAGACTCTTAAATTGACGGAGAAAGCTCTCGTCAGAATCCCCTATTTTGATCCACACAATAGGAACAGAGACATACACTCATATCACAACAGTAGAAGTGGAGGCAATGATTAGAGGTCTGAGGAAGTTGGACGAGAAAACAAGTGCTGTAAAGAAGGTTACATGAATATTCTATACCATGGGTAAAGTCGCTACCATACAAGGTTAGGAACTATTTTAAAAAAACTCAGCCTAACAGTGATTACGAAGTTTGGAGAATATTCAACACTGAGGGGTTTAATGCTGCCAAATTTATGACCCAGTGCGTAAACGAGGAGTGTATTACGCAGGTGATGTTGATCAATACCACGAAGGTGACAAAATGTTCAAGATTGTTTTTTTTTAATCCTTGAGTTCAGAGATTACAGAAATTGTGGGAATGGTTTTGGACCCAGAGACGGCCTCCTTACACCACATACAGAATAGGGTTCACACGGCATGGCTATATATATAATTCGGACAAAACACAGGGAGAGAGATAATGCACCCCGCCATCTAGAGGGAAGTAAAAATCACGTGAGCAGCTACAGCACCTCACATCAAGCCCCACAATACAGAGAGGAGCAAGCACCCACGAACTACCAACATAATTACACGCAGAGATGGCAAGGTAGCAATCCAGCGAGAGAGTGGCACACCAATCCGAGGCAACCACAGCACACAAAGACAGGTAATTATTGGAATCTCAAGGTGTGGAAGCCAAGAGCGGAATCATACCAGCACCCCATGCCACGACAAACTCAAGGTTAAACACAATCTGCCCATTCCCCCTTCGATACCCCCACCCGGCTATACCAGGAGGGAGTAGAGAAACAGGAAAGGAAACAAAAATGGACTCAACTCAGATACAAAATGTGGCACAAACACGTGGTGAATCACCCACATGAATTGAGAATGAGCTGCCAGTGAGAGCACTGCCCACTGAATTACTGAAAAATAAAAGTTTTTCATCCAAAGGCCGATGCCTGCATTCCTCAGGGCGTGTCCCTGTAGCACGTTCCTCTGCCCCATCCATCGTACAATCATGCAAATCCGCGAGACAATGGGCGACTTTTCCAATTACCTGGCGATTAGGTTTTACTCCCCCTCCCTGCGGTTTATCATCTCCTGTCGGATGTAGATCGGAGTGCTGAAATGGGGGAAGGGAAGATTCACAATGGATCGGGAATTATGTTGAAACCCAGCACACCCAAAAGCACAAAAGGGGGGAGGACCCACCGGGGCACGGAATCGAATCGACTCATCGAGTTAAATGTACGGATCAATGAGTGGTGGCCCACTTTACTCCAGTGACCCGGGTGCTGCTGCGGGGTCCACTTTCTGCCGCCCTCCTTCTCTCTCCCCCCCCCCTTCTCTCTCCCCCCTACTGCCGAGGCCTATATAATCTCGTGGCACGGCAGATCTCTCGCCTACTTCAGCAGTTTTTTCTTGCTGTGGTTGTCCCACCTGATGGGAGGGACTTGATCACATCAGCCGCGTCACAGGAAGTAAGATGTGGGGATGGCTGTCATTTTTAAAGGGGTCTGAGTAATTGACCATACACAAGGAATCGGTTATAATCGACTTGGTAATCGAATCGTTCCAGCTTTAGTACTCGCGCATATAATACACTAGCTGTACTACCCAGCTTCTCCTGGGACTTGGATCCACCACGTCCGGCCGCCTTTGTCTTCCCAGTGGCGATGTTTACACACCACAGCAGTTACTCGTTTTGAGGCTGAGTCGACGTAGGGGAGGCCCAGGACCGGTTAAAATAATCGTCACTGGTAGTGGCCGTGAGCGGGAATCGAACTCGGGTTGCCGGATTCGTAGCGCAGCGCGCTAACCACTACACGACAATGCGTTACGCTTCCACATGTGCGGGTCACGTGACAGATTTGACCTCAGCTCACTTGCCATACAAAAAATTAAATGCATTATTGAGCTCCCCCCCCCCACACACAAAAAAGTGTATTTTCATAACTTTTGCATGGTGTAGAGTCTGGAAAGTACCCACATGGTAAATTTCAAGTTTGTTGCATGTCGGAAAGTACGCTAAACATTTTGAATAGACACATATTTACAACTTTTATAAATATGGAGATAACACAATAATCATTACCACATTTGCGTTTGTTTGAGCATTCAGTGTCTCAAACCGACGCTGGTGAACTGCCAGATATTTGCAGGCAAGGATGCTCTCTGTTCGTTACAGGTCCTAGTTCTATGCAAAACTGTGGAATACTTCACAAAAAGTCATCATGAGCTTTGCAAAGCTGAAAACCATTCTGACGTTTGCTCGTGTTGAACCAATGCTGCTGAAATAAAAATCACGGCCAGAAAGGCCGTAGGCTTTCACGACCAATATTATTCATAATAAACGTTTTTGGGTTAGATCGCATTATTCATAAATGTGTCGTAACCCTCCACTACCCGACACGGCCAATCAATAAAAAATGTGTCACATTGACAAAAGAGAAATAGATCACTCCTTCAGCCCACCGGTGTGTTGAAGAGTGAATCCACAACATTTACAATTTTTGAGTACGACGTTTCGCTGGTAATTACATCCAGCATCATCGGGCAATTTGCCAGAAAGGTTAAGCCCTCACTTCCTCCCGGTCTTAAAAAACCGGGAGCTCCGTCACCATCGCAGCATGACACATGTGTGCCCGTTGAAACGTGCAGCCCTCGATCGCAATAGAACCGATAATAATTATTGTTGGTACAACTTTCTTACTCATGAAAGCTCTGCGAAGTTTCAATATAATAATTGGCTTACATCGTGGATATGAGTAACAAAATTAACACACAAACGATGATTCCCCTCCTTCACATATCTGTCTTTCCACTTAAAAAATACAAGTATTTGTACACATCCCATTAGCCACACGGCTTTCCTTCTGGGAGTGCATCATTTCAGCAGTATTGGTTGTACATAAACCAAGCTCTGGTTCGGTTTTTATATTCATCAGCACGCTCCAGCTCACTTGAAGCAATGCTGGTGAACTGCCAGCTGTTATAGGTTAGGGCCCGCTCTGTGAGATATGGGTGCTCGAAGGTTGTTGTATATGTAGGTTATGAAAATTTGAAGAAAATAATGAAAATTTGATTAAATTTGAAATTTAAATAATTTATCTGAATATATTGGTGTAATTATGTGCATTAACTATGCTAATTCGAGAGATAATCGTATTAATTCATGCGAGTGGGCGTGGTTATGATGATGCAGGTCGTTATGATAATTAGGTCCAGCCTCGGTGACGAAGGTTGGTTATTAATTGGAACAACGCAATTAATCGTATGCAGTTGTGCAGGTATTGTGAGCGTGAATGAGAGAGAGTCGACTCGACTTGCTATTTAATTCCGTATTTTCAATAAGGATATAATTATCTTCGATTTAACGCTTATTGATTATGTGCTGGATTAGTGATTAGTGTGCTTATGATAGGTAACCGAGATTCAGATCTCATTCGCAGAACAATTCTATGCAGAATCACGGAAAGAATCACACACAACTCTTCTGCTTTAATCAATTTTATTTTCTAGCTAAACTTAAATTTTTGGATAATATGAGAACTCTCAACTTCGGAATTTCAACACAGCATTAACATGGTACACATCACGATTGCGTTGTTTCACTTCGATAACGGCACCTGTGGTTAATTCCCGACGCGTAACGCAATGTTGTTGTTGTTGAGAGAGATTAAAACATGCAAACTATTCTATCAAAACCTTAACCTTATAATATGTAATTCGTATTTAAATTGTTACACAACACGGCATTCGGTCATTAATCATATGCGACCCTTAATGCAGATTCTTGTCACGTTGTTAACAGTAGGACGATTGATTATTATGCAACGCTGTTCATATGGAAAGACACTCAAACCATTATTATTCCTAAAGGCACAAATATGCGTTCATAGGTTCGTCTTGTTCATTCATGGATACCAGAAAGATTATGCAATAGAAAAAAACGAACCACTCAAATACCATGAACTGTGATATGGTCGCTGAGGTGAATGAGAACATGTGGGGGCACCGCGCTACAGACACATGCGCGACACTTTCCGCAATACGCTTTTATGCTTCGTTGCAATAACGAGCAACAATTATTCTTCAAACATTGAGGGCCTTGTGGCTCTATGGCCACAAATCCTTTCATTACTCCGACAACTTCCCACCCTCCCTTTTGCCCACAGCCAGATGAAAGCGACAATATTTCTTTTTCAATTATTATTAACGTGGTTGAGATGACTTACACATATACCCAGCTGGAATCTGTTTTTTTACATTTATTGCCATAAACTTGACCTTAATCAGCACTAACTTGACGATTGCCTCTCTTTTGCATTGACTCCGTGACATCACGACCATTTCCAAGGTCGGCCAACATCAAAGCGAGCAGCTCCCAGAGGAAAGTGGGCCAAGTGGCACAGTTTAAGGGGCCTGCGTGGCCCACTTGGGGCAGGCGTCGCCCACTGAGACTGCCGTGGGCATCCAGGCTGGGCCTAGATACCTGGTTGACAAACTGGATTGTTACATTGGCTTCGCTCTTGTGCATGTGTGCGCTCACTCTCAGGTGTCTGCAGGACACCTTCATGGAAGTGGACGCGAGCACCGTCCCACCCATGGACATGACTGATTGCAAACGGTTTGGGGCGCGTTCGCGCGTCACCAATGATACCGCTCATCTCCCCTTCCATTCTGCCCCCGCCACTCGCTCCCCCCCCTTCCTTCATCACTGTTGCCGCTCCGGCCCCGGCTACGATCTCCAAAAACCATGGTCGCCTACCATCATCGTTTCCGTCGACAAACTGCTGGATGGATTCCACAGGAGGCGTTTGTGCAGCGAGCGGGAGTCCACCTGGGATTACTGGCGATCTCTACACACGTCCCACCAACCCTTTCCTCAATTGTTGATTGTTTTAACCCCAGTCGGGGGGGAAGAGGACAAGATAAGAAATAATTGTATTTGAAACTTGCGTCCTCAAACACACTAACACCTAGTACCCTGGTTGTTATTTCCCCCCACCCTTATAAACGTGACATAACAGGATGTTGCCATGATGTAATGGTTGGTACACAATATAGAAGTCGCCGGTTCGATTTATCGTGGCCATTTTAATCAATGTGGACTTTTCTTAAATCCCTCCGGCTTCTGTCCACACAACCGGTACGAATGAGTGGATAAACAATTGGGAGAACTCAAACATCCCCAAGAAGTGCCTCATCGTGGATCAAACCATCAAGAAGCTCGCTGGCCCCCCACCACCGCAAGCAGTGGGGGGCCACCGTACACCGGATCCAACCTGGCCATGGCACGAGCAATTGCCTCCACAAATGGAAAACAAAAGCATCACCAAAATGCCATGGCGGGGCACCGCAACGGTGAAAAACGCACAAACGCATCAGGAAGCTCTCTTCACCTGCTGGAGGCCTGCATTACCATTAAGAGGCTATGGTCTTGGATTATTCTTCGTGTTATTTAGGGTCCCTGACTCTGTTCACGACCATTAAAGACCATGATGGTGGGCAGGCCCACGTAACGCTGCATGGCCGGGTGTCAGAGCCATTTCCTCATGTTTACTGTGGGGTGTGATGGGGATGTCCTCTGGCCCCGACACTATTTCAAGTATTCTTGATCGCAGTCTTACGAGATATAATTCCCGGTTGTGGCCAAAATCAGTGATGAATTATATTCTATTTTGCAAACATGATGCCTTGACTAAAGGTGTCAGTTTTTTGTGCCAGTTAAAAGGGTAAAACCTATTCCTATACCAATTATATTCTAATCGACCCTATGCCTCCCCTAAGTCGACTTAACCTTAAATTAGTATCAGGTGTGGTTGGTAAACATCACCACTGGAGAGACAAAGGTGGCTGAGTGTGTTTCTGGAAACAAATCCCCACCATGACAAGTTTGCCTCTGAATGCCAGTTTCTTGGCCCAAGCCACTGTATAAAGTCCAGCAAATATGCATCCGACACAAGATCCTAACCTTTTATATAGTCATATTCATAGCCAGTGTAATGTCATCATTTTTTTTACTCAAAATTATTCACCTCAATTTTGGTTCACACGACGAACAAATAATGCTACTCAGCTGATTCGGCGTGAGACCTCTGCTGACTGCATAAGTACGGAAACTTCTCCACTTTTTCTACGACTGCCCCATCACTCATACAAAGATCCCCCTAGACTGACGGTGATGTCACGTCGACCCACGCGGCACAGCAATCTCACGCGGCACAGCAGCCTCACGCGACAGAGCAGTCTCACGCAGAAACCTCACGCGGCACAGCAGCCTCACGTGGCACAGCAGCCTCACGCAGCAGCCTCACGCAGCAGCCTCACACGCGGCGCAGCAGCCTAATGCACAAGCCGCACGTGGCACAGTAGCCTCATGCAGAAGCTGCACGTGGCACAGCAGGCATGAAGGAAGCTGTGGAAGAACTCGAGGAGCTGCTTGGCCTCGTCTGGCAACCCTGGTCAGCTGGTTCAGAACTGGAGGAGGAGAAGCAGCTGTTGTGAATCCCTGCAACAACTGTCCCTGTGAGCTGCCCCTCACTACAGAGAGCTCCATGGAGAGCATGGGGATGATCACACCCACTCACCCACCCACCCAATCACCCACCGACCCACTCACCCTGTAACTCACTTACTCACCCTCATAACTTACCCAATCATTTACCCAGTCATCCACCCATCCACTCAATCACACACTCACTCACCCACCCATCCACTCACTAACTCACTCACCAACCCACTCATCCACCAACCCCACACCCACTCACCCACTTATTAACACAGGCATTCATTCACTAACTCAACCACTTACTCACCCACCCACCAACTCACCCACAAACTCACTAACCAACCCAACCACCCACTCATTCACTTAACAAACCACCTACTCACTCAAGAACCAACCCACTCACCACCCACTCACCTACTACCAACGCAACCTCTCACCCACTCACCCACCCATTCACTCACTGACGTATCCACTCACTAACTCACTCATCCCAACCACTCCTTCACGCACCCACCAACCGATTAACCACCCACTCACTCACCCACTCACCCTCTCACTTGCCAACACACTCACCCAATCAATCACCCACCCATCCACTCACTCACTAACCTACCCACGCACCGTTTCACCCACTCACTCACCCATCAACTCACTCAACAACCCATCCACTCACTCGAAAACCCATCCATGAACTCAACCATCCACCGAGCCACCAGCACAGACTCACCCAGTCACCGACTCCATCACCCACAGACTAACACACAAATTAACTCAAACACCCACTAACTCACCCACTGAATCACCAATCCACTCAACCACTCACTCAATCTCTAACCCATCCACTCACTCGTGCACTCACCCACCCACTCACCAATCCACTCACTAACTCACCCACTCACTCATTCACCCCACTCAATCAACAACCCATCCACTCTGACTCACTATCGCATCTTCACTATCGCATCCACTAAGTCGCCTGTCACTAACGAACCCACACACGTAGTCACCCAGTGAACAACCCACCCACTCACCCATTACCCAGGCTACCACTCCACTACTCCCCCACCCACCTAGTCACTCCTGACCCACCCACAAACCCACTCACCTACTCGCCAACCCACTCACCTACCCGCCAACCCACTCACCTACCCGCCAACCCACTCACCTACCCGCCAACCCACTCACCTACCCCCCAACCCACTCACCTACCCCCCAAACCCACTCCCTGCCAACCCACTAACCCACCCGCCAACCCCCTCACCCACCCACCCGCCAACCCACTCCCCTTCCCGCCAACCCACTAACCCATCCACAAACCCACTCACACACCCACCAACCAATTCACCCACCCACTAATCCACCCAACTACTCACTCACATACCCACCCACTCATTCAGCCACACTCACGCATAAACTCACCGACTCAACCTCCCACACTCACCCACCCATCCACTCCGCCAGTGGGGGGGGGGGGGGGGGTAATGGCACGTGGCCCCCCCAATGATCCGACCAAAATCCCTAATTTCGATCGGATCATTGGGGTTTATTAGTAATAAATCGGCATTTTGCGACCCCTACTGCCATTGTGTAGCATATTATTACGTGCCAGGAACTCTATGAGATGATAGAATAATAGTCTGATCCATAATTGGCAATAAGTAACGGCAAAGCAGTTATAAGTGACTCACAGAATTGTGCGAAGTTGCGCATAGTACACAACTTCCCTCAAGGCATTCACCTTTAGTGAGCGCGATGCCGATCACACAACACGTTCGAATCCGACCCTCGATCGATGGCTGCGCCATCGCTGGACACCCGTTGAATAAAAAGCAAGGGACAAGTTCTTACTTACTAACAACTCCTATGATTTTTCATTGCTGGAGGGGTTTCCCCCTTACCTGAAAATCCTGGCTCTGCCATTGCACCCGCCCAATCACAAACCCATCCTGTCATCCAACCACACCCACAAATCACTCACTCATTCACTCATCCCTCCGCTCACCCACTCAATCTCTAACCCACCCACTAGCTTACCCACTTACTCAATCTCTAACCTGCCCATACACCCACAAACTCACCCATCCTGACGCACTCATCAAGCAACCCACTCAATCTTGTACCCACGAGCTCACTCACCCACCCACCCACTCACCCACCCACACACTTATGCACAGACTCACTCACCCACCCACTCACTCACCCTCCCACTCACTCACCCACAGACTCAATCACCAACCCACCCACCCAATAACTCACCAACTGACCCACCCACAAACTCCCTAACTAACCCAAACACTCATTCACTTCAACCAACCATCCACTCAGCCACCCACCTATTCACCCCCACTCACTCACTCACCCCACTAACTCAATAAGCCACCCACTCACTCACCCACCCACTCATTCAGTTACACACCAACACATTAACTCATCCACTCAACATACCACACTCACACACTCATTCACCAATCCATCCATCCTCTCATTCAGCCACTGACTCACCCATTCACTCACACCCTCAACCTCCCACACTCATCCACTCACCCACCCTCCCACTAAGTCAACCACATACACCTACTCACCACCCACTCACCCATTACCCATGCAACAACTCACCCGCTTGCCCACCCACTCACTCATCCACCCATCCACTCACTCACTCAGTCAACCACCCATTCACTCACCCACCCATTCCATCCATTCACTCACCCACGAACTGACCGACCCCTTCACTCACCAAACCCCTCACTCACCCAAAACCTCACTCATCCACACACTCACCCACTCAACCCCCCACATTCACCCACCCACTCACCAACCCACCCTCTCATCCAGCCATTCAATTACCCATCCCCACTCACCCCTTCAACATTGCACACTCATCCAATCACCCACCCACTAACTCAAACACCCTCACACTTACCAATGCACTCACCTACTCACTCACTCATCCATCCACTCAATCACCCACACACCACATCACTGACCCAACCCATCAACTCACGAACCCACACATTATTCATAAACTCATCCAGGCACTGACCTACTCACCCACGACGCACTACACACGTAACTACTCACCCATTCTCCCACCAATTGACTCAATTTCTCACCCACCCACCCACCCGCTTGACTCACTTACTCAATCACTCTCCCACTCACTCACCCAGTCATCCACCCATCCAGTCACTCACTCAGCCACTCAACTCACTCACTTAATCACTCACCCACCCACTAACGCTCCTACTAACTCATTCACCCACCCCTCACTCACCTAACCACTCACTCCCTTCAAGCTCCCACACTGCTCACATCAGCCACCGACTTAATCAACCACAAATATCCACACACTCACCCGTCCACTCACCCACTCAATCACACAACCACCCACTCCATCACACAACCACCCACTCAATCTCTAATCCACCCACTCACTTACCAACCCCCACACCCACCTACTCATCCACCCACGTATTAACAGGCATTCGCTCACTTTCTCACCCACGAACTCACCTTCTCACCCACCCACAAAGTCACGAACCAACCCAACCACCCACTCACTCACTCAACATCCCATCCACTCACTCAACATCCCATCCACTCACTCAACAATCCACTCACTCAAATACCTACCCACGCACTCACAAACTCACCGCATCATCCAACCACTAACTCACCCATCCCCTCACCCACTCATGCACTAACTCACTATCGCATCCACTAACTCTCCTGCCACGAACTCATCCACCCACATACTCACCCAGTCACTCACCCACTACTGAGGCTACAACTCCACTACACCCACTGCCACTCACTCACTCACCCACCCACCAACCCACTCAACTATTCGCCAACCCACTCACCTACCCGCAAACCCACTCTCCTACCCGCCAACCCAACACCTACCTGCCAACCCAACACCTACCCGCAAACCCACTCACCTACCAGCCAACCCACTCACCTACCCGCCAACCCACTCACCTACCCGCCAACCCACTCACCTACCCGCCAACCCACTCACCTACCCGCCAACCCACTCACCTACCAGCCAACCCACTCACCTACCAGCCAAACCACTCACCTACCCGCCAACCCACTCACCTACCAGCCAACCCACTCACCTACCAGCCAACCCACTCACCTACTAGCCAACCCACTCACCTACCAGCCAACCCACTCACCTACCAGCCAACCCACTCACCTACCAGCCAACCCATTCGCCTACCAGCCAACCCACTCAGCAACCACTCGCGCATAAACTCGCGCATAAACTCACAGATTCAACCTCCCCCACTCACCACCTACCCACTCACTAAACCAACTATTCACTCACCCCACTCACTCACCCATCCATACATTCACTCACCCACCCCCTCACTCACCGAACCCTTCACTCATCCACACACTCACCCAATAACTCACCCACTGAACCTCCCACATTCACCCACCCACTAACCAACCCACCCGCTCAACCAACCATTTAATCACCCATCGACTCATCCCTTCAACCTCACACAGTCATCCAATCACCCACCCACTAACTCAAACACCCATTCACTCACCCATCCCTCCACTCACCTACTCAATCACATAACCACCAACTCAATCTCTAACCCAAACACTCACCAACTCACCCATCTTCTTATTCACTCAATCTTGTACCCATTAACTCTAATCACTCACCCACCCTCCCATTCACCAACTCACTCACCGACACACTCACACACCAACTCAGCCAGCCACGACCCACTACCCACGTAACCACTCACCCACCCAAGCATTAAATCACCCATCCACTCACCTTTTCAACCTCCCACTCATCCAATCACCCACCCACTGACTCAAACACAAACATCCATTCACTCACCCACCCACCTGCTCACTCACCCACCCACCTGCTCACTCACCCACGCACCAAACCACCCACCCACCCAATCACTCACCCACCCACCTTTTCACCCAGCCACCCTCTCAAACCCGTACCCACTAACACACCCACTGACCCACCCTCACCCACCCACTCATGAACTCACCCATCCAATTATTAACCCACCCACTAACCCACTAACTCACCCACTAATTCACCAACCCGACCACTCACCAACACAGCCTAAATATAAATTGTTTGTTTTACCAGGCAAGGCCCACTGAGATATATGGATGATTTTCAGAAGCAACTTCGCCACAAATGATAGCTCAACAGAGTGGCTTATCACGTATACATTTATAGCAGCCAACTCCTCTAAATGCATGTTTCTAAATGTGGAATCGAACCCACAACATCCTGTATACCCGGCCAGGTAGTTAACATCTTGCCACCATGACACTCCATTCTCTGACTCTCCCACCCACGAAACCACACACTCAAACACCGACTCACTAACTCAACCATCCATTAATTCAACCACCGAGCCTTGCACACACTCACTCACCCAGCCACGCACTCGCCAAGCCACGCACTCAATCTCTAATCCACACTCACTCACCAAGCCTCTCACCTACTACCCATCGAACGTCGCACTCACTCATCCACGCACCCACCCACAAAACCGCCCATCTACACACCAAATAAAAATGTAGCTTTTTTTTACTTTACTAGGTAAGGCCCATGCTATATACATCTTTTTCAGAAACAAGCAGAGTACAAATGATTGCTCAATGGAATGGCTTTTCACATAGAACGTTATAGCAGTCAAAGTCTATAAATGCATGTTTCTAAATGTGGAGGGGCAACCTGGAGTACACAGAGAAAATTCCATGCAACCACGGGGGAGAACGTGCAAACTCTAGATATACAGGCGAGGTTCTTAAAATTTTGCCACCTTGACATTCCACTCTTTAACTCAACCACCCACTCAAACACCCACCCACCCAAACACAAACCACTTGTAGAGTAAAATGGGGACGTGACGTCATGTGTGCCGTCTAGTGCGATGACGTCACGGAACGTGGCGTCATGCGCGCTGGGCGGCTCGATGACGTCATGTCTCCTCTAGTATTTAAGTGGGACCCCGTGACCAAAGCGGGGTCACTGTGGGAACGGGTAGAGTGAGAAGGGTGGAGAGGGAACCAGGGGTAGAGAGGGATCGACGAAGAGTCAGGAGTGAAGCCGGTGGTAGCCGTAGGAGGTGCTGCTCTTCCCGGTCGGTGGGGTTGGCAAGTTCCCCCATCCGACTCGAGGGAGAGAGACCGGAGCTAGCCGGGCTGGACCAGGACTTAGTGTAGGACCCCTAACCCCTGGGAAGTTGTCACACCCTTTGTGTTATTGTAATATACTTAATAAACCTTTGGCGAAAGCCCTTACCTTCAAGCCGTCTCCGAGTCGTCGTCGGGAACTCCTTAACACACTAACCAAATCAATCTCTAACTGACTGACTCACCCACACACCCACAAACTAACTCACCAACCCACTTACCAGCCCACCCACTACCTAACTCAACAACCCACTCACTCAACAATCCACTCACCCACCAGGTCACCTATTCACTCCCTCACACACCCACCCATCCACCAACTCAATGTCTAACTCACACACTCACCCACCCAACCAATCACAAACTCACCCAGCCACTCACCCTGCCACAAAATCAATCTCTAACCCACGCACTCAACATTCCACCTACTCACTAATCCAAACTGACTAAATTCAACTATTTTTTAAGTTACCAGGTAAGACCCACAGAGCTATATAAAATATTTTTCCAAAGTAACCTGGCCACAAATGAGAGCTTCACTAAGTGGCCTATCACATAGTAATGTATAGCAGCCAAATACGATAAATGAATGTTTCTAAATGTGGAGTCGAAATCCACGTGACCATAGAGCACATGCAAACCCCAAATATACAAGCATCAGGGTTGGGATGGAACCTACGAACTCCAAAATACCAGGCGACGTAGCTAACATCTCGCCACAGTGGCGTACAATTCTCGAACTCACCCACTCAACTACTAAAGACACCCACCAACCCACTCACAAACCCGCTCACCCTGCCATGCACTCAATTTCTAATCAACGCACTCACGCACACACCCACTCACTCACTCAACCACTCATCCACGCACCCACCTACACATGCACTCACTAACTCACCCACCCACCCACCCAACCTACCCACCCACTCACCTCACCCACCCACTCACTCAGTGACCAACTCACGCTCCAACCCACCCACTCACACTGTGACCCACTCAATCTCCCAACAACTCACCCAGCCCCTCACCTACTTACTTAACCACCCATTCACTCACCGACCGACGCACTCACCGCCCACTCACCCAACTGTAAACTAAAATTTAACTATTTTAATTTTCATAATAAAGGTTTTTGGGTTAGATCGCGTTTATTTATAAATGTGTCGTAACCCTCCACCACCCGACACGGCCAATCAGCAAAAAAGTCTCACGTTGACAAAAGACAAATAGTGAATTATTTGTCTTTTGTCAACGTGACACTTTTTTTTGCTGATTGGCCGTGTCGGGTGGTGGAGGGTTACGACACATTTATAAATAAACGCGATCTAACCCAAAAACCTTTATTATGAATAATATTGGTCACGAAAGCCTACATGTTAAACTATTTTAATTTTACCAGGAAAGGCCCACGGAGCTATATAGATTTTTTCATAAGCGACGCGGCCACAAATGACTGCTCAAATAAGTTAGTGAGTGCGTGTGTAGGTGGGTGCGTGGATGAGTGGTTGAGTGAGTGGGTGTGTGCGTGAGTGCATTGATTAGAAATTGAGTGCATGGTAGGGTGAGCGGGTTTGTGATTGGGTTGGTGGGTGGCTTTAGTAGCTGAGTGGGTGAGTTCGAGAACAGCCAAAACCTCGAAATGCATGTTTCTAAATATGGAGAGAAAACCCGGAGGACTCGGAGAAAATTCCATGCAACCACAAGGAGAACATGCACACTCCAAATATACAGGCGTCATAATCGAGATCGAACCCACAACCTCCTGTACAAAAGGCGAGGTAGTTAATATCTCACCACCATGGCGCTCCACTTTCTTGACTCAGTCACCCACTCACCCACCCATTCAGCCACCTACCCACTCAAACACCCACCCACTCAAAAACCCGCACCTTGCCACCAACTCAACCACTTACCGACGCATCCACTTACACACCCACCCATCCACCCACTCAATCTCTAACTCGCACACTCACCAGTCCACCCGCTCACCCAGCTACTTACCTACTCACCCACTCACCCTGCCACCCACTCACCCTGCCGCCCACTCAACCTCTAACCAACCTACCGACCCAACCAGCCACCTACCCCCTAAAATATACTACTTTTTATTTCACCAGGTAAGGCCCATTGAGCTATATAGACCCTTTTCAGAATCGGCCTGGCTACAAATGATAGATAAACGAAGTGGCTTATCACATACATTTATTGCAGCCAAATCCTCAAAAGGCATGTTGATTCTAAATGCAGCGGAAAGGACCCGGAGCAAAATCCACACGACCAGGCGGAGAACATGCGAACTCCAAATATACAGGCGGCAGGATCGCAATCGAATCCACAACCTCATGTATACTAGGCGAGGTAGTGAACATTTCACCACCGTAGCGCCCCACTCTTTGACTCACCCACTCACTCACAAGCTAACTTACCCACTCAACCTCCCACATTAACTTACCCACCCAGCAGTCACTCACCCATTCACTCACTCACCTACTTTCTGACCCCATTCAGTCAACAACTCACCGACCCACCCAACCACTCACTCACTTAGTTAACCACTTGCTCACCCACCCACTCACCCTATGACCCACTTAATCTCTAAATCACTCACTCACTAAACTACACACTCACCCAACATACTAACTCAAACACTCACCAACGAACTCACTCACCCAACCAAGAACTGACCCACTCACTCACCCACAAACTCGCGAACCAAAAACACACATACCCAACCCATCACTCACCCAACTCCTCACTCACCGACTTACTCAATCATCCATCCAGACACTCACCCACTGACCGACCCACCAACTCATTAACTCACCCAGGACTCACTCACTCTGCCACCCATTCAATTTCTAACCCACTAGCTCAACCACCCACTAACGCAACCACTGACCCACTCGAACTCATCCACTCAAAAAGCCACCCACTAAAATATCTAAACCACACTCATGCAACCACCCACCCACTCACCCTCACACTTACCAATGCGCTTTCCCACTCACTCACCCATCAACTCACTAACCCACCCATTAATTCAGGAACTCACCGAGCCACTGACCTATTCACCCAAGACGCACTACCCACGGAACCACCCACCCACCAACTGACTCAATTTCTCACCCACTCACTCACCCACCCACGAGTGCTCCCACTAACTAATTAATTCATCTACTCACTCACCCACCCCTCACTCACCTAACCATTCACTGCTTCAAGCTCCCATACTCACCAAATCACCCACCGACTAAATCACCCACAAATATCCACTCACTCACCACCCACTCACCCACTACTCACACAACCACTCACCAACTCATTCACTTGCTCACCCACGCATTCACTCACCCCACTCACTCACCAACCATCCACTCACTCACCCACTCACTGAACCACCCCTTCACTTACCCACCCCCTCCATACTTAACCGCAATAACTCACCCACTCAACCTCTCACATCCGTCCACTCACTCACCAACCCAACCTTCCACGGTCATCCAATCTCGTACCCACTAACTCAATCACTCACCAACGCACTCACCGTCTCACTCATCCATTCCCTCATCCATCCACTCACTCACCCATTCACCAAATCAATCACGCACAAATTAACTCACCAATTCAACCAGCCACTGAGCTACTCACCCACGAGCCACGTAACCACTCACCCACCCTCCCTCCCACTGAATCTCTAACCCACCCACTCACACATCAACTAACCCACCCATCATCACCTCACTAACCCACCCATCATCTCACCCACTCACCCAGCCACCCACTCAATCTCGTACCCACCAATTCAATCACTCACCCCCCATCCAAGCATTCAATCACCCATTCACTCACCATTTAAATCTCCCACTCATCCAATTACCCTCCCACTCATCCAATTACCCTCCCACTCATCCAATCACCCACCCACTCATCCAATCACCCACCCACTAACTCAAACATAAACATCTATTCACTCTTTCGATTTAAAGCTTTCGTGACTGCAATGATTCATCTTCTTTGGTTCTTTCGGTAAAGTCACGTAGAATGAGAATAAAATAATAAATTGATAAAATAAAATAACACAATAATATTCTCACGACGTTTCGGCCACAACACAAGCGGCCTTCATCAGGTGAAGGGGGCGAGACTGTCTGGTAGGACAGCGCTGGAGTGAGAGAGCCACGTTCAGATCACGGCTTTTAAGCTGTGTGAGAGGAACAAAGAGCCTTGACGAAGGAATTAGCATAAAATTTAGCATTGAAATGGCTGAATGATTAGCTTGTGACTGGTCACAGAAATAGCTATGTTAAAAGTTAAAGCATACACATCCGCAGAGGCACCCATTGTTAAAAGGAATTAGCATAGAATTTAGCATTGAAATAGCTAAGTTAAGGCATACACATCCGCAGAGGCACCCCTTGACAATGGGATTAGCATAGAATTTAGCATTGAAATGGCTGAGTGATTCGCTTGTAACTGCTACAGAAATAGTTACGTTGAAGTCAGAGCATACACATTCACCGAGGCACTTAGTACAAATCAAACAGGAGAATTTAGCATTGAAATAACTAGGCGAATTTAGCATTGAAATAACTGGGTGATTTGCTAGTGACTGGTCACAGAAATGACTACACATCTGAGCTATTCACAGTACTATATAGTGAACCAATAAAAACTAAAATATAAATTACCTTCATGTTATCAATAAACTCTATATTCTCCAATCAGCTAAGCTACCAACCATAAGTCGTTATATATCACAATGCTATATGGCGAAAAAATGGGTGGATTCTTACCCTCAAATTTCCGTACCACGGATAGCTACGGGCCCCGTTCAGACGGACGAGTTCGTCCATGGTCGGAACAGAGGAGGGGGAGAGAGACAGCTGCGAAGCCCTAGTATACTCCATGTTGTAAACCATACCATTAACCGTGGTGTGAGAGGTATTAAGAGGCAATGCTGGCAAAAGAGCTGCGGTCTGAAGGTCATCGTAAAATTACAATTAATTAAGAACAGAAATGATTTAACACATCTTTCCAGTGGTTACTAAGCCTGAATCCATCTTCTCGGTTGAAATTGTCTCTGTGCTTGTATATGTGAATGGCCTCATGAACGAATCTCTCATGGTAGCCAGTTGGTTTGCAAAGAACCTCCGTCTTGGAGAAGTCAATGTCATATGAGCCCACTGAATTGTAACAGTGATCTGCCACGGCAGAGGAGTTCGTCTTACCGTGTTTCAAGTCTGCTTTATGTTCGCGGATGCGGTCCGAGATATGTCTTTTGGTTTCTCCAATGTAGCTACTCCAGACATACGGTACCCGGGCGTTTACAAACTAAAGTGCCTCTGTGGTAGTACGAACGTGGCTCTCTCACTCCAGCGCTGTCCTACCAGACAGTCTCGCCCCCTTCACCTGATGAAGGCCGCTTGTGTTGTGGCCGAAACGTCATGAGAATATTATTGTGTTATTTTATTTTATCAATGTATTATTTTATTCTCATTCTACGTGACTTTACCGAAAGAACCAAAGAAGATCTATTCACTCACCCAATCCTCCGCTCACCTACTCAATCACATAACCACCAACTCAATATCTAACTCAAACACTCACCAACGAACTCTCAACCTCCCACACTCATGCACTCACCCACCTAACCAGTAACTCAACCACACAAATCCACTAATTCACCCCTTTGCTCAGCCAATCAATCACACAACCACCCACTTAATCTATAACCCATCCACTCACTCAACGACCCATCTTCTCACCCACTCAGATAACCACCCACTCAACCACACACTAACTGATCAATCTACTCATTCACCCACCCACCAACTCACCCAACCCCTCACTCACGCAACCCCTCACCTCCACCCACCCAACCTCCCACTCTCACCCTACTACTCAATCACCCACTCAATTTACAAACTCAATCACCGACTCCATCACCCATCCACCCATACTGACCCACCCCCTAACTCACCCGCACACCCACTCAGCCACACAATAATTCACCCACTCACTCACCCCAATTATCCAACAACCTACCCACTCAACTCACCCACCCCTTCACTCATTCACACACCCACTTAACTTCCCACGCTCACCCACCCATACAACCATTAAATTACACATCCACTCACCCCCTCAACCTCCCACAATCATCCACTCACCCACCAACTCATCCACACACACACTCACTAAACCACAAACACTCATTCACCTACCCCTCCGTTCAGCCATTCAATCACACGATGATTGATTAAATCACTAACCCACCCACTCGCTCCCCCACTCACTCCCCAACCCACTCACGCACTCCCCAACCCACTCACGCACTCCCCAACCCACTCATCATCTCACTTACCCACCCATGCACGCACTCACTGACTCACCGAGCCATTTACACAATTAACAATGCACTTACCAAATCACCCATGCATCCACTCACCCACTCAAACTCCCCCACCCACTCACCATCCGTCTCACTCACCCACTCGACCCCCCTCACTCACCCACTCGATCTCCCACACTCACCCACCTACTCACCAACCCACTCTCTCTCATCCAACCATTCATTCACACCCTCAACCTCCCACATTCGCCCACTCGGCCACCTACCAACTAACTCAACCACATACACCCGCTCACTCAACATTACCCACTCACCCTCTACCCACGCAATCAATCAATGCCTCCTTCACTCACCCAACCTGTCACTCACCCAACCCCTCAGCCACCTACCTCCGTCTCAAGCCTCGTGCAGTCCAAGCTCCAGGAGGGCCTCCTCCTCCTCGAACCCGCCGAGGTTGGGTCCCGTGTACGTGCCCTCGTGGCCACGCACGCTCACGCGCACACGGGGTCGCGCGTTTGTTCTCGCCACGCGAACCTCGGCCGTTATCTCCCACCCGAGTCCCCGCCCACTGGGGCCCCATTAGGGTCCCCGTCGGGGGGAACAATGAGGTGTCCATCCGCTGTGTCTCCTCCCCTCTCGACCCCGCTAGGACCCCCTGCGCCGCTCACGATATCCCCCCAGGAGGACCCTGTCCCTCCTGTTCCCATCTCGCGGGGTCGCCTCTCCGCACTCCCGCGCTTCAGCAGGCTCAGTGCTTGCACCACCATGCGGCGCTCCTCAGAACCTGCGGAGGTGGACGAGGGTGGGGGGGATCATCATCGTCAGCAGCAGATGCAGCATCATTATTATTATAAGCAGCTACAGCAAGTCGCAGCATCATAATCATCATCTGAATTACCAACACCAGCAGGAGCACTATCATCACCATCTTCAACTTGCCAAGCCATCATCATTACATCATCACCAGATTAATAGATCTCTACCATCACCATGCGTAAAGACATTAGCATTATATTCACTATCTCCTGCATATGCTAATCTCAACATAATTATCGTTAACATTATAACCAACATCATATCGATCAATGCACCGGTGTAAATTGTTCTAGTTGTATTCAATACAAATCAGTTAATATTTGCATTACTCGAACGTGCCACACCACTGCTCCACTCCCCACTGCCCTTCTCCATCCTCCCCCTTGCTCCTTGGCCCCTTACCATCTGCCAACTGCCCCCTTGCTGCCCGGGCTCGTGGGTACCCTCAGAGGATTTGTATTCAGCTGTAATATCGAGGCTAGAATACATTTCTGCGTGATAAGCCACTTCGTTGAGTTATCATTTGTGATAGCCAGGTCGCTTCAGAGAAACATCTATGTAGCTCAGTGAGCTTTACCGGGTAAAATACAAAATTGTTTAGTTTTTTTGTCTGATGGTAAGGTACCACGCAAACCACCACCATCATGACTGCTGTCAGGCTCCGTAGAGCAGGGTGCGTGTTTGTTGTCATCGTCTACAAGAGCTACACGTGGCAAACCGGGGGTGCTGTCGCATGGCTCGGCGATTGCGCATTTGCAGAATTAATCTGGCAAGGGTCACATGATCAGAAAAGGGGCAGTCCAGCAACATGAACCCTTGCACTGTGCCGCTCCCCACACCTGCAACCAACCAGCGTGGTGAAGTATGGTCAAATACACCGCAACGATCCGCTAGGTTGTGGCGGTCCCCATACAGCAGCGGAATCGTGAAAGGGCCATAGCGTGGTCGCACATCCATCGTCCCACGTGATACCACCTGCGGGGCACGCCTCGCAACGCTCAGGTGAGCGTTACCTGCACTCGCTTCCTGCCGGATAGCTTCAACCACCTGCCAGCCATCGTATCCCGAGGGGAGGTCGGGTCGCTTCATTTGCTCGTCGCTCCACAATTGGAAGTTCCTGGCAAAGGTGCGCGAGGTGGATGAGCTGGAGTCCTGTCTGTGAGCGTGTGGGTTTAGCACGCTGCGCTACAATGAATCCGGCGACCCGAGCTCGATTCCCGCTTACAGCCACCATCACCAGTACGTCCTGGATCTCGAGAGGTCGGTTCAGCCTTAAATTAGTATCTGGTACGATGTGTACACATCGCAACTCGGGAGAAAAAGGCAGCTCAGGGTGGTCCCGGCCACCCACACAGAACATGTGTGAAACCCAGAGATTATGCGTGAAACATGTGCAGATCATTAGAAAAACAGGCAAATATCTTGCGTGATATCAAATATGGATCATGCGTAAAACACATACCGATCATACGCAAGAAACACACACTCAGGCAATGTATGAAAACACACTCATATGCTGCTGTAGGATACGTTGGTTCAGCAGATGTACAGGGTGATGGATTACAATGTTAAGTTTTTTTTAAATGGCGATGAAGAATATTGTCCATTCATTTGCAGTCCAGCCGTACACTCATTCATTCACGTGCTATCTTTTCGTCTATGCATCGGTCAATCCGCAAGTCAATTATGCAAGAGGACTCAGTCCCCCCCTGCCCCGCCCCCCTCTGCAAGTAGTAGCAGCTCCCTGCACCACCCAGCTAACCCCACACTGCATGCCGCGTTCTGCGCGATGAGTTCAAGGTCGTGTGGGTGACACATTACCGTGGTGATTATTTGAAATGTAACTTTTTATTTTACCAGGTAAGTGAGCCATATAGCTCTTTTTAAGAAGCGATCTGGTCACAAATGTTAGTTTTAACGGAGTGGCTCATCTTGTGGAAATTTATAGCAGTAAAATACTCTAAACCAGGGGTCTCAAACTCGCGGCCCACAGGCCAATTGTGGCCCGCGGAACGATATTTTGTGGCCCACTATTTGCCATCAATTATTTTTATTTATTTATTATATTTTTTTACCATAGCTCATGCTCGTGACAGCTTCCGGTGTTTGTTGACAAGTTAGCCAACGCGAATTAGCAACGTTAGTCACTTGGTTGAAACGTGATTCCGGAGTGACACCAAGTGGAAGGAAAATATATCCTGTCACCCTGTGCAAGGTACAGAGGACTTAGGAAGTGGGCGGACTCAACAAGTGTAATCAGTGACCTAATAAAGACAACAGAGTGTTGCAATAGGAAAGGTAAAATAATTACATGGATAGCAAATAGCATGAGATGGGTGGCAAGAACAGAAGCCAAATGTTGGTTAGAACCTGAATATTATAAAGAAGTTATAGATTATTATTACAAGAGAAACAAAGAAAAGGAAAAAGGACAGATATGTGCAATCGCAAAAGAAAATAATTTACCAAGAACAATTTAATCAAAAAGAGCAAGAAATTAAAAGATATAAAACATGAGACAATGCACTTGATGTTAAGAATTAAGACAGGTGGAGTAACATGGGCACCAGAGTTAGCTCAATGGCATCCAGAGAGATTCGTTAGAGCAGAAAGATATGTAGGATGTGAACAAAAAGAAAATCTAGATCACTTTATTTATGAATGTGAAAGGTATAAACACCTGAGAGAGAACACGATTGATGAATTTAATAATGATAAGAAAAACGAAGTGCTAAAAAAAAGCATGAACAATGATAAAGTTTTCAAATACCTCTCAGAATATATAGAAAGGGCATACTAAATAAGATCCCAAATACTCAGGTATTGGGATAAAAACATGTAAATATATCACCCCCACCTTCCCTGAGCTTTCCAGGATGTTCAAGCGGACCATGTGCCTTTTTGGGAGCACATATCTGTGTGAAAAAAGCTCTTTTGCACCATGAACTTTAATAAGTCAAAGTACAGGTCCAAACTTACTGATGAGCATTTCAAGCCATACTGAGGGTCTCAATTGCTTCCTCCCTCAAGCCAAATGTGGCTCAGCTGTGTAAGAAGAGGAAGCGCTGCCAGGTCTCTGGAAGCATGGAGTAGGTAAGAGAAGCCTATGTTCTGAAGAACCGTTCATGTTCTGAACTGTTATTAATAAAGATTGAGAAGATTGGATTACTTGCACTTTTTTGTAATACTTGATGCGGCCCAGCTTCACCCAGACTCTACCTCCAGCGGCCCCCAGGTAAGTTGAGTTTGAGACTCCTGCTCTGAACGCATGTTTCTAAATATGGAGGGAAAAACTGGAAGACCTGGAGAACAATCCACGCGACCACGGGAGAGAGAGAGACATGCAAACTCCAAATATACAGGCGTCAGGGTCCGGATCGAACTCACGACCAATTGCATACCAGGTGAAGGAGTTAACATCCCACCACCGCGGCACCCTTATGTACCAGGTTACACAGTCACGGACTCAAATGAAGACACAGTCCCTTCATTTAACAGTCTGTTCGATAAATAAGTTCTGTTAGCGAGCACCTATTAAGGCTAGCATGCCACACGAGGGGGTGGGTGGTCAGTTTTACCCAGGATAGCCCTACTGGCTCTTTTCAGGAGGGTTCTACCACATTTCCCAGCAATGATTACTAGGCACAGTATATTCCAACTGGGTAATTTGCGGGCAATTGTATTTAATTCGGTTAATCTGGTCCATGACGCTGGGATCTTCAACGTCCACTGAAGCAGACGGCACATGGTGTCTTTGCGGTGAACACGCCTGTAGCATTAAACAGGGCGGCCGCTGGATTCAAACCGCGAACATCTACGACAAGCGGCACACGTACAACTGCTACAGACACACGCCGAGTGTGTAATCACTCAATATGTGAGTGATTACACGCAACATTGTTGCGTGATTAAACACAACGTTGTTGTGTGTGTAATCACACACAAAAATATTGATGAGACGCAACGACGTTGTGTTGAGTGTAATCACAAACAACAACGTTGTGTTGAGTGTAATCACTCAAAACGACATTGTGTTGAGTGTAATCACTCACAACGACGTTGTGTTGAGTGTAATTACACACAACGACGTTGTGTGTAATTACACACAACGTCGTTGTGTTTAGTGTAATCACTAACAACGACGTTGTGTTTAGTGTAATCACTAACAACGACGTTGTGTTTAGTGTAATCACTAACAACGACGTTGTGTTTAGTGTAATTACTAACAACGACGTTGTGTTGAGTGTAATCACTTACAACAACAACGTTGTGTTGAGTGTAATCACAGGCAACAATGTTGTGTTGAGTGTAATCACTAACAACAACGTTGTGTTTAGTGTAATCACACACAACGACGTTGTGTTTAGTGTAATCACTAACAACGACGTTGTGTTTAGTGTAATCACTAACAACGACGTTGTGTTTAGTGTAATCACTAACAACGACGTTGTGTTTAGTGTAATCACTAACAACGACGTTGTGTTGAGTGTAATCACTTACAACAACAACGTTGTGTTGAGTGTAATCACAGGCAACAATGTTGATGACACACAGCGTCCAACAGAGGGCGTCGTAGTCGTGCCATGGGGAGGCGGCGAGTGATGAACGCCACTGCGGCGCCGCAAAGAGATCAGAGCCGTGATATTTATTTATTTGTACACTGGAGGAGGAATCCGATGAGCTACGAAGTTCTTTATCACAAACGTCCAGCGTCTTGGCCGTCACGATAGAACGAGGCCGATAAACGTGGAGGTATAAATGAGGGTGATGCTAAGTCGGTGTGCCGTGCCCTAAGTGAGGTTGCCATGGGCGTGTGTGTTGGCCGTGTCAGGAGCGGGTGAGGAGGACGAGGCAAGGGGTGAGGAGGACGAGGCAAGGGGTGAGGAGGACGAGGCAAGGGGTGAGGAGGACGAGGGGTGAGGAGGACGAGGGGTGAGGAGGACGAGGGGTGAGGAGGACGAGGGGTGAGGAGGACGAGGGGTGAGGAGGACGAGGGGTGAGGAGGACGAGAGTGAGGAGGACGAGAGTGAGGAGGACGAGGGGTGAGGAGTAAGAAGAACGAGCTGTGGGGGTGAGGACGAGGTGAGGGGTGAGAACGAGGTGAGGGTTGAGGACAAGTGAGGTGGACGAGGTGAGGGGTGAGAATGAGGTGAGGGGTCAAGAGGACGAGGTGAGGGGTCAAGCGGACGACGTGAGGGGTAAGGAGGACGAGGTGAGGGTGAGGAGGATGAGGGGTGAGGAGGACGAGGTGAGGGCTGAGGAGAGCGAGGCGTGAGAGCGAGGGGTGAGGGGAGCGAGGGGTGAGGACAGCGAGGGGTGAGGAGGACGAGGGGTGAGGAGGTGAGGAGCAGGGTGCGGTGGACGAGCGAGGGGTGAGGACGGGGGGTGAGAAGAAAAACGAGGTGTGGGGGTGAGGACGAGGGGTGAGGAGAGCGAGGGGTGAGGAGAGTGAGGGGTGAGGAGAACGAGGGGTGAGGAGGACGAGGGGTGAGGAGGACGAGTCGAGGGGTGAGGAGGAAGAGGTGAGGGGTAAGAAGAACGCGGTGTGGGTGAGAAGGACGAGGTGAGGGGTGAGGTGGGCGAGGCGTGAGGATGACGAGGCGCGGGGTGCGGTGGACGAGGTGAGGTGAGGGGTGAGGAAGACGAGCCGAGGGGTGAGGAGAACGAGGGGTGAGTAGAACGAGCGGTGAGGAGGACAATGTGTGAGGAGGACGAGGGGTGAGGAGGGTGAGGTGAGGGGTGAGTAGGACGAGTCGAGTGGTGAGGAGGACAAGATGAGGGGTAAGAAGAACGAGGTGTGGGGTGAGTAGGACGAGGCAAATGGTGAGAACAGCGAGGGGAGGGGAGGACGAGGAGTGAGGACGAGCTAAGGGTGAGGAGGACGAGGCGAGGGAGAGGTGAGGGGTGAGAAGGACGAGGTGAGCGGTGAGGACGACGACGGGTGAGGAGGACGAGCTGAGGTGAGAGGACGAGTCGAGGGGTGAGGAGGACGAGGTAAAAGGTGAGGCGGACGAGGGGTGAGGAGAGCGATGGGTGAGGAAGATGAGGCGAGGGGTGAGGAGGACGAGGGGTGAGGAGGACGAGGTGAGGGGTGAGGAAGACGAGCTGAGGGGTGAGGAGGACGAGCTGAGGGGTAAAGCGGATGAGGTGAGGGGTGAGGAAGACGAGGTGATGGGTGAGGATGAGGTGAGGGGTGTGGACGA
Organism: Petromyzon marinus; assembly: GCF_048934315.1. Lineage (NCBI taxonomy): Eukaryota > Metazoa > Chordata > Hyperoartia > Petromyzontiformes > Petromyzontidae > Petromyzon > Petromyzon marinus. The sequence goes on along the minus strand of NW_027423688.1, from coordinate 1,123,693 downwards.
GGTGAAAGGTCAAGCGGATGACCTGAGGGGTGAGGACGAGGTGAGGAAGACGAGCTGAGGGGTGAGGAGGACGAGGTGAGGAGGACGAGGGGTGAAGAGGACGAGCTGAGGAGGACGAGGTGACGGGTGAGGAGGACGAGGTGAGGGTGAGGAGGATGAGCTGAGGGGTAAAGATGACGAGGCAAGGGGTGAGGACGAGGCGAGGACGAGGTGAGGGGTGAGGAGGACGAAGTGAGGGGTGAGGAGGATGAAGTGAGGGGTGAGTACGAGGCGAGGGGTGATGAGAACGAGGGGTGAGGAGGACGAGGCGAGGGGTGAGGTGAAGAGGACGAGCTGAGGAAGACGAGGTGAGGGGTGAAGAGGACGAGGTGAGGGGTGAGGAGGACGAGGTAAGGGGTGAGGAGGACGAAGTGAGGGGTGAGGAGAACGAGGGGTGAGGAGAACGAGGGGTGAGGAGGACGAGGCGAGCGGTGAGGAGGAGGCGAGGGGTGAGAACGAGGGTTGAGGAGGACGAGGCGATGGGTGAGGAGGACGAGGTGATGGGTGAGGACGAGGTGAGGAGAGCGAGGGGTTAGAGAAGGACGAGGTGAGGGTGAGGAGGATGAGCTAAGGGGTAAAGATGACGAGGCAAGGGGTGAGGACTAGGCGAGGACGAGGCGAGGACGAGGTGAGGGGTGAGGAGGACGAAGTGAGGGCGAGGTGAGGGGTGAGGAATACGAGCTGAGGGATGAGAAGAACGAGGTGAGGGGTGAGGAGGACGATGCGAGGGGTGAGAACGAGGGGTGAAGGTGAACGGGGTGAGGAGGACGAGGCGAGATGCGAGGACGGGGTGAGGACGAGGTGAAGGGTGAGGAGGAGGTGATGTTTGATTCGTGACAAAACATGTAATAAAGTTATTAATAACAATCTGAATTATAGTCAATTATTCACGTCTACTACAGAGAGTGCAGGTAGCCGTGTGAGGATGAGGTGAGAACGAGGTGAGGGGTAACGACGAGGTGAGTAGAACGAGAGGCGAGGGGTGAGAACGGGGTGAGGGTTGAGGACGACGGGTGAGGTGGACGAGGTGAGGGGTGAGGATGAGTCGAGAGGTGAGGGGTGAGGATGAGTCAAGGGGTGAGGAGGACGAGGTAAAACGTGAGGCAGACGAGGAGTGAGGAGGACGATGGGTGAGAAAGATGAGGCGAGGGGTGAGGAGGACGAGGGGTGAGGAGGACGAGGGGTGAGGAAGACGAGGGGTGAGGAAGACGAGCTGAGGGGTGAGGAGAACGAGGGGTGAGGAGAACGAGCGGTGAGGAGGACGATGTGTGAGGAGGACGATGGGTGAGGAGGACGAGGGGTGACGAGGGTGAGGTGAGGGGTGAGTAGGACGAGTCGAGTGGTGAGGAGGACAAGATGAGGGGTAAGAAGAACGAGGTGTGGGGTGAGGAGGACGAGGCAAATGGTGAGGACAGCGAGGGGAGGGGAGGACGAGGAGTGAGGACGAGCTAAGGGTGAGGAGGACGAGGCGAGGGAGAGGTGAGGGGTGAGAAGGACGAGGTGAGCGGTGAGGACGACGACGGGTGAGGAGGACGAGCTGAGGTGAGAGGACGAGTCGAGGGGTGAGGAGGACGAGGGGTGAGGAGGACGATGGGTGAGGAAGATGAGGCGAGGGGTGAGGAAGATGAGGCGAGGGGTGAGGAGGACGAGGGGTGAGGAGGATGAGGGGTGAGAAGGACGAGTCGAGGGGTGAGGAGGACGAGGTGAGGGGGGAGGAAGACGAAGTGATGGGTGAGGATGAGGTGAGGGGTGTGGACGAGGTGAAAGGTCAAGCGGACGACGTGAGGGTTGAGAGGACGAGCTGAGGAGGACGAGGTGAGGGGTGAGGAGGACGAGGTGAGGGTGAGGAGGATGAGCTGAGGGGTAAAGATGACGAGGCAAGGGGTGAGGAGGACGAGGCGAGGACGAGGTGAGGGGTGAGGAGGACGAAGTGAGGGGTGAGGAGAACGAGGGGTGAGAACGAGGGTTGAGGAGAACGAGGCGATGGGTGAGGAGGACGAGGTGATGGGTGAGGACGAGGTGAGGAGAGCGAGGGGTTAGAGAAGGACGAGGTGAGGGTGATGAGCTAAGGGGTAAAGATGACGAGGCAAGGGGTGAGGACGAGGCGAGGACGAGGTGAGGGGTGAGGAGGACGAAGTGAGGGGTGAGGAGAACGAGGGGTGAGAACGAGGGTTGAGGAGAACGAGGCGATGGGTGAGGAGGACGAGGTGATGGGTGAGGACGAGGTGAGGAGAGCGAGGGGTTAGAGAAGGACGAGGTGAGGGTGAGGAGGATGAGCTAAGGGGTAAAGATGACGAGGCAAGGGGTGAGGACGAGGCGAGGACGAGGTGAGGGGTGAGGAGGACGAAGTGAGGGCGAGGTGAGGAGTGAGGAATACGAGCTGAGGGATGAGAAGGACGAGGTGAAGGGTGAGGAGGACGAGGCGAGGGGTGAGAACGAGGGGTGAAGGTGAACGGGGTGAGGAGGACGAGGCGAGATGCGAGGACGGGGTGAGGACGAGGTGAAGGGTGAGGAGGAGGTGATGTTTGATTCGTGACAAAACATGTAATAAAGTTATTAATAACAATCTGAATTATAGTCAATTATTCACGTCTACTACATAGAGTGCAGGTAGCCGTGTGAGGATGAGGTGAGAACGAGGTGAGGGGTAAGGACGAGGTGAGTAGAACGAGAGGCGAGGGGTGAGAACGAGGTGAGGGTTGAGGACGACGGGTGAGGTGGACGAGGTGAGGGGTGAGGATGAGGCGAGGGGTGAGGATGAGGCGAGCGGTGAGGACGAGGTGAGTAGAACGAGGGTGAGGACGAGGCGAGGGGTGAGGAGAACGAGGTGAGAAGATGAGGGGTGAGGAGGGCGAGGGGTGAGGAGGGCGAGGGGTGAGGAGGGCGAGGGGTGAGGAGGGCGAGGGGTGAGGAGGGCGAGGGGTGAGGAGGGCGAGGGGTGAGGAGCGCGAGGGGTGAGGAGGGCGAGGGGTGAGGAGGGCGAGGGGTGAGGAGGGCGAGGGGTGAGGAGGGCGAGGTGAGGGATTAGGGGTGAGGAGGACGAGGCTAGGGGTGAGGAGGACGAGGCTAGGGGTGAGGAGGACGAGGCTAGGGGTGAGGAGGACGAGGCTAGGGGTGAGGAGGACGAGGCTAGGGGTGAGGAGGACGAGGCTAGGGGTGAGGAGGACGAGGCTAGGGGTGAGGAGGATGAGGTGCGGTCGGTAAGGGAGGTGTCCGTCTCCGGAGTGTTGCATGATATTTGTTGCTATGCTCGATGTTTGGTTGGTGACATAACATTCAATAAAGTTCTAAATAACATCCTGAAAGATAATAAATTACTCGTGTCTGCTGCATAGAGGCCAGGTACCCGCGTTTGCCTTCTGCGTGTGCGTGTAGATAAATCAGAATCTGTATTTTACATGAGTTTTGACGTTCTCTTTCACACACGTCCAGAAGGGTCGGGTTAGCCAGTTGCATCAACAACAAAATGCAATTAAAAAGATACTCGAGTAAGGATTGAGAAAATGTAGTCAAGTCACGAATAAATGTCATGTAAAATCAAACTGTGCAAGCTCATACCTTCTTGTAGATTTGTCATCATCAAATCCAAGCTTGGGCAAGATGGCAAAACACCAACAGTCAAAGTACCATACCAAGACAGTGGCCTCGATTAAATTGCATTCAAACATTGAACTCTCGACACGTGGGTGAAGAGGTTCCGAGTTTCAAATCGCAGACGCAAAAGCCGCGTCGAGAACTTTGAGCCCTGGCTGATACGGAGGCAGCTTCCTCTGCCCCCATAGGGTGCCTGGGGGCACGTGATCTGGCTCCGCCCATGGTAGGCGGGGCCAATTGCGTCACTTCCTGCGCACTCACCTCCGACCCCAATGGCGTTACGTCACTCCGGCAGGGCGAGCGAGCTGAGCGGCTGCGTTTGTCTCTTGCGCCCCCAACAGGAGCCATGAAGTTCTTCAAGAGACGGCAGCAGATGCAAGCGACGCTGGAGACTCCAAATTCGTCAACAGTGGAGGTGAGTGGCGCCACCTCTTGCGTTGGAGTTATACGAAGTAACAAATAGAGTACTGTGATCACATCGAGAAAAAATATTTTTTTTTTAAATATTTAAATTTTACTTTAAATTGAGCGCTTGATGCGTGGGTAACGAGGTTCATAGTTTAAGATCACAGATTGAGAGTTTCATCAAGGATTTTAGTCGGAGAAAGCTTTCTCTGGGCAGTTGGTCCTTGTTTGCGTTGCCAAGGTGATAGCATCTCGTGTCAACTGCCATTTCCCAGCTGGTGTGCCTGGGGGTCACGTGACGTTTGGTGACGCAATAACGCCCGAGCCATTGGCTCCGCCCTTTTTGGGTAAAGCCAGTGACGTAATCACTGCCATTGATGACGTCATCACTGTATTCGATGCCTTCACTGAAATTGACGTCTCTGTAATTGATGACGTTATCACTAATCGATGTCATCGCTGTAGTCGATGGCGTAATCGCTGCATCTGATGACGTCATCGCTGCATTTGATTACGTCAGCGCTGCATTTGATTACGTCAGCGCTGCGGGCTCCTTATCGCTGCGTGTTGGCCTGTAATTCGGGCAAAGCCAGCGATCTGAGCACCTGTGTTTCTTTATCTGCGTCGGCAAGAATATACATGATATTCTTCAACAGACCACAGTTGAGAAAGCAACACATGAGACAATGAATGTGTCAACAGTGTAGGTGCGTAGTGCCACCTCTTGGGGGCCGTCCATAAATGACGTCACGCACTTGGGGGGGGGCAGACATTTGTGACGATGTGTGACGGGGGGGGGGTTGAGAAATGTGATGTCACATCAAAATGCGCAATTTTAAATAAAAATAGACAACACGTTCTACTTAATTAAATAGACTTTTTAATAAATGTTCTACAACATCACATTAATACGAACTACAATGGCAATAGTTTAAGATGTTTTCTTGTTTTTGTTTTTTGTTTGTTGCGGTTGCACCCGATTCAAGGGCTGAATGGCTCACAGGGCTATACCAAATAAATGGAACTATGAACTAAAGCGATTTGAAGCATTTTTTGTTTTGGGGGGGGGGGGGTCTGACTTTTTGTGACACCGTGTGACATAGGGGGAGGGGTCCAAAATCGCATGACGTCATTTATGGACGGCCCCTTATGTTTTGATGTCAGAGGAGTTGTACTCGGTAAGAGAGGTAGGGGACAGACAAATCTAGGCTGGAGTGGAGGCCACCACTCTGCCACTTACCAGCTAAAATGCAAACGTGTATGGAATGATAAAAAAAGCTTTGCCCCAACACCAGCAAGTCCGCATGAACCACAAATACCTGCTAACACCAGTGGCGAGGGATATCTGAGCCAGTGTTGGGACTCCCCTATGTCGACTTAGGCTGAAATGAATACAGGCAGTCTCGCTTAGCGCTCAAGATGCCTATGTGGAGAAGTGAGCATTCAGGAAATCAGCGCGAAAAGGGTTATACCATTATATATGGGGATGACTTCTCGACAGCGTTATCTCTTATGAACAATAAATGAGGGCTTCATTGGAGTATCAGCGCTATTTTATAAGAGTAATAAAACAGATGGTAAACATTCCATCAAACGAATTTTTTTTTTAATAATAGCATCAGGAAGTATTATGTACTGAACTCACCAGTGTAACCGCCATATGCTCACTCACCTCGACCGGCCTTATCACTGGCATGTTGACATTCCCAGACATTTTGGGGCTAAGGCAGAGAGACCAAGGAGGAGCAAACACGTCGGCGGACGAGTTTGTCTTTTAAAAATTGGCGAGCGCTGTGTGGCTCAGAGCGTACTGTGATAAAACTGAATATCAAATTAACCTTATGGCGGGACCCCGAGGTCCCGAATAAACGTAAGTCATTGGCTGAGCGAATGTAAATGAAGATGGTGTGGGTGCGTTTCCTAGGCCAGCGCTGCTGCGCATTCTACCACTCTGTTTAGGCTGTGCGGGGAATCGTTGTGTTGCCTTTGCTTGGGTGTGTGGGTGTCAGCCCATCTGTCCTATGTGTGTTTACCTGTGTATTAGGCACCTCACTTGCCATGTGCCATGGTGTTGTCTCCACCATCCGATGGCGAATGGCATGTCACAATGCGATTGAAGGCAGGATTTACGCTGGGAGGCGCTAACGTGCCCGTGCCATGTGCCCTTGCTCCCGTCGCAGTTGGAAATGCCGGAGAAAGAAATGCACCACCTGTCCCGGGAGGTATCGACCCTGCGGGACAATCTGAGCAGGGCAAGAGCGCAGTTCGCCACCCTGCGTGGCGCACTGCGCCAGACAGAGAAGAGTCTCCATGAGATGCTGCACCAACTCAAGAAAAACCATGCTGAGGAGGTACTGTGGCCACCACCAACCCCCCTGTCCCCTTGTTACACGGAGCACGGCTAAAATGAAACTTCGTTTGTCAAGATTTCGTCGATCTTACATTTACATGCAAATTTCATCAAGCCCTGCCCACTGACCCTTGAGCTACACCCATCTCAAACCTTTTTAACTCCCTGCCTTAGCAGCGCTCCCGCCATATATTTTTTCCTGCCTCGGCAGCTCTCCTGCCATATCCTTCACTTGATGACGATTGCTTGTGTTGCGATCGAAATGTCGTGATATTGTTATTATTTTTTTATTATTTTTGTATCTACATGGCCTTACCGAAAGACCCAAATAACGTGTTCACGTTGTGAAGCTGCGTGGCACACAAGCAGAGATAACAAAACCTCAACATATTCGTCAATAACGCTGCAATGGATACTGCTTTGACTTCTCTGATGCGATGAAGGCCATTGCCTGAAACATCACCTTTTAGAAGCTCTGCCCTATTAAGTGCATCATTATTGATTCATGCGTTGAGTTTTTATTCAGAGTTACGATCTGAACGTCAAGGAAATGGCACATTAAATGAGTGCATTCTGGGAGGTAGCTAGGTGCCCCAGGGGTCAGACATGCTGTGCCAGCATGGCTGAGATGCCAGGATTGAATGTGGATTACAGCCGCCCAACCACAGTGATTAAACCGGATTCTCAAGCATAGTGGTCTCAGCCTAGTTGCAAATGAGTGCACAAAAAAACCCATCGAATTATATTTTGGTTCCGTAATAAATTTTGCTAAATTCACTGTAGCGAGTGGTCCATGGTTTTATTCCCAATAATGTTGAAAATGAAAAGATAAAAGCAGATCAAACTAAATTTTTGTATCATAGCATCTCCCCACATAATGTGCATGTATTATGTTTTATTGATTAATACATCTGTACGGTGCTGACCAGCATGGGGAAGTATAGTCAAACACATTCTCATGACCGACATGGTGTGAGGAGGCGTTGTGAGTTATTTGTTTTGAATATTGACTCAATTTGAAGATGAACATTTGGGTGCAACGAGTTTCTTCATTATCTTATGATGAAGAACGTTGCCATGTTGTATGCACGCTTACCAATCGTTGATTGATGTATACAATGTATCATGGTTCTATTTTTTGACTTTCTATTATCATTCTAAATATTTTAAACGTGATTGTGGTATGTTCAATAAGACCACAGGTGATTACCTTGCATATTTTTGAAGTTCTTGATTTGTTTACAATAGAATCTCAATTTCTTATTTTCATCTTGAAAAGCATCCACTGCACGTGTGCGTCCGTCTGCATGCGAGGCGCCTGTATGTGCGTCTCTGTACTCAATGCCCGTGTCTCCGCATTCTTATCTTGTCTCCCTCTGCATGTTCTGCCTTTGGCTATGTACATCTCTCTCCACATGCACTGTCTTTCCATAATATGTCCAAATTTGTATGACTTGCTTGTGTCTTTGTGTGTATGTCTCTGCATCTGTAATTTATTTTCTTGTGCCTCCTGCCCATGTCTATAGTCTCTTATCTCTCTGTACAACTACATGCTCCGTGTGTCTGTATGTCTGTACCTGTCCTCATCTGCACGCTGCATGTGTCTGTGATGAAGGGATGCCCACCTATGCATGCACGTGCCTGTGACACTGTGCCCTTCTGCCCGTGAGCAGCTAATGGCACACTCGCAGGCCATCAACAGCCTGCAGGTGGAGTTGGAAGCAGTGCGGTGGGGCGAGCGCGAGGAGCAGCTGAGGCGTGAGCACGATGCGACTCTGCATCTGGCATACATAGAGCTGGCCGAATATCGTGCATCACATATGCACGACGATTCAGAGTACGACGCTCACGTTGTGCACATCACGATCCTCCAGAAGGTGAGGCCTCCACTCTCGCAACAGCCACCCCCCATCTTGCAACAGCAATGTGTCCTGCCCAAGCCCACTTATTTTCTCAATATTTTGGATGAATGCTAAACAATTTATTAATATATTCAAATTACATGTTGTAATTACGTGTAATTTAGATGCTGCCCGTCTCCGCCCGCAGGCGCTGAAGGAGCGTGACGAGCTGCTGCGGCGCTCAGAAGCAGACCTGGTGGCGGCGCGGGAAGAGGCGCGAGAGCGCGGGACTGAAACCGAGCGGCTGGGCACCGAGGCCGCGGAGCTGAGAGCGAACATGCGCGACCTCTTTACCAACCAAGAGGTGCAGCAGACCGAGGTGGACAACCTGCGGCATGAAGTACTGGAGCTGCAGCAACGACTGCAGGAGGCTAACGCTTGCTGCGAGGAGACCGGTGGGTAGGGGCCTGTGCTCCAAAATCTTTCTGAATCCACGGACCCATTGAACACTAATTTTTGTCGAGCACTGTGCACCAATAACTTCTTTTTACGAGTTAAAACGAGTAATTCCTCGTTTTTACTTCATTTCCCACGTGGACCACTTCCGCTGTCTAACATAGGACTGCACTGCGTTTACTAACTGCTCTCTCACTAGGCCCTTCCTGTGCATATATTATTATTCTGGACCCTGTGTTTGCATGCAAACTGGTGAATAGGTCTGAGGGACCTCAGACCTATTCTGTCTGCTACTACTCCCGCTGCTGGTACTCTTCCTCCTGAGCTGCTGCTCCTTCTCTGTCTGCTGCCACTGGTGGCTGTACTGTCTTCATCGCCATGGTTTTGTGTCCCTTCCGACAGGCAATTCTCTGGAGCAACAGACGGACTTTCTCAAGGCCGAGCTGGGAGTCTCCAGGGCAGAGGAGGCCGCGAGGGCACAGGAGGTGGTGCAGCTGCAGCACACACTTCAGCACACGGATGCTGAGATGGAGTGCATGCACGGCCATATCGCCGGGCTGCAGCACCAGGTAACCAGAGCCTTATGCGGCAGCCCCCCCACCTCCATGTGTGTGCATGAGGCCTGTCCTCATCGCCTGAGCAGTGCACCATCACATGTTCGAGAATGTTTTTTTAGGTAAAGTCACGTAGAAATAAGAAATAATAAAATTAATAATAAAAACCAAAGAATAATTCCTGCAGTCACGAAAGCTCCAAATTCAAGTTTCATGTTAGAGAATGGTTTGCAGAAGCATAAATCACATAACTACTTCTGAGAAATATTTAAGTGCCCTCTGGTACCCACCCAATAGGAGGAAATACTTTGATATCTGCCCTGCTATGGAGAGTAATGAGTAATGTTCATCACAAAACAGTCGGATCTTTGGTTTTCAGAGCTGGAACTTCGCTCGATGTAGTGTAAAGCCGACATTGTTTTCATGGGCTTTTCTGTGAAGTCATTGATGATCAGGCTGAGATCATTAACTCACTGCACATGTGAACCTGGCTTAATCACAGGTGGCTGAAACCTGAATTGGTTATATAAGTAATATGGATGCAGCCAGGAAGGCAGACAGCCAGAATGTTTTTTTCGAATGTAGTATGATAATGCATTTCTATATGGCAAAAGGTATAATTGTGACCACAGGATCGGTCCTCCCCTCATGGCTCTTAATTTTGTCTGCAGATATGTGAATGTTGGATGAGGTAATTACACTAGACAAGGCAATTCCTGACTAGGCCTTTAACTAATTCACTACCTCTCATAATTTGTCATGATTCAGAGTTGCGAATGTATTTTCTCACATTTTCATACTTTCAGTTAGAATAAATACAATTTAATTATAAAGTCAGCTGCAGTTTACAGGACTTTTTCTAAAATGTGATTGGCTTGCATTTGTTAGAGAAACAATATAGGCTTGCAGACACACAGCTATATGCACACCACAGAGTTTAAATGACTTAAGTGGTAATTATTTATCTGTTTGCAAGCCGGGCTTAATTACAGCTGGGTCTTTTCCAACCCAGAAAAGATTTCCACATTCTGCACACCATATTCAGTATACTTCCCCAGACATGAATCCAGCATTGTGGAACGTGTGCGTGCCTGTAGCTGAAGGAGTCGGAGGGGCACGTCCAGGCACTTGGGATGGAGAAGGCGCAGCAGCAGGACGCGCATCGGAAAGAGGCCTGCGAGCTGGCGACAGGGCTGGAGGAGGTCCGGCTCACCCTCACCGATGCTTTTAAGCAGTTCGAGCGCAACTCCAAGAAGGTATCGGCTCGCAAGGGCACGCGTGGTGAAGCCGCGATTGGCACTGAAGAGGGGCGCCACGGTGGCGAGATGTTAACTACCTCGCCTGTATACAGGAGGTTGTGGGTTTGATCCCAACCCCGACACCTGTATATTTGGAGTTTGCATGTTCTCCCTGTGGTCACGTGGATTTTTTCCGGGTCCTCCGGTTCTTCCTCCACATTTAGAAACGTGCGTTTAGATTCTATAGCTGCAATACATTTCCACATGATAAGCCACTTCGTTGAACTTTCATTTGTGGGCAGGTCGCTTCTGAAAAAGAGCTATATAGTTCAGTAGGCCTTAGCTGGTAAAATAAAGATAATTAAAGTTTGAGTTTTAAGACATTTGTGGCAGCGTTCACAAGAGGAGGAGACCCTTGTGCGGCGAAATATTTATGATGATATACAACGTATTAATTTACTGTGATGAGCCTTCTGCACTCTGAACCAAGCTGTCCGAGTTTGACTACCAACCATGGCTAGCATTGGTGGGCAGTGAAATCTGACCCAGTCTTGGGTGTACCACTTCGTGCTGACCAGTGTGATGAAGTATGATCAATTAATTCCCATGACCGGTATGGCTCAGGGAAGCTTTCATCCAGCAGTATCACAAAAACACATTCAGCGGTGGACGGATCATGGCTGTTCATGATGATGATGGTGATGATTACGATGGTAAAACGAACGTTGCCTGTATTAAGGCTCAGGAGGACGAGGACACAATCACTCGGCTGAGGGAGGAGCTCAAGGCGAGCAAGGAGGAGCTCGCAGCGAGTGAGGCGGAGCGCGCCAGTGCCCAGCCGGAGCTCTCCACCCCCCAACAGGGACTGTCGGCGCTGCAGGATCAGCTGACCACGTCCCAAGCTGAGAATGAGGACACTCTGCGTCAGGTAATGCTCCCAGCCTCGTTCCCACGGCCGCTGAGAACCCAGGCTCTCCTGGCCCCGGAACGGCCCAGGTCTGACCGTGACACAGCACTTGAGTCGTCAGGCTGTGTAGGGTCTGACCATCTGCTCCCCTCTGCTACGTGCATGTCCATGCCCTCCCTGTCCTGGTTTGGGAAGCGATTTTAATCTGACCTTTTAATGCAGATTTTGGGTTACTTAATCCATATATGTGGGCTTTTATAGGCGTAATCATGGGTTGTGTGCATGATGGTCTGACAAGATTGGGTGCATCCTGGGTGATTTGGTCAAACATGGTGTATGGACATCTGTGAAAAATATTTTCACAGCTCATCAGACTCCTCCAATATGAATAAAGATTCTGGTTCTAAATGTGTCTGTTGTTGCATCTGTATGTTCTACAATAACCGCACACAGTCGTTAAAATGCTTTTCTCTGTCCCTCTGCCTGTGGCCCAAGCAGCTGTTCGAAAGGAGCCAGGAGCTGGGATTCCTGCATGCGGGGATTCTTTGGTATCAGCGTATGCTGGCCGAGCTGCACACAGAGCTGGAGCAGTACCGCGAAAACGCACAGATCGCACGCTCACAGCTGCAGCATTTGGACATGCTGCGCCAGCAGAGCGAGGCGGAGGTGAGTACACTGCATTCGCACGTCGCAGACAAAGACTCCCCGTATAGCCTTAATAGACTGTTGGGGAAAGTACTGTTAGTGAGCAGCACCTATGAAGGCCGGCATGGCACACAAGGGGGTGATTGGCCAGCACCATGCCTCGCTGCCTTTGTCTCTCCAGTGGTGGTGTTTACACATCGCACCAGGTACTCATTTGAGGCTGGGTCGATCTAGGGGACGCCCAGGACCGGTTCACATAATCGTCACTGGTGTTGGCCATGAACGGGAATCGAACTCGGGTCGCCGCTTTCGAAGGCTAATCGCTACACTACCGCTCCCCACACATTCACTTTCATACACATAGACACGTGCGCGTGCATACACACACACTTATAGGCAAACACTTGCTCCAAGCGCCATCCTGAATTATTACATGTCGCGGAGGATTGCTCCACTGAACAAAATAGTGACGCGGTTCAATTTTCAAGTGCGAGTTCGCGTTTAAAGTCAATGTTATAAAATATATATTTGATGGAAGCAGGTTCGTAAGTGCAGGTGTTTGTAAGTTGAGGACTGCCTATATACACACTTATTTTTCACACAGATGTGTATATGCGCACTGGGTTACTGAGCATCCTCTGTTTAGGGACTGTACCACATTACAATCCACCATCCCACCTCTAGTAAAAGTACCTACTACTACTAGAACATCTGCTCCCCTCTGCTACGTGCACCTCCATCCCCTCCCTATTTTTTGGTTGGGAAGCAATTATAATCGGACATTTTAAAGTAGCTTTTGGGTTAATTAATCCATATATCTGGGCTTTTATAGGTGTTATCTTGGGTTGTATGGATGGTGGTCACCCATCCAAGTACCATCACAGTTCAACCCTGCTTTTCTTCCAAGATCTTATAATATTGGGTGCATTCCGGGTCATTTGGTCATAGGTGGTGTGGTGTATGGACATCTGTGAAAAAGAGTTTCATAGCTTATCAGATTCCTTCATTTAAAATAAAGATACTGGTTCTGTATGTGTTTGTTGGATTTGTATGTTCTGTAACAACTGCACGCAGTCGTTAAAATGCTTAGCCATGTCCTTCTGCTGACGTTTGTCCGTGGCCCATGCAGCTCATCGAAAAGAATGAGCATCTGGGATCCCTGCAGGTGGGGATTTTGAGTTACCAGCGTGTGGTGGCAGAGCTGCACGCTGAGCTGGCGCCATGCCAAGAAAACCTGCAGAGCATTCACTGTCAGCTCCAGGATCTGCAAGTGCTGCACCAGCAGAGTGAGGCGAAGGTGAGCAAGTGCTGTTAGCGAGCACCTATGAAGTCCGGCATGGCACAAACGCAGATATATACAGTAATACCATTATTTACGCCCTCCCGTTGTACGTACTTTCACTATTAACGTACTCAAGTCATTGATAGCCAATCACATGTTATGTACTGTGGTACCTTGCCATAGCGTACTTGAGATTTACGAACTTTACTATAAAGACCCAAATAGTTTACGCTGGATGGCGACAGTAAGGCACCAGATGACGCCCAAGCGTTTGCATCTCTGACTACAGTAGTCACTTTCATGTGTACATGTGTAGTGACTAACTCAGAGACAGTAAGACTTTTAGGCGCTTTTTTTATTTAACGAGCACCATTGGGATAATACAGACACCCTACGTGGGTACACACTATTACCGTTGCTTGCCTATACAAAACACTAACCATCTAACACTGACAGCACTGAACGGAGACAGCGAACACCTATCTAGCAGCGTAATATCGAGTGAAGACGGCAGCGACGATGGCGACAAGACGACAGCGACGAGACGACAACGACGATGACGAGATGGTGACGACGACTATCTTATATATACGAACAGCACGACGAGGATCCCACTTCCAGCAACAGCCACAAGGTCCCTCACAGGGGCCCTTCTTATACTCTCAGCGTGGCCTCGCTCCGCCACGGCCACGCCCCCTCTCTGGAACCTACTAGCGGGTTCCCGATGGCCCCCCCTCTGTGACCTTTCCCCTAGATGTCCCCCTCTCGTGTCTATCGTGGCCTGCTGACGTGGGTACTACCATACACCGCAGTTACCCTTTTTTACCAGCAGCCAGCGCTATGCCACTACACATACTCTATCAATATTTTTTCCCCACATACCGGATTTATGGTGAATATTTTTCAAGTGTAAACTAATTTTACATGATAAACAACTAATAATACACGTAGTATAATAGACAAATATATCAATAATATGGCAGTCCTCGACTTACGAACGCATTTAGTTCCTGAGGCCCATTCATAAGTCGGAACGGTTCGTAAGTCGGAATACAATAATGTGCGATATTTAAATTCCCATATTGTCAGTGTTATAAAATGTGTTAAGGTTCAACAAAAGAGTTAAACTCGTAAATAAGAAATCATGTACATTTGCATTAACACTAAAAATATAGTGTATCGTAAGTAATACATAAAATGTAGTAAAAATATTTTTTTTTCACTCACCGCTTTTAAATCACAAGCGTGCTCACCGCTACACTTCCGATCCGCACAAAGATCCACCGTGTAGCTGTAATAGGCTGTTGGGGCACGTGCTGTTAGCGATAGCCTATGAAAGCCAGCACGGCATGCGAGGGGTTGTGTGCCAGCACCACACCCAGCTGCATTTGTGTTCCGAGTGGTGATGTTTATAAAGCGCGCTAGGTGCTCATTTGAGGCCGAGTTGACCTACGGGAGGCCCAGGAATGGTTCAGATAATCGTCACTGGTGTTGGCCGTGAGTTGGAATTGAACTTGGGTCGGTGGGTTTGTAGCGCAGCGCGTGAACTGCAACACTACCGCTCCCCACACAATCACTTTCACATATACGCACATGTGCGCGTGCACGAGGCTGACTCATGACATCTTGTGGAGGATCGCAGCACTGAACAAAATAGTTCTGTGGTTCAGTTTGGAAGTGCAAGTTCGCGTTTTAAAGTCAATGGTATCCAAAAATTAATACATTTCATAGAAACAGATTCGGAACTCGGGTATCCGTAAGTCGGGTCTCCGTAAGTATGGTGTTCCTAAGTCGAGGACTGTATGTATACACTTATTTTTCACACTGATGGTTGTACAGAATGGATGCGCACTAGGTTACTGAGCATTCTCTGTTTAAGGACTGTACCACGTTACGATCCACCATCCCACCTCTAGTAGAAGTACCTACGACTACTAGACCATCTGCTCCCCTCTGCTACATGCATCTCCATCCCCTCCCTCTTTTTGGTTGGGAAGCGATCTTAATCTATTATTTTAATCCAGATTTTGAGTTAATTAATTCCTAAAAAATGTTTAACATAAAACTTTCGTGACTGCAGGAATTCATATTCTTGATTCTTTCGGTAAAGTCACGTACTTTTTTTTAATAATATAAAAAAACCCACGACGTTTCGATTGCAACACAAGCGGTCTTCATCATGCTTTTATAGGTGTTATCTTGGTTTGTATTGATGGTGGTTGCCCATCCAAGCATTTGAAGTTCAACCATGCTTTTCTTCCAAGATCTGAGATGATTGGATGCATTTCGGTTTATTTGGTCAAAGGTGGTCTATGGACATCTGTGTAAAAGAGCTTCGTAGGTCATTACATTACTCAATTATAAATAAAGATCCTGGTTGTGTGTGTTATTATACCTGTATGTTCTGCAATAACCTCACGCAGTCGTTAAAATGCTTTCCTGTGTCCCTCTGCCGCCATTTGCCCGTGGCCCACGCAGCTCATTGACAGGAATTGGCAATTGGAATCTCTGCAGGCAGAGATTCAGTGGTATCAACGTGTAGTGGCGGAGCTGCACGCTGAGCTGGCGCCCTACCGCGACAACGAGCAGAGTGCACACTCGGAGCAGCAGCATCTGCAGAGCGAGGTGGAGGTGAGTGCACAGCACTCGCGCATCGCACACACACACACACACGTATATAATTTGCGTTTAACGTAAATAATAGATTCATGCACACACGATTCAGTGTATTATGATAATGATGAGCTGGTCTAACCATCACGTTAAGCCGTCATGGTCCCCGTTTACAAATACAGACAATTTCATTATTGCTGGACACAGTGATAACGATGAGAATGATTTAGCACCTTTCTGTACACCGGGGCATCTCAGAGCGCTTTACATCACATCTCATCTCAACACGTGTGAAAGGGCACCCCCAATGACAGATGTCCTGTGGGCACAAGGTGACTCAGCACCTGGTGTGCAATTGGCATTTGTCTGCCAGTAGGGGGTGCTGATTGTTGTGTGTAATCCCAGTTGAGCTGGTAGAAGTACTGAGTTGTGTGTAGTGTCTAATGGGTCAGTATGTCCACAGCTTGTCACGGTTGAGGAGGAAGAGGACATCTCTGGCTGCTCACTGGAGCCCGGCATTCAAGAAGCCTCCCAAGACCTGCCCCCCCAGGCCTCGAACACCCTCTGAGCATCTCACAGCCCCCCACACTTCCAGCACCACCCACCCCCACCAGCACCTCCCCTTCCTTACAAGGCGTCGCGTTTTAATAATAAATATTTGTATCTAATACTATCGCCTCGTCTCAATTCTTTTGAGTGTTTGGGACACGCGAGTGGCTCACATTTATAATGCTAAGGGCTGTCTACATACACAGTGTGGCTGTTGCGGAGCTTCTAGAAACCAAATGTGAGGCAGAGTTCTGTGTCCCTTGGGTAATGCCAGCCCTCCAAGGGGTTTGCACTGAGTTTGAGTTGGGGGCGACAAGCACAAGGTTGTGGAGGTGGTGATGGTGGTGGAAATTTAGGAGGATGGCAAGGAGGAGATGCCCATCAATAAACTAGTTGGCCACGGTGAAGCCAGCAACCATAGTCGTTCCTACGTCCCCTGATGTGAGCGGCAGTGCTGGAGGGCAGTTCCACAGTCTCAGACGGACGTGGATACTCATTACCATAATCGCACAGTTATCTTACCTTGGGCAAAGTATTTCAACCAAGAGATTCAGATAGAAATCATCTGTGTGAATAATGTCATTTCTAAAGCAATAATTACCTTCTATATTATATCCCATATAAATATATAAAATTAAGATGATGCTGAAATTGTGATGTTTGCCTAATATGTGAAACTGCCCTACATGTAGTGCCAAACACTGACGCTCTGAAAAATATTTCTGCAGCAAATCTGTAGCCCTATCCCTAACTCCAAGCCTGAATAGACTATGGAATATATGAAAACTCAATGTCCAATTCACAAATTCGGAGGCATCATCACAGCGATGCACCAACTCTACTTCTTACACAATGATCTGGCTCAACCACCTCAATCCAATATAGTTGTTGCTCTACATAAACGTCGACCATACGAAGAACATGACTCCAACCCCTGTTCGTCCCCTTGTGCTAATTCATTGCTCAAGACAATGCGTTTCCATGTAGTTCTCCCCTCTTCGGGTTTTGAGAGATCCTTCTTCCCATGATGTGTCCCCAGGTTGTGTACGTCACAGATGGCAACTCTTATCCTCGTACATGGACGGTCACGTTGCGTCCCTTGTCTCCTCCCATCACCCATCACTTGCCATCCCTCCCCCCCCACCCCAATGTAATCACTCAAAACCAACTGTGATTGACTGCAGCAGTGTTTTTAACATACACCAGTCGTGTTACGGCTATTGGTGTTGTTATCGTTTATTGTAATAAACGCATTGCCTCCAGGAGAAGTCTCGCTCTACGTTCATACCCACAACACAGGCGCAAAATACATTACAGAAGTTATGTTAAGCAGCGGCAAAGTTTGAGTGATAGCTCATCTGACACTGACTCCTCTCACAACGACCAACTTTCCGAATACTCATTCAGTAGTAAGACTCTTAAATTGACGGAGAAAGCTCTCGTCAGAATCCCCTATTTTGATCCACACAATAGGAACAGAGACATACACTCATATCACAACAGTAGAAGTGGAGGCAATGATTAGAGGTCTGAGGAAGTTGGACGAGAAAACAAGTGCTGTAAAGAAGGTTACATGAATATTCTATACCATGGGTAAAGTCGCTACCATACAAGGTTATGAACTATTTAAAAAAAACTCAGCCTAACAGTGATTACGAAGTTTGGAGAATATTCAACACTGAGGGGTTTAATGCTGCCAAATTTATGTCCCAGTGCGTAAACGAGGAGTGTATTACGCAGGTGATGTTGATCAATACCACGAAGGTGACAAAATGTTCAAGATTGTTTTTTTTAATCCTTGAGTTCAGAGATTACAGAAATTGTGGGAATGGTTTTGGACCCAGAGACGGCCTCCTTACACCACATACAGAATAGGGTTCACACGGCATGGCTATATATATATAATTCGGACAAAACACAGGGAGAGAGATAATGCACCCCGCCATCTAGAGGGAAGTAAAAATCACGTGAGCAGCTACAGCACCTCACATCAAGCCCCACAATACAGAGAGGAGCAAGCACCCACGAACTACCAACATAATTACACGCAGAGATGGCAAGGTAGCAACCCAGCGAGAGAGTGGCACACCAATCCGAGGCAACCACAGCACACAAAGACAGGTAATTATTGGAATCTCAAGGTGTGGAAGCCAAGAGCGAAATCATACCAGCACCCCATGCCACGACAAACTCAAGGTTAAACACAATCTGCCCATTCCCCCTTCGATACCCCCACCCGGCTATATCAGGAGGGAGTAGAGAAACAGGAAAGGAAACAAAAATGGACTCAACTCAGATACAAAATGTGGCACAAACGCGTGGTGAATCACCCACATTAATTGAGAATGAGCTGCCAGTGAGAGCACTGCCCACTGAATTACTGAAAAATAGTTTTTCATCCAAAGGCCGATGCCTGCATTCCTCAGGGCGTGTCCCTGTAGCACGTTCCTCTGCCCCATCCATCGTACAATCATGCAAATCCGCGAGACAATGGGCGACTTTTCCAATTACCTGGCGATTAGGTTTTACTCCCCCTCCCTGCGGTTTATCATCTCCTGTCGGATGTAGATCGGAGTGCTGAAATGGGGGGAGGGAAGATTCACAATGGATCGGGAATTATGTTGAAACCCAGCACACCCAAAAGCACAAAAGTGGGGAGGACCCAACGGGGCACGGAATCGAATCGACTCATCGAGTTAAATGTACGGATCAATGAGTGGTGGCCCACTTTACTCCAGTGACCTGGGTGCTGCTACGGGGTCCACTTTCTGCCCCGCCTCCTTTCCCCCCCCCTCTCTCCCCCCTACTGTCGATTCCTATATAACCTCGTGCCACGGCAGATCTCTCGCCTACTTCAGCAGTTTTTTCTTGCTGTGGTTGTCCCACCTGATGGGAGGGACTTGATCACATCAGCCGCGTCACAGGAAGTAAGATGTGGGGATGGCTGTCATTTTTAAAGGGGTCTGAGTAATTGACCATACACAAGGAATCGGTTATAATCGACTTGGTAATCGAATCGTTCCAGCTTTAGTATTCGCGCATATAATACACTAGCTATTCTAGATTTAAAGCTTTCGTGACTGCTAGGATCCATACTCTTTGGTTCTATTGGGTAAAGTCACGTACGTGAAAATAAAATAACAAAAAATCACGACGTTTCGGCCACAACACAAGCGGCCTTCATCAGGTGAAGGGACGCTACTGTCTGGAGGACAGCGCTGGAGTGGAAGAAGCCACGCTTAGATCACGACCTTTAAGCTGTGTGAGAAGAAAAACACCAAGCGCCTTGACAATGGAATTAGCATATAATTTAGCATTGAAATGGCTCATTGAAATAGCTAAGTTAAAGTATACACATCCGCAGAGGTACCCCTTGACAAAGGAATTAGCATAGAAGTTAGCATTGAAATATCTGAGTGATTAGCTTGTAACTGGTCACAGAAATATCTATGTTAAAGTGGCGTACAATTCTCGAACTCACCCACTCAACTACTAAAGCCACCCACCAACCCACTCACAAACCCGCTCACCCTGCCATGCACTCAATTTCTAATCAACCCACTCACGCACACACCCACTCACTCACTCAACCACTCATCCACGCACCCACCTACACATGCACTCACTAACTCACTCACCCACCCACCCAACCTACCCACCCACTCACCTCACCCACCCACTCACTCAGTGACCAACTCACGCTCCAACCCACCCACTCACACTGTGACCCACTCAATCTCCCAACAACTCACCCAGCCCCTCACCTACTTACTTAACCACCCATTCACTCACCGACCGACGCACTCACCGCCCACTCACCCAACTGTAAACTAAAATTTAACTATTTTAATTTTAACAGGAAAGGCCCACGGAGCTATATAGATTTTTTTCATAAGCGACGCGGCCACAAATGACTGCTCAAGTAAGTTATTGAGTGCGTGTGTAGGTGGGTGCATGGATGAGTGGTTGAGTGAGTGGGTGTGTGCGTGAGTGCGTTGATTAGAAATTGAGTGCATGGTAGGGTGAGCGGGTTTGTGAGTGGGTTGGTGGGTGGCTTTAGTAGTTGAGTGGGTGAGTTCGAGAACAGCCAAAACCTCGAAATGCATGCTTCTAAATATGGAGAGAAAACCCGGAGGACTCGGGAGAAAAATCCATGCAACCACAAGGAGAACATGCACACTCCAAATATACAGGCGTCATAATCGAGATCGAACCCACAAGCTCCTGTACAAAAGGCGAGGTAGTTAATATCTCACCACCATGGCGCTCCACTTTCTTGACTCAGTCACCCACTCACCCACCCATTCAGCCACCTACCCACTCAAACACCCACCCACTCAAAAACCCGCACCTTGCCACCAACTCAACCACTTACCGACGCATCCACTTGCACACCCACCCATCCACCCACTCAATCTCTAACTCGCACATTCACCAGTCCACCCGCTCACCCAGCTACTTACCTACTCACCCACTCACCCTGCCACCCACTCACCCTGCCGCCCACTCAACCTCTAACCGACCTACCGACCCAACCAGCCACCCACCCCCTAAAGTAAACTACTTTTTATTTCACCAGGTAAGACCCATTGAGCTATATAGACCCTTTTCAGAATCGGCCTGGCTACAAATGATAGATAAACGAAGTGGCTTATCACATACATTTATTGCAGCCAAATCCTCAAAAGGCATGTTGATTCTAAATGCAGCGGAAAGGACCCGGAGCAGGAAGCGCTGCCAGGTCTCTGGAAGCATGGAGTAGGTAAGAGAAGCCTATGTTCTGAAGAACCGTTCATGTTCTGAACTGTTATTAATAAAGATTGAGAAGATTGGATCAGTTGCACTTTTTTTTGGAATACTTGATGCGGCCCAGCCTCACCCAGACTCTACCTCCAGCGGCCCCCAGGTAAGTTGAGTTTGAGACTCCTGCTCTGAACGCATGTTTCTAAATATGGAGGGAATAACTGGAAGACCTGGAGAACAATCCACGCGACCACGGGAGAGAGAGAGACATGCAAACTCCAAATATACAGGCGTCAGGGTCCGGATCGAACCCACGACCTCTTGCATACCAGGTGAAGGAGTTAACATCCCACCACCCTTATGTACCAGGTTACACAGTCACGGACTCAAATGAAGACACAGTCCCTTCATTTAACAGTCTGTTCGATAAAGAAGTGCTGTTAGCGAGCACCTATTAAGGCTAGCATGCCACACGAGGAGGTGGGTGGTCAGTTTTACCCAGGATAGCCCTACTGGCTCTTTTCAGGAGGGTTCTACCACATTTCCCAGCAATGATTACTAGGCACAGTATATTCCAACTGGGTAATTTGCGGGCAATTGTATTTAATTCGGTTAATCTGGTCCATGACGCTGGGATCTTCAACGTCCACTGAAGCAGACGGCACATGGTGTCTTTGCGGTGAACACGCCTGTAGCATTAAACAGGGCGGCCGCTGGATTCAAACCGCGAACATCTACGACAAGCGGCACACGTACAACTGCTACAGACACACGCCGAGTGTGTAATCATTCAATATGTGAGTGATTACACGCAACATTGTTGTGTGATTAAACACAACGTCGTTGTGTGTAATCACACACAAAAATATTGATGAGACGCAACGACGTTGTGTTGAGTGTAATCACAAACAACAACGTTGTGTTGAGTGTAATCACAAACAACGACGTTGTGTTGAGTGTAATCACTCACAACGACGTTGTGTTGAGTGTAATTACACACAACGACGTTGTGTTTAGTGTAATCACTAACAACGACGTTGTGTTTAGTGTAATCACTAACAACGACGTTGTGTTGAGTGTAATCACAACAACAACGTTGTGTTGAGTGTAATCACTCACAACAACGTTGTGTTGAGTGTAATCACAGGCAACAATGTTGATGACACACAGCGTCCAACAGAGGGCGTCGTAGTCGTGCCATGGGGAGGTGGCGAGTGATGAACGCCACTGCGGCGCCGCAAAGAGATCAGAGCCGTGATATTTATTTATTTGTACACTGGAGGAGGAATCCGATGAGCTACGAAGTTCTTTATCACAAACGTCCAGCGTCTTGGCCGTCACGATAGAACGAGGCCGATAAACGTGGAGGTATAAATGAGGGTGATGCTAAGTCGGTGTGCCGTGCCCTAAGTGAGGTTGCCATGGGCGTGTGTGTTGGCCGTGTCAGGAGCGGGTGAGGAGGACGAGGCAAGGGGTGAGGAGGACGAGGTGAAGGGTAAGAAGAACGAGGTCAGGAGGTGAGGGGTGAGGACGAGATGAGGTGTGAGGAGGACGAGATGAGGTGTGAGGAGGACGAGGGGTGAGGAGGACGAGGGGTGAGGAGAGTGAGGGGTGAGGAGTAAGAAGAACGAGCTGTGGGGGTGAGGACGAGGTGAGGGGTGAGAACGAGGTGAGGGTTGAGGACAAGTGAGGTGGACGAGGTGAGGGGGTGAGAATGAGGTGAGGGGTCAAGAGGGCGAGGTGAGGGGTCAAGCGGATGACGTGAGGGGTAAGGAGGACGAGGTGAGGGGTGAGGAGGATGAGGAGCGGGGTGCGGTGGACGAGCGAGGGGTGAGGAGGACGAGGGGCGAGGAGGACGGGGGGTGAGAAGAAGAACGAAGTGTGGGGGTGAGGAGGACGAGGGGTGAGGAGGACGAGGTGAGGGCTAAGGAGAGCGAGGCGTGAGGAGAGTGAGGGGTGAGGAGAGCGAGGGGTGAGGACAGCGAGGGGTGAGGAGGACGAGGAGTGAGGAGGACGAGGGGTGAGGAGGACGAGTCGAGGGGTGAGGAGGAAGAGGTGAGGGGTATGAAGAACGCGGTGTGGGTGAGAAAGACGAGGTGAGGGGTGAGGCGGGCGAGGCGTGAGGATGACGAGGCGCGGGGTGCGGTGGACGAGGTGAGGGGTGAGGAAGACGAGCTGAGGGGTGAGGAGAACGAGCGGTGAGGAGGACAATGGGTGAGGACGAGGGGTGAGGAGGGTGAGGTGAGGTGAGGGGTGAGTAGGATGAGTCGAGTGGTGAGGAGGACAAGATGAGGGGTAAGAAGAACGAGGTGAGGGGTGAGGAGGACGAGGTGAGCGGTGAGGACGACGACGGGTGAGGACGAGCTGAGGTGAGAGGTGAGGACAAGTCGAGGGGTGAGGAGGACGAGGTGAAAGGTGAGGTGGACAAGGGGTGAGGAGGACGATGGGTGAGAAAGATGAGGTGAGGACGAGTCGAGGGGTGAGGAGGACGAGGGGTGAGGACGACGAGGGGTGAGGAGGACGAGGGGTGAGGAGGACGAGGGGTGAGGAGAGTGAGAGGTGAGGAGTAAGAAGAATGAGCCGTGGGGGTGAGGACGAGGTGAGGGGTGAGAACGAGGTGAGGGTTGAGGACAAGTGAGGTGGACGAGGTGAGGGGTGAGAAAAAGGTGAGGGATCAAGAGGACGAGGTGAGGGGTCAAGCGGACGACGTGAGGGGTAAGGAGGACGAGGTGAGGGGTGAGGAGGATGAGGAGCAGGGTGCGGTGGACGAGCGAGGGGTGAGGAGAATGAGAAGTGAGGAGGACGGGGGGTGAGAAGTAAGAAGAACGAGGTGTGGGGGTGAGGAGGACGAGGGGTGAGGAGGACAAGGCGAGGGCTGAGGAGAGCGAGGCGTGAGGAGAGCGAGGGGTGAGGAGAGTGAGGGGTGAGGAGGACGAGGGGTGAGGAGGACGAGGAGGTGAGGAGCAGGGTGCGGTGGACGAGCGAGGGGTGAGGACGGGGGGTGAGAAGAAAACCGAGGTGTGGGGGTGAGGACGAAGGTTGAGGAGAGCGAGGGGTGAGGACGAGGGGTGAGGAGGACGAGGGGTGAGGAGAGCGAGGGGTGAGGAGGTGAGGAGCAGGGTGCAGTGGACGAGCGAGTGATGAGGACGGGGGGTGAGAAGAAAAACGAGGTGCGGGGGTGAGGACGAGGGTTGAGGAGAGCGAGGGGTGAAGAGAGCGAGGGGTGAGGACAGCGAGGGGTGCGGAGGAAGAGGTGAGGGGTAAGAAGAACGCGGTGTGGGTGAGAAGGACGAGGTGAGGGGTGAGGCGGGCGAGGCGTGAGGATGACGAGGCGCGGGGTGGGGTGGACGAGGTGAGGGGTGAGGAAGACGAGCTGAGGGGTGAGGAGAACGAGGGGTGAGGAGAACGAGCGGTGAGGAGGACAATGGGTGAGGAGGACAATGGGTGAGGAGGACGAGGGGTGAGGAGGGTGAGGTGAGGGGTGAGTAGGACGAGTCGAGTGGTGAGGAGGACAAGATGAGGGGTAAGAAGAACGAGGTGTGGGGTGAGGAGGACGAGGCAAATGGTGAGGACAGCGAGGGGAGGGGAGGACGAGGAGGACGAGCTAAGGGTGAGGAGTACGAGGCGAGGGAGAGGTGAGGGGTGAGGAGGACGAGGTGAGCGGTGAGGACGACGACGGGTGAGGAGGACGAGCTGAGGTGAGAGGTGAGGACGAGTCGAGGGGTGAGGAGGACGAGGTGAAAGGTGAGGCGGACGAGGGGTGAGGAGGACGATGGGTGAGGAAGATGAGGCGTGAGGGGTGAGGAGGACGAGGGGTGAGGGGTGAGTAGGACGAGAAGTGAGGAGGACGGGGGGTGAAAAGTAAGAAGAACGAGGTGTGGGGGTGAGGAGGACGAGGCGAGGGCTGAGGAGAGCGAGGGGTGAGGAGGACGAGGGGTGAGGAGGACGAGGGATAAGTTGGTGAGGAGCAGGTTGCGGTGGACGAGCGAGGGGTGAGGACGGGGGGTGAGAAGAAAAACGAGGTGAGGACGAGGGTTGAGGAGAGCGAGGGGTGAAGAGAGCGAGGGGTGAGGAGAGCGAGGGGTGAGGAGGACGAGGGGTGAGGAGGATGAGGGGTGAGGAGGACGAGGGGTGAGGAGGACGAGGGGTGAGGAGGATGAGGGGTGAGGAGGATGAGGGGTGAGAAGGACGAGTCGAGGGGTGAGGAGGACGAGGTGAGGGGTGAGGAAGACGAGCTGAGGGGTGAGGAGGACGAGGGGTGAGGAGGACGAGCTGAGGGGTAAAGCGGATGAGGTGAGGGGTGAGGAAGACGAGGTGATGGGTGAGGATGAGGTGAGGGGTGTGGACGAGGTGAAAGGTCAAGCGGACGACGTGAGGGGTGAGGACGGGGTGAGGAAGACGAGCTGAGGGGTGAGGAGGACGAGGTGAGGAGGACGAGGTGAGGAGTATGAGGGGTGAAGAGGACGAGCTGAGGAGGACGAGGTGAGGGTGAGGAGGATGAGCTGAGGGGTAAAGATGACGAGGCAAGGGGTGAGGAGGACGAGGCGAGGACGAGGTGAGGGGTGAGGAGGACGAAGTGAGGGGTGAGTACGAGGCGAGGGGTGAGGAGAACGAGGGGTGAGGAGGACGAGGCGAGGGGTGAGGAGGAGGCGAGGGGTGAGAACGAGGGTTGAGGAGGACGAGGCGATGGGTGAGGAGGACGAGGCGATGGGTGAGGAGGACGAGGAGAGCGAGGGGTTAGAGAAGGACGAGGTGAGGGTGAGGAGGATGAGCTAAGGGGTAAAGATGACGAGGCGAGGACGAGGTGAGGGGTGAGGAGGACGAAGTGAGGGCGAGGTGAGGGGTGAGGAATACGAGCTGAGGGATGAGAAGGACGAGGTGAGGGGTGAGGAGGATGAGGGGTGAGGAGGACGAGGCGAGGGGTGAGGAGGACGAGGCGATGGGTGAGGAGGACGAGGTGATGGGTGAGGACGAGGTGAGGAGAGCGAGGGGTTAGAGAAGGACGATGTGAGGGTCAGGAGGATGAGCTAAGGGGTAAAGATGACGAGGCAAGGGGTGAGGGACGAGGCGAGGACGAGGTGAGGGGTGAGGAGGACGAAGTGAGGGCGAGGTGAGGGGTGAGGAATACGAGCTGAGGGATGAGAAGGACGAGGTGAGCGGTGAGGAGGACGAGGCGACCCGAGCTCGATTCCCGCTTACAGCCACCATCACCACTGCGTCCTGGATCTCGAGAGGTCGGTTCAGCCTTAAATTAGTATCTGGTACGATGTGTACACATCGCAACTCGGGAGAAAAAGGCAGCTGAGGGTGGTCCCGGCCACCCACACAGAACATGTGTGAAACCCAGAGATTATTGCGTGAAACACGTGCAGATCATTAGAAAAACAGGCAAATATCTTGTGTGATATCAAATTTGGATCATGCGTAAAACACATACCGATCATACGCAAGA
Organism: Petromyzon marinus; assembly: GCF_048934315.1. Taxonomy (NCBI): domain Eukaryota; kingdom Metazoa; phylum Chordata; class Hyperoartia; order Petromyzontiformes; family Petromyzontidae; genus Petromyzon; species Petromyzon marinus. Next base: position 1,097,025 of record NW_027423688.1, on the reverse strand, counting down.
AACACACACTCAGGCAATGTATGAAAACACACTCATATGCTGCTGTAGAATACGTTGGTTCAGCAGATGGACAGGGTGATGGATTACAATGTTAAGTTTTTTTTTAAATGGCGATGAAGAATATTGTCCATTCATTTGCAGTCCAGCCGTACACTCATTCATTCACGTGCTATCTTTTCGTCTATGCATCGGTCAATCCGCAAGTCAATTATGCAAGAGGACTCAGTCCCCCCCTGCCCCGCCCCCCTCTGCAAGTAGTAGCAGCTCCCTGCACCACCCAGCTAACCCCACACTGCATGCCGCGTTCTGCGCGATGCCTCAAGTTCAAGGTCGTGTGGGTAACACATTACCGTGGTGATTATTTGAAATGTAACTTTTTTATTTTACCAGGTAAGTGAGCCATATAGCTCTTTTTAAGAAGCGATCTGGTCACAAATGTTAGTTTTAACGGAGTGGCTCATCTTGTGGAAATTTATAGTAGTAAAATACTCTAAACCAGGGGTCTCAAACTCGCGGCCCGCAGGCCAATTGTGGCCCGCGGAACGATATTTTGTGGCCCACTATTTGGCATCAATTATTTATTTATTATATATTTTTTACCATAGCTCAGGCTCGTGACAGCTTCCGGTGTTTGTTGACAAGTTAGCCAACGCGAATTAGCAACGTTAGTCACTTGGTTGAAACGTGATTCCGGAGTGACACCAAGTGGAAGGAAAATATATCCTGTCACCCTGTGCAAGGTACAGAGGACTTAGGAAGTGGGCGGACTCAACAAGTGTAATCAGTGACCTAATAAAGACAACAGAGTGTTGCAATAGGAAAGGGAAAAAAGCCAAATGTTGGTTAGAACCTGAATATTATAAAGAAGTTATAGATTATTATTACAAGAGAAACAAAGAAAAGGAAAAAGGACAGATATGTGCAATCGCAAAAGAAAATAATTTACCAAGAACAATTTAATCAAAAAGAGCAAGAAATTAAAAGATATAAAACATGAGACAATGCACTTGATGTTAAGAATTAAGACAGGTGGAGTAACATGGACACCAGAGTTAGCTCAATGGCATCCAGAGAGATTCGGTAGAGCAGAAGGATATGTAGGATGTGAACAAAAAGAAGAAAATCTAGATCACTTTATTTATGAATGTGAAAGGTATAAACACCTGAGAGAGAACACGATTGATGAATTTAATAATGATAAGAAAAACGAAGTGCTCAAAAAAAGCATGAACATTGATAAAGTTTTCAAATACCTCTCAGAATATATAGAAAGGGCATACTAAATAAGATCCCAAATACTCAGGTATTGGGATAAAAACATGTAAATATATCACCCCCACCTTCCCTGAGCTTTCCAGGATGTTCAAGCGGACCATGTGCCTTTTTGGGAGCACATATCTGTGTGAAAAGCTCTTTTGCACCATGAACTTTAATAAGTCAAAGTACAGGTCCAAACTTACTGATGAGCATTTCAAGCCATACTGAGGGTCTCAATTGCTTCCTCCCTCAAGCCAAATGTGGCTCAGCTGTGTAAGAAGAGGAAGCGCTGCCAGGTCTCTGGAAGCATGGAGTAGGTAAGAGAAGCCTATGTTCTGAAGAACCGTTCATGTTCTGAACTGTTATTAATAAAGATTGAGAAGATTGCATCAGTTGCACTTTTTTTTGGAATACTTGATGCGGCCCAGCCTCACCCAGACTCTACCTCCAGCGGCCCCCAGGTAAGTTGAGTTTGAGACTCCTGCTCTGAACGCATGTTTCTAAATATGGAGGGAAAAACTGGAAGACCTGGAGAACAATCCACGCGACCACGGGAGAGAGAGAGACATGCAAACTCCAAATATACAGGCGTCAGGGTCCGGATCGAACCCACAACCTCTTGCATACCATGTGAAGGAGTTAACATCCCACCACCGCGGCACCCTTATGTACCAGGTTACACAGTCACGGACTCAAATGAAGACACAGTCCCTTCATTTAACAGTCTGTTCGATAAATAAGTTCTGTTAGCGAGCACCTATTAAGGCTAGCATGCCACACGAGGGGGTGGGTGGTCAGTTTTACCCAGGATAGCCCTACTGGCTCTTTTCAGGAGGGTTCTACCACATTTCCCAGCAATGATTACTAGGCACAGTATATTCCAACTGGGTAATTTGCGGGCAATTGTATTTAATTCGGTTAATCTGGTCCATGACGCTGGGATCTTCAACGTCCACTGAAGCAGACGGCACATGGTGTCTTTGCGGTGAACACGCCTGTAGCATTAAACAGAGCGGCCGCTGGATTCAAACCGCGAACATCTACGACAAGTGGCACACGTACAACTGCTACAGACACACGCCGAGTGTGTAATCACTCAATATGTGAGTGATTACACGCAACATTGTTGTGTGATTAAACACAACGTTGTTGTGTGTGTAATCACACACAAAAATATTGATGAGACGCAACGACGTTGTGTTGAGTGTAATCACAAACAACAACGTTGTGTTGAGTGTAATCACTCAAAACGACATTGTGTTGAGTGTAATCACTCACAACGACGTTGTGTTGAGTGTAATTACACACAACGACGTTGTGTTTAGTGTAATCACACACAGCGACGTTGTGTTGAGTGTAATCACACACAACGACGTTGTGTTGAGTGTAATCACAAGAACAACAACGATGTGTTGAGTGTAATCACAGGCAACAATGTTGATGACACACAGCGTCCAACAGAGGGCGTCGTAGTCGTGCCATGGGGAGGCGGCGAGTGATGAACGCCACTGCGGCGCCGCAAAGAGATCAGAGCCGTGATATTTATTTATTTGTACACTGGAGGAGGAATCCGATGAGCTACGAAGTTTTTTTTTTAATCACAAACGTCCAGCGTCTTGGCCGTCACGATAGAACGAGGCCGATAAACGTGGAGGTATAAATGAGGGTGATGCTAAGTCGGTGTGCCGTGCCCTAAGTGAGGTTGCCATGGGCGTGTGTGTTGGCCGTGTCAGGAGCGGGTGAGGAGGACGAGGCAAGGGGTGAGGAGGACGAGGTGAAGGGTAAGAAGAACGAGGTCAGGAGGTGAGGGGTGAGGAGGACGAGATGAGGGGTGAGGAGGACGAGATGAGGTGTGAGGAGGACGAGGGGTGAGGAGGACGAGGGGTGAGGAGGACGAGGGGTGAGGAGGACGAGGGGTGAGGAGGACGAGGGGTGAGGAGGACGAGGGGTGCCGAAGACGAGGGGTGAGGAGGACGAGGGGTGAGGAAGACGAGGGGTGAAGAGAACGAGGGGTGAGGAGGACGGGGGGTGAGGAGGACGAGGGGTGAGGAGGACGAGGGGTGAGGAGGACAGGAGTGAGGAGGACGAGGGGTGAGGAGAGTGAGGGGTGAGGAGTAAGAAGAACGAGTTGTGGGGGTGAGGACGAGGTGAGGGGTGAGAACGAGGTGAGGGTTGAGGACAAGTGAGGTGGACGAGGTGAGGGGTGAGAATGAGGTGAGGGGTCAAGAGGGCGAGGTGAGGGGTCAAGCGGACGACGTGAGGGGTAAGGAGGACGAGGTGAGGAGTGAGGAGGATGAGGAGCGGGGTGCGGTGGACGAGCGAGGGGTGAGGAGGACGAGGGGCGAGGAGGACGGGGGGTGAGAAGGAAGAAGAACGAGGTGTGGGGGTGAGGAGGACGACGGGTGAGGAGGACGAGGTGAGGGCTGAGGAGAGCGAGGCGTGAGGAGAGCGAGGGGTGAGGAGAGCGAGGGGTGAGGACAGCGAAGGGTGAGGAGGACGAGGGGTGAGGAGGACGAGGGGTTAGGGGGTGAGGAGCAGGGTGCGGTGGACGAGCGAGGGGTGAGGACGGGGGGTGAGAAGAAAAACGAGGTGTGGGGGTGAGGACGAGGGTTGAGGAGAGCGAGGGTTGAGGAGAGCGAGGGGTGAGGAGAGCGAGGGGTGAGGAGAGCGAGGGGTGAGGAGAGCGAGGGGTGAGGAGAGCGAGGGGTGAGGAGAGCGAGGGGTGAGGAGAACGAGGGGTGAGGAGAGCGAGGGTTGAGGAGAGCGAGGGGTGAGGAGAGCGAGGGGTGAGGAGAGCGAGGGGTGAGGAGGACGAGGGTTGAGGAGAGCGAGGGTTGAGGAGAGCGAGGGGTGAGGAGAGCGAGGGGTGAGGAGAGCGAGGGGTGAGGAGAGCGAGGGGTGAGGAGGACGAGGGGTGAGGAGGACGAGGGGTGAGGAGGACGAGTCGAGGGGTGAGGAGGAAGAGGTGAGGGGTAAGAAGAACGCGGTGTGGGTGAGAAGGACGAGGTGAGGGGTGCAGTGGGCGAGGCGTGAGGATGACGAGGCGCGGGGTGGGGTGGACGAGGTGAGGTGAGGGGTGAGGAAGACGAGCTGAGGGGTGAGGAGAACGAGGGGTGAGGAGAACGAGCGGTGAGGAGGACAATGTGTGAGGAGGACAATGTGTGAGGAGGACAATGGGTTAGGAGGACGAGGGGTGAGGAGGACGAGGGGTGAGGAGGGTGAGGTGAGGGGTGAGTAGGACGAGTCGAGTGGTGAGGAGGACAAGATGAGGGGTAAGAAGAACGAGGTGTGGGGTGAGGAGGACGATGCAAATGGTGAGGACAGCGAGGGGAGGGGAGGACGAGGAGTGAGGACGAGCTAAGGGTGAGGAGGACGAGGCGAGGGAGAGGTGAGGGGTGAGAAGGACGAGGTGAGCGGTGAGGACGACGACGGGTGAGGAGGACGAGCTGAGGTGAGAGGACGAGTCGAGGGGTGAGGAGGACGAGGTAAAAGGTGAGGCAGACGAGGGGTGAGGAGGACGATGGGTGAGAAAGATGAGGCGAGGGGTGAGGAGGACGAGGTGTGAGGAGGACGAGGGGTGAGGAGGATGAGGGGTGAGAAGGACGAGTCGAGGGGTGAGGAGGACGAGGTGAGGGGTGAGGAAGACGAGCTGAGGGGTGAGGAGGACGAGGGGTGAGGAGGACGAGCTGAGGGGTAAAGCGGATGAGGTGAGGGGTGAGGAAGACGAGGTGATGGGTGAGGATGAGGTGAGGGGTGTGGACGAGGTGAAAGGTCAAGCGGACGACGTGAGGGGTGAGGACGAGGTGAGGAAGACGAGCTGAGGGGTGAGGAGGACGAGGTGAGGAGGACGAGGGGTGAAGAGGACGAGCTGAGGAAGACGAGGTGAGGGTGAGGAGGATGAGCTGAGGGGTAAAGATGACGAGGCAAGGGGTGAGGAGGACGAGGCGAGGACGAGGTGAGGGGTGAGGAGGACGAAGTGAGGGGTGAGTACGAGGCGAGGGGTGAGTACGAGGGGAGGGGTGAGGAGAACGAGGGGTGAGGAGGACGAGGCGAGGGGTGAGGAGGAGGCGAGGGGTGAGAACGAGGGTTGAGGAGGACGAGGCGATGGGTGAGGAGGACGAGGCGATGGGTGAGGAGGACGAGGTGATGGGTGAGGACGAGGTGAGGAGAGCGAGGGGTTAGAGAAGGACGAGGTGAGGGTGAGGAGGATGAGCTAAGGGGTAAAGATGACGAGGCGAGGACGAGGTGAGGGGTGAGGAGGACGAAGTGAGGGCGAGGTGAGGGGTGAGGAATACGAGCTGAGGGATGAGAAGGACGAGGTGAGGGGTGAGGAGGACGAGGGGTGAGGAGGACGAGGCGAGGGGTGAGGAGGAGGCGAGGGGTGAGAACGAGGGTTGAGGAGGACGAGGCGATGGGTGAGGAGGACGAGGTGATGGGTGAGGACGAGGTGATGAGAGCGAGGGGTTAGAGAAGGACGAGGTGAGGGTCAGGAGGATGAGCTAAGGGGTAAAGATGACGAGGCAAGGGGTGAGGGACGAGGCGAGGACGAGGTGAGGGGTGAGGAGGACGAAGTGAGCGCGAGGTGAGGGGTGAGGAATACGAGCTGAGGGATGAGAAGGACGAGGTGAGCGGTGAGGAGGACGAGGCGACCCGAGCTCGATTCCCGCTTACAGCCGCCATCACCACTGCGTCCTGGATCTCGAGAGGTCGGTTCAGCCTTAAATTAGTATCTGGTACGATGTGTACACATCGCAACTCGGGAGAAAAAGGCAGCTGAGGGTGGTCCCGGCCACCCACACAGAACATGTGTGAAACCCAGAGATTATTGCGTGAAACACGTGCAGATCATTAGAAAAACAGGCAAATATCTTGTGTGATATCAAATATGGATCATGCGTAAAACACATACCGATCATACGCAAGAAACACACACTCAGGCAATGTATGAAAACACACTCATATGCTGCTGTAGGATACGTTGGTTCAGCAGATGGACAGGGTGATGGATTACAATGTAAAGTTTTTTTTTTAAAATGGCGATGAAGAATATTGTCCATTCATTTGCAGTCCAGCCGTACACTCATTCATTCACGTGCTATCTTTTCGTCTATGCATCGGTCAATCCGCAAGTCAATTATGCAAGAGGACTCAGTCCCCCCCTGCCCCGCCCCCCTCTGCAAGTAGTAGCAGCTCCCTGCACCACCCAGCTAACCCCACACTGCATGCCGCGTTCTGCGCGATGCCTCAAGTTCAAGGTCGTGTGGGTGACACATTACCGTGGTGATTATTTGAAATGTAACTTTTTATTTTACCAGGTAAGTGAGCCATATAGCTCTTTTTAAGAAGCGATCTGGTCACAAATGTTAGTTTTAACGGAGTGGCTCATCTTGTGGAAATTTATAGCAGTAAAATACTCTAAACCAGGGGTCTCAAACTCGCGGCCCGCAGGCCAATTGTGGCCCGCGGAACGATATTTTGTGGCCCACTATTTGGCATCAATGTTTTATTTATTTTTTAATTATTATATTTTTTTACCATAGCTCAGGCTCGTGACAGCTTCCGGTGTTTGTTGACAAGTTAGCCAACGCAAATTAGCAACGTTAGTCACTTGGTTGAAACGTGATTCCGGAGTGACACCAAGTGGAAGGAAAATATATCCTGTCACCCTGTGCAAGGTACAGAGGACTCAGGAAATGGGCGGACTCAACAAGTGTAATCAGTGACCTAATAAAGACAACAGTGTTGCAATAGGAAAGGGAAAATAATTACATGGATAGCAAATAGCATGAGATGGGTGGCAAGAACAAAAGCCAAATGTTGGTTAGAACCTGAATATTATAAAGAAGTTATAGATTATTATTACAAGAGAAACAAAGAAAAGGAAAAAGGACAGATATGTGCAATCGCAAAAGAAAATAATTTACCAAGAACAATTTAATCAAAATGAGCAAGAAATTAAAAGATATAAAACATGAGACAATGCACTTTATGTTAAGAATTAAGACAGGTGGAGTAACATGGACACCAGCGTTAGCTCAATGGCATCCAGAGAGATTCGGTAGAGCAGAAGGATATGTAGGATGTGAACAAAAAGAAGAAAATCTAGATCACTTTATTTATGAATGTGAAAGGTATAAACACCTGAGAGAGAACACGATTGATGAATTTAATAATGATAAGAAAAACGAAGTGCTCAAAAAAAGCATGAACAATGATAAAGTTTTCAAATACCTCTCAGAATATATAGAAAGGGCATACTAAATAAGATCCCAAATACTCAGGTATTGGGATAAAAACATGTAAATATATCACCCCCACCTTCCCTGAGCTTTCCAGGATGTTCAAGCAGACCATGTGCCTTTTTGGGAGCACATATCTGTGTGAAAAGCTCTTTTGCACCATGAACTTTAATAAGTCAAAGTACAGGTCCAAACTTACTGATGAGCATTTCAACCCATACTGAGGGTCTCAATTGCTTCCTTCCTCAAGCCAAATGTGGCTCAGCTGTGTAAGAAGAGGAAGCGCTGCCAGGTCTCTGGAAGCATGGAGTAGGTAAGAGAAGCCTATGTTCTGAAGAACCGTTCATGTTCTGAACTGTTATTAATAAAGATTGAGAAGATTGGATCAGTTGCACTTTTTTTGGGAATACTTGATGCGGCCCAGCCTCACCCAGACTCTACCTCCAGCGGCCCCCAGGTAAGTTGAGTTTGAGACTCCTGCTCTGAACGCATGTTTCTAAATATGGAGGGAAAAACTGGAAGACCTGGAGAACAATCCACGCGACCACGGGAGAGAGAGAGACATGCAAACTCCAAATATACAGGCGTCAGGGTCCAGATCGAACACACGACCTCTTGCATACCAGGTGAAGGAGTTAACATCCCACCACCGCGGCACCCTTATGTACCAGGTTACACAGTCACGGACTCCAATGAAGACACAGTCCCTTCATTTAACAGTCTGTTCGATAAATAAGTGCTGTTAGCGAGCACCTATTAAGGCTAGCATGCCACACGAGGAGGTGTGTAGTCATTTTTAGCCAGGATAGCCCTACTGGCTCTTTTCAGGAGGGTTCTACCACATTTCCCAGCAATGATTACTAGGCACAGTATATTCCAACTGGGTAATTTGCGGGCAATTGTATTTAATTCGGTTAATCTGGTCCATGACGCTGGGATCTTCAACGTCCACTGAAGCAGACGGCACATGGTGTCTTTGCGGTGAACACGCCTGTAGCATTAAACAGGGCGGCCGCTGGATTCAAACCGCGAACATCTAAGACAAGCGGCACACGTACAACTGCTACAGACACACGCCGAGTGTGTAATCACTCAATATGTGAGTGATTACACGCAACATTGTTGTGTGATTAAACACAACGTTGTTGTGTGTGTAATCACACACAAAAATATTGATGAGACGCAACGACGTTGTGTTGAGTGTAATCACAAACAACAACGTTGTGTTGAGTGTAATCACTCAAAACGACATTGTGTTGAGTGTAATTACACACAACGACGTTGTGTTGAGTGTAATTACACACAACGACGTTGTGTTGAGTGTAATCACTAACAACGACGTTGTGTTGAGTGTAATTACACACAACGACGTTATGTGTAATCACTAACAACGACGTTGTGTTGAGTGTAATCACTTACAACAACAACGTTGTGTTGAGTGTAATCACAGGCAACAATGTTGATGACACACAGCGTCCAACAGAGGGCGTCGTAGTCGTGCCATGGGGAGGCGGCGAGTGATGAACGCCACAGCGGCGCCGCAAAGAGATCAGAGCCGTGATATTTATTTGTACACTGGAGGAGGAATCCGATGAGCTACGAAGTTCTTTATCACAAACGTCCAGCGTCTTGGCCGTCACGATAGAACGAGGCCGATAAACGTGGAGGTATAAATGAGGGTGATGCTAAGTCGGTGTGACGTGCCCTAAGCGAGGTTGCCAAGGGCGTGTGTGTTGGCCGTGTCAGGGGCGGGTGAGGAGGACGAGGCAAGGGGTGAGGACGAGGTGAAGGGTAAGAAGAACGAGGTCAGGAGGTGAGGGGTGAGGAGGACGAGATGAGGTGTGAGGAGGACGAGGAGAGGGGTGAGGAGAACGAGGAATGAAGAGAACGAGGGGTGAGGAGGACGAGGGGTGAGGAGGACGAGGGGTGAGGAGAGCGAGGGGTGAGGAGGACGAGGGGTGAGGAGAGCGAGGGGTGAGGAGAACGAGGGGTGAGGAGGACGAGGGGTGAGGAGAGCGAGGGGTAAGGAGAGCGAGGGGTGAGGAGAGCGAGGGGTAAGGAGGACGAGGGGTGAGGAGGACGAGGGGTGAGGAGGACGAGGGGTGAGGAGAGCGAGGGGTAAGGAGAGCTAGGGGTGAGGAGAGCGAGGGGTGAGGAGGATGAGGGGTGAGGAGGACGAGGGGTGAGGAGGACGAGGGGTGAGGAGGACGAGGGGTGAGGAGAGCGAGGGGTGAGGAGGACGAGGGGTGAGGAGGACGAGGGGTGAGGAGGACGAGGGGTGAGGAGGACGAGGGGTGAGGAGGACGAGGGGTGAGGAGGACGAGGGGTGAGGAGGACGAGGGGTGAGGAGAGTGAGGGGTGAGGAGTAAGAAGAACGAGCTGTGGGGGTGAGGACGAGGTGAGGGGTGAGAACGAGGTGAGGGTTGAGGACAAGTGAGGTGGACGAGGTGAGGGGTGAGAATGAGGTGAGGGGTCAAGAGGGCGAGGTGAGGGGTCAAGCGGACGACGTGAGGGGTAAGGAGGACGAGGTGAGGGGTGAGGAGGATGAGGAGCGGGGTGCGGTGGACGAGCGAGGGGTGAGGAGGACGAGGGGCGAGGAGGACGAGATGAGGGCTGAGGAGAGCGAGGCGTGAGGAGAGCGAGGGGTGAGGAGAGCGAGGGGTGAGGAGAGCGAGGGGTGAGGACAGCGAGGGGTGAGGAGGACGAGGGGTGAGGAGGTGAGGAGCAGGGTGCGGTGGACGAGCGAGGGGTGAGGACGGGGGGTGAGAAGAAAAACGAGGTGTGGGGGTGAGGACGAGGGTTGAGGAGAGCGAGGGGTGAGGAGGACGAGGGGTGAGGAGGACGAGGGGTGAGGAGAGCGAGGAGTGAGGAGAGTGAGGAGTGAGGAGAGCGAGGGGTGAGGAGAACGAGTCGAGGGGTGAGGAGGAAGAGGTGAGGGGTATGAATAACGCGGTGTGGGTGAGAAGGACGAGGTGAGGGGTGAGGCGGGCGAGGCGTGAGGATGACGAGGCGCGGGGTGCGGTGGACGAGGTGAGGGGTGAGGAAGACGAGCTGAGGGGTGAGGAGAACGAGCGGTGAGGAGGACAATGGGTGAGGACGAGGGGTGAGGAGGGTGAGGTGAGGTGAGGGGTGAGTAGGATGAGTCGAGTGGTGAGGAGGACAAGATGAGGGGTAAGAAGAAAGAGGTGAAGGGTGAGGAGGACGAGGTGAGCGGTGAGGACAACGACGGGTGAGGAGAACGAGCTGAGGTGAGAGGTGAGGACGAGGTGAAAGGTGAGGCGGACGAGGGGTGAGGAGGACGATGGGTGAGAAAGATGAGGCGTGGGGTGAGGACGAGGGGTGAGGAGGACGAGGGGTGAAGAGGACGAGGGGTGAAGAGGACGAGGGGTGAAGAGGACGAGGGGTGAGGACGACGAGGGGTGAGGACGACGAGGGGTGAGGACGACGAGGGGTGAGGAGGACGAGGGGTGAGGAGAGTGAGAGGTGAGGAGTAAGAAGAATGAGCTGTGGGGGTGAGGAGGACGAGGTGAGGGGTGAGAAAGGGGTGAGGGGTCAAGAGGACGAGGTGAGGGGTCAAGCGGACGACGTGAGGGGTAAAGAGGACGAGGTGAGGGGTGAGGAGGATGAGGAGCAGGGTGCGGTTGACGAGCGAGGTGTGAGGAGGACGAGAAGTGAGGAGGACGGGGGGTGAGGAGGACGAGGGGTGAGGGGGACGAGGGGTGAGGGGGACGAGGGGTGAGGAGGACGAGGGGTGAGGGGGACGAGGGGTGAGGGGGACGAGGGGTGAGGAGGACGAGGGGTGAGGAGGACGAGGGGTGAGGAGGACGAGGGGTGAGGAGGACAGGAGTGAGGAGGACGAGAGTGAGGAGGACGACGGGTGAGGAGAGTGAAGGGTGAGGAGTAAGAATAACGAGCTGTGGGGGTGAGGACGAGGTGAGGGGTGAGAACGAGGTGAGGGTTGAGGACAAGTGAGGTGGACGAGGTGAGGGGTGAGAATGAGGTGAGGGGTCAAGAGGGCGAGGTGAGGGGTCAAGCGGACGACGTGAGGGGTAAGGAGGACGAGGTGAGGGGTGAAGAGGATGAGGAGCGGGGTGCGGTGGACGAGCGAGGGGTGAGGAGGACGAGGGGCGAGGAGGACGGGGGGTGAGAAGTAAGAAGAACGAGGTGTGGGGGTGAGGAGGACAAGGGGTCAGGAGGACGAGGTGAGGGCTGAGGAGAGCGAGGGGTGAGGAGAGCGAGGGGTGAGGACAGCGAGGGGTGAGGAGGACGAGGGGTGAGGAGGTGAGGAGCAGGGTGCGGTGGACGAGCGAGGGGTGAGGACGGGGGGTGAGAAGAAAAACGAGGTGTGGGGGTGAGGACGATGGTTGAGGAGAGCGAGGGGTGAGGAGGACGAGGGGTGAGGAGAGCGAGGGGTGAGGAGGACGAGGGGTGAGGAGAGCGAGGGGTGAGGAGAGTGAGGGGTGAGGAGTAAGAAGAACGAGCTGTGGGGGTGAGGACGAGGTGAGGGGTGAGAACGAGGTGAGGGTTGAGGACAAGTGAGGTGGACGAGGTGAGGGGTGAGGAGGACGAGGGGCGAGGAGGACGAGATGAGGGCTGAGGAGAGCGAGGCGTGAGGAGAGCGAGGGGTGAGGACAGCGAGGGGTGAGGAGGACGAGGGGTGAGGAGGTGAGGAGCAGGGTGCGGTGGACGAGCGAGGGGTGAGGACGGGGGGTGAGAAGAAAAACGAGGTGTGGGAGTGAGGACGAGGGTTGAGGAGAGCGAGGGGTGAGGAGGACGAGGGGTGAGGAGGACGAGGGTTGAGGAGAGCGAGAGGTGAGGAGGATGAGGGGTGAGGAGGACGAGGGGTGAGGAGAGCGAGGGGTGAGGAGAGCGAGGGGTGAGGAGGACGAGGGGTGAGGAGGACGAGGGGTGAGGAGGACGAGGGGTGAGGAGGACGAGTCGAGGGGTGAGGAGGAAGAGGTGAGGGGTATGAAGAACGCGGTGTGGGTGAGAAGGACGAGGTGAGGGGTGAGGCGGGCGAGGCGTGAGGATGACGAGGCGCGGGGTGCGGTGGACGAGGTGAGGGGTGAGGAAGACGAGCTGAGGGGTAAGGAGAACGAGCGGTGAGGAGGACAAGGGGTGAGGAGGGTGAGGTGAGGGGTGAGTAGGATGAGTCGAGTGGTGAGGAGGACAAGATGAGGGGTAAGAAGAACGAGGTGAGCGGTGAGGACGACGGGTGAGGAGGACGAGCTGAGGTGAGAGGTGAGGACGAGTCGAGGGGTGAGGAGGACGATGGGTGAGGAGGACGAGGGGTGAGGAGGACGAGGGGTGAGGAGGACGAGGGGTGAGGAGAGTGAGAGGTGAGGAGTAAGAAGAATGAGCCGTGGGGGTGAGGAGGACGAGGTGAGGGGTGAGAACGAGGTGAGGGTTGAGGACAAGTGAGGTGGACGAGGTGAGGGGTGAGAAAGGGGTGAGGGGTCAAGAGGACGAGGTGAGGGGTCAAGCGGACGACGTGAGGGGTAAGGAGGACGAGGTGAGGGGTGAGGAGGATGAGGAGCAGGGTGCGGATGACGAGCGAGGGGTGAGGAGGACGAGAAGTGAGGAGGACGGGGGGTGAGAAGTAAGAAGAACGAGGTGTGGGGGTGAGGAGGACGAGGGGTGAGGAGGACGAGGGGTGAGGAGAGCGAGGGGTGAGGAGGACGAGGGGTGAGGAGGTGAGGGGTGCGGAGGACGAGTCGAGGGGTGAGGAGGAAGAGGTGAGGGGTAAGAAGAACGCGGTGTGAGTGAGAAGGACGAGGTGAGGGGTGAGGTGGGCGAGGCGTGAGGATGACGAGGCGCGGGGTGCGGTGGACAAGGTGAGGTGAGGGGTGAGAATGACGAGCTGAGGGGTGAGGAGAACGAGCTGAGGGGTGAGGAGAACGAGGGGTGAGGAGAACGAGCGGTGAGGAGGACAATGGGTGAGGAGGACAATGGGTGAGGACAATGGGTGAGGAGGGTGAGGTGAGGTGAGGGGTGAGTAGGACGAGTCGAGTGGTGAGGAGGACAAGATGAGGGGTAAGAAGAACGAGGTGTGGGGTGAGGAGGACGAGGCAAATGGTGAGGACAGCGAGGGGAGGGGAGGACGAGGAGTGAGGACGAGCTAAGGGTGAGGAGGACGAGGCTAGGACGAGGTGAGCGGTGAGGACGACGACGGGTGAGGAGGACGAGCTGAGGTGAGGACGAGTCGAGGGGTGAGGAGGACGAGGTAAAAGGTGAGGCGGACGAGGGGTGAGGAGGACGATGGGTGAGGAAGATGAGGCGAGGGGTGAGGAGGACAAGGGGTGAGGAGGATGAGGGGTGAGAAGGACGAGTCGAGGGGTGAGGACGAGGTGAGGGGTGAGGAAGACGAGCTGAGGGGTGGGGAGGACGAGGGGTGAGGAGGACGAGCTGAGGGGTAAAGCGGATGAGGTGAGGGTTGAGGAAGACGAGGTGATGAGTGAGGATGAGGTGAGGGGTGTGGACGAGGTGAAAGGTCAAGCGGACGACGTGAGGGGTGAGGACGAGGTGAGGAAGTCGAGCTGAGGGGTGAGGAGGACGAGGTGAGGAGGACGAGGGGTGAAGAGGACGAGCTGAGGAGGACGAGGTGAGGGGTGAGGAGGACGAGGTGAGGGTGAGGAGGATGAGCTGAGGGGTAAAGATGACGAGGCAAGGGGTGAGGACGAGGCGGGGACGAGGCGAGGGGTGAGGAGAACGAGGGGTGAGGAGGACGAGGCGAGGGGTGAGGAGGAGGCGAGGGGTGAGAACGAGGGTTGAGGAGGACGAGGCGATGGGTGAGGAGGACGAGGCGATGGGTGAGGAGGACGAGGTGATGGGTGAGGACGAGGTGAGGAGAGCGAGGGGTTAGAGAAGGACGAGGTGAGGGTGAGGAGGATGAGCTAAGGGGTAAAGATGACGAGGCGAGGACGAGGTGAGGGGTGAGGAGGACGAAGTGAGGGCGAGGTGAGGGGTGAGGAATACGAGCTGAGAGATGAGAAGGACGAGGTGAGGGGTGAGGAGGACGAGGCGACCCGAGCTCGATTCCCGCTTATAGCCACCATCACCACTGCGTCCTGGATCTCGAGAGGTCGGTTCAGCCTTAAATTAGTATCTGGTACGATGTGTACACATCGCAACTCGGGAGAAAAAGGCAGCTGAGGGTGGTCCCGGCCACCCACACAGAACATGTGTGAAACCCAGAGATTATTGCGTGAAACACGTGCAGGTCATTAGAAAAACAGGCAAATATCTTGTGTGATATCAAATATGGATCATGCGTAAAACACATACCGATCATACGCAAGAAACACACACTCAGGCAATGTATGAAAACACACTCATATGCTGCTGTAGGATACGTTGGTTCAGCAGATGTACAGGGTGATGGATTACAATGTTAAGTTTTTTTTAAAATGGCGATGAAGAATATTGTCCATTCATTTGCAGTCCAGCCGTACACTCATTCATTCACGTGCTATCTTTTCGTCTATGCATCGGTCAATCCGCAAGTCAATTATGCAAGAGGACTCAGTCCCCCCCTGCCCCGCCCCCCTCTGCAAGTAGTAGCAGCTCCCTGCACCACCCAGCTAACCCCACACTGCATGCCGCGTTCTGCGCGATGCCTCAAGTTCAAGGTCGTGTGGGTGACACATTACCGTGGTGATTATTTGAAATGTAACTTTTATTTTACCAGGTAAGTGAGCCATATAGCTCTTTTTAAGAAGCGATCTGGTCACAAATGTTAGTTTTAACGGAGTGGCTCATCTTGTGGAAATTTATAGCAGTAAAATACTCTAAACCAGGGGTCTCAAACTCGCGGCCCGCAGGCCAATTGTGGCCCGCGGAACGATATTTTGTGGCCCACTATTTGGCATCATTTTTTTTATTATATTTTTTTACCGTAGCTCAGGCTCGTGACAGCTTCCGGTGTTTGTTGACAAGTTAGCCAACGCGAATTAGCAACGTTAGTCACTTGGTTGAAACGTGATTCCGGAGTGACACCAAGTGGAAGGAAAATATATCCTGTCACCCTATGCAAGGTACAGAGAACTCAGGAAGTGGGCGGACTCAACAAGTGTAATCAGTGACCTAATAAAGACAACAGAGTGTTGCAATAGGAAAGGGAAAATAATTACATGGATAGCAAATAGCATGAGATGGGTGGCAAGAACAAAAGCCAAATGTTGGTTAGAACCTGAATATTATAAAGAAGTTATAGATTATTATTACAAGAGAAACAAAGAAAAGGAAAAAGGACAGATATGTGCAATCGCAAAAGAAAATAATTTACCAAGAACAATTTAATCAAAAAGAGCAAGAAATTAAAAGATATAAAACATGAGACAATGCACTTGATGTTAAGAATTAAGACAGGTGGAGTAACATGGACACCAGAGTTAGCTCAATGGCATCCAGAGAGATTCGGTAAAGCAGAAGGATATGTAGGATGTGAACAAAAAGAAGAAAATCTAGATCACTTTATTTATGAATGTGAAAGGTATAAACACCTGAGAGAGAACACGATTGATGAATTTAATAATGATAAGAAAAACGAAGTGCTCAAAAAAAGCATGAACAATGATAAAGTTTTCAAATACCTCTCAGAATATATAGAAAGGGCATGCTAAATAAGATCCCAAATACTCAGGTATTGGGATAAAAACATGTAAATATATCACCCCCACCTTCCCTGAGCTTTCCAGGATGTTCAAGCGGACCATGTGCCTTTTTGGGAGCACATATCTGTGTGAAAAGCTCTTTTGCACCATGAACTTTAATAAGTCAAAGTACAGGTCCAAACTTACTGATGAGCATTTCAAGCCATACTGAGGGTCTCAATTGCTTCCTCCCTCAAGCCAAATGTGGCTCAGCTGTGTAAGAAGAGGTAGCGCTGCCAGGTCTCTGGAAGCATGGAGTAGGTAAGAGAAGCCTATGTTCTGAAGAACCGTTCATGTTCTGAACTGTTATTAATAAAGATTGAGAAGATTGGATCAGTTGCACTTTTTTTTGGAATACTTGATGCGGCCCAGCCTCACCCAGACTCTACCTCCAGCGGCCCCCAGGTAAGTTGAGTTTGAGACTCCTGCTCTGAACGCATGTTTCTAAATATGGAGGGAAAACTGGAAGACCTGGAGAACAATCCACGCGATCACGGGAGAGAGAGAGACATGCAAACTCCAAATATACAGGCGTCAGGGTCCGGATCGAACCCACGACCTCTTGCATACCAGGTGAAGGAGTTAACATCCCACCACCGCGGCACCCTTATGTACCAGGTTACACAGTCACGGACTCAAATGAAGACACAGTCCCTTCATTTAACAGTCTGTTCGATAAATAAGTGCTGTTAGCGAGCACCTATTAAGGCTAGCATGCCACACGAGGGGGTGGGTGGTCAGTTTTACCCAGGATAGCCCTACTGGCTCTTTTCAGGAGGGTTCTACCACATTTCCCAGCAATGATTACTAGGCACAGTATATTCCAACTGGGTAATTTGCGGGCAATTGTATTTAATTCGGTTAATCTGGTCCATGACGCTGGGATCTTCAACGTCCACTGAAGCAGACGGCACATGGTGTCTTTGCGGTGAACACGCCTGTAGCATTAAACAGGGCGGCCGCTGGATTCAAACCGCGAACATCTACGACAAGCGGCACACGTACAACTGCTACAGACACACGCCGAGTGTGTAATCACTCAATATGTGAGTGATTACACGCAACATTGTTGTGTGATTAAACACAACGTTGTTGTGTGTGTAATCACACACAAAAATATTGATGAAACGCAACGACGTTGTGTTGAGTGTAATCACAAACAACAACGTTGTGTTGAGTGTAATCACTCAAAACGACATTGTGTTGAGTGTAATCACTCAAAACGACGTTGTGTTGAGTGTAATTACACACAACGACGTTGTGTTTAGTGTAATCACTAACAACGACGTTGTGTTTAGTGTAATCACTAACAACGACGTTGTGTTTAGTGTAATCACAAACAACAACGTTGTGTTGAGTGTAATCACACACAACGACGTTGTGTTGAGTGTAATCACACACAACGACGTTGTGTTGAGTGTAATCACACACAACGACGTTGTGTTTAGTGTAATCACTAACAACGACGTTGTGTTTAGTGTAATCACTAACAACGACGTTGTGTTGAGAGTAATCACTTACAACAACAACGTTGTGTTGAGTGTAATCACAGGCAACAATGTTGATGACACACAGCGTCCAACAGAGGGCGTCGTAGTCGTGCCATGGGGAGGCGGCGAGTGATGAACGCCACTGCGGCGCCGCAAAGAGATCAGAGCCGTGATATTTATTTATTTGTACACTGGAGGAGGAATCCGATGAGCTACGAAGTTTTTTTTATCACAAACGTCCAGCGTCTTGGCCGTCACGATAGAACGAGGCCGATAAACGTGGAGGTATAAATGAGGGTGATGCTAAGTCGGTGTGCCGTGCCCTAAGTGAGGTTGCCATGGGCGTGTGTGTTGGCCGTGTCAGGAGCGGGTGAGGAGGACGAGGCAAGGGGTGAGGAGGACGAGGTGAAGGGTAAGAAGAACGAGGTCAGGAGGTGAGGGGTGAGGACGAGATGAGGTGTGAGGAGGACGAGGAGAGGGGTGAGGAGAACAAGTGAAGAGAACGAGGGGTGAGGAGGACGAGGGGTGAGGAGGACGAGGGGTGAGGAGGACGAGGGGTGAGGAGGACGAGGGGTGAGGAGGACGAGGGGTGAGGAGGACGAGGGGTGAGGAGGATGAGGGGTGAGAAGGATGAGTCGAGGGGTGAGAAGGACGAGTCGAGGGGTGAGGAGGACGAGGTGAGGGGTGAGGAAGACGAGCTGAGGGGTGAGGAGGACGAGGGGTGAGGAGGACGAGCTGAGGGGTAAAGCGGATGAGGTGAGGGGTGAGGAAGACGAGGTGATGGGTGAGGATGAGGTGAGGGGTGTGGACGAGGTGAAAGGTCAAGCGGACGACGTGAGGGGTGAGGACGAGGTGAGGAAGACGAGCTGAGGGGTGAGGAGGACGAGGTGAGGAGGACGAGGGGTGAAGAGGACGAGCTGAGGAGGACGAGGTGAGGGGTGAGGAGGACGAGGTGAGGGTGAGGAGGATGAGCTGAGGGGTAAAGATGACGAGGCAAGGGGTGAGGAGGACGAGGCGAGGACGAGGTGAGGGGTGAGGAGGACGAGGAGTGAGGAGGACGAGGCGAGGGGTGAGGAGGAGGCGAGGGGTGAGAACGAGGGTTGAGGAGGACGAGGCAATGGGTGAGGAGGACGAGGTGATGGGTGAGGAGGACGAGGGGTGAGGAGGACGAGGGGTGAGGAGGATGAGGGGTGAGAAGGATGAGGGGTGAGGAGGATGAGGGGTGAGAAGGACGAGTCGAGGGGTGAGGAGGACGAGGTGAGGGGTGAGGAAGACGAGCTGAGGGGTGAGGAGGACGAGGGGTGAGGAGGACGAGCTGAGAGGTAAAGCGGATGAGGTGAGGGGTGAGGAAGACGAGGTGATGGGTGAGGATGAGGTGAGGGGTGTGGACGAGGTGAAAGGTCAAGCGGACGACGTGAGGGGTGAGGACGAGGTGAGGAAGACGAGCTGAGGGGTGAGGAGGACGAGGTGAGGAGGACGAGGGGTGAAGAGAACGAGCTGAGGAGGACGAGGTGAGGGGTGAGGAGGACGAGGTGAGGGTGAGGAGGATGAGCTGAGGGGTAAAGATGACGAGGCAAGGGGTGAGGAGGACGAGGCGAGGACGAGGTGAGGGGTGAGGAGGACGAGGGGTGAGGAGGACGAGGCGAGGGGTGAGGAGGAGGCGAGGGGTGAGAACGAGGGTTGAGGAGGACGAGGCAATGGGTGAGGAGGACGAGGTGATGGGTGAGGAGGACGAGGTGATGGGTGAGGACGAGGTGAGGAGAGCGAGGGGTTAGAGAAGGACGAGGTGAGGGTGAGGAGGATGAGCTAAGGGGTAAAGATGACGAGGCAAGGGGTAAAGATGACGAGGCGAGGACGAGGTGAGGGGTGAGGAGGACGAAGTGAGGGGGGAGGAATACGAGCTGAGGGATGAGAAGGACGAGGTGAGGGGTGAGGAGGACGAGGCGACCCGAGCTCGAGTCCCGCTTACAGCCACCATCACCACTGCGTCCTGGATCTCGAGAGGTCGGTTCAGCCATAAATTAGTATCTGGTACGATGCGTACACATCGCAACTCGGGAGAAAAAGGCAGCTGAGGGTGGTCCCGGCCACCCACACAGAACATTTGTGAAACCCAGAGATTATGCGTGAAACACGTGCAGATCATTAGAAAAACAGGCAAATATCTTGTGTGATATCAAATATGGATCATGCGTAAAACACATACCGATCATACGCAAGAAACACACACTCAGGCAATGTATGAAAACACACTCATATGCTGCTGTAGGATACGTTGGTTCAGCAGATGTACAGGGTGATGGATTACAATGTAAAGTTTTTTTAAAATGGCGATGAAGAATATTGTCCATTCATTTGCAGTCCAGCCGTACACTCATTCATTCACGTGCTATCTTTTCGTCTATGCATCGGTCAATCCGCAAGTCAATTATGCAAGAGGACTCAGTCCCCCCCTGCCCCGCCCCCCTCTGCAAGTAGTAGCAGCTCCCTGCACCACCCAGCTAACCCCACACTGCATGCCGCGTTCTGCGCGATGCCTCAAGTTCAAGGTCGTGTGGGTGACACATTACCGTGGTGATTATTTGAAATGTAACTTTTTATTTTACCAGGTAAGTGAGCCATATAGCTCTTTTTAAGAAGCGATCTGGTCACAAATGTTAGTTTTAACGGAGTGGCTCATCTTGTGGAAATTTATAGCAGTAAAATACTCTAAACCAGGGGTCTCAAACTCGCGGCCCGCAGGCCAATTGTGGCCCGCGGAACGATATTTTGTGGCCCACTATTTGGCATCAATGTTTTATTTATTTTTTAATTATTATATTTTTTACCATAGCTCAGGCTCGTGACAGCTTCCGGTGTTTTTTGACAAGTTAGCCAACGCGAATTAGCAACGTTAGTCACTTGGTTGAAACGTGATTCCGGAGTGACACCAAGTGGAAGGAAAATATATCCTGTCACCCTGTGCAAGGTGCAGAGGACTCAGGAAATGGGCGGACTCAACAAGTGTAATCAGTGACCTAATAAAGACAACAGAGTGTTGCAATAGGAAAGGGAAAATAATTACATGGATAGCAAATAGCATGAGATGGGTGGCAAGAACAAAAGCCAAATGTTGGTTAGAACCTGAATATTATAAAGAAGTTATAGATTATTATTACAAGAGAAACAAAGAAAAGGAAAAAGGACAGATATGTGCAATCGCAAAAGAAAATAATTTACCAAGAACAATTTAATCAAAAAGAGCAATAAATTAAAAGATATAAAACATGAGACAATGCACTTGATGTTAAGAATTAAGACAGGTGGAGTAACATGGGCACCAGAGTTAGCTCAATGGCATCCAGAGAGATTCGGTAGAGCAGAAGGATATGTAGAATGTGAACAAAAAGAAGAAAATCTAGATCACTTTATTTATGAATGTGAAAGGTATAAACACCTGAGAGAGAACACGATTGATGAATTTAGTAATGATAAGAAAAACGAAGTGCTCAAAAAAAGCATGAACAATGATAAAGTTTTCAAATACCTCTCAGAATATATAGAAAGGGTATACTAAATAAGATCCCAAATACTCAGGTATTGGGATAAAAACATGTAAATATATCACCCCCACCTTTCCTGAGCTTTCCAGGATGTTCAAGCGGACCATGTGCCTTTTTGGGAGCACATAACTGTGTGAAAAGCTCTTTTGCACCATGAACTTTAATAAGTCAAACTACAGGTCCAAACTTACTGATGAGCATTTCAAGCCATACTGAGGGTCTCAATTGCTTCCTCCCTCAAGCCAAATGTGGCTCAGCTGTGTAAGAAGAGGAAGCGCTGCCAGGTCTCTGGAAGCATGGAGTAGGTAAGAGAAGCCTATGTTCTGAAGAACCGTTCATGTTCTGAACTGTTATTAATAAAGATTGAGAAGATTGGATCAGTTGCACTTTTTTTTGGAATACTTGATGCGGCCCAGCCTCACCCAGACTCTACCTCCAGCGGCCCCCAGGTAAGTTGAGTTTGAGACTCCTGCTCTGAACGCATGTTTCTAAATATGGAGGGAAAAACTGGAAGACCTGGAGAACAATCCACGCGACCACGGGAGAGAGAGAGACATGCAAACTCCAAATATACAGGCGTCAGGGTCCGGATCGAACCCACAACCTCTTGCATACCAGGTGAAGGAGTTAACATCCCACCACCGCGGCACCCTTATGTACCAGGTTACACAGTCACGGACTCAAATGAAGACACAGTCCCTTCATTTAACAGTCTGTTCGATAAATAAGTTCTGTTAGCGAGCACCTATTAAGGCTAGCATGCCACACGAGGGGGTGGGTGGTCAGTTTTACCCAGGATAGCCCTACTGGCTCTTTTCAGGAGGGTTCTACCACATTTCCCAGCAATGATTACTAGGCACAGTATATTCCAACTGGGTAATTTGCGGGCAATTGTATTTAATTCGGTTAATCTGGTCCATGACGCTGGGATCTTCAACGTCCACTGAAGCAGACGGCACATGGTGTCTTTGCGGTGAACACGCCTGTAGCATTAAACAGGGCGGCCGCTGGATTCAAACCGCGAACATCTACGACAAGCGGCACACGTATAACTGCTACAGACACACGCCGAGTGTGTAATCACTCAATATGTGAGTGATTACACGCAACATTGTTGTGTGATTAAACACAACGTTGTTGTGTGTGTAATCACACACAAAAATATTGATGAAACGCAACGACGTTGTGTTGAGTGTAATCACAAACAACAACGTTGTGTTGAGTGTAATCACTCAAAACGACATTGTGTTGAGTGTAATCACTCACAACGACGTTGTGTTGAGTGTAATTACACACAACGACGTTGTGTTGAGTGTAATCACTTACAACAACAACAACGATGTGTTGAGTGTAATCACAGGCAACAATGTTGATGACACACAGCGTCCAACAGAGGGCGTCGTAGTCGTGCCATGGGGAGGCGGCGAGTGATGAACGCCACTGCGGCGCCGCAAAGAGATCAGAGCCGTGATATTTATTTATTTGTACACTGGAGGAGGAATCCGATGAGCTACGAAGTTTTTTTTTTATCACAAACGTCCAGCGTCTTGGCCGTCACGATAGAACGAGGCCGATAAACGTGGAGGTATAAATGAGGGTGATGCTAAGTCGGTGTGCCGTGCCCTAAGTGAGGTTGCCATGGGCGTGTGCGTTGGCCGTGTCAGGAGCGGGTGAGGAGGACGAGGCAAGGGGTGAGGAGGACGAGGTGAAGGGTAAGAAGAACGAGGTCAGGAGGTGAGGGGTGAGGAGGACGAGATGAGGGGTGAGGAGGACGAGATGAGGTGTGAGGAGGACGAGGGGTGAGGAGGACGAGGGGTGAGGAGGACGGGGGGTGAGGAGGACGAGGGGTGAGGAGGACGAGGGGTGAGGAGGACGAGGGGTGAGGAGAGTGAGGGGTGAGGAGTAAGAAGAACGAGTTGTGGGGGTGAGGACGAGGTGAGGGGTGAGAACGAGGTGAGGGTTGAGGACAAGTGAGGTGGACGAGGTGAGGGGTGAGAATGAGGTGAGGGGTCAAGAGGGCGAGGTGAGGGGTCAAGCGGACGACGTGAGGGGTAAGGAGGACGAGGTGAGGAGTGAGGAGGATGAGGAGCGGGGTGCGGTGGACGAGGGAGGGGTGAGGAGGACGAGGGGCGAGGAGGACGGGGGGTGAGAAGGAAGAAGAACGAGGTGTGGGGGTGAGGAGGACGACGGGTGAGGAGGACGAGGTGAGGGCTGAGGAGAGCGAGGCGTGAGGAGAGCGAGGGGTGAGGAGAGCGAGGGGTGAGGACAGCGAGGGGTGAGGAGGACGAGGGGTGAGGAGGACGAGGGGTGAGGAGGTGAGGAGCAGGGTGCGGTGGACGAGCGAGGGGTGAGGACGGGGGGTGAGAAGAAAAACGAGGTGTGGGGGTGAGGACGAGGGTTGAGGAGAGCGAGGGTTGAGGAGAGCAAGGGGTGAGGAGAGCGAGGGGTGAGGAGAGCGAGGGGTGAGGAGAGCGAGGGGTGAGGAGGACGAGGGGTGAGGAGAGCGAGGGGTGAGGAGAGCGAGGGGTGAGGAGAGCGAGGGGTGAGGAGGACGAGGGGTGAGGAGGACGAGGGGTGAGGAGAACGAGTCGAGGGGTGAGGAGGAAGAGGTGAGGGGTATGAAGAACGCGGTGTGGGTGAGAAGGACGATTTGAGGGGTGAAGCGGGCGAGGCGTGAGGATGACGAAGCGCGGGGTGCAGTGGACGAGGTGAGGGGTGAGGAAGACGAGCTGAGGGGTGAGGAGAACGAGCGGTGAGGAGGACAATGGGTGAGGACGAGGGGTGAGGAGGGTGAGGTGAGGTGAGGGGTGAGTAGGATGAGTCGAGTGGTGAGGACAAGATGAGGGGTAAGAAGAACGAGGTGAGGGGTGAGGAGGACGAGGTGAGCGGTGAGGACGACGACGGGTGAGGAGGACGAGCTGAGGTGATAGGTGAGGACGAGTCGAGGGGTGAGGAGGACGAGGTGAAAGGTGAGGCGGACGAGGGGTGAGGAGGACGATGGGTGAGAAAGATGAGGCGAGGGGTGAGGAGGACGAGGGGTGAGGAGGACGAGGGGTGAGGAGAGTGGGAGGTGAGGAGTATGAAGAATGAGCTGTGGGGGTGAGGAGGACGAGGTGAGGGGTGAGAACGAGGTGAGGGTTGAGGACAAGTGAGGTGGACGAGGTGAGGGGTGACAAAGGGGTGAGGGGTCAAGAGGACGAGGTGAGGGGTCAAGCGGACGACGTGAGGGGTAAGGAGGACGAGGTGAGGGGTGAGGAGGATGAGGAGCAGGGTGCGGTTGACGAGCGAGGGGTGAGGAGGACGAGAAGTGAAGAGGACGGGGGGTGAGAAGTAAGAAGAACGAGGTGGGGGGGTGAGGAGGACGAGGGGTGAGGAGGACGAGGCGAGGGGTGAGGAGAGCAAGGGGTGAGGAGGACGAGGGGTGAGGAGGACGAGTCGAGGGGTGAGGAGGAAGAGGTGAGGGGTAAGAAGAACGCGGTGTGGGTGAGAAGGACGAGGTGAGGGGTGAGGTGGGCGAGGCGTGAGGATTACGAGGCGCGGGGTGCGGTGGACAAGGTGAGGTGAGGGGTGAGAATGACGAGCTGAGGGGTGAGGAGAACGAGGGGTGAGGAGAACGAGCGGTGAGGAGGACAATGGGTGAGGAGGACAATGGGTGAGGACAATGGGTGAGGAGGGTGAGGTGAGGTGAGGGGTGAGAAGGACGAATCGAGTGGTGAGGAGGACAAGATGAGGGGTAAGAAGAACGAGGTGTGGGGTGAGAAGGACGAGGCAAATGGTGAGGACAGCGAGGGGAGGGGAGGACGAGGAGTGAGGACGAGCTAAGGGTGAGGAGGACGAGGTGAGCGGTGAGGACGACGACGGGTGAGGAGGACGAGCTGAGGTGAGGACGAGTCGAGGGGTGAGGAGGACAAGGTAAAAGGTGAGGCGGACGAGGGGTGAGGAGGACGATGGGTGAGGAAGATGAGGCGAGGGGTGAGGAGGACGAGGGGTGAGAAGGACGAGGGGTGAGGAGGACGAGGGGTGAGGAGAGTGAGGGGTGAGGAGTAAGAGGAACGAGCTGTGGGGGTGAGGAGGACGAGGTGAGGGGTGAGAACGAGGTGAGGGTTGAGGACAAGTGAGGTGGACGAGGTGAGGGGTGAGAACGAAGTGAGGGGTCAAGAGGACGAGGTGAGGGGTCAAGCGGACGACGTGAGGGGTAAGGAGGACGAGGTGAGGGGTGAGGAGGATGAGGAGCAGGGTGCGGTGGACGAGCGAGGGGTGAGGAGAACGAGAAGTGAGGAGGACGGGGGGTGAGAAGTAAGAAGAACGAGGTGTGGGGGTGAGGAGGACGAGGGGTGAGGAGGACGAGGCGAGGGCTGAGGAGAGCGAGGCGTGAGGAGAGCGAGGCGTGAGGAGAGCGAGGGGTGAGGAGAGTGAGGGGTGAGGAGGACGAGGGGTGAGGAGGTGAGGAGCAGGGTGCGGTGGACGAGCGAGGGGTGAGGACGGGGGGTGAGAAGAAAACCGAGGTGTGGGGGTGAGGACGAGGGTTGAGGAGGACGAGGGTTGTGGAGGACGAGGGGTGAAGAGAGCGAGGGGTGAGGACGAGGGGTGAGGAGGACGAGGGGTGAGGAGAGCGAGGGGTGAGGAGAGCGAGGGGTGAGGAGGACGAGGGGTGAGGAGGTGAGGGGTGCGGAGGACGAGTCGAGCGGTCAGGAGGAAGAGGTGAGGGGTAAGAAGAACGCGGTGTGGGTGAGAAGGACGAGGTGAGGGGTGAGGCGGGCGAGGCGTGAGGATGACGAGGCGCGGGGTGGGGTGGACGAGGTGAGGGGTGAGGAAGACGAGCTGAGGGGTGAGGAGAACGAGGGGTGAGGAGAACGAGCGGTGAGGACAATGGGTGAGGACAATGGGTGAGGAGGACGAGGGGTGAGGAGGGTGAGGTGAGGGGTGAGTAGGACGAGTCGAGTGGTGAGGAAGACAAGATGAGGGGTAAGAAGAACGAGGTGTGGGGTGAGGAGGACGAGGCAAATGGTGAGGACAGCGAGGGGAGGGGAGGACGAGGAGGACGAGCTAAGGGTGAGGAGAACGAGGGAGAGGTGAGGGGTGAGGAGGACGAGGTGAGCGGTGAGGACGGCGACGGGTGAGGAGGACGAGCTGAGGTGAGAGGTGAGGACGAGTCGAGGGGTGAGGAGGACGAGGTGAAAGGTGAGGCGGACGAGGGGTGAGGAGAACGATGGGTGAGAAAGATGAGGCATGAGGGGTGAGGAGGACGAGGGGTGAGGGGTGAGGAGGACGAGAAGTGAGGACGGGGGGTGAGAAGTAAGAAGAACGAGGTGTGGGGGTGAGGAGGACGAGGCGAGGGCTGAGGAGAGCGAGGGGTGAGGAGGACGAGGGGTGAGGAGGACGAGGGATAAGTTGGTGAGGAGCAGGTTGCGGTGGACGAGCGAGGGGTGAGGACGGGGGGTGAGAAGAAAAACGAGGTGAGGACGAGGGTTGAGGAGAGCGAGGGGTGAGGAAGACGAGGGGTGAGGAAGACGAGGGGTGAGGAGAGCGAGGGGTGAGGAAGACGAGGGGTGAGGAAGACGAGGGGTGAGGAAGACGAGTCGAGGGGTGAGGAGGAAGAGGTGAGGGGTAAGAAGAACGCGGTGTGGGTGAGAAGGACGAGGTGAGGGGTGAGGTGGGCGAGGCGTGAGGATGACGAGGCGCGGGGTGGGGTGGACGAGGTGGACGAGGTGAGGTGAGGGGTGAGGAAGACGAGCTGAGGGGTGAGGAGAACGAGGGGTGAGGAGAACGAGCGGTGAGGAGGACAATGTGTGAGGAGGACAATGGGTTAGGAGGACGAGGGGTGAGGAGGACGAGGGGTGAGGAGGGTGAGATGAGGGGTGAGTAGGACGAGTCGAGTGGTGAGGAGGACAAGATGAGGGGTAAGAAGAACGAGGTGTGGGGTGAGGAGGACGACGCAAATGGTGAGGACAGCGAGGGGAGGACGAGGAGTGAGGACGAGCTGAGGGTGAGGAGGACGAGGCGAGGGAGAGGTGAGGGGTGAGAAGGACGAGGTGAGCGGTGAGGACGACGACGGGTGACGAGGACGAGCTGAGGTGAGGACGAGTCGAGGGGTGAGGAGGACGAGGTAAAAGGTGAGGCGGATGAGGGGTGAGAAAGATGAGGCGAGGGGTGAGGAGGACGAGGGCTGAGGACGACGAGGGGTGAGGAGGATGAGGGGTGAGAAGGACGAGTCGAAAGGTGAGGAGGACGAGGTGAGGGGTGAGGAAGACGAGCTGAGGGGTGAGGAGGACGAGGGGTGAGGAGGACGAGCTGAGGGGTAAAGCGGATGAAGTGAGGGGTGAGGAAGACGAGGTGATGGGTGAGGATGAGGTGAGGGGTGTGGACGAGGTGAAAGGTCAAGCGGACGACGTGAGGGGTGAGGACGAGGTGAGGAAGATGAGCTGAGGGGTGAGGAGGACGAGGTGAGGAGGTCGAGGGGTGAAGAGGACGAGCTGAGGAGAACGAGGTGAGGGGTGAGGAGGACGAGGTGAGGAGGATGAGATGAGGGGTAAAGATGACGAGGCAAGGGGTGAGGAGGACGAGGCGAGGACGAGGTGAGGGGTGAGGAGGACTAAGTGAGGGGTGAGTACGAGACGAGGGGTGAGGAGAACGAGGGGTGAGGAGGACGAGGCGAGGGGTGAGGAGGAGACGAGAGGTGAGAACGAGGGTTGAGGAGGACGAGGCGATGGGTGAGGAGGACGAGGCGATGGGTGAGGAGGACGAGGTGATGGGTGAGGACGAGGTGAGGAGAGCGAGGGGTTAGAGAAGGACGAGGTGAGGGTGAGGGGGATGAGCTAAGGGGTAAAGATGACGAGGCGAGGACGAGGTGAGGGGTGAGGAGGACGAGGCGACCCGAGCTCGATTCCCGCTTACAGCCACCATCACCACTGCGTCCTGGATCTCGAGAGGTCGGTTCAGCCTTAAATTAGTATCTGGTACGATGTGTACACATCGCAACTCGGGAGAAAAAGGCAGCTGAGGGTGGTCCGGGCCACCCACACAGAACATGTGTGAAACCCAGAGATTATGCGTGAAACACGTGCAGATCATTAGAAAAACAGGCAAATATGTTGCGTGATATCAAAAATGGATCATGCGTAAAACACATACCGATCATACGCAAGAAACACACACTCAGGCAAAGTATGAAAACACACTCATATGCTGCTGTAGGATACGTTGGTTCAGCAGATGTACAGGGTGATGGATTACAATGTTAAGTTTTTTTTAAAATGGCGATGAAGAATATTGTCCATTCATTTGCAGTCCAGCCGTACACTCATTCATTCACGTGCTATCTTTTCGTCTATGCATCGGTCAATCCGCAAGTCAATTATGCAAGAGGACTCAGTCCCCCCCTGCCCCGCCCCCCTCTGCAAGTAGTAGCAGCTCCCTGCACCACCCAGCTAACCCCACACTGCATGCCGCGTTCTGCGCAATGCCTCAAGTTCAAGGTCGTGTGGGTAACACATTACCGTGGTGATTATTTGAAATGTAACTTTTTATTTTACCAGGTAAGTGAGCCATATAGCTCTTTTTAAGAAGCGATCTGGTCACAAATGTTAGTTTTAACGGAGTGGCTCATCTTGTGGAAATTTATAGCAGTAAAATACTCTAAACCAGGGGTCTCAAACTCGCGGCCCGCAGGCCAATTGTGGCCCGCGGAACGATATTTTCTGGCCCACTATGTGACATCAACTTTTATTTATTTTTTAATTATTATATATTTTTTACCATAGCTCAGGCTCGTGCCAGCTTCCGGTGTTTGTTGACATGTTAGCCAACGCGAATTAGCAACGTTAGTCACTTGGTTGAAACGTGATTCCGGAGTGACACCAAGTGGAAGGAAAATATATCCTGTCACCCAGTGCAAGGTACAGAGGACTTAGGAAGTGGGCGGACTCAACAAGTGTAATCGGTGACCTAATAAAGACAACAGAGTGTTGCAATAGGAAAGGGAAAAAAGCCAAATGTTGGTTAGAACCTGAATATTATAAGAAGTTATAGATTATTATTACAAGAGAAACAAAGAAAAGGAAAAAGGACAGATATGTGCAATCGCAAAAGAAAACAATTTACCAAGAACAATTTAATCAAAAAGAGCAAGAAATTAAAAGATATAAAACATGAGACAATGCACTTCATGTTAAGAATTAAGACAGGTGGAGTAACATGGACACCAGAGTTAGCTCAATGGCATCCAGAGAGATTCGGTAGTGCAGAAGGATATGTAGGATGTGAACAAAAAGAAGAAAATCTAGATCACTTTATTTATGAATGTGAAAGGTATAAACACCTGAGAGAGAACACGATTGATGAATTTAATAATGATAAGAAAAACGAAGTGCTCAAAAAAAGCATGAACATTGATAAAGTTTTCAAATACCTCTCAGAATATATAGAAAGGGCATACTAAATAAGATCCCAAATGCTCAGGTATTGGGATAAAAACATGTAAATATATCACCCCCACCTTCCCTGAGCTTTCCAGGATGTTCAAGCGGACCATGTGCCTTTTTGGGAGCACATATCTGTGTGAAAAGCTCTTTTGCACCATGAACTTTAATAAGTCAAAGTACAGGTCCAAACTTACTGATGAGCATTTCAAGCCATACTGAGGGTCTCAATTGCTTCCTCCCTCAAGCCAAATGTGGCTCAGCTGTGTAAGAAGAGGAAGCGCTGCCAGGTCTCTGGAAACATGGAGTAGGTAAGAGAAGCCTATGTTCTGAAGAACCGTTCATGTTCTGAACTGTTATTAATAAAGATTGAGAAGATTGGATCAGTTGCACTTTTTTTTGGAATACTTGATGCGGCCCAGCCTCACCCAGACTCTACCTCCAGCGGCCCCCAGGTAAGTTGAGTTTGAGACTCCTGCTCTGAACGCATGTTTCTAAATATGGAGGGAAAAACTGGAAGACCTGGAGAACAATCCACGCGACCACAGGAGAGAGAGAGACATGCAAACTCCAAATATACAGGCGTCAGGGTCCGGATCGAACCCACAACCTCTTGCATACCAGGTGAAGGAGTTAACATCCCACCACCGCGGCACCCTTATGTACCAGGTTACACAGTCACGGACTCAAATGAAGACACAGTCCCTTCATTTAACAGTCTGTTCGATAAATAAGTTCTGTTAGCGAGCACCTATTAAGGCTAGCATGCCACACGAGGGGGTGGGTGGTCAGTTTTACCCAGGATAGCCCTACTGGCTCTTTTCAGGAGGGTTCTACCACATTTCCCAGCAATGATTACTAGGCACAGTATATTCCAACTGGGTAATTTGCGGGCAATTGTATTTAATTCGGTTAATCTGGTCCATGACGCTGGGATCTTCAACGTCCACTGAAGCAGACGGCACATGGTGTCTTTGCGGTGAACACGCCTGTAGCATTAAACAGGGCGGCCGCTGGATTCAAACCGCGAACATCTACGACAAGCGGCACACGTACAACTGCTACAGACACACGCCGAGTGTGTAATCACTCAATATGTGAGTGATTACACGCAACATTGTTGTGTGATTAAACACAACGTTGTTGTGTGTGTAATCACACACAAAAATATTGATGAGACGCAACGACGTTGTGTTGAGTGTAATCACAAACAACAACGTTGTGTTGAGTGTAATCACTCAAAACGACATTGTGTTGAGTGTAATCACTCACAACGACGTTGTGTTGAGTGTAATTACACACAACGACGTTGTGTTGAGTGTAATCACTTACAACAACAACAACGATGTGTTGAGTGTAATCACAGGCAACAATGTTGATGACACACAGCGTCCAACAGAGGGCGTCGTAGTCGTGCCATGGGGAGGCGGCGAGTAATGAACGCCACTGCGGCGCCGCAAAGAGATCAGAGCCGTGATATTTATTTATTTGTACACTGGAGGAGGAATTCGATGAGCTACGAAGTTTTTTTTTTTTATCACAAACGTCCAGCGTCTTGGCCGTCACGATAGAAAAAGGCCGATAAACGTGGAGGTATAAATGAGGGTGATGCTAAGTCGGTGTGCCGTGCCCTAAGTGAGGTTGCCATGGGCGTGTGTGTTGGCCGTGTCAGGAGCGGGTGAGGAGGACGAGGCAAGGGGTGAGGAGGACGAGGTGAAGGGTAAGAAGAACGAGGTCAGGAGGTGAGGGGTGAGGAGGACGAGATGAGGGGTGAGGAGGACGAGATGAGGTGTGAGGAGGACGAGGGGTGAGGAGGACGAGGGGTGAGGAGGACGAGGGGTGCCGAAGACGAGGGGTGAGGAGGACGAGGGGTGAGGAAGACGAGGGGTGAAGAGAACGAGGGGTGAGGAGGACGGGGGGTGAGGAGGACGGGGGGTGAGGAGGACGAGGGGTGAGGAGGACGAGGGGTGAGGAGGACAGGAGTGAGGAGGACGAGGGGTGAGGAGAGTGAGGGGTGAGGAGTAAGAAGAACGAGTTGTGGGGGTGAGGACGAGGTGAGGGGTGAGAACGAGGTGAGGGTTGAGGACAAGTGAGGTGGACGAGGTGAGGGGTGAGAATGAGGTGAGGGGTCAAGAGGGCGAGGTGAGGGGTCAAGCGGACGACGTGAGGGGTAAGGAGGACGAGGTGAGGAGTGAGGAGGATGAGGAGCGGGGTGCGGTGGACGAGCGAGGGGTGAGGAGGACGAGGGGCGAGGAGGACGGGGGGTGAGAAGAAAGAAGAACGAGGTGTGGGGTGAGGAGGACGACGGGTGAGGAGGACGAGGTGAGGACGAGGTGAGGGCTGAGGAGTGCGAGGCGTGAGGAGAGCGAGGGGTGAGGAGAGCGAGGGGTGAGGACAGCGAGGGGTGAGGAGGACGAGGGGTGAGGAGGACGAGGGGTGAGGAGGTGAGGAGCAGGGTGCGGTGGACGAGCGAGCGGTGAGGACGGGGGGTGAGAAGAAAAACGAGGTGTGGGGGTGAGGACGAGGGTTGAGGAGAGCGAGGGTTGAGGAGAGCGAGGGGTGAGGAGAGCGAGGGGTGAGGAGAGCGAGGGGTGAGGAGGACGAGGGGTGAGGAGAGCGAGGGTTGAGGAGAGCGAGGGGTGAGGAGAGCGAGGGGTGAGGAGAGCGAGGGGTGAGGAGGACGAGGGGTGAGGAGGACGAGGGGTGAGGAGAACGAGTCGAGGGGTGAGGAGGACGAGGGTTGAGGAGAGCGAGGGTTGAGGAGAGCGAGGGGTGAGGAGAGCGAGGGGTGAGGAGAGCGAGGGGTGAGGAGGACGAGGGGTGAGGAGGACGAGGGGTGAGGAGGACGAGGGGTGAGGAGAACGAGTCGAGGGGTGAGGAGGAAGAGGTGAGGGGTATGAAGAACGCGGTGTGGGTGAGAAGGACGAGGTGAGGGGTGAAGCGGGCGAGGCGTGAGGATGACGAAGCGCGGGGTGCGGTGGACGAGGTGAGGGGTGAGGAAGACGAGCTGAGGGGTGAGGAGAACGAGCGGTGAGGAGGACAATGGGTGAGGACGAGGGGTGAGGAGGGTGAGGTGAGGGGTGAGTAGGATGAGTCGAGTGGTGAGGACAAGATGAGGGGTAAGAAGAACGAGGTGAGGGGTGAGGAGGACGAGGTGAGCGGTGAGGACGACGACGGGTGAGGAGGACGAGCTGAGGTGAGAGGTGAGGACGAGTCGAGGGGTGAGGAGGACGAGGTGAAAGGTGAGGCGGACGAGGGGTGAGGAGGACGATGGGTGAGAAAGATGAGGCGAGGGGTGAGGACGAGGGGTGAGGAGGACGAGGGGTGAGGAGGACGAGGGGTGAGGAGGACGAGGGGTGAGGAGAGTGGGAGGTGAGGAGTAAGAAGAATGAGCTGTGGGGGTGAGGAGGACGAGGTGAGGGGTGAGAACGAGGTGAGGGTTGAGGACAAGTGAGGTGGACGAGGTGAGGGGTGACAAAGGGGTGAGGGGTCAAGAGGACGAGGTGAGGGGTCAAGCGGACGACGTGAGGGGTAAGGAGGACGAGGTGAGGGGTGAGGAGGATGAGGAGCAGGGTGCGGTTGACGAGCGAGGGGTGAGGAGGACGAGAAGTGAAGAGGACGGGGGGTGAGACGTAAGAAGAACGAGGTGTGGGGGTGAGGAGGACGAGGAGTGAGGAGAGCAAGGGGTGAGGAGGACGAGGGGTGAGGAGGACGAGGGGTGAGGAGATGAGGGGTGCGGAGGACGAGTCGAGGGGTGAGGAGGAAGAGGTGAGGGGTAAGAAGAACGCGGTTTGGGTGAGAAGGACGAGGTGAGGGGTGAGGTGGGCGAGGCGTGAGGATGACGAGGCGCGGGGTGCGGTGGACAAGGTGAGGTGAGGGGTGAGAATGACGAGCTGAGGGGTGAGGAGAACGAGGGGTGAGGAGAACGAGCGGTGAGGAGGACAATGGGTGAGGAGGACAATGGGTGAGGACAATGGGTGAGGAGGGTGAGGTGAGGTGAGGGGTGAGAAGGACGAGTCGAGTGGTGAGGAGGACAAGATGAGGGGTAAGAAGAACGAGGTGTGGAGTGAGGATGACGAGGCAAATGGTGAGGACAGCGAGGGGAGGGGAGGACGAGGAGTGAGGACGAGCTAAGGGTGAGGAGGACGAGGTGAGCGGTGAGGACGACGACGGGTGAGGAGGACGAGCTGAGGTGAGGACGAGTCGAGGGGTGAGGAGGACAAGGTAAAAGGTGAGGCGGACGAGGGGTGAGGAGGACGATGGGTGAGGAAGTTGAGGCGAGGGGTGAGGAGGACGAGGGGTGAGGAGGACGAGGGGTGAGGAGGACGAGGGGTGAGGAGAGTGAGGGGTGAGGAGTAAGAAGAACGAGCTGTGGGGGTGAGGAGGACGAGGTGAGGGGTGAGAACGAGGTGAGGGGTCAAGAGGACGAGGTGAGGGGTCAAGCGGACGACGTGAGGGGTAAGGAGGACGAGGTGAGGGGTGAGGAGGATGAGGAGCAGGGTGCGGTGGACGAGCGAGGGGTGAGGAGAACGAGAAGTGTGGAGGACGGGGGGTGAGAAGTAAGAAGAACGAGGTGTGGGGGTGAGGAGGACGAGGGGTGAGGAGGACGAGGCGAGGGCTAAGGAGAGCGAGGCGTGAGGAGAGCGAGGGGTGAGGAGAGTGAGGGGTGAGGAGGACGAGGGGTGAGGAGGACGAGGAGGTGAGGAGCAGGGTGCGGTGGACGAGCGAGGGGTGAGGACGGGGGGTGAGAAGAAAACCGAGGTGTGGGGGTGAGGACGAAGGTTGAGGAGAGCGAGGGGTGAGGACGAGGGGTGAGGAGGACGAGGGGTGAGGAGAGCGAGGGGTGAGGAGAGCGAGGGGTGAGGAGGACGAGGGGTGAGGAGGTGAAGGGTGCGGAGGACGAGCTGAGGGGTAAAGCGGATGAAGTGAGGGGTGAGGAAGACGAGGTGATGGGTGAGGATGAGGTGAGGGGTGTGGACGAGGTGAAAGGTCAAGCGGACGACGTGAGGGGTGAGGACGAGGTGAGGAAGATGAGCTGAGGGGTGAGGAGGACGAGGTGAGGAGGTCGAGGGGTGAAGAGGACGAGCTGAGGAGAACGAGGTGAGGGGTGAGGAGGACGAGGTGAGGAGGATGAGATGAGGGGTAAAGATGACGAGGCAAGGGGTGAGGAGGACGAGGCGAGGACGAGGTGAGGGGTGAGGAGGACTAAGTGAGGGGTGAGTACGAGACGAGGGGTGAGGAGAACGAGGGGTGAGGAGGACGAGGCGAGGGGTGAGGAGGAGACGAGAGGTGAGAACGAGGGTTGAGGAGGACGAGGCGATGGGTGAGGAGGACGAGGCGATGGGTGAGGAGGACGAGGTGATGGGTGAGGACGAGGTGAGGAGAGCGAGGGGTTAGAGAAGGACGAGGTGAGGGTGAGGGGGATGAGCTAAGGGGTAAAGATGACGAGGCGAGGACGAGGTGAGGGGTGAGGAGGACGAGGCGACCCGAGCTCGATTCCCGCTTACAGCCACCATCACCACTGCGTCCTGGATCTCGAGAGGTCGGTTCAGCCTTAAATTAGTATCTGGTACGATGTGTACACATCGCAACTCGGGAGAAAAAGGCAGCTGAGGGTGGTCCGGGCCACCCACACAGAACATGTGTGAAACCCAGAGATTATGCGTGAAACACGTGCAGATCATTAGAAAAACAGGCAAATATGTTGCGTGATATCAAAAATGGATCATGCGTAAAACACATACCGATCATACGCAAGAAACACACACTCAGGCAAAGTATGAAAACACACTCATATGCTGCTGTAGGATACGTTGGTTCAGCAGATGTACAGGGTGATGGATTACAATGTTAAGTTTTTTTTAAAATGGCGATGAAGAATATTGTCCATTCATTTGCAGTCCAGCCGTACACTCATTCATTCACGTGCTATCTTTTCGTCTATGCATCGGTCAATCCGCAAGTCAATTATGCAAGAGGACTCAGTCCCCCCCTGCCCCGCCCCCCTCTGCAAGTAGTAGCAGCTCCCTGCACCACCCAGCTAACCCCACACTGCATGCCGCGTTCTGCGCGATGCCTCAAGTTCAAGGTCGTGTGGGTAACACATTACCGTGGTGATTATTTGAAATGTAACTTTTTATTTTACCAGGTAAGTGAGCCATATAGCTCTTTTTAAGAAGCGATCTGGTCACAAATGTTAGTTTTAACGGAGTGGCTCATCTTGTGGAAATTTATAGCAGTAAAATACTCTAAACCAGGGGTCTCAAACTCGCGGCCCGCAGGCCAATTGTGGCCCGCGGAACGATATTTTCTGGCCCACTATGTGACATCAACTTTTATTTATTTTTTAATTATTATATATTTTTTACCATAGCTCAGGCTCGTGCCAGCTTCCGGTGTTTGTTGACATGTTAGCCAACGCGAATTAGCAACGTTAGTCACTTGGTTGAAACGTGATTCCGGAGTGACACCAAGTGGAAGGAAAATATATCCTGTCACCCAGTGCAAGGTACAGAGGACTTAGGAAGTGGGCGGACTCAACAAGTGTAATCGGTGACCTAATAAAGACAACAGAGTGTTGCAATAGGAAAGGGAAAAAAGCCAAATGTTGGTTAGAACCTGAATATTATAAGAAGTTATAGATTATTATTACAAGAGAAACAAAGAAAAGGAAAAAGGACAGATATGTGCAATCGCAAAAGAAAACAATTTACCAAGAACAATTTAATCAAAAAGAGCAAGAAATTAAAAGATATAAAACATGAGACAATGCACTTCATGTTAAGAATTAAGACAGGTGGAGTAACATGGACACCAGAGTTAGCTCAATGGCATCCAGAGAGATTCGGTAGTGCAGAAGGATATGTAGGATGTGAACAAAAAGAAGAAAATCTAGATCACTTTATTTATGAATGTGAAAGGTATAAACACCTGAGAGAGAACACGATTGATGAATTTAATAATGATAAGAAAAACGAAGTGCTCAAAAAAAGCATGAACATTGATAAAGTTTTCAAATACCTCTCAGAATATATAGAAAGGGCATACTAAATAAGATCCCAAATACTCAGGTATTGGGATAAAAACATGTAAATATATCACCCCCACCTTCCCTGAGCTTTCCAGGATGTTCAAGCGGACCATGTGCCTTTTTGGGAGCACATATCTGTGTGAAAAGCTCTTTTGCACCATGAACTTTAATAAGTCAAAGTACAGGTCCAAACTTACTGATGAGCATTTCAAGCCATACTGAGGGTCTCAATTGCTTCCTCCCTCAAGCCAAATGTGGCTCAGCTGTGTAAGAAGAGGAAGCGCTGCCAGGTCTCTGGAAACATGGAGTAGGTAAGAGAAGCCTATGTTCTGAAGAACCGTTCATGTTCTGAACTGTTATTAATAAAGATTGAGAAGATTGGATCAGTTGCACTTTTTTTTGGAATACTTGATGCGGCCCAGCCTCACCCAGACTCTACCTCCAGCGGCCCCCAGGTAAGTTGAGTTTGAGACTCCTGCTCTGAACGCATGTTTCTAAATATGGAGGGAAAAACTGGAAGACCTGGAGAACAATCCACGCGACCACAGGAGAGAGAGAGACATGCAAACTCCAAATATACAGGCGTCAGGGTCCGGATCGAACCCACAACCTCTTGCATACCAGGTGAAGGAGTTAACATCCCACCACCGCGGCACCCTTATGTACCAGGTTACACAGTCACGGACTCAAATGAAGACACAGTCCCTTCATTTAACAGTCTGTTCGATAAATAAGTTCTGTTAGCGAGCACCTATTAAGGCTAGCATGCCACACGAGGGGGTGGGTGGTCAGTTTTACCCAGGATAGCCCTACTGGCTCTTTTCAGGAGGGTTCTACCACATTTCCCAGCAATGATTACTAGGCACAGTATATTCCAACTGGGTAATTTGCGGGCAATTGTATTTAATTCGGTTAATCTGGTCCATGACGCTGGGATCTTCAACGTCCACTGAAGCAGACGGCACATGGTGTCTTTGCGGTGAACACGCCTGTAGCATTAAACAGGGCGGCCGCTGGATTCAAACCGCGAACATCTACGACAAGCGGCACACGTACAACTGCTACAGACACACGCCGAGTGTGTAATCACTCAATATGTGAGTGATTACACGCAACATTGTTGTGTGATTAAACACAACGTTGTTGTGTGTGTAATCACACACAAAAATATTGATGAGACGCAACGACGTTGTGTTGAGTGTAATCACAAACAACAACGTTGTGTTGAGTGTAATCACTCAAAACGACATTGTGTTGAGTGTAATCACTCACAACGACGTTGTGTTGAGTGTAATTACACACAACGACGTTGTGTTGAGTGTAATCACTTACAACAACAACAACGATGTGTTGAGTGTAATCACAGGCAACAATGTTGATGACACACAGCGTCCAACAGAGGGCGTCGTAGTCGTGCCATGGGGAGGCGGCGAGTAATGAACGCCACTGCGGCGCCGCAAAGAGATCAGAGCCGTGATATTTATTTATTTGTACACTGGAGGAGGAATTCGATGAGCTACGAAGTTTTTTTTTTTTATCACAAACGTCCAGCGTCTTGGCCGTCACGATAGAAAAAGGCCGATAAACGTGGAGGTATAAATGAGGGTGATGCTAAGTCGGTGTGCCGTGCCCTAAGTGAGGTTGCCATGGGCGTGTGTGTTGGCCGTGTCAGGAGCGGGTGAGGAGGACGAGGCAAGGGGTGAGGAGGACGAGGTGAAGGGTAAGAAGAACGAGGTCAGGAGGTGAGGGGTGAGGAGGACGAGATGAGGGGTGAGGAGGACGAGATGAGGTGTGAGGAGGACGAGGGGTGAGGAGGACGAGGGGTGAGGAGGACGAGGGGTGAGGAGGACGAGGGGTGCCGAAGACGAGGGGTGAGGAGGACGAGGGGTGAGGAAGACGAGGGGTGAAGAGAACGAGGGGTGAGGAGGACGGGGGGTGAGGAGGACGAGGGGTGAGGAGGACGAGGGGTGAGGAGGACAGGAGTGAGGAGGACGAGGGGTGAGGAGAGTGAGGGGTGAGGAGTAAGAAGAACGAGTTGTGGGGGTGAGGACGAGGTGAGGGGTGAGAACGAGGTGAGGGTTGAGGACAAGTGAGGTGGACGAGGTGAGGGGTGAGAATGAGGTGAGGGGTCAAGAGGGCGAGGTGAGGGGTCAAGCGGACGACGTGAGGGGTAAGGAGGACGAGGTGAGGAGTGAGGAGGATGAGGAGCGGGGTGCGGTGGACGAGCGAGGGGTGAGGAGGACGAGGGGCGAGGAGGACGGGGGGTGAGAAGAAAGAAGAACGAGGTGTGGGGTGAGGAGGACGACGGGTGAGGAGGACGAGGTGAGGACGAGGTGAGGGCTGAGGAGTGCGAGGCGTGAGGAGAGCGAGGGGTGAGGAGAGCGAGGGGTGAGGACAGCGAGGGGTGAGGAGGACGAGGGGTGAGGAGGACGAGGGGTGAGGAGGTGAGGAGCAGGGTGCGGTGGACGAGCGAGGGGTGAGGACGGGGGGTGAGAAGAAAAACGAGGTGTGGGGGTGAGGACGAGGGTTGAGGAGAGCGAGGGTTGAGGAGAGCGAGGGGTGAGGAGAGCGAGGGGTGAGGAGAGCGAGGGGTGAGGAGGACGAGGGGTGAGGAGAGCGAGGGTTGAGGAGAGCGAGGGGTGAGGAGAGCGAGGGGTGAGGAGAGCGAGGGGTGAGGAGGACGAGGGGTGAGGAGGACGAGGGGTGAGGAGAACGAGTCGAGGGGTGAGGAGGACGAGGGTTGAGGAGAGCGAGGGTTGAGGAGAGCGAGGGGTGAGGAGAGCGAGGGGTGAGGAGAGCGAGGGGTGAGGAGGACGAGGGGTGAGGAGGACGAGGGGTGAGGAGGACGAGGGGTGAGGAGAACGAGTCGAGGGGTGAGGAGGAAGAGGTGAGGGGTATGAAGAACGCGGTGTGGGTGAGAAGGACGAGGTGAGGGGTGAAGCGGGCGAGGCGTGAGGATGACGAAGCGCGGGGTGCGGTGGACGAGGTGAGGGGTGAGGAAGACGAGCTGAGGGGTGAGGAGAACGAGCGGTGAGGAGGACAATGGGTGAGGACGAGGGGTGAGGAGGGTGAGGTGAGGGGTGAGTAGGATGAGTCGAGTGGTGAGGACAAGATGAGGGGTAAGAAGAACGAGGTGAGGGGTGAGGAGGACGAGGTGAGCGGTGAGGACGACGACGGGTGAGGAGGACGAGCTGAGGTGAGAGGTGAGGACGAGTCGAGGGGTGAGGAGGACGAGGTGAAAGGTGAGGCGGACGAGGGGTGAGGAGGACGATGGGTGAGAAAGATGAGGCGAGGGGTGAGGACGAGGGGTGAGGAGGACGAGGGGTGAGGAGGACGAGGGGTGAGGAGGACGAGGGGTGAGGAGAGTGGGAGGTGAGGAGTATGAAGAATGAGCTGTGGGGGTGAGGAGGACGAGGTGAGGGGTGAGAACGAGGTGAGGGTTGAGGACAAGTGAGGTGGACGAGGTGAGGGGTGACAAAGGGGTGAGGGGTCAAGAGGACGAGGTGAGGGGTCAAGCGGACGACGTGAGGGGTAAGGAGGACGAGGTGAGGGGTGAGGAGGATGAGGAGCAGGGTGCGGTTGACGAGCGAGGGGTGAGGAGGACGAGAAGTGAAGAGGACGGGGGGTGAGACGTAAGAAGAACGAGGTGTGGGGGTGAGGAGGACGAGGAGTGAGGAGGACGAGGGGTGAGGAGGACGAGGGGTGAGGAGGACGAGGGGTGAGGAGATGAGGGGTGCGGAGGACGAGTCGAGGGGTGAGGAGGAAGAGGTGAGGGGTAAGAAGAACGCGGTTTGGGTGAGAAGGACGAGGTGAGGGGTGAGGCGGGCGAGGCGTGAGGATTACGAGGCGCGGGGTGCGGTGGACAAGGTGAGGTGAGGGGTGAGAATGACGAGCTGAGGGGTGAGGAGAACGAGGGGTGAGGAGAACGAGCGGTGAGGAGGACAATGGGTGAGGAGGACAATGGGTGAGGACAATGGGTGAGGAGGGTGAGGTGAGGTGAGGGGTGAGAAGGACGAGTCGAGTGGTGAGGAGGACAAGATGAGGGGTAAGAAGAACGAGGTGTGGAGTGAGGATGACGAGGCAAATGGTGAGGACAGCGAGGGGAGGGGAGGACGAGGAGTGAGGACGAGCTAAGGGTGAGGAGGACGAGGTGAGCGGTGAGGACGACGACGGGTGAGGAGGACGAGCTGAGGTGAGGACGAGTCGAGGGGTGAGGAGGACAAGGTAAAAGGTGAGGCGGACGAGGGGTGAGGAGGACGATGGGTGAGGAAGTTGAGGCGAGGGGTGAGGAGGACGAGGGGTGAGAAGGACGAGGGGTGAGGAGGACGAGGGGTGAGGAGAGTGAGGGGTGAGGAGTAAGAAGAACGAGCTGTGGGGGTGAGGAGGACGAGGTGAGGGGTGAGAACGAGGTGAGGGGTCAAGAGGACGAGGTGAGGGGTCAAGCGGACGACGTGAGGGGTAAGGAGGACGAGGTGAGGGGTGAGGAGGATGAGGAGCAGGGTGCGGTGGACGAGCGAGGGGTGAGGAGAACGAGAAGTGAGGAGGACGGGGGGTGAGAAGTAAGAAGAACGAGGTGTGGGGGTGAGGAGGACGAGGGGTGAGGAGGACGAGGCGAGGGCTAAGGAGAGCGAGGCGTGAGGAGAGCGAGGGGTGAGGAGAGTGAGGGGTGAGGAGGACGAGGGGTGAGGAGGACGAGGAGGTGAGGAGCAGGGTGCGGTGGACGAGCGAGGGGTGAGGACGGGGGGTGAGAAGAAAACCGAGGTGTGGGGGTGAGGACGAAGGTTGAGGAGAGCGAGGGGTGAGGACGAGGGGTGAGGAGGACGAGGGGTGAGGAGAGCGAGGGGTGAGGAGAGCGAGGGGTGAGGAGGACGAGGGGTGAGGAGGTGAAGGGTGCGGAGGACGAGCTGAGGGGTGAGAAGAACAAGGGGTGAGGAGAACGAGCGGTGAGGACAATGGGTGAGGAGGACAATGGGTGAGGAGGACGAGGGGTGAGGAGGGTGAGGTGAGGGGTGAGTAGGACGAGTCGAGTGGTGAGGAGGACAAGATGAGGGGTTTGAAGAACGAGGTGTGGGGTGAGGAGGACGAGGCAAATGGTGAGGACAGCGAGGGGAGGGGAGGACGAGGAGGACGAGCTAAGGGTGAGGAGGACGAGGCGAGGGAGAGGTGAGGGGTGAGGAGGACGAGGTGAGCGGTGAGGACGGCGACGGGTGAGGAGGACGAGCTGAGGTGAGAGGTGAGGACGAGTCGAGGGGTGGAGGACGAGGTGAAAGGTGAGGCGGACGAGGGGTGAGGAAAATGAGGCGTGAGGGGTGAGGAGGACGAGAAGTGAGGAGGACGGGGGGTAAGAAGTAAGAAGAACGAGGTGTGGGGGTGAGGAGGACGAGGCGAGGGCTGAGGAGAGCGAGGGGTGAGGAGGACGAGGGGTGAGGAGGACGAGGGGTGAGGAGGACGAGGGATGAGGAGGTGAGGAGCAGGGTGCGGTGGACGAGCGAGGGGTGAGGACGGGGGGTGAGAAGAAAAACGAGGTGAGGACGAGGGTTGAGGAGAGCGAGGGGTGAGGAAGACGAGGGGTGAGGAAGACGAGGGGTGAGGAGGTCGAGGGGTGAGGAGGACGAGTCGAGGGGTGAGGGGGAAGAGGTGAGGGGTAAGAAGAACGCGGTGTGGGTGAGAAGGACGAGGTGAGGGGTGAGGTGGGCGAGGCGTGAGGATGACGAGGCGCGGGGTGGGATGGACGAGGTGAGGTGAGGGGTGAGGAAGACGAGCTGAGGGGTGAGGAGAACGAGGGGTGAGGAGAACGAGCGGTGAGGACAATGGGTTAGGAAGACGAGGGGTGAGGAGGACGAGGGGTGAGGAGGGTGAGATGAGGGGTGAGTAGGACGAGTCGAGTGGTGAGGAGGACAAGATGAGGGGTAAGAAGAACGAGGTGTGGGGTGAGGAGGACGACGCAAATGGTGAGGACAGCGAGGGGAGGGGAAGACGAGGAGTGAGGACGAGCTAAGGGTGAGGACGACGACGCGAGGGAGAGGTGAGGGGTGAGGAGGACGAGGTGAGCGGTGAGGACGGCGACGGGTGAGGAGGACGAGCTGAGGTGAGAGGTGAGGACGAGTCGAGGGGTGAGGAGGACGAGGTGAAAGGTGAGGCGGACGAGGGGTGAGGAAAATGAGGCGTGAGGGGTGAGGAGGACGAGGGGTGAGGAGGACGAGAAGTGAGGAGGACGGGGGGTAAGAAGTAAGAAGAACGAGGTGTGGGGGTGAGGAGGACGAGGCGAGGGCTGAGGAGAGCGAGGGGTGAGGAGGACGAGGGGTGAGGAGGACGAGGGGTGAGGAGGACGAGGGATGAGGAGGTGAGGAGCAGGGTGCGGTGGACGAGCGAGGGGTGAGGACGGGGGGTGAGAAGAAAAACGAGGTGAGGACGAGGGTTGAGGAGAGCGAGGGGTGAGGAAGACGAGGGGTGAGGAAGACGAGTCGAGGGGTGAGGGGGAAGAGGTGAGGGGTAAGAAGAACGCGGTGTGGGTGAGAAGGACGAGGTGAGGGGTGAGGTGGGCGAGGCGTGAGGATGACGAGGCGCGGGGTGGGGTGGACGAGGTGAGGTGAGGGGTGAGGAAGACGAGCTGAGGGGTGAGGAGAACGAGGGGTGAGGAGAACGAGCGGTGAGGACAATGGGTTAGGAAGACGAGGGGTGAGGAGGACGAGGGGTGAGGAGGACGAGGGGTGAGGAGAGCGAGGGGTGAGGAGAGCGAGGGGTGAGGAGGACGAGGGGTGAGGAGGTGAAGGGTGCGGAGGACGAGCTGAGGGGTGAGAAGAACAAGGGGTGAGGAGAACGAGCGGTGAGGACAATGGGTGAGGAGGACAATGGGTGAGGAGGACGAGGGGTGAGGAGGGTGAGGTGAGGGGTGAGTAGGACGAGTCGAGTGGTGAGGAGGACAAGATGAGGGGTTTGAAGAACGAGGTGTGGGGTGAGGAGGACGAGGCAAATGGTGAGGACAGCGAGGGGAGGGGAGGACGAGGAGGACGAGCTAAGGGTGAGGAGGACGAGGCGAGGGAGAGGTGAGGGGTGAGGAGGACGAG
This sequence comes from Petromyzon marinus, assembly GCF_048934315.1. Lineage (NCBI taxonomy): Eukaryota > Metazoa > Chordata > Hyperoartia > Petromyzontiformes > Petromyzontidae > Petromyzon > Petromyzon marinus. The sequence continues at coordinate 1,053,332 of NW_027423688.1, read as the reverse complement.
GTGAGCGGTGAGGACGGCGACGGGTGAGGAGGACGAGCTGAGGTGAGAGGTGAGGACGAGTCGAGGGGTGGAGGACGAGGTGAAAGGTGAGGCGGACGAGGGGTGAGGAAAATGAGGCGTGAGGGGTGAGGAGGACGAGAAGTGAGGAGGACGGGGGGTAAGAAGTAAGAAGAACGAGGTGTGGGGGTGAGGAGGACGAGGCGAGGGCTGAGGAGGACAAGATGAGGGGTAAGAAGAACGAGGTGTGGGGTGAGGAGGACGACGCAAATGGTGAGGACAGCGAGGGGAGGGGAAGACGAGGAGTGAGGACGAGCTAAGGGTGAGGACGACGACGCGAGGGAGAGGTGAGGGGTGAGGAGGACGAGGTGAGCGGTGAGGACGGCGACGGGTGAGGAGGACGAGCTGAGGTGAGAGGTGAGGACGAGTCGAGGGGTGAGGAGGACGAGGTGAAAGGTGAGGCGGACGAGGGGTGAGGAAAATGAGGCGTGAGGGGTGAGGAGGACGAGGGGTGAGGAGGACGAGAAGTGAGGAGGACGGGGGGTAAGAAGTAAGAAGAACGAGGTGTGGGGGTGAGGAGGACGAGGCGAGGGCTGAGGAGAGCGAGGGGTGAGGAGGACGAGGGGTGAGGAGGACGAGGGGTGAGGAGGACGAGGGATGAGGAGGTGAGGAGCAGGGTGCGGTGGACGAGCGAGGGGTGAGGACGGGGGGTGAGAAGAAAAACGAGGTGAGGACGAGGGTTGAGGAGAGCGAGGGGTGAGGAAGACGAGGGGTGAGGAAGACGAGGGGTGAGGAGAGCGAGGGGTGAGGAGGTCGAGGGGTGAGGAGGACGAGTCGAGGGGTGAGGGGGAAGAGGTGAGGGGTAAGAAGAACGCGGTGTGGGTGAGAAGGACGAGGTGAGGGGTGAGGTGGGCGAGGCGTGAGGATGACGAGGCGCGGGGTGGGGTGGACGAGGTGAGGTGAGGGGTGAGGAAGACGAGCTGAGGGGTGAGGAGAACGAGGGGTGAGGAGAACGAGCGGTGAGGACAATGGGTTAGGAAGACGAGGGGTGAGGAGGACGAGGGGTGAGGAGGGTGAGATGAGGGGTGAGTAGGACGAGTCGAGTGGTGAGGAGGACAAGATGAGGGGTAAGAAGAACGAGGTGTGGGGTGAGGAGGACGACGCAAATGGTGAGGACAGCGAGGGGAGGGGAAGACGAGGAGTGAGGACGAGCTAAGGGTGAGGACGACGAGGCGAGGGAGAGGTGAGGGGTGAGAAGGACGAGGTGAGCGGTGAGGACGACGACGGGTGAGGAGGACGAGCTGAGGTGAGAGGACTAGTCGAGGGGTGAGGAGGACGAGGTAAAAGGTGAGGCGGATGAGGGGTGAGGAGGACGATGGGTGAGAAAGATGAGGCGAGGGGTGAGGAGGACGAGGGGTGAGGAGGATGAGGGGTGAGAAGGACGAGTCGAAAGGTGAGTAGGACGAGGTGAGGGGTGAGGAAGACGAGCTGAGGGGTGAGGAGGACGAGGGGTGAGGAGGACGAGCTGAGGGGTAAAGCGGATGAGGTGAGGGGTGAGGAAGACGAGGTGATGGGTGAGGATGAGGTGAGGGGTGTGGACGAGGTGAAAGGTCAAGCGGACGACGTGAGGGGTGAGGACGAGGTGAGGAAGATGAGCTGAGGGGTTAGGAGGACGAGGTGAGGAGGACGAGGGGTGAAGAGGACGAGCTGAGGAGGACGAGGTGAGGGGTGAGGAGGACGAGGTGAGGGTGAGGAGGATGAGATGAGGGGTAAAGATGACGAGGCAAGGGGTGAGGAGGACGAGGCGAGGACGAGGTGAGGGGTGAGGAGGACTAAGTGAGGGGTGAGTACGAGACGAGGGGTGAGGAGAACGAGGGGTGAGGAGAACGAGGGGTGAGGAGGACGAGGCGAGGGGTGAGGAGGAGACGAGAGGTGAGAACGAGGGTTGAGGAGGACGAGGCGATGGGTGAGGAGGACGAGGTGAGGAGAGCGAGGGGTTAGAGAAGGACGAGGTGAGGGTGAGGGGGATGAGCTAAGGGGTAAAGATGACGAGGCGAGGACGAGGTGAGGGGTGAGGAGGACGAGGCGACCCGAGCTCGATTCCCGCTTACAGCCACCATCACCACTGCGTCCTGGATCTCGAGAGGTCGGTTCAGCCTTAAATTAGTATCTGGTACGATGTGTACACATCGCAACTCGGGAGAAAAAGGCAGCTGAGGGTGGTCCGGGCCACCCACACAGAACATGTGTGAAACCCAGAGATTATGCGTGAAACACGTGCAGATCATTAGAAAAACAGGCAAATATGTTGCGTGATATCAAAAATGGATCATGCGTAAAACACATACCGATCATACGCAAGAAACACACACTCAGGCAAAGCATGAAAACACACTCATATGCTGCTGTAGGATACGTTGGTTCAGCAGATGTACAGGGTGATGGATTACAATGTTAAGTTTTTTTTTTAAATGGCGATGAAGAATATTGTCCATTCATTTGCAGTCCAGCCGTACACTCATTCATTCACGTGCTATCTTTTCGTCTATGCATCGGTCAATCCGCAAGTCAATTATGCAAGAGGACTCAGTCCCCCCATGCCCCGCCCCCCTCTGCAAGTAGTAGCAGCTCCCTGCACCACCCAGCTAACCCCACACTGCATGCCGCGTTCTGCGCGATGCCTCAAGTTCAAGGTCGTGTGGGTAACACATTACCGTGGTGATTATTTGAAATGTAACTTTTTATTTTACCAGGTAAGTGAGCCATATAGCTCTTTTTAAGAAGCGATCTGGTCACAAATGTTAGTTTTAACGGAGTGGCTCATCTTGTGGAAATTTATAGCAGTAAAATACTCTAAACCAGGGGTCTCAAACTCGCGGCCCGCAGGCCAATTGTGGCCCGCGGAACGATATTTTCTGGCCCACTATGTGACATCAACTTTTATTTATTTTTTAATTATTATATATTTTTTACCATAGCTCAGGCTCGTGCCAGCTTCCGGTGTTTGTTGACATGTTAGCCAACGCGAATTAGCAACGTTAGTCACTTGGTTGAAACGTGATTCCGGAGTGACACCAAGTGGAAGGAAAATATATCCTGTCACCCAGTGCAAGGTACAGAGGACTTAGGAAGTGGGCGGACTCAACAAGTGTAATCGGTGACCTAATAAAGACAACAGAGTGTTGCAATAGGAAAGGGAAAAAAGCCAAATGTTGGTTAGAACCTGAATATTATAAGAAGTTATAGATTATTATTACAAGAGAAACAAAGAAAAGGAAAAAGGACAGATATGTGCAATCGCAAAAGAAAACAATTTACCAAGAACAATTTAATCAAAAAGAGCAAGAAATTAAAAGATATAAAACATGAGACAATGCACTTCATGTTAAGAATTAAGACAGGTGGAGTAACATGGACACCAGAGTTAGCTCAATGGCATCCAGAGAGATTCGGTAGTGCAGAAGGATATGTAGGATGTGAACAAAAAGAAGAAAATCTAGATCACTTTATTTATGAATGTGAAAGGTATAAACACCTGAGAGAGAACACGATTGATGAATTTAATAATGATAAGAAAAACGAAGTGCTCAAAAAAAGCATGAACATTGATAAAGTTTTCAAATACCTCTCAGAATATATAGAAAGGGCATACTAAATAAGATCCCAAATACTCAGGTATTGGGATAAAAACATGTAAATATATCACCCCCACCTTCCCTGAGCTTTCCAGGATGTTCAAGCGGACCATGTGCCTTTTTGGGAGCACATATCTGTGTGAAAAGCTCTTTTGCACCATGAACTTTAATAAGTCAAAGTACAGGTCCAAACTTACTGATGAGCATTTCAAGCCATACTGAGGGTCTCAATTGCTTCCTCCCTCAAGCCAAATGTGGCTCAGCTGTGTAAGAAGAGGAAGCGCTGCCAGGTCTCTGGAAACATGGAGTAGGTAAGAGAAGCCTATGTTCTGAAGAACCGTTCATGTTCTGAACTGTTATTAATAAAGATTGAGAAGATTGGATCAGTTGCACTTTTTTTTGGAATACTTGATGCGGCCCAGCCTCACCCAGACTCTACCTCCAGCGGCCCCCAGGTAAGTTGAGTTTGAGACTCCTGCTCTGAACGCATGTTTCTAAATATGGAGGGAAAAACTGGAAGACCTGGAGAACAATCCACGCGACCACAGGAGAGAGAGAGACATGCAAACTCCAAATATACAGGCGTCAGGGTCCGGATCGAACCCACAACCTCTTGCATACCAGGTGAAGGAGTTAACATCCCACCACCGCGGCACCCTTATGTACCAGGTTACACAGTCACGGACTCAAATGAAGACACAGTCCCTTCATTTAACAGTCTGTTCGATAAATAAGTTCTGTTAGCGAGCACCTATTAAGGCTAGCATGCCACACGAGGGGGTGGGTGGTCAGTTTTACCCAGGATAGCCCTACTGGCTCTTTTCAGGAGGGTTCTACCACATTTCCCAGCAATGATTACTAGGCACAGTATATTCCAACTGGGTAATTTGCGGGCAATTGTATTTAATTCGGTTAATCTGGTCCATGACGCTGGGATCTTCAACGTCCACTGAAGCAGACGGCACATGGTGTCTTTGCGGTGAACACGCCTGTAGCATTAAACAGGGCGGCCGCTGGATTCAAACCGCGAACATCTACGACAAGCGGCACACGTACAACTGCTACAGACACACGCCGAGTGTGTAATCACTCAATATGTGAGTGATTACACGCAACATTGTTGTGTGATTAAACACAACGTTGTTGTGTGTGTAATCACACACAAAAATATTGATGAGACGCAACGACGTTGTGTTGAGTGTAATCACAAACAACAACGTTGTGTTGAGTGTAATCACTCAAAACGACATTGTGTTGAGTGTAATCACTCACAACGACGTTGTGTTGAGTGTAATTACACACAACGACGTTGTGTTGAGTGTAATCACTTACAACAACAACAACGATGTGTTGAGTGTAATCACAGGCAACAATGTTGATGACACACAGCGTCCAACAGAGGGCGTCGTAGTCGTGCCATGGGGAGGCGGCGAGTAATGAACGCCACTGCGGCGCCGCAAAGAGATCAGAGCCGTGATATTTATTTATTTGTACACTGGAGGAGGAATTCGATGAGCTACGAAGTTTTTTTTTTTTTATCACAAACGTCCAGCGTCTTGGCCGTCACGATAGAAAAAGGCCGATAAACGTGGAGGTATAAATGAGGGTGATGCTAAGTCGGTGTGCCGTGCCCTAAGTGAGGTTGCCATGGGCGTGTGTGTTGGCCGTGTCAGGAGCGGGTGAGGAGGACGAGGCAAGGGGTGAGGAGGACGAGGTGAAGGGTAAGAAGAACGAGGTCAGGAGGTGAGGGGTGAGGAGGACGAGATGAGGGGTGAGGAGGACGAGATGAGGTGTGAGGAGGACGAGGGGTGAGGAGGACGAGGGGTGAGGAGGACGAGGGGTGCCGAAGACGAGGGGTGAGGAGGACGAGGGGTGAGGAAGACGAGGGGTGAAGAGAACGAGGGGTGAGGAGGACGGGGGGTGAGGAGGACGGGGGGTGAGGAGGACGAGGGGTGAGGAGGACGAGGGGTGAGGAGGACAGGAGTGAGGAGGACGAGGGGTGAGGAGAGTGAGGGGTGAGGAGTAAGAAGAACGAGTTGTGGGGGTGAGGACGAGGTGAGGGGTGAGAACGAGGTGAGGGTTGAGGACAAGTGAGGTGGACGAGGTGAGGGGTGAGAATGAGGTGAGGGGTCAAGAGGGCGAGGTGAGGGGTCAAGCGGACGACGTGAGGGGTAAGGAGGACGAGGTGAGGAGTGAGGAGGATGAGGAGCGGGGTGCGGTGGACGAGCGAGGGGTGAGGAGGACGAGGGGCGAGGAGGACGGGGGGTGAGAAGAAAGAAGAACGAGGTGTGGGGTGAGGAGGACGACGGGTGAGGAGGACGAGGTGAGGACGAGGTGAGGGCTGAGGAGTGCGAGGCGTGAGGAGAGCGAGGGGTGAGGAGAGCGAGGGGTGAGGACAGCGAGGGGTGAGGAGGACGAGGGGTGAGGAGGACGAGGGGTGAGGAGGTGAGGAGCAGGGTGCGGTGGACGAGCGAGGGGTGAGGACGGGGGGTGAGAAGAAAAACGAGGTGTGGGGGTGAGGACGAGGGTTGAGGAGAGCGAGGGTTGAGGAGAGCGAGGGGTGAGGAGAGCGAGGGGTGAGGAGAGCGAGGGGTGAGGAGGACGAGGGGTGAGGAGAGCGAGGGTTGAGGAGAGCGAGGGGTGAGGAGAGCGAGGGGTGAGGAGAGCGAGGGGTGAGGAGGACGAGGGGTGAGGAGGACGAGGGGTGAGGAGAACGAGTCGAGGGGTGAGGAGGACGAGGGTTGAGGAGAGCGAGGGTTGAGGAGAGCGAGGGGTGAGGAGAGCGAGGGGTGAGGAGAGCGAGGGGTGAGGAGGACGAGGGGTGAGGAGGACGAGGGGTGAGGAGGACGAGGGGTGAGGAGAACGAGTCGAGGGGTGAGGAGGAAGAGGTGAGGGGTATGAAGAACGCGGTGTGGGTGAGAAGGACGAGGTGAGGGGTGAAGCGGGCGAGGCGTGAGGATGACGAAGCGCGGGGTGCGGTGGACGAGGTGAGGGGTGAGGAAGACGAGCTGAGGGGTGAGGAGAACGAGCGGTGAGGAGGACAATGGGTGAGGACGAGGGGTGAGGAGGGTGAGGTGAGGGGTGAGTAGGATGAGTCGAGTGGTGAGGACAAGATGAGGGGTAAGAAGAACGAGGTGAGGGGTGAGGAGGACGAGGTGAGCGGTGAGGACGACGACGGGTGAGGAGGACGAGCTGAGGTGAGAGGTGAGGACGAGTCGAGGGGTGAGGAGGACGAGGTGAAAGGTGAGGCGGACGAGGGGTGAGGAGGACGATGGGTGAGAAAGATGAGGCGAGGGGTGAGGACGAGGGGTGAGGAGGACGAGGGGTGAGGAGGACGAGGGGTGAGGAGGACGAGGGGTGAGGAGAGTGGGAGGTGAGGAGTAAGAAGAATGAGCTGTGGGGGTGAGGAGGACGAGGTGAGGGGTGAGAACGAGGTGAGGGTTGAGGACAAGTGAGGTGGACGAGGTGAGGGGTGACAAAGGGGTGAGGGGTCAAGAGGACGAGGTGAGGGGTCAAGCGGACGACGTGAGGGGTAAGGAGGACGAGGTGAGGGGTGAGGAGGATGAGGAGCAGGGTGCGGTTGACGAGCGAGGGGTGAGGAGGACGAGAAGTGAAGAGGACGGGGGGTGAGACGTAAGAAGAACGAGGTGTGGGGGTGAGGAGGACGAGGAGTGAGGAGAGCAAGGGGTGAGGAGGACGAGGGGTGAGGAGGACGAGGGGTGAGGAGATGAGGGGTGCGGAGGACGAGTCGAGGGGTGAGGAGGAAGAGGTGAGGGGTAAGAAGAACGCGGTTTGGGTGAGAAGGACGAGGTGAGGGGTGAGGTGGGCGAGGCGTGAGGATGACGAGGCGCGGGGTGCGGTGGACAAGGTGAGGTGAGGGGTGAGAATGACGAGCTGAGGGGTGAGGAGAACGAGGGGTGAGGAGAACGAGCGGTGAGGAGGACAATGGGTGAGGAGGACAATGGGTGAGGACAATGGGTGAGGAGGGTGAGGTGAGGTGAGGGGTGAGAAGGACGAGTCGAGTGGTGAGGAGGACAAGATGAGGGGTAAGAAGAACGAGGTGTGGAGTGAGGATGACGAGGCAAATGGTGAGGACAGCGAGGGGAGGGGAGGACGAGGAGTGAGGACGAGCTAAGGGTGAGGAGGACGAGGTGAGCGGTGAGGACGACGACGGGTGAGGAGGACGAGCTGAGGTGAGGACGAGTCGAGGGGTGAGGAGGACGAGGGGTGAGGAGAGTGAGGGGTGAGGAGTAAGAAGAACGAGCTGTGGGGGTGAGGAGGACGAGGTGAGGGGTGAGAACGAGGTGAGGGGTCAAGAGGACGAGGTGAGGGGTCAAGCGGACGACGTGAGGGGTAAGGAGGACGAGGTGAGGGGTGAGGAGGATGAGGAGCAGGGTGCGGTGGACGAGCGAGGGGTGAGGAGAACGAGAAGTGTGGAGGACGGGGGGTGAGAAGTAAGAAGAACGAGGTGTGGGGGTGAGGAGGACGAGGGGTGAGGAGGACGAGGCGAGGGCTAAGGAGAGCGAGGCGTGAGGAGAGCGAGGGGTGAGGAGAGTGAGGGGTGAGGAGGACGAGGGGTGAGGAGGACGAGGAGGTGAGGAGCAGGGTGCGGTGGACGAGCGAGGGGTGAGGACGGGGGGTGAGAAGAAAACCGAGGTGTGGGGGTGAGGACGAAGGTTGAGGAGAGCGAGGGGTGAGGACGAGGGGTGAGGAGGACGAGGGGTGAGGAGAGCGAGGGGTGAGGAGAGCGAGGGGTGAGGAGGACGAGGGGTGAGGAGGTGAAGGGTGCGGAGGACGAGCTGAGGGGTAAAGCGGATGAAGTGAGGGGTGAGGAAGACGAGGTGATGGGTGAGGATGAGGTGAGGGGTGTGGACGAGGTGAAAGGTCAAGCGGACGACGTGAGGGGTGAGGACGAGGTGAGGAAGATGAGCTGAGGGGTGAGGAGGACGAGGTGAGGAGGTCGAGGGGTGAAGAGGACGAGCTGAGGAGAACGAGGTGAGGGGTGAGGAGGACGAGGTGAGGAGGATGAGATGAGGGGTAAAGATGACGAGGCAAGGGGTGAGGAGGACGAGGCGAGGACGAGGTGAGGGGTGAGGAGGACTAAGTGAGGGGTGAGTACGAGACGAGGGGTGAGGAGAACGAGGGGTGAGGAGGACGAGGCGAGGGGTGAGGAGGAGACGAGAGGTGAGAACGAGGGTTGAGGAGGACGAGGCGATGGGTGAGGAGGACGAGGCGATGGGTGAGGAGGACGAGGTGATGGGTGAGGACGAGGTGAGGAGAGCGAGGGGTTAGAGAAGGACGAGGTGAGGGTGAGGGGGATGAGCTAAGGGGTAAAGATGACGAGGCGAGGACGAGGTGAGGGGTGAGGAGGACGAGGCGACCCGAGCTCGATTCCCGCTTACAGCCACCATCACCACTGCGTCCTGGATCTCGAGAGGTCGGTTCAGCCTTAAATTAGTATCTGGTACGATGTGTACACATCGCAACTCGGGAGAAAAAGGCAGCTGAGGGTGGTCCGGGCCACCCACACAGAACATGTGTGAAACCCAGAGATTATGCGTGAAACACGTGCAGATCATTAGAAAAACAGGCAAATATGTTGCGTGATATCAAAAATGGATCATGCGTAAAACACATACCGATCATACGCAAGAAACACACACTCAGGCAAAGTATGAAAACACACTCATATGCTGCTGTAGGATACGTTGGTTCAGCAGATGTACAGGGTGATGGATTACAATGTTAAGTTTTTTTTAAAATGGCGATGAAGAATATTGTCCATTCATTTGCAGTCCAGCCGTACACTCATTCATTCACGTGCTATCTTTTCGTCTATGCATCGGTCAATCCGCAAGTCAATTATGCAAGAGGACTCAGTCCCCCCCTGCCCCGCCCCCCTCTGCAAGTAGTAGCAGCTCCCTGCACCACCCAGCTAACCCCACACTGCATGCCGCGTTCTGCGCGATGCCTCAAGTTCAAGGTCGTGTGGGTAACACATTACCGTGGTGATTATTTGAAATGTAACTTTTTATTTTACCAGGTAAGTGAGCCATATAGCTCTTTTTAAGAAGCGATCTGGTCACAAATGTTAGTTTTAACGGAGTGGCTCATCTTGTGGAAATTTATAGCAGTAAAATACTCTAAACCAGGGGTCTCAAACTCGCGGCCCGCAGGCCAATTGTGGCCCGCGGAACGATATTTTCTGGCCCACTATGTGACATCAACTTATATTTATTTTTTAATTATTATATATTTTTTACCATAGCTCAGGCTCGTGCCAGCTTCCGGTGTTTGTTGACAAGTTAGCCAACGCGAATTAGCAACGTTAGTCACTTGGTTGAAACGTGATTCCGGAGTGACACCAAGTGGAAGGAAAATATATCCTGTCACCCAGTGCAAGGTACAGAGGACTTAGGAAGTGGGCGGACTCAACAAGTGTAATCGGTGACCTAATAAAGACAACAGAGTGTTGCAATAGGAAAGGGAAAAAAGCCAAATGTTGGTTAGAACCTGAATATTATAAGAAGTTATAGATTATTATTACAAGAGAAACAAAGAAAAGGAAAAAGGACAGATATGTGCAATCGCAAAAGAAAACAATTTACCAAGAACAATTTAATCAAAAAGAGCAAGAAATTAAAAGATATAAAACATGAGACAATGCACTTCATGTTAAGAATTAAGACAGGTGGAGTAACATGGACACCAGAGTTAGCTCAATGGCATCCAGAGAGATTCGGTAGTGCAGAAGGATATGTAGGATGTGAACAAAAAGAAGAAAATCTAGATCACTTTATTTATGAATGTGAAAGGTATAAACACCTGAGAGAGAACACGATTGATGAATTTAATAATGATAAGAAAAACGAAGTGCTCAAAAAAAGCATGAACATTGATAAAGTTTTCAAATACCTCTCAGAATATATAGAAAGGGCATACTAAATAAGATCCCAAATACTCAGGTATTGGGATAAAAACATGTAAATATATCACCCCCACCTTCCCTGAGCTTTCCAGGATGTTCAAGCGGACCATGTGCCTTTTTGGGAGCACATATCTGTGTGAAAAGCTCTTTTGCACCATGAACTTTAATAAGTCAAAGTACAGGTCCAAACTTACTGATGAGCATTTCAAGCCATACTGAGGGTCTCAATTGCTTCCTCCCTCAAGCCAAATGTGGCTCAGCTGTGTAAGAAGAGGAAGCGCTGCCAGGTCTCTGGAAACATGGAGTAGGTAAGAGAAGCCTATGTTCTGAAGAACCGTTCATGTTCTGAACTGTTATTAATAAAGATTGAGAAGATTGGATCAGTTGCACTTTTTTTTGGAATACTTGATGCGGCCCAGCCTCACCCAGACTCTACCTCCAGCGGCCCCCAGGTAAGTTGAGTTTGAGACTCCTGCTCTGAACGCATGTTTCTAAATATGGAGGGAAAAACTGGAAGACCTGGAGAACAATCCACGCGACCACAGGAGAGAGAGAGACATGCAAACTCCAAATATACAGGCGTCAGGGTCCGGATCGAACCCACAACCTCTTGCATACCAGGTGAAGGAGTTAACATCCCACCACCGCGGCACCCTTATGTACCAGGTTACACAGTCACGGACTCAAATGAAGACACAGTCCCTTCATTTAACAGTCTGTTCGATAAATAAGTTCTGTTAGCGAGCACCTATTAAGGCTAGCATGCCACACGAGGGGGTGGGTGGTCAGTTTTACCCAGGATAGCCCTACTGGCTCTTTTCAGGAGGGTTCTACCACATTTCCCAGCAATGATTACTAGGCACAGTATATTCCAACTGGGTAATTTGCGGGCAATTGTATTTAATTCGGTTAATCTGGTCCATGACGCTGGGATCTTCAACGTCCACTGAAGCAGACGGCACATGGTGTCTTTGCGGTGAACACGCCTGTAGCATTAAACAGGGCGGCCGCTGGATTCAAACCGCGAACATCTACGACAAGCGGCACACGTACAACTGCTACAGACACACGCCGAGTGTGTAATCACTCAATATGTGAGTGATTACACGCAACATTGTTGTGTGATTAAACACAACGTTGTTGTGTGTGTAATCACACACAAAAATATTGATGAGACGCAACGACGTTGTGTTGAGTGTAATCACAAACAACAACGTTGTGTTGAGTGTAATCACTCAAAACGACATTGTGTTGAGTGTAATCACTCACAACGACGTTGTGTTGAGTGTAATTACACACAACGACGTTGTGTTGAGTGTAATCACTTACAACAACAACAACGATGTGTTGAGTGTAATCACAGGCAACAATGTTGATGACACACAGCGTCCAACAGAGGGCGTCGTAGTCGTGCCATGGGGAGGCGGCGAGTAATGAACGCCACTGCGGCGCCGCAAAGAGATCAGAGCCGTGATATTTATTTATTTGTACACTGGAGGAGGAATTCGATGAGCTACGAAGTTTTTTTTTTTTATCACAAACGTCCAGCGTCTTGGCCGTCACGATAGAAAAAGGCCGATAAACGTGGAGGTATAAATGAGGGTGATGCTAAGTCGGTGTGCCGTGCCCTAAGTGAGGTTGCCATGGGCGTGTGTGTTGGCCGTGTCAGGAGCGGGTGAGGAGGACGAGGCAAGGGGTGAGGAGGACGAGGTGAAGGGTAAGAAGAACGAGGTCAGGAGGTGAGGGGTGAGGAGGACGAGATGAGGGGTGAGGAGGACGAGATGAGGTGTGAGGAGGACGAGGGGTGAGGAGGACGAGGGGTGAGGAGGACGAGGGGTGAGGAGGACGAGGGGTGCCGAAGACGAGGGGTGAGGAGGACGAGGGGTGAGGAAGACGAGGGGTGAAGAGAACGAGGGGTGAGGAGGACGGGGGGTGAGGAGGACGAGGGGTGAGGAGGACGAGGGGTGAGGAGGACAGGAGTGAGGAGGACGAGGGGTGAGGAGAGTGAGGGGTGAGGAGAGTGAGGGGTGAGGAGGACGAGGGGTGAGGAGGACGAGGAGGTGAGGAGCAGGGTGCGGTGGACGAGCGAGGGGTGAGGACGGGGGGTGAGAAGAAAAACGAGGTGTGGGGGTGAGGACGAGGGTTGAGGAGAGCGAGGGTTGAGGAGAGCGAGGGGTGAGGAGAGCGAGGGGTGAGGAGAGCGAGGGGTGAGGAGGACGAGGGGTGAGGAGAGCGAGGGTTGAGGAGAGCGAGGGGTGAGGAGAGCGAGGGGTGAGGAGAGCGAGGGGTGAGGAGGACGAGGGGTGAGGAGGACGAGGGGTGAGGAGAACGAGTCGAGGGGTGAGGAGGACGAGGGTTGAGGAGAGCGAGGGTTGAGGAGAGCGAGGGGTGAGGAGAGCGAGGGGTGAGGAGAGCGAGGGGTGAGGAGGACGAGGGGTGAGGAGGACGAGGGGTGAGGAGGACGAGGGGTGAGGAGAACGAGTCGAGGGGTGAGGAGGAAGAGGTGAGGGGTATGAAGAACGCGGTGTGGGTGAGAAGGACGAGGTGAGGGGTGAAGCGGGCGAGGCGTGAGGATGACGAAGCGCGGGGTGCGGTGGACGAGGTGAGGGGTGAGGAAGACGAGCTGAGGGGTGAGGAGAACGAGCGGTGAGGAGGACAATGGGTGAGGACGAGGGGTGAGGAGGGTGAGGTGAGGGGTGAGTAGGATGAGTCGAGTGGTGAGGACAAGATGAGGGGTAAGAAGAACGAGGTGAGGGGTGAGGAGGACGAGGTGAGCGGTGAGGACGACGACGGGTGAGGAGGACGAGCTGAGGTGAGAGGTGAGGACGAGTCGAGGGGTGAGGAGGACGAGGTGAAAGGTGAGGCGGACGAGGGGTGAGGAGGACGATGGGTGAGAAAGATGAGGCGAGGGGTGAGGACGAGGGGTGAGGAGGACGAGGGGTGAGGAGGACGAGGGGTGAGGAGAGTGGGAGGTGAGGAGTATGAAGAATGAGCTGTGGGGGTGAGGAGGACGAGGTGAGGGGTGAGAACGAGGTGAGGGTTGAGGACAAGTGAGGTGGACGAGGTGAGGGGTGACAAAGGGGTGAGGGGTCAAGAGGACGAGGTGAGGGGTCAAGCGGACGACGTGAGGGGTAAGGAGGACGAGGTGAGGGGTGAGGAGGATGAGGAGCAGGGTGCGGTTGACGAGCGAGGGGTGAGGAGGACGAGAAGTGAAGAGGACGGGGGGTGAGACGTAAGAAGAACGAGGTGTGGGGGTGAGGAGGACGAGGAGTGAGGAGGACGAGGGGTGAGGAGGACGAGGGGTGAGGAGGACGAGGGGTGAGGAGATGAGGGGTGCGGAGGACGAGTCGAGGGGTGAGGAGGAAGAGGTGAGGGGTAAGAAGAACGCGGTTTGGGTGAGAAGGACGAGGTGAGGGGTGAGGCGGGCGAGGGTGAGGATTACGAGGCGCGGGGTGCGGTGGACAAGGTGAGGTGAGGGGTGAGAATGACGAGCTGAGGGGTGAGGAGAACGAGGGGTGAGGAGAACGAGCGGTGAGGAGGACAATGGGTGAGGAGGACAATGGGTGAGGACAATGGGTGAGGAGGGTGAGGTGAGGTGAGGGGTGAGAAGGACGAGTCGAGTGGTGAGGAGGACAAGATGAGGGGTAAGAAGAACGAGGTGTGGAGTGAGGATGACGAGGCAAATGGTGAGGACAGCGAGGGGAGGGGAGGACGAGGAGTGAGGACGAGCTAAGGGTGAGGAGGACGAGGTGAGCGGTGAGGACGACGACGGGTGAGGAGGACGAGCTGAGGTGAGGACGAGTCGAGGGGTGAGGAGGACAAGGTAAAAGGTGAGGCGGACGAGGGGTGAGGAGGACGATGGGTGAGGAAGTTGAGGCGAGGGGTGAGGAGGACGAGGGGTGAGAAGGACGAGGGGTGAGGAGGACGAGGGGTGAGGAGAGTGAGGGGTGAGGAGTAAGAAGAACGAGCTGTGGGGGTGAGGAGGACGAGGTGAGGGGTGAGAACGAGGTGAGGGGTCAAGAGGACGAGGTGAGGGGTCAAGCGGACGACGTGAGGGGTAAGGAGGACGAGGTGAGGGGTGAGGAGGATGAGGAGCAGGGTGCGGTGGACGAGCGAGGGGTGAGGAGAACGAGAAGTGAGGAGGACGGGGGGTGAGAAGTAAGAAGAACGAGGTGTGGGGGTGAGGAGGACGAGGGGTGAGGAGGACGAGGCGAGGGCTAAGGAGAGCGAGGCGTGAGGAGAGCGAGGGGTGAGGAGAGTGAGGGGTGAGGAGGACGAGGGGTGAGGAGGACGAGGAGGTGAGGAGCAGGGTGCGGTGGACGAGCGAGGGGTGAGGACGGGGGGTGAGAAGAAAACCGAGGTGTGGGGGTGAGGACGAAGGTTGAGGAGAGCGAGGGGTGAGGACGAGGGGTGAGGAGGACGAGGGGTGAGGAGAGCGAGGGGTGAGGAGAGCGAGGGGTGAGGAGGACGAGGGGTGAGGAGGTGAAGGGTGCGGAGGACGAGCTGAGGGGTGAGAAGAACAAGGGGTGAGGAGAACGAGCGGTGAGGACAATGGGTGAGGAGGACAATGGGTGAGGAGGACGAGGGGTGAGGAGGGTGAGGTGAGGGGTGAGTAGGACGAGTCGAGTGGTGAGGAGGACAAGATGAGGGGTTTGAAGAACGAGGTGTGGGGTGAGGAGGACGAGGCAAATGGTGAGGACAGCGAGGGGAGGGGAGGACGAGGAGGACGAGCTAAGGGTGAGGAGGACGAGGCGAGGGAGAGGTGAGGGGTGAGGAGGACGAGGTGAGCGGTGAGGACGGCGACGGGTGAGGAGGACGAGCTGAGGTGAGAGGTGAGGACGAGTCGAGGGGTGGAGGACGAGGTGAAAGGTGAGGCGGACGAGGGGTGAGGAAAATGAGGCGTGAGGGGTGAGGAGGACGAGAAGTGAGGAGGACGGGGGGTAAGAAGTAAGAAGAACGAGGTGTGGGGGTGAGGAGGACGAGGCGAGGGCTGAGGAGAGCGAGGGGTGAGGAGGACGAGGGGTGAGGAGGACGAGGGGTGAGGAGGACGAGGGATGAGGAGGTGAGGAGCAGGGTGCGGTGGACGAGCGAGGGGTGAGGACGGGGGGTGAGAAGAAAAACGAGGTGAGGACGAGGGTTGAGGAGAGCGAGGGGTGAGGAAGACGAGGGGTGAGGAAGACGAGGGGTGAGGAGGTCGAGGGGTGAGGAGGACGAGTCGAGGGGTGAGGGGGAAGAGGTGAGGGGTAAGAAGAACGCGGTGTGGGTGAGAAGGACGAGGTGAGGGGTGAGGTGGGCGAGGCGTGAGGATGACGAGGCGCGGGGTGGGATGGACGAGGTGAGGTGAGGGGTGAGGAAGACGAGCTGAGGGGTGAGGAGAACGAGGGGTGAGGACAATGGGTTAGGAAGACGAGGGGTGAGGAGGACGAGGGGTGAGGAGGGTGAGATGAGGGGTGAGTAGGACGAGTCGAGTGGTGAGGAGGACAAGATGAGGGGTAAGAAGAACGAGGTGTGGGGTGAGGAGGACGACGCAAATGGTGAGGACAGCGAGGGGAGGGGAAGACGAGGAGTGAGGACGAGCTAAGGGTGAGGACGACGACGCGAGGGAGAGGTGAGGGGTGAGGAGGACGAGGTGAGCGGTGAGGACGGCGACGGGTGAGGAGGACGAGCTGAGGTGAGAGGTGAGGACGAGTCGAGGGGTGAGGAGGACGAGGTGAAAGGTGAGGCGGACGAGGGGTGAGGAAAATGAGGCGTGAGGGGTGAGGAGGACGAGGGGTGAGGAGGACGAGAAGTGAGGAGGACGGGGGGTAAGAAGTAAGAAGAACGAGGTGTGGGGGTGAGGAGGACGAGGCGAGGGCTGAGGAGAGCGAGGGGTGAGGAGGACGAGGGGTGAGGAGGACGAGGGGTGAGGAGGACGAGGGATGAGGAGGTGAGGAGCAGGGTGCGGTGGACGAGCGAGGGGTGAGGACGGGGGGTGAGAAGAAAAACGAGGTGAGGACGAGGGTTGAGGAGAGCGAGGGGTGAGGAAGACGAGGGGTGAGGAAGACGAGTCGAGGGGTGAGGGGGAAGAGGTGAGGGGTAAGAAGAACGCGGTGTGGGTGAGAAGGACGAGGTGAGGGGTGAGGTGGGCGAGGCGTGAGGATGACGAGGCGCGGGGTGGGGTGGACGAGGTGAGGTGAGGGGTGAGGAAGACGAGCTGAGGGGTGAGGAGAACGAGGGGTGAGGAGAACGAGCGGTGAGGACAATGGGTTAGGAAGACGAGGGGTGAGGAGGACGAGGGGTGAGGAGGACGAGGGGTGAGGAGAGCGAGGGGTGAGGAGAGCGAGGGGTGAGGAGGACGAGGGGTGAGGAGGTGAAGGGTGCGGAGGACGAGCTGAGGGGTGAGAAGAACAAGGGGTGAGGAGAACGAGCGGTGAGGACAATGGGTGAGGAGGACAATGGGTGAGGAGGACGAGGGGTGAGGAGGGTGAGGTGAGGGGTGAGTAGGACGAGTCGAGTGGTGAGGAGGACAAGATGAGGGGTTTGAAGAACGAGGTGTGGGGTGAGGAGGACGAGGCAAATGGTGAGGACAGCGAGGGGAGGGGAGGACGAGGAGGACGAGCTAAGGGTGAGGAGGACGAGGCGAGGGAGAGGTGAGGGGTGAGGAGGACGAGGTGAGCGGTGAGGACGGCGACGGGTGAGGAGGACGAGCTGAGGTGAGAGGTGAGGACGAGTCGAGGGGTGGAGGACGAGGTGAAAGGTGAGGCGGACGAGGGGTGAGGAAAATGAGGCGTGAGGGGTGAGGAGGACGAGAAGTGAGGAGGACGGGGGGTAAGAAGTAAGAAGAACGAGGTGTGGGGGTGAGGAGGACGAGGCGAGGGCTGAGGAGAGCGAGGGGTGAGGAGGACGAGGGGTGAGGAGGACGAGGGGTGAGGAGGACGAGGGATGAGGAGGTGAGGAGCAGGGTGCGGTGGACGAGCGAGGGGTGAGGACGGGGGGTGAGAAGAAAAACGAGGTGAGGACGAGGGTTGAGGAGAGCGAGGGGTGAGGAAGACGAGGGGTGAGGAAGACGAGGGGTGAGGAGAGCGAGGGGTGAGGAGGTCGAGGGGTGAGGAGGACGAGTCGAGGGGTGAGGGGGAAGAGGTGAGGGGTAAGAAGAACGCGGTGTGGGTGAGAAGGACGAGGTGAGGGGTGAGGTGGGCGAGGCGTGAGGATGACGAGGCGCGGGGTGGGATGGACGAGGTGAGGTGAGGGGTGAGGAAGACGAGCTGAGGGGTGAGGAGAACGAGGGGTGAGGAGAACGAGCGGTGAGGACAATGGGTTAGGAAGACGAGGGGTGAGGAGGACGAGGGGTGAGGAGGGTGAGATGAGGGGTGAGTAGGACGAGTCGAGTGGTGAGGAGGACAAGATGAGGGGTAAGAAGAACGAGGTGTGGGGTGAGGAGGACGACGCAAATGGTGAGGACAGCGAGGGGAGGGGAAGACGAGGAGTGAGGACGAGCTAAGGGTGAGGACGACGACGCGAGGGAGAGGTGAGGGGTGAGAAGGACGAGGTGAGCGGTGAGGACGACGACGGGTGAGGAGGACGAGCTGAGGTGAGAGGACTAGTCGAGGGGTGAGGAGGACGAGGTAAAAGGTGAGGCGGATGAGGGGTGAGGAGGACGATGGGTGAGAAAGATGAGGCGAGGGGTGAGGAGGACGAGGGGTGAGGAGGATGAGGGGTGAGAAGGACGAGTCGAAAGGTGAGTAGGACGAGGTGAGGGGTGAGGAAGACGAGCTGAGGGGTGAGGAGGACGAGGGGTGAGGAGGACGAGCTGAGGGGTAAAGCGGATGAGGTGAGGGGTGAGGAAGACGAGGTGATGGGTGAGGATGAGGTGAGGGGTGTGGACGAGGTGAAAGGTCAAGCGGACGACGTGAGGGGTGAGGACGAGGTGAGGAAGATGAGCTGAGGGGTTAGGAGGACGAGGTGAGGAGGACGAGGGGTGAAGAGGACGAGCTGAGGAGGACGAGGTGAGGGGTGAGGAGGACGAGGTGAGGGTGAGGAGGATGAGATGAGGGGTAAAGATGACGAGGCAAGGGGTGAGGAGGACGAGGCGAGGACGAGGTGAGGGGTGAGGAGGACTAAGTGAGGGGTGAGTACGAGACGAGGGGTGAGGAGAACGAGGGGTGAGGAGAACGAGGGGTGAGGAGGACGAGGCGAGGGGTGAGGAGGAGACGAGAGGTGAGAACGAGGGTTGAGGAGGACGAGGCGATGGGTGAGGAGGACGAGGTGAGGAGAGCGAGGGGTTAGAGAAGGACGAGGTGAGGGTGAGGGGGATGAGCTAAGGGGTAAAGATGACGAGGCGAGGACGAGGTGAGGGGTGAGGAGGACGAGGCGACCCGAGCTCGATTCCCGCTTACAGCCACCATCACCACTGCGTCCTGGATCTCGAGAGGTCGGTTCAGCCTTAAATTAGTATCTGGTACGATGTGTACACATCGCAACTCGGGAGAAAAAGGCAGCTGAGGGTGGTCCGGGCCACCCACACAGAACATGTGTGAAACCCAGAGATTATGCGTGAAACACGTGCAGATCATTAGAAAAACAGGCAAATATGTTGCGTGATATCAAAAATGGATCATGCGTAAAACACATACCGATCATACGCAAGAAACACACACTCAGGCAAAGCATGAAAACACACTCATATGCTGCTGTAGGATACGTTGGTTCAGCAGATGTACAGGGTGATGGATTACAATGTTAAGTTTTTTTTTTAAATGGCGATGAAGAATATTGTCCATTCATTTGCAGTCCAGCCGTACACTCATTCATTCACGTGCTATCTTTTCGTCTATGCATCGGTCAATCCGCAAGTCAATTATGCAAGAGGACTCAGTCCCCCCATGCCCCGCCCCCCTCTGCAAGTAGTAGCAGCTCCCTGCACCACCCAGCTAACCCCACACTGCATGCCGCGTTCTGCGCGATGCCTCAAGTTCAAGGTCGTGTGGGTAACACATTACCGTGGTGATTATTTGAAATGTAACTTTTTATTTTACCAGGTAAGTGAGCCATATAGCTCTTTTTAAGAAGCGATCTGGTCACAAATGTTAGTTTTAACGGAGTGGCTCATCTTGTGGAAATTTATAGCAGTAAAATACTCTAAACCAGGGGTCTCAAACTCGCGGCCCGCAGGCCAATTGTGGCCCGCGGAACGATATTTTCTGGCCCACTATGTGACATCAACTTTTATTTATTTTTTAATTATTATATATTTTTTACCATAGCTCAGGCTCGTGCCAGCTTCCGGTGTTTGTTGACATGTTAGCCAACGCGAATTAGCAACGTTAGTCACTTGGTTGAAACGTGATTCCGGAGTGACACCAAGTGGAAGGAAAATATATCCTGTCACCCAGTGCAAGGTACAGAGGACTTAGGAAGTGGGCGGACTCAACAAGTGTAATCGGTGACCTAATAAAGACAACAGAGTGTTGCAATAGGAAAGGGAAAAAAGCCAAATGTTGGTTAGAACCTGAATATTATAAAGAAGTTATAGATTATTACAAGAGAAACAAAGAAAAGGAAAAAGGACAGATATGTGCAATCGCAAAAGAAAATAATTTACCAAGAACAATTTAATCAAAAAGAGCAAGAAATTAAAAGATATAAAACATGAGACAATGCACTTGATGTTAAGAATTAAGACAGATGGAGTAACATGGACACCAGAGTTAGCTCAATGGCATCCAGAGAGATTCGGTAGAGCAGAAGGATATGTAGGATGTGAACAAAAAGAAGAAAATCTAGATCACTTTATTTATGAATGTGAAAGGTATAAACACCTGAGAGAGAACACGATTGATGAATTTAATAATGATAAGAAAAACGAAGTGCTCAAAAAAAGCATGAACATTGATAAAGTTTTCAAATACCTCTCAGAATATATAGAAAGGGCATACTAAATAAGATCCCAAATACTCAGGTATTGGGATAAAAACATGTAAATATATCACCCCCACCTTCCCTGAGCTTTCCAGGATGTTCAAGCGGACCATGTGCCTTTTTGGGAGCACATATCTGTGTGAAAAGCTCTTTTGCACCATGAACTTTAATAAGTCAAAGTACAGGTCCAAACTTACTGATGAGCATTTCAAGCCATACTGAGGGTCTCAATTGCTTCCTCCCTCAAGCCAAATGTGGCTCAGCTGTGTAAGAAGAGGAAGCGCTGCCAGGTCTCTGGAAACATGGAGTAGGTAAGAGAAGCCTATGTTCTGAAGAACCGTTCATGTTCTGAACTGTTATTAATAAAGATTGAGAAGATTGGATCAGTTGCACTTTTTTTTGGAATACTTGATGCGGCCCAGCCTCACCCAGACTCTACCTCCAGCGGCCCCCAGGTAAGTTGAGTTTGAGACTCCTGCTCTGAACGCATGTTTCTAAATATGGAGGGAAAAACTGGAAGACCTGGAGAACAATCCACGCGACCACAGGAGAGAGAGAGACATGCAAACTCCAAATATACAGGCGTCAGGGTCCGGATCGAACCCACAACCTCTTGCATACCAGGTGAAGGAGTTAACATCCCACCACCGCGGCACCCTTATGTACCAGGTTACACAGTCACGGACTCAAATGAAGACACAGTCCCTTCATTTAACAGTCTGTTCGATAAATAAGTTCTGTTAGCGAGCACCTATTAAGGCTAGCATGCCACACGAGGGGGTGGGTGGTCAGTTTTACCCAGGATAGCCCTATTGGCTCTTTTCAGGAGGGTTCTACCACATTTCCCAGCAATGATTACTAGGCACAGTATATTCCAACTGGGTAATTTGCGGGCAATTGTATTTAATTCGGTTAATCTGGTCCATGACGCTGGGATCTTCAACGTCCACTGAAGCAGACGGCACATGGTGTCTTTGCGGTGAACACGCCTGTAGCATTAAACAGGGCGGCCGCTGGATTCAAACCGCGAACATCTACGACAAGCGGCACACGTACAACTGCTACAGACACACGCCGAGTGTGTAATCACTCAATATGTGAGTGATTACACGCAACATTGTTGTGTGATTAAACACAACGTTGTTGTGTGTGTAATCACACACAAAAATATTGATGAGACGCAACGACGTTGTGTTGAGTGTAATCACAAACAACAACGTTGTGTTGAGTGTAATCACTCAAAACGACATTGTGTTGAGTGTAATCACTCACAACGACATTGTGTTGAGTGTAATTACACACAACGACGTTGTGTGTAATTACACACAGCGACGTTGTGTTTAGTGTAATCACTAACAACGACGTTGTGTTTAGTGTAATCACTAACAACGACGTTGTGTTTAGTGTAATCACTAACAACGACGTTGTGTTTAGTGTAATCACACACAGCGACGTTGTGTTGAGTGTAATCACAGGCAACAATGTTGATGACACACAGCGTCCAACAGAGGGCGTCGTAGTCGTGCCATGGGGAGGCGGCGAGTGATGAACGCCACTGCGGCGCCGCAAAGAGATCAGAGCCGTGATATTTATTTATTTGTACACTGGAGGAGGAATCCGATGAGCTACGAAGTTCTTTATCACAAACGTCCAGCGTCTTGGCCGTCACGATAGAACGAGGCCGATAAACGTGGAGGTATAAATGAGGGTGATGCTAAGTCGGTGTGCCGTGCCCTAAGTGAGGTTGCCATGGGCGTGTGCGTTGGCCGTGTCAGGAGCGGGTGAGGAGGACGAGGCAAGGGGTCAGGACGAGGTGAAGGGTAAGAAGAACGAGGTCAGGAGGTGAGGGGTGAGGAGGACGAGATGAGGGGTGAGGAGGACGAGGAGAGGGGTGAGGACGAGGTGTGAGGAGGTCGAGGGGTGAGGAGGACGAGGGGTGAGGAGGACGAGGGGTGAGGAGGACGAGGGGTGAGGAGGACGAGGGGTGAGGAGGACGAGGGGTGAGCAGGACGAGGGGTGAGGAGAGTGAGGGGTGAGGAGTAAGAAGAACGAGCTGTGGGGGTGAGGACGAGGTGAGGGGTGAGAACGAGGTGAGGGTTGAGGACAAGTGAGGTGGACGAGGTGAGGGGTGAGAATGAGGTGAGGGGTCAAGCGGACGACGTGAGGGGTAAGGAGGACGAGGTGAGGGGTGAGGAGGATGAGGAGCAGGGTGCGGTGGACGAGCGAGGGGTGAGGAGGACGAGGGGCGAGGAGGACGAGGTGAGGGCTTAAGAGAGCGAGGCGTGAGGAGAGCGAGGGGTGAGGAGAGCGAGGGGTGAGGAGAGCGAGGGGTGAGGAGGACGAGGGGTGAGGAGGACGAGGGGTGAGGAGGTGAGGAGCAGGGTGCGGTGGACGAGCGAGGGGTGAGGACGGGGGGTGAGAAGAAAAACGAGGTGTGGGGGTGAGGACGAGGGTTGAGAAGAGCGAGGGGTGAGGAGAGCAAGGGGAGAGCGAGGGGTGAGGAGGACGAGGGGTGAGGAGGACGAGGGGTGAGGAGGACGAGGGGTGAGGAGGACGAGGGGTGAGGACGAGTCGAGGGGTGAGGAGGAAGAGGTGAGGGGTATGAAGAACGCGGTGTGGGTGAGAAGGACGAGGGGTGAGGAGGACGAGGGGTGAGGAGGACGAGGGGTGAGGAGGACGAGGGGTGAGGAGGTGAGGGGTGCGGAGGACGAGCCGAGCGGTGAGGAGGACAAGATGAGGGGTAAGAAGAACGAGGTGTGGGGTGAGGAGGACGAGGCAAATGGTGAGGACAGCGAGGGGAGGGGAGGACGAGGAGTGAGGACGAGCTAAGGGTGAGGAGGACGAGGCGAGGGATAGGTGAGGGGTGAGGAGGACGAGGTGAGCGGTGAGGACGACGACGGGTGAGGAGGACGAGCTGAGGTGAGAGGTGAGGACGAGTCGAGGGGTGAAGAGGACGAGGTGAAAGGTGAGGCGGACTGTGGTTCACAATATCGTGCATAGTTTGGGTTGCATGGTCACAATCACACTGTGGCTTGACTTTAAATTTCTATTGCGTCGTTTCACGTTGTACGATCTGTTCTGGATGACCACAGTCAAACACTGGAGAGTTTTTAATTTTACATTTGTGCATCAGGTATCCGCATCTGCCATGGTTTGTGCAGATGCGGTTTAGGGGGACCATGATCTTCGTGGAATATCAAGCTCAGGGATCTTCTGCGTTGGGTTTTTCACAAGGTGTGTCAGTTCTTTTGAACTTACACTGATCATGTCGACTCTCTGCAGTGGCAATGTGAAACTATTAAAATAAAAAGGGATACAATTTTTCAAAAGTTGATTCTTACACGTGCAATTCAATACATGAATTGTCAGCTTAATAATAAATATTAATCGATTTAACCGATGTATCGCGCTGTTACTACTAACTAGCACAACTCTTTATTACGATCAGAGCATGTACAAAGTAAAATTTTAAGTAAAAATATATTTCCTGAAGTAATGATGGTTTATTCAAACTGTGTGCAATATCAAGCAACTTCGGAATGATTTCTGAAGCACTGCTGCAATGTTTGGTGCACTGCGATACTAACGCGGCGATCCGAGTTGGATTCCTAGCCATGGCTAACGTCAGTGGTGACTGATATCTGAACCAGTCCTGAACCTAATCCCCGCCCCCTTCACCAAGCGTGGTAAAGTTTGGTGCAACAACCCCCATGACCAAAGCAACGTGGCGAGGCCTTCATCAGGCAGTGGACTGCCAGAGGGGTGTAACACACACAATCATCAGTTTGTCTCGACAATCACTTGCATTGAACATTGAATCCTTAAGTTGCATTACCAATGGCATATTGGTGTGGCTCACTGACCCTTTGATGTGAAAGATTAAAGAACCCCAAGTGTCTGTCGCTGTGGCTCCAGATCCACCCAGGGCAGAGATCACAACCCCAGTCTCCTCCAACAGCTACCACAGACACAATAAAATCCGTCAACATCAGTTGGTTGACACCGCGGCGACCGCAAGGCAAACACCGGCTTAAAGCTAAACGATACGCATGGAGCTGCATCTCACAATGCAGTGCACGAAAACTGATTAAATATTACAGATTTAAGTTTGCATATTAAAACAAAATTCGCTCTCAATTTTAGTTTTCCAAATGCGCTATCGGCGTAATGTCAAGAGACAAATAAATCATCCATTCGTAAATCTCGCATAGCCGTGCAGGCCCTGTGTCATAAAATGCGGTGGGTGGCCTTTTATCTTGTACACAATAGGAGCCAACACTTTCACATTAGCTGTGTTATGAGATTGTGCGGCGCACGAGAGTCAAGCTGAAATTGTTATTCTCAGAGATGGAATTAGGAAAATGAAGTGCAAAACCCAAGTTTAATGAGACTGTAATTTTGTGCAGTCGCTGGTGAATGGGCTCGCACGATCGACTTGATAAGACTTGAGACCTCGGTTTCAACCCAAGCGGTCAAAATCCAGATTCAAGCCCAGAATCTCATTATTGCCAACACACCACTTTGATCTTTGAGCCACCCGTCCACTTTGCATATATAGTGTTATCATATATTTTATCTGAATGTCACCGCTGTACACTCAATTTTAACGGTGATTTTCAATATCTACCTTTGGGATGTTTGCCAAATTCACAGATATTTTTTAAGAGTGACAAGAGAAAACCCATGCATCTTACGTGACACTTTGTTGTGCTCTGCATTGGCAGTGATTACATAACGCTTAAACGTATTCGAGTTATCGACAAATGAGTTTTAAGTTCGTAATAATAAACTAATATTACCCCGCACAATTTTGGAAACAAACTTAACATTGAGCGCCACTCGGAGGCGGTAAGCAAACTCAAACTTTGCACGGGCAGTGTCGTACACCTACTTGCTGTACTGCCTCTTACCAGCTGGAGGCGGGTGGGCTCACGCACGCCACGTACGCACCTGGGCGTTGCGATGGAGGATGTCCAAGAAGGAGCCGAGGCCCAGGCTCGGGAGGTCGCGCGAGTCAAAAGCTCGGCAAGCTGCTTCTTCACGCGTGACAGCGCAGATAGGCTCGGGGGCTCTGCCATCTTACTTGCGTGGCTCAGCAGACGGACCAGATGCTCGGCTACCGCCTCTGCGAAGGAGAGAAGCAATGCCATTGTAGGAGAGGACAACGATGCTGTAACTCGCTCCAATAGGCTCAACAACTGCAACTCTCTCTCTGCCCCCCCACCCACCCCCACGTCTCATCTACGGCCTCCCGATACGTTTCATCATCACTCTCCAGATGACTAAAAAAACAAGTTTAACACGAAGGCCTTCGCGACCAATGATTATCCATAATTGAGATTTTTGGGTAACCATTCATATGAACCTTATGGCGGGACCCCGGGGTCCCATAAGTCCCCGCCTCCCGCATAAACATATTATATATAATATAATATATAATATAATTTAAACATTATATTATAATGTAAACATAAAGTTTGCTCTTTTTCACCAATGGGTTTGAAGGATGGTGGCAAGTGTTGTCTTGTTAAACTACGCCTTTAAAACTGGAAACTACTTACCTACAGTAGCTCTATTTAAATATACTATCGAAAATAAAATTTACTCCCCTCTGTCAATCATCGTGTTTCTCAGTGTGGATTTGTAAACACACTTGTTAAACAATACATAAAATAGTACGCGTTTTCAATGCGCTGTTCATATTGTAAAATGTGTTTATACCAATGTGACTCTACAGCAGTTGCAGAGCCGCACTTTTATATTATTCAGGTCAAAGCCAGATAAACAGTGGAGGATGAACATCCCATGAAGGCGGGGCAATTGTTGTGCAATCATTTCAGGTCAAATTTACAGGTGCGTTTTATTCATGCCACACAGGTAGAGAGTTGAGAGTGAAACCTGGCCCACTGGCATCGTGAATCACGGATCATGAGTCACCCGGACTTGTTGTGTTTGCTTATGGTTGCTATACAAGCCATCAAATCTACACCACGAAGAGAGTTGATGAACAAGTAGGAGAGTGTGTAACTGGATTACATTCATGTGCACAGGTGTTTCACATGTGAATATAAAATAAGGTCGACTCAAACGCTACTCTTTAGGATTTGGCACACTCAATAACATTTTAATTGATAAATAAAGACCAATAAACCACAATCAAATGGGTCATGCATCGATGTATCAATTGTAGCTACGGACTGCTTAAGAAGAAAATGATGAATGCAGATTCGAAGCGAGTTTAAACATGAATCTACACCATTTAAATATATTTTAAACAACCCGTTGCAAACATGACAGTAATTTGAAATGTAGCACTGTACATCAGAACAATTTGAAAGACGTTAGAGATTTGAAACTGTCCAAAAAGAAAGGAGGAAAATAAATTTATTTTTACATAATACAGGTTTTTTGCGTAAGATTGCGTAAATATAAAAATATGTCGGTAAACCCACCACCACCCGACAGCCAATTAGTAAGGTTTGTCACTTAAACAGAACATGCCAATGCGTTACTAGTACAGCACACCGGTTGTGTGTTAGAGAGCAAAGCCACAACATAAACAATCTGAGTACGTCGTTTCGCCAGTAATTACAACCAGCATCATCAGGAGACAGCCAGATTTGTGGATTTTTAAATGTAGATTTATTCAAATCTATATTTAAAAACATATAGAGAAACTGGAACATTATTATTACAGAATTTGGTTGGACATATGTCGAAAAGAGAATGACCCCAGCTTAGCTTGCAAGAACTAAGAGACACTGTGTGGCCATGTGGCCTTAATGAGAGAGACTGACTCCAGCTTAGCTTCTAATAACTAAGAGACACAGTGTGGCCATGTGGCCTTAATGAGAGAGACTGACTCCAGCTTAGGTCGCAAGAACTAAGAGACAGTGGCCATGTGGCCTTAATGAGAGAGACTGACTCCAGCTTAGCTTGTAAGAATTAAGAGACAGTGTGGCCATGTGGCCTTAATGAGAGAGACTGACTCCAGCTTAGCTTGCAAAAACTAAGAGACACAGTGTGGCCATGTGGCCTTAATGAGGTAGACTGACTCCAGCTTAGCTTGCAAGAACTAAGATACACTGTGGCCATGTGGCCTTAATGAGAGAGACTGACTCCAGCTTAGCTTGCAAGAACTAAGAGACACAGTGTGGCCATGTGGCCTTAATGAGAGAGACTGACTCAAGCTTAGCTTGCAAGAACTAAGAGACACTGTGTGGCCATGTGGCCTTAATGAGAGAGACTGACTCCAGCTTAGCTTCTAATAACTAAGAGACACAGTGTGGCCATGTGGCCTTAATGAGAGAGACTGACTCCAGCTTAGGTCGCAAGAACTAAGAGACAGTGGCCATGTGGCCTTAATGAGAGAGACTGACTCCAGCTTAGCTTGTAAGAATTAAGAGACAGTGTGGCCATGTGGCCTTAATGAGAGAGACTGACTCCAGCTTAGCTTGCAAAAACTAAGAGACACAGTGTGGCCATGTGGCCTTAATGAGATAGACTGACTCCAGCTTAGCTTGCAAGAACTAAGATACACTGTGGCCATGTGGCCTTAATGAGAGAGACTGACTCCAGCTTAGCTTGCAAGAACTAAGAGACACAGTGTGGCCATGTGGCCTTAATGAGAGAGACAGACTCCAGCTTAGCTTCTAATAACTAAGAGACACAGTGTGGCCATGTGGCCTTAATGAGAGAGACTGACTCCAGCTTAGGTCGCAAGAACTAAGGGACAGTGGCCATGTGGCCTTAATGAGAGAGACTGACTCCAGCTTAGCTTGTAAGAATTAAGAGACAGTGTGGCCATGTGGCCTTAATGAGAGAGACTGACTCCAGCTTAGCTTGCAAAAACTAAGAGACACAGTGTGGCCATGTGGCCTTAATGAGGTAGACTGACTCCAGCTTAGCTTGCAAGAACTAAGATACACTGTGGCCATGTGGCCTTAATGAGAGAGACTGACTCCAGCTTAGCTTGCAAGAACTAAGAGACACAGTGTGGCCATGTGGCCTTAATGAGAGAGACTGACTCAAGCTTAGCTTGCAAGAACTAAGAGACACTGTGTGGCCATGTGGCCTTAATGAGAGAGACTGACTCCAGCTTAGCTTCTAATAACTAAGAGACACAGTGTGGCCATGTGGCCTTAATGAGAGAGACTGACTCCAGCTTAGGTCGCAAGAACTAAGAGACAGTGGCCATGTGGCCTTAATGAGAGAGACTGACTCCAGCTTAGCTTGTAAGAATTAAGAGACAGTGTGGCCATGTGGCCTTAATGAGAGAGACTGACTCCAGCTTAGCTTGCAAAAACTAAGAGACACAGTGTGGCCATGTGGCCTTAATGAGATAGACTGACTCCAGCTTAGCTTGCAAGAACTAAGATACACTGTGGCCATGTGGCCTTAATGAGAGAGACTGACTCCAGCTTAGCTTGCAAGAACTAAGAGACACAGTGTGGCCATGTGGCCTTAATGAGAGAGACTGACTCCAGCTTAGCTTGCAAGAACTAAGAGACACAGTGTGGCCATGTGGCCTTAATGAGAGAGACTGGCTCTAGCTTAGCTTGCAAGAACGAAGAGACACAGTGTGGCCATGTGGCCTTAATGAGAGAGACTGACTCCAGCTTAGCTTGCAAGAACTAAGAGACACGGTGTGGCCATGTGGCCTTAATGAGAGAGACTGACTCTAGCTTCGCTTGCAAGAACTAAGAGACACAGTGTAGCCATGTGGCATTAATGAGAGAGACTCACTCCAACTTAGCTTGCAAGAACTAAGAGACACAGTGTGGCCATGTGGCCTTAATGAGAGAGACTCACTCCAGCTTAGCTTGCAAGAACTAAGAGACACAGTGTAGCCATGTGGCCTTAATGAGAGAGACTCACTCCAGCTTAGCTTGCAAGAACTAAGAGACACAGTCTAGCCATGTGGCCTTAATGAGAGAGACTCACTCCAGCTTAGCTTGCAAGAACTAAGAGACACAGTGTGGCCATGTGGCCTTAATGAGAGAGACTGACTCAAGCTTAGCTTGCAAGAACTAAGAGACACTGTGTGGCCATGTGGCCTTAATGAGAGAGACTGACTCCAGCTTAGCTTCTAATAACTAAGATACACAGTGTGGCCATGTGGCCTTAATGAGAGAGACTGACTCCAGCTTAGGTCGCAAGAACTAAGAGACAGTGGCCATGTGGCCTTAATGAGAGAGACTGACTCCAGCTTAGCTTGTAAGAATTAAGAGACAGTGTGGCCATGTGGCCTTAATGAGAGAGACTGACTCCAGCTTAGCTTGCAAAAACTAAGAGACACAGTGTGGCCATGTGGCCTTAATGAGATAGACTGACTCCAGCTTAGCTTGCAAGAACTAAGATACACTGTGGCCATGTGGCCTTAATGAGAGAGACTGACTCCAGCTTAGCTTGCAAGAACTAAGAGACACAGTGTGGCCATGTGGCCTTAATGAGAGAGACTGACTCCAGCTTAGCTTGCAAGAACTAAGAGACACAGTGTGGCCATGTGGCCTTAATGAGAGAGACTGGCTCCAGCTTAGCTTGCAAGAACGAAGAGACACAGTGTGGCCATGTGGCCTTAATGAGAGAGACTGACTCCAGCTTAGCTTGCAAGAACTAAGAGACACGGTGTGGCCATGTGGCCTTAATGAGAGAGACTGACTCTAGCTTCGCTTGCAAGAACTAAGAGACACAGTGTAGCCATGTGGCATTAATGAGAGAGACTCACTCCAACTTAGCTTGCAAGAACTAAGAGACACAGTGTGGCCATGTGGCCTTAATGAGAGAGACTCACTCCAGCTTAGCTTGCAAGAACTAAGAGACACAGTGTAGCCATGTGGCCTTAATGAGAGAGACTCACTCCAGCTTAGCTTGCAAGAACTAAGAGACACAGTCTAGCCATGTGGCCTTAATGAGAGGGACTCACTCCAGCTTAGCTTGCAAGAACTAAGAGACACAGTGTGGCCATGTGGCCTTAATGAGAGAGACTGACTCCAGCTTAGCTTGCAAGAACTAAGATACACTGTGGCCATGTGGCCTTAATGAGAGAGACTGACTCCAGCTTAGCTTGCAAGAACTAAGAGACACAGTGTGGCCATGTGGCCTTAATGAGAGAGACTGACTCCAGCTTAGCTTGCAATAACTAAGAGACACAGTGTGGCCATGTGGCCTTAATGAGAGAGACTGACTCCAGCTTAGCTTGCAAGAACTAACAGACAGTGGCCATGTGGCCTTAATGAGAGAGACTGACTCCAGCTTAGCTTGTAAGAATTAAGAGACAGTGTGGCCATGTGGCCTTAATGAGAGAGACTGACTCCAGCTTAGCTTGCAAGAACTAAGATACACTGTGGCCATGTGGCCTTAATGAGAGAGACTGACTCCAGCTTAGCTTGCAAGAACTAAGAGACACAGTGTGGCCATGTGGTCTTAATGAGAGAGACTGACTCCAGCTTAGCTTGCAAGAACTAAGAGACACAGTGTGGCCATGTGGCCTTAATGAGAGAGACTGGCTCCAGCTTAGCTTGCAAGAACTGAGAGACACAGTGTGGCCATGTGGCCTTAATGAGAGAGACTGACTCCAGCTTGGCTTGCAAGAACTAAGAGACACGGTGTGGCCATGTGGCCTTAATGAGAGAGACTGACTCCAGCTTAGCTTGCAAGAACTAAGAGACACAGTGTAGCCATGTGGCATTAATGACAGAGACTCACTCCAACTTATCTTGCAAGAACTAAGAGACACAGTGTGGCCATGTGGCCTTAATGAAAGAGACTGACTCCAGCTTAGCTTGCAAGAACTAAGAGACACAGTGTGGCCATGTGGCCTTAATGAGAGAGACTGACTCCAGCTTAGCTTGCAAGAACTAAGAGACACAGTGTGGCCATGTGGCCTTAATGAGAAAGACTGGCTCCAGCTTCGCTTGCAAGAACGAAGAGACACAGTGTAGCCATGTGGCATTAATGAGAGAGACTCACTCCAACTTAGCTTGCAAGAACTAAGAGACACAGCGTGGCCATGTGGCCTTAATGAGAGAGACTCACTCCAGCTTAGCTTGCAAGAACTAAGAGACACAGTGTGGCCATGTGGCCTTAATGAGAGGGACTGACTCCAGCTTAGCTTGCAAGAACTAAGAGACACAGTGTGGCCATGTGGCCTTAATGAGAGAGACTGACTCCAGCATTGCTTGCAAGAACTAAGATACACTGTGGCCATGTGGCCTTAATGAGAGAGACTGACTCCAGCTTAGCTTGCAAGAACTAAGAGACACAGTGTGGTCATGTGGCCTTAATGAGAGAGACTGACTCCAGCTTAGCTTGCAATAACTAAGAGACACAGTGTGGCCATGTGGCCTTAATGAGAGAGACTGACTCCAGCTTAGCTTGTAAGAATTAAGAGACAGTGTGGCCATGTGGCCTTAATGAGAGAGACTGACTCCAGCTTAGCTTGCAATAACTAAGAGACACAGTGTGGCCATGTGGCCTTAATGAGAGAGACTCACTCCAGCTTAGCTTGCAAGAACTAAGAGACACAGTGCAGCCATGTGGCATTAATGAGAGAGACTCACTCCAGCTTAGCTTGCAAGAACTAAGAGACACAGTGTGGCCATGTGGCCTTAATGAGAGGGACTGACTCCAGCTTAGCTTGCAAGAACTAAGAGACACTGTGGCCATGTGGCCTTAATGAGAGAGACTGACTCCAGCTTAGCTTGCAAGAACTAAGATACACTGTGGCCATGTGGCCTTAATGAGAGAGACTGACTCCAGCTTAGCTTGCAAGAACTAAGAGACACAGTGTGGCCATGTGGCCTTAATGAGATAGACTGACTCCAGCTTAGCTTGCAAGAACTAAGATACACTGTGGCCATGTGGCCTTAATGAGAGAGACTGACTCCAGCTTAGCTTGCAAGAACTAAGAGACACAGTGTGGCCATGTGGCCTTAATGAGAGAGACTCACTCCAGCTTAGCTTGCAAGAAATAAGAGACACAGTGTGGCCATGTGGCCTTAATGAGAAAGACTGGCTCCAGCTTAGCTTGCAAGAACTAAGAGACACAGTGTGGCCATGTGGCCTTAATGAGAGAGACTGACTCCAGCTTAGCTTGCAAGAACTAAGAGACACGGTGTGGCCATGTGGCCTTAATGAGAGAGACTGACTCCAGCTTAGCTTGCAAGAACTAAGAGACACAGTGTAGCCATGTGGCATTAATGAGAGAGACTCACTCCAACTTAGCTTGCAAGAACTAAGAGACACAGTGTGGCCATGTGGCCTTAATGAGAGAGACTCACTCCAGCTTAGCTTGCAAGAACTAAGAGACACAGTGCAGCCATGTGGCATTAATGAGAGAGACTCACTCCAGCTTAGCTTGCAAGAACTAAGAGACACAGTGTGGCCATGTGGCCTTAATGAGAGGGACTGACTCCAGCTTAGCTTGCAAGAACTAAGAGACACAGTATGGCCATGTGGCCTTAATGAGAGAGACTGACTCCAGCTTAGCTTGCAAGAACTAAGAGACAGTGTGGCCATGTGGCCTTAATGAGAGAGACTGACTCCAGCTTAGCTTGCAAGAACTAAGAGACACAGTGTCGCCATGTGGCCTTAATGAGAGAGACTGGCTCCAGCTTAGCTTGCAAGAATTAAGAGACACAGTGTGGCCATGTGGCCTTAATGAGAGAGACTGACTCCAGCTTAGCTTGCAAGAACTAAGAGACACGGTGTGGCCATGTGGCCTTAATGAGAGAGACTGACTCCAGCTTAGCTTGCAAGAACTAAGAGACACAGTGTAGCCATGTGGCATTAATGAGAGAGACTCACTCCAACTTAGCTTGCAAGAACTAAGAGACACAGTGTGGCCATGTGGCCTTAATGAGAGAGACTCACTCCAGCTTAGCTTGCAAGAACTAAGAGACACAGTGTAGCCATGTGGCCTTAATGAGAGAGACTCACTCCAGCTTAGCTTGCAAGAACTAAGAGACACAGTGTGGCCATGTGGCCTTAATGAGAGGGACTGACTCCAGCTTAGCTTGCAAGAACTAAGAGACACAGTGTGGCCATGTGGCCTTAATGAGAGAGACTGACTCCAGCTCAGCTTGCAAGAACTAAGATACACTGTGGCCATGTGGCCTTAATGAGAGAGACTGACTCCAGCTTATCTTGCAAGAACTAAGAGACACAGTGTGGCCATGTGGCCTTAATGAGAGAGACTGACTCCAGCTTAGCTTGCCAGAACTAAGAGACACAGTGTGGCCATGTGGCCTTAATGAGAGAGACTGACTCCAGCTTAGCTTGCAAAAACTAAGAGACACAGTGTGGCCATGTGGCCTTAATGAGAGAGACTGACTCCAGCTTAGCTTGCAAGAACTAAGAGACAGTGTGGCCATGTGGCCTTAATGAGAGAGACTGACTCCAGCTTAGCTTGCAAGAACTAAGAGACACAGTGTGGCCATGTGGCCTTAATGAGAGAGACTGACTCCAGCTTAGCTTGCAAGAACTAAGAGACACAGTGTGGCCATGCGGCCTTAATGAGAGAGACTGACTCCAGCTTAGCTTGCAAGAACTAAGAGACACAGTGTGGCCATGTGGCCTTAATGAGAGAGACTGACTCCAGCTTAGCTTGCCAGAACTAAGAGACACAGTGTGGCCATGTGGCCTTAATGAGAGAGACTGACTCCAGCTCAGCTTGCAAGAACTAAGATACACTGTGGCCATGTGGCCTTAATGAGAGAGACTGACTCCAGCTTAGCTTGCAAAAACTAAGAGACACAGTGTGGCCATGTGGCCTTAATGAGGTAGACTGACTCCAGCTTAGCTTGCAAGAACTAAGATACACTGTGGCCATGTGGCCTTAATGAGAGAGACTGACTCCAGCTTAGCTTGCAAGAACTAAGAGACACAGTGTGGCCATGTGGCCTTAATGAGAGAGACTGACTCAAGCTTAGCTTGCAAGAACTAAGAGACACTGTGTGGCCATGTGGCCTTAATGAGAGAGACTGACTCCAGCTTAGCTTCTAATAACTAAGAGACACAGTGTGGCCATGTGGCCTTAATGAGAGAGACTGACTCCAGCTTAGGTCGCAAGAACTAAGAGACAGTGGCCATGTGGCCTTAATGAGAGAGACTGACTCCAGCTTAGCTTGTAAGAATTAAGAGACAGTGTGGCCATGTGGCCTTAATGAGAGAGACTGACTCCAGCTTAGCTTGCAAAAACTAAGAGACACAGTGTGGCCATGTGGCCTTAATGAGATAGACTGACTCCAGCTTAGCTTGCAAGAACTAAGATACACTGTGGCCATGTGGCCTTAATGAGAGAGACTGACTCCAGCTTAGCTTGCAAGAACTAAGAGACACAGTGTGGCCATGTGGCCTTAATGAGAGAGACTGACTCCAGCTTAGCTTGCAAGAACTAAGAGACACAGTGTGGCCATGTGGCCTTAATGAGAGAGACTGGCTCTAGCTTAGCTTGCAAGAACGAAGAGACACAGTGTGGCCATGTGGCCTTAATGAGAGAGACTGACTCCAGCTTAGCTTGCAAGAACTAAGAGACACGGTGTGGCCATGTGGCCTTAATGAGAGAGACTGACTCTAGCTTCGCTTGCAAGAACTAAGAGACACAGTGTAGCCATGTGGCATTAATGAGAGAGACTCACTCCAACTTAGCTTGCAAGAACTAAGAGACACAGTGTGGCCATGTGGCCTTAATGAGAGAGACTCACTCCAGCTTAGCTTGCAAGAACTAAGAGACACAGTGTAGCCATGTGGCCTTAATGAGAGAGACTCACTCCAGCTTAGCTTGCAAGAACTAAGAGACACAGTCTAGCCATGTGGCCTTAATGAGAGAGACTCACTCCAGCTTAGCTTGCAAGAACTAAGAGACACAGTGTGGCCATGTGGCCTTAATGAGAGAGACTGACTCAAGCTTAGCTTGCAAGAACTAAGAGACACTGTGTGGCCATGTGGCCTTAATGAGAGAGACTGACTCCAGCTTAGCTTCTAATAACTAAGATACACAGTGTGGCCATGTGGCCTTAATGAGAGAGACTGACTCCAGCTTAGGTCGCAAGAACTAAGAGACAGTGGCCATGTGGCCTTAATGAGAGAGACTGACTCCAGCTTAGCTTGTAAGAATTAAGAGACAGTGTGGCCATGTGGCCTTAATGAGAGAGACTGACTCCAGCTTAGCTTGCAAAAACTAAGAGACACAGTGTGGCCATGTGGCCTTAATGAGATAGACTGACTCCAGCTTAGCTTGCAAGAACTAAGATACACTGTGGCCATGTGGCCTTAATGAGAGAGACTGACTCCAGCTTAGCTTGCAAGAACTAAGAGACACAGTGTGGCCATGTGGCCTTAATGAGAGAGACTGACTCCAGCTTAGCTTGCAAGAACTAAGAGACACAGTGTGGCCATGTGGCCTTAATGAGAGAGACTGGCTCCAGCTTAGCTTGCAAGAACGAAGAGACACAGTGTGGCCATGTGGCCTTAATGAGAGAGACTGACTCCAGCTTAGCTTGCAAGAACTAAGAGACACGGTGTGGCCATGTGGCCTTAATGAGAGAGACTGACTCTAGCTTCGCTTGCAAGAACTAAGAGACACAGTGTAGCCATGTGGCATTAATGAGAGAGACTCACTCCAACTTAGCTTGCAAGAACTAAGAGACACAGTGTGGCCATGTGGCCTTAATGAGAGAGACTCACTCCAGCTTAGCTTGCAAGAACTAAGAGACACAGTGTAGCCATGTGGCCTTAATGAGAGAGACTCACTCCAGCTTAGCTTGCAAGAACTAAGAGACACAGTCTAGCCATGTGGCCTTAATGAGAGGGACTCACTCCAGCTTAGCTTGCAAGAACTAAGAGACACAGTGTGGCCATGTGGCCTTAATGAGAGAGACTGACTCCAGCTTAGCTTGCAAGAACTAAGATACACTGTGGCCATGTGGCCTTAATGAGAGAGACTGACTCCAGCTTAGCTTGCAAGAACTAAGAGACACAGTGTGGCCATGTGGCCTTAATGAGAGAGACTGACTCCAGCTTAGCTTGCAATAACTAAGAGACACAGTGTGGCCATGTGGCCTTAATGAGAGAGACTGACTCCAGCTTAGCTTGCAAGAACTAACAGACAGTGGCCATGTGGCCTTAATGAGAGAGACTGACTCCAGCTTAGCTTGTAAGAATTAAGAGACAGTGTGGCCATGTGGCCTTAATGAGAGAGACTGACTCCAGCTTAGCTTGCAAGAACTAAGATACACTGTGGCCATGTGGCCTTAATGAGAGAGACTGACTCCAGCTTAGCTTGCAAGAACTAAGAGACACAGTGTGGCCATGTGGTCTTAATGAGAGAGACTGACTCCAGCTTAGCTTGCAAGAACTAAGAGACACAGTGTGGCCATGTGGCCTTAATGAGAGAGACTGGCTCCAGCTTAGCTTGCAAGAACTGAGAGACACAGTGTGGCCATGTGGCCTTAATGAGAGAGACTGACTCCAGCTTGGCTTGCAAGAACTAAGAGACACGGTGTGGCCATGTGGCCTTAATGAGAGAGACTGACTCCAGCTTAGCTTGCAAGAACTAAGAGACACAGTGTAGCCATGTGGCATTAATGAGAGAGACTCACTCCAACTTATCTTGCAAGAACTAAGAGACACAGTGTGGCCATGTGGCCTTAATGAAAGAGACTGACTCCAGCTTAGCTTGCAAGAACTAAGAGACACAGTGTGGCCATGTGGCCTTAATGAGAGAGACTGACTCCAGCTTAGCTTGCAAGAACTAAGAGACACAGTGTGGCCATGTGGCCTTAATGAGAAAGACTGGCTCCAGCTTCGCTTGCAAGAACGAAGAGACACAGTGTAGCCATGTGGCATTAATGAGAGAGACTCACTCCAACTTAGCTTGCAAGAACTAAGAGACACAGCGTGGCCATGTGGCCTTAATGAGAGAGACTCACTCCAGCTTAGCTTGCAAGAACTAAGAGACACAGTGTGGCCATGTGGCCTTAATGAGAGGGACTGACTCCAGCTTAGCTTGCAAGAACTAAGAGACACAGTGTGGCCATGTGGCCTTAATGAGAGAGACTGACTCCAGCATTGCTTGCAAGAACTAAGATACACTGTGGCCATGTGGCCTTAATGAGAGAGACTGACTCCAGCTTAGCTTGCAAGAACTAAGAGACACAGTGTGGTCATGTGGCCTTAATGAGAGAGACTGACTCCAGCTTAGCTTGCAATAACTAAGAGACACAGTGTGGCCATGTGGCCTTAATGAGAGAGACTGACTCCAGCTTAGCTTGTAAGAATTAAGAGACAGTGTGGCCATGTGGCCTTAATGAGAGAGACTGACTCCAGCTTAGCTTGCAATAACTAAGAGACACAGTGTGGCCATGTGGCCTTAATGAGAGAGACTCACTCCAGCTTAGCTTGCAAGAACTAAGAGACACAGTGCAGCCATGTGGCATTAATGAGAGAGACTCACTCCAGCTTAGCTTGCAAGAACTAAGAGACACAGTGTGGCCATGTGGCCTTAATGAGAGGGACTGACTCCAGCTTAGCTTGCAAGAACTAAGAGACACTGTGGCCATGTGGCCTTAATGAGAGAGACTGACTCCAGCTTAGCTTGCAAGAACTAAGATACACTGTGGCCATGTGGCCTTAATGAGAGAGACTGACTCCAGCTTAGCTTGCAAGAACTAAGAGACACAGTGTGGCCATGTGGCCTTAATGAGATAGACTGACTCCAGCTTAGCTTGCAAGAACTAAGATACACTGTGGCCATGTGGCCTTAATGAGAGAGACTGACTCCAGCTTAGCTTGCAAGAACTAAGAGACACAGTGTGGCCATGTGGCCTTAATGAGAGAGACTCACTCCAGCTTAGCTTGCAAGAAATAAGAGACACAGTGTGGCCATGTGGCCTTAATGAGAAAGACTGGCTCCAGCTTAGCTTGCAAGAACTAAGAGACACAGTGTGGCCATGTGGCCTTAATGAGAGAGACTGACTCCAGCTTAGCTTGCAAGAACTAAGAGACACGGTGTGGCCATGTGGCCTTAATGAGAGAGACTGACTCCAGCTTAGCTTGCAAGAACTAAGAGACACAGTGTAGCCATGTGGCATTAATGAGAGAGACTCACTCCAACTTAGCTTGCAAGAACTAAGAGACACAGTGTGGCCATGTGGCCTTAATGAGAGAGACTCACTCCAGCTTAGCTTGCAAGAACTAAGAGACACAGTGCAGCCATGTGGCATTAATGAGAGAGACTCACTCCAGCTTAGCTTGCAAGAACTAAGAGACACAGTGTGGCCATGTGGCCTTAATGAGAGGGACTGACTCCAGCTTAGCTTGCAAGAACTAAGAGACACAGTATGGCCATGTGGCCTTAATGAGAGAGACTGACTCCAGCTTAGCTTGCAAGAACTAAGAGACAGTGTGGCCATGTGGCCTTAATGAGAGAGACTGACTCCAGCTTAGCTTGCAAGAACTAAGAGACACAGTGTCGCCATGTGGCCTTAATGAGAGAGACTGGCTCCAGCTTAGCTTGCAAGAATTAAGAGACACAGTGTGGCCATGTGGCCTTAATGAGAGAGACTGACTCCAGCTTAGCTTGCAAGAACTAAGAGACACGGTGTGGCCATGTGGCCTTAATGAGAGAGACTGACTCCAGCTTAGCTTGCAAGAACTAAGAGACACAGTGTAGCCATGTGGCATTAATGAGAGAGACTCACTCCAACTTAGCTTGCAAGAACTAAGAGACACAGTGTGGCCATGTGGCCTTAATGAGAGAGACTCACTCCAGCTTAGCTTGCAAGAACTAAGAGACACAGTGTAGCCATGTGGCCTTAATGAGAGAGACTCACTCCAGCTTAGCTTGCAAGAACTAAGAGACACAGTGTGGCCATGTGGCCTTAATGAGAGGGACTGACTCCAGCTTAGCTTGCAAGAACTAAGAGACACAGTGTGGCCATGTGGCCTTAATGAGAGAGACTGACTCCAGCTCAGCTTGCAAGAACTAAGATACACTGTGGCCATGTGGCCTTAATGAGAGAGACTGACTCCAGCTTATCTTGCAAGAACTAAGAGACACAGTGTGGCCATGTGGCCTTAATGAGAGAGACTGACTCCAGCTTAGCTTGCCAGAACTAAGAGACACAGTGTGGCCATGTGGCCTTAATGAGAGAGACTGACTCCAGCTTAGCTTGCAAAAACTAAGAGACACAGTGTGGCCATGTGGCCTTAATGAGAGAGACTGACTCCAGCTTAGCTTGCAAGAACTAAGAGACAGTGTGGCCATGTGGCCTTAATGAGAGAGACTGACTCCAGCTTAGCTTGCTAGAACTAAGAGACACAGTGTGGCCATGTGGCCTTAATGAGAGAGACTGACTCCAGCTTAGCTTGCAAGAACTAAGAGACACAGTGTGGCCATGCGGCCTTAATGAGAGAGACTGACTCCAGCTTAGCTTGCAAGAACTAAGAGACACAGTGTGGCCATGTGGCCTTAATGAGAGAGACTGACTCCAGCTTAGCTTGCCAGAACTAAGAGACACAGTGTGGCCATGTGGCCTTAATGAGAGAGACTGACTCCAGCTCAGCTTGCAAGAACTAAGATACACTGTGGCCATGTGGCCTTAATGAGAGAGACTGACTCCAGCTTAGCTTGCAAGAACTAAGAGACACAATGTGGCCATGTGGCCTTAATGAGAGAGACTTACTCCAGCTTAGCTTGCCAGAACTAAGAGACACAGTGTGGCCATGTGGCCTTAATGAGAGAGACTGACTCCAGCTTAGCTTGCAAAAACTAAGAGACACAGTGTGGCCATGTGGCCTTAATGAGAGAGACTGACTCCAGCTTAGCTTGCAAGAACTAAAAGACAGTGTGGCCATGTGGCCTTAATGAGAGAGACTGACTCCAGCTTAGCTTGCAAGAACTAAGAGACACAGTGGGCCATGTGGCCTTAATGAGAGAGACTGACTCCAGCTTAGCTTGCAAGAACTAAGAGACACAGTGTGGCCATGCGGCCTTAATGAGAGAGACTGACTCCAGCTTAGCTTGCAAGAACTAAGAGACACAGTGTGGTCATGTGGCCTTAATGAGAGAGACTGACTCCAGCTTAGTTTGCCAGAACTAAGAGACACAGTGTGGCCATGTGGCCTTAATGAGAGAGACTGACTCCAGCTTAGCTTGCCAGAACTAAGAGACACAGTGTGGCCATGTGGCCTTAATGAGAGAGACTGACTCCAGCTTAGCTTGCAAAAACTAAGAGACACAGTGTGGCCATGTGGCCTTAATGAGAGAGACTGACTCCAGCTTAGCTTGCAAGAACTAAGAGACAGTGTGGCCATGTGGCCTTAATGAGAGAGACTGACTCCAGCTTAGCTTGCAAGAACTAAGAGACACAGTGTGGCCATGTGGCCTTAATGAGAGAGACTGACTCCAGCTTAGCTCGCAAGAACTAAGAGACACAGTGTGGCCATGTGGCCTTAATGAGAGAGACTGACTCCAGCTTAGCTTGCCAGAACTAAGAGACACAGTGTGGCCATGTGGCCTTAATGAGAGAGACTGACTCCAGCTTAGCTTGCAAGAACTAAGAGACACAGTGTGGCCATGTGGCCTTAATGAGAGAGACTGACTCCAGCTTAGCTTGCAAGAACTAAGAGACACAGTGTGGCCATGTGGCCTTAATGAGAGAGACCGGCAGAACAAAGTTGACGTTGGAATGAAGACAAATGGACGAGGAAGGACACGGACTGCGTTTCACGCATCGCCGAGTGCGTCTCGAAACCTTACCACGCCTACATCTATTAACGGACATCGATTAAAGTGGTCCCATTAGATGTACAATTAGTCTGCATCTTTAGTACACATTTAATGCCTAGGAATATAAAACATGTTGTAAGAGAATACAGGTCGTTTAAACAAATTCAAATATTGCTTACTACAACCAAAGCTCTTTGAAGAGTCGTAATTTAAAATCAAATGGCAGAGCAAAAGATTTTAATTAATTTCACTGCTCAAGAAAGTCGTCCGCTCAGAAAGCGCGTTGTGACGGAGCGCGTTCCGCGTTGTGCGAGAAGCGTTCCCTAACGTAAAGAAAACGCGTTGAAGTGAAAACGCGTTATCGTGTGAACACGCGGGACAGACCCAGGTGTTGTGGGTTAACTCCCCGAGAAAAAACTTTCTTCCAACTTTGTGTTTTATACGCCCGGTGCTCCGCCAATAATTGTTGTGAGCGTCGCTCCTCTGCCCTCTGTTGTTCATGGAGGGAGACTGCACCCCAGTGCCCAGTATCATCCTCCGCGAGCCTCTTCAAAATGCTGATATTGATACCGCTGGAAGCAGTCATCGAGCTTGACCTCACCTCACAACAGTGCAATTTTAACAGCTCAACATCAAAACACAATGATGGGTCGCTTGCATCAATCGCACAACATCCCATCATTGACTCTCAGCTGTTACTTGTGTAGAGGGGGTCACGTGTGTCACCATAATTGCCCTAATCCTGCAACACGTGCTGCGTAATATTTTCCTTGCCACATTACCTGTGACACACATAATGAGGACAACCGGTAAGTCAAATGAAACCAGAGGTGGGAAACCTGTTCTTTATTATATTATTAATAAGCAATGTGAACACGACTTTTATAAACACTTATGCAGCTATACACGTGCCACATTGTCCAGAAATTCGGTTGATACTAATAGGGTTTATTTGCCAGTATTGTAGATTATTTAAATTACATTTGTTTGGGCGGCAGGGTGGTGCAGTGGTCACGCCCATGCATGACATCTTCTGAAGGACTGCCTGGCTTCGCTTTCCTCATTCTGGTCCCTTTCTCTGTGTGGGTTTACTCCCATAGCAAAACAACAACATACAATGTAACTGGTACTAGCCAAACATCCAAATTACTCCTGCGAAAAGTTGGCAGGCCCCTCCTGAAAAGGAGTCTTGAGACTCAGTGAGATTGCTTGTGTGGCGATCGAAACATCGTGATCCATTATTATTTTTTCTACCTACGTGACTTTACCGAAAGAACCAAAGAGTAAGGATTCCTGCAGTCACGAAAGCTTCAAATCAAGATTAATGAGTGTTTACATGTGGGAAGAAATCGGAGCACCTGGAGAAATCCAAGCAAATGGGGGGGCCAACGCTCTACCACAAATCTACAGATGGAACAGGCAGAGTCCACATTATTCCACACCGCCTTCTCTACCTCCTTGACGACCAAGGGGTGGGAGTTGTCGCAACATTTTTGTAATCCACCAACCCTCACCTCCACGCAGTCGTGGATTACAAGCATACATAGCCCCCACAACCACCCGGCTAAAGTAGCTGTAATGCACATCTAAAATTCTGCAAAAGTTGATGGGGCAAAGGTCGTAGGTCAATTGGTTTGATTTCTATGCACATTTAGATTCGCATTCGGCCTTAATGGAACAGGTGGAGTCCAAAAGCAAAGTGGATGTACTGATTGTATCTTCATTGCGGGACTCATCCAGCAGTGGATTGACATGGGCTTCAGGTATCCACGTGTGGACGGGTAATAAACACTGGGGCCACCTGGCGGTAAATGTTTGCCGGTGCACATTGACACCGACTCACACGTCACTGGCCCCAGGCAGCCCCCAGCCACTGGCGTGCAACACAGCGAAGGGAATCTCCCACCAATGAGAACCACGCACAACCCAGGGTGCAGTCCTATAACTTGGACTCGCAAACACAACAAAACCCATGGCCGCCAACCCACACGGTTTACCCGTATTCTGTTGGGGGAAAGTGAGTTGTGAGGTCCATACGGCAGACGGCCGTTTCAATACGGGCAACATTTGTGTTAAGTTTATTTGTGTGTTTCTCCCTTGTCATGGGACTTATAAGGGGCACGGGGTGACCAACAAGGTCTGAATTGTTCTGTAATAAGGTAGGCACTGATGAGGGGTTGACAGCAATGCAAACACCACACAATACAAAACGCCAAACGGCCAGTACCAATAAAAAATAATAATACATAACTGTCCAATGAGTAATAAGATAATTAAGATCAAAGAAACGCGTTCCTTAAATTGATCAAGTTTATTGTTGCAAGAGTTTGGGAAAACAGGAAGACCGGGTGTGGATTCCAGAGTGGAGCAGTGGAAACTGATAAATCTGAAAAGAAGAGTGAGGTGACCTGCATGGTGGTGAGCGGTTGGGTGAGTAAATGGGTGAGTGTTTGAGTAAACGAGTGGAGGAGTGTGTGATAGGGTGATTGAGTCAGTGACCGGATGAGTGGGTGACTGGATGCGTGGGTGACTGAATGCGTGGGTGATTAGATGAGTGGGTGATTGAGTGGGTGACTAGATGAGTGGGTGACTAGATGAGTGGGTGACTGGATGAGTGGGTGATAGGGTGATTTAATTAGTGACTAGATGAGTATGTGATAGGGTGATTGAGTGGGTGACTGGATGAGTGGGTTATAGGGTGATTGCGTGGATGACTGGATGAGTGGGTGACTGGATGCGTGGCTGATTTGATGAGTGGGTGATAGGGTGATTGAGTGGGTGACTGAATGAGTGGGTGACTGGATGAGTGGGTGACTGAATGAGTGGGTGACTGGATGAGTGGTTAACTGGATGAGTGGGTGATAGGGTGATTGAATTAGTGACGAGATAAGTGTGTGATAGGGTGATTGAGTTAGTGACTGGATGAGTTAGTGACTGGATGAATGTGTGATAGGGTGATTGAGTTAGTGACTGGATGAGTGGGTGACCGAGTTGTTTAGTTGAGTGCGTTGTTGTGAACTGCAGTGAGGCGCGGTGGTTGAAAGTGGAGTGGATGAGACGAAGCGGTCAAAGTGTCTGGTAGACCGAGTCCCTTAACGTGGGTGGAGGGGAGAATCAACGAGGTGAAGTTCACTGCAACATTCACCATGGTGGTGCTAGTAGTCGCAGCGAAAGAAAGTGATACAGGGCTGACTGAATGAAGGTTGAGGCAAGGATGCAAGGTGGTGTAGAGGAGGCGAAGAGGAGGGTAGAGGAGGTGAGGTGGTGAGGAGGCGTAGAGGAGGGTGCCCCGCTCTTGGCGTTGATCTTGGTGAACACGTGTCCAC
This sequence comes from Petromyzon marinus, assembly GCF_048934315.1. Taxonomy (NCBI): domain Eukaryota; kingdom Metazoa; phylum Chordata; class Hyperoartia; order Petromyzontiformes; family Petromyzontidae; genus Petromyzon; species Petromyzon marinus. The sequence goes on along the minus strand of NW_027423688.1, from coordinate 1,008,818 downwards.
GCCCCGTCTCGTAGCTCTGCCCGGTGCTGATGCAGCCTCCACCGGCCGCAGCGTCCAGCGGCCTCGCCGAGTCCGTGCCCAGCTCCGTTCTGAGCAAGCTCTCCATTGCACGCTGTCTGCTCGCAGCGACAAACACAACGTTAAACTTCCCCCCCCCCCCCCGTCCCGTGTGGCCTCTAACACAGGGGTCATCAACCCCCGGGTTGCAAGAGCACTTGCTTCAAGTACATTAAAACCCACTTTTGGTGTAGATATGTAGATGACACTTTGGTTGTCTGGCGACATGGTAAAGATACTTAATGAATGAATGTCTAAATCATCTCAATTTACAAAAACCGGCCATCCAGTTCATCATGGAAATGGAGGTGAATAACACACTCCCTTTCCTGGATATTTTGCTCGGACGAGGCCTAAATGGTAAAGTAACACACACAGCGTTTACCGAAAGGGAACACATACTGATGCCTATCTGAATGCAGATTGGCATCATCACCCCGCACAGAAATCCTTTCTCAACGAGATGCTCATACATCTGGCTAAAACAGTGTCAGATGGTCAAAGTTTGAGGAGAGAGATTAAACATGTCAAAGAAACGCTACGATTGAATGTCTACAATAATGCTCAAATTAACAGAGCAATGAATGCTAAACCAAGATCAAACAGCAATACTGCTGAATCAGGTTATTAAACAATTAAAATACCATATATCGTGGGAGTAACTGACAAATTAGCTAGTAGTCGCAGCTAAAAAAAAAGTGATACATTAATGACAGGGCTGAATGAATGAAGGTTGAGGCAAGGATGCGGGGTGGTGTAGAGGAGGCGAAGAGGAGGGTAGAGGAGGTAAAAAAAAAGTGATACATTAATGACAGGGCTGAATGAATGAAGGTTGAGGCAAGGATGCGGGGTGGTGTAGAGGAGGCGAAGAGGAGGGTAGAGGAGGTGAGGTGGTGAGGTGTTGAGGTGGCGTGGTGAGGAGGTGAGGTGGCGTGGTGAGGAGGTGAGGTGGCGTGGTGAGGAGGTGAGGTGGCGTGGTGAGGTGGCGTGGTGAGGAGGTGTAGAGGAGGCGAGGAGAAGGGTAGAGGAGGTGAGGTGGTGAGGAGGCGTAGAGGAGGCGTAGAGGAGGGTGCCCCGCTCTTGGCGTTGATCTTGGTGAACACGTGTCCGCGCCCCGTCTCGTAGCTCTGCCAGGTGCTGATGCAGCCTCCACCGGCCGAAGCGCCCAGCGTCCTCGCTGAGTCCGTGCCCAGCTCTGCTCTGAGCAAGCTCTCCATTGCGCGCTATCTGCTCGCAGCAACAGACACAACGATAAACTCCCCCCCCCCCCCCCCCCCGGTCCCGTGTGGCCTCTAAATACTTATTTCCTTTGGAGAGGTGATTTATCGGACGAGGCCTAAATGGTAAAATAACACACACAGCGTTTACCAAAAGGGAACGCATACTGATGCCTATCTGAATGCAGATTCGCATTATCACCCCGTACAGAAAACCTCTCTCATCAAGATGCTCATACATCTGGCTAAAACAGTGTCAGATGGTGAATGTCTGGAGAGAGATTGAACATGTCAAAGAAACGCTACGATTGAATGTCTACAATAATGCTCAAATAATTAACAGCAATGAATGCTAAACCAAGATCGAACAGCAATACTGCTGAATCAGGTTATTAAACAATTAAAATACCATATATCGTGGGAGTAATTGAGAAATTAGCTCGAGTTTTGGAAAAGCAAAAAGCTAAACATCTAAGTAAGATTTGGCACGGTACACAAAATTAAAAAAATAGTATCTTGTACTTAAGATGAATTGCCTAAGTTGTCAACGGATGGTGTGTATCGGATTAATGGCTTATGTGGCAGATGTTATATTGGACAGATGGGACGTAACATTAGCGTAAGACTAAAGGAACACCAAATAAATATTAAACACTCTCAAACATAACTGTCGGAAGTTGCAGTACATGCTTGCCAACAAGAACACTTAATGTATTTTGATAACGATGAAGTGTTGTGTAAAACTCATTATTACTGGCCAAGACTAATTCGAGAATCCATTGAAACTGAGAAAATTTGTATTATTTTAACCTCTCTGACAGCTACAGGCTTAGTGCGGCCTGGAAGCGTATTATTAAGTAATTGTGATTTTAAGATGAGGAGATGAAGGCAGAAGAAGACGTGGGGCGATGTGGTGATGCGGTCGAACGTGGTGGCCCGAGGAGCGGAGGGAGAGATGGCGCGGGACGGGGCGGTGTGGAGAAGGTGGCAAGGACGGCGGACCCCACGTGAGTGGAACAAACGCGTGTAGGAAGAAGACATCTTACATTTATCATTACTTATAGAGGAAACATAAACACCTAACCCTTTAAACCCCTTTAACCTTAAAACCCTAACCCTCTAAACCCCTAACTCTAGAATCCCCTAAACCCCTAACACTCTCAACCCCTAAACCCTATAACCCTCGAAATACCTAAACATATAAACCCCTTATCCCCAAAATACCCCAAAACCTCTAAACCCATAACTTTATAAATCCCTAACCCTCTAAACTCCTAGCTCTTTGTGTAGTGTGTGGTGGGTGTCACGGGGTGGGTGGGTGCAGGGTGTGTGTGGTGGGTGGTGGGTATCACAGGGGGGTGTATGTGTGGAGTGTGCATGTGGTGGGTGTGGTGATAGTGGTCGTGGTTCACAACTATCCATGACCATCACCTCTACTGTGTGGTGGACCGGCCACCACACAGCAGCGCGCGTCGGAGGAGTGAACGGATGGTTCTCCCTATGCGGGCCAGGCCCCCTCGCTTCCTCTTCTCCTGCATCACCATCGCCTGATCCTCTTTCCTTGTCATCTCCTTCTCCTCCACCACCATCTCCTGCACCACCATCTCCTCCTCCTGCTCCTTCTTCGTCTCCACCTCCTCTGTCTCCCCCCCCATCTCCTCTTCGTCCTGCACCACCAGCTCCTCCACCCGGGTCTCCTCCTCCTGCACCACCAGCTCCTCCACCCGGGTCTCCTCCTCCTGCACCACCAGCTCCTCCACCCGGGTCTCCTCCTGCACCACCAGCTCCTCCACCAGGGTCTCCTCCTGCACCACCAGCTCCTCCAGCAGGGTCTCCTCGTCCTGCACCACCAGCTCCTCCACCAGGGTCTCCTCCTGCACCACCAGCTCCTCCACCAGGGTCTCCTCCTGCACCATCAGCTCCTCCACCAGGGTTTCCTCCTGCACCACCAGCTCCTCCAGCAGAGTCTCCTCTTCCTCCTGTACCACCAGCTCCTCCACCAGGGTCTCCTGCACCACCAGCTCCTCCACCAGGGTCTCCTCTCCCTGCACCACGAGCTCCTCCACCAGGGTCTCCTCTTCCACCACAACCGTCAGCTTCCATTTAGAGGCCAGGGCAAGCGCGGAGGATGGGGGCAGCACCGGCTCCGCTCTGTGAAGTGATGCGCACGACACCGTTCCAACTTCCTGCTATAGCAGAGATCGCAGTCCGTCCCCCCCCCCATCGTCTGCGTACGGACTAACTGTGTGCAGAGATATATTAACCAGGTTAATAACGATGCTGCAATAATGCAGCATACCATGCCCATCGTGGGTCTGGTTACAAAATGGGCATTAGTCTTGCGATATCACACTGGATGAAGGGCTAAATGGCAAAGATATGGCTGCCTCATTATTTGTCCTCACCCAGGAACCAATTATAAAAATACATCCGTATATAACCGAATGTACACGTGGGGTTTGAACTGTACATGTGTTCGTTTGCGGGCGGCAGGGCTGGAACTCAGTCAAAGAGGGACCTGGGTTTGATTCCCATACTTGGGTCACTTCTCCGTGTGGAATGTGGAGTGTGTTCTACCCCCCCCCCCCGTTTTGTCCTGCATTGGTTTCCAAATCAGAATACATTATTTAGACTGGATGAAGAGGAATACGATAAGCTATGAAGCTCTTCCTTCACAGATATGCAGTCGAGGCACAGGGTAAGCAAGTTACAACAACAAACAAAAGGAGTGCAACGTGTAAAAATGTAAGCAAGTCACAAAAAATTGAGCACATAAGCACAAAGTACATAAAATCCTGCCAGTTTTCAACACTAACTGTAAATTTGGGCAAGGCAGCAAAACATCAACAAAAACAGCCCCAGACCCCACCAAGACAACACACAGTCCCTCAATAAAATTGTACATTAAAATGTAACTTTCATTCCTTTGGGTTTGGCATTTTCCTCCACGTAACTGAACCCTGACAAACGCAATGCAACCAGTTTTGGATGGACATCCTCGTCAGTGTTAGAAATTGAACCTCCAAATCATTCAATCGGGATCGCATAGCAGCAGTAGAAAAAGCAAATTTGTTCTGTACTGCAAACAACTTGGCAGGACTCTACTGAAAAAGAGTCTTGAGACTGAGTGAGGCTCATGCTGGCTAAATAAGGGTAGTAGTAATAAATATAAATACATTAACAGGAGCAGAGCCGTCCCCCGGGTACGGTGTACTGGGGAAACCGCCCCGGGCACCGTGCTTTTGGCGGCCCTGTGCTTCGATGTCACGGTGTCAGACGTAAAATGTATTTTTAACACGCAAGCTTTCGCACCAGATTGGCTCACAAATGATGACATCACATTCACATTTATCACTATTTAAGACTGAAACAGGAGTATTTCTCCACAATTCTGGCCGTCACCTTATGAGGCTGGTTGCAATCCCCGGCAAAATGTCGTACTCGAATAGTAAATGTGGTGGGTTTACTTTCCAACACACTGGTGTGCTGATCTAGTAACTAATTGGCACATTTTGTTTACATGATACACCTTACTAATTGGCTGTGTTGGGTGGTGGTGAGTTTAACAACACATGTATATCTATGCGATCTAACCGAAAAAAACCCTGTATTGTTGCTAATACTTCCAATTTAATTGTGACTTGCCCCGGGCCCCACACCTCCCTATGGACTGCCTTGAACATTGGACAAGCAGCTCGTGGCTTACCGTCGCTCAGCAGCTCCAAAACACTGTACCCTGCCAGGAGCAGCAATGGTGGTGGCGGTGGCGTTGCTGGTGGTGCTGGTGGCCACGGTCCGGAGCCAGCTGTGACCCAGCGCCTGCGCTGGCGTCATGCGACAATCCGGATCCCATCTGTTGAGAGACGCACCGGGGTCACACACAGCGCACGTGGTGAGAGAGGCGTGGTGAGAGGATTGACGTTCCTTCCCTTCTCCCACGAGGTCCAGGATCGCACGGCATCAGCGGTAGTCTTGGTAGCAGCGGCAATCCTTCATTACGCAGTACTCTAAAAATGCCCTGAGCCTCGCACTGCCGAGGATCATCTTTAACGGACCTCCAAAGAGGGCGATCTTAACAAGGGTGGTACTGGTTATCGGCAGGTTAACTCAGCTCCACATCTTCCTGGTGATCGGTGGAGGGCGATCGTTGATCATCTTGGTGGGAGAAATCCTCATGGGGAGGGGGGAGGGGGTGGGGGATGATTCTTACCGCAGGCAGGAGCTGACAAAGTCAACAAACTCCGGGTCGTGGCTTCTGAGTGCCCTCTGAAGTGACAAGCTCCCTGGCACCCTTCTCTTGACTGGGGAGAACATCATGCCCAAACGATCTGCAGGAGACATGCACAGCAGGAGAGACACACAGTCACCATTCACCACTTTGCCCACCTACCCACTTGCCCACGCGCCCAATTAGCCACCCACTCACCCAAGGAATTGAAAATACAAAGAGGCCCCCCCCCCCCCCATGGCCACCCCCCCAAAAAGAACTACAACAGCTCCAGGCCACACCCTAACACTGAATCCGGCCGGTTGCTCGCCCCACCCTTCAACTCACCAAAGTAGTGCATTCCGTCAGGAGCTGCATCCATCATGCATCTTGGAGGCAACCCGAGGATCTGCACATGGTTGAAATAAAGGCAAAAGTCACCCGTGTAGCCGCAGCAGACTGTAGGGGCAAGTGCTTATAGTAGTGAGTAGAAACAGCAGCAGCAACAGTAGCGGCACCTGTTGAGGGCCAGGACTGTGGCACACACAGAGAGGGGATGGTTGGCTATATTGAAGCAGGTACACACGGCACCAGGTACTCATTTGAGGCTGATTTGTACTAGGGGATGCCCAGTACCGGTTCAGATAATCGTCACTGATGTTGGCCGTGAATTGGAATCAAACTCGCATTACCGGGTTTGTAGCTGAGCACGCTAACCGCTACACCACTGCTCCCACAACACGTACAGGACACACACGTGTACACACATACAACATACGATGGCTGCCATTCGCCAGATCACCAAGTAGCCAATCGCCCCCCTCTCCTGGCTCCCCACCCCCCCCCCCCCCCATAGCCTACAACTTCAAGAAAGGAGGGGGGAATCACGAGCGGGTGAACGTCCAGTTGGAAATACCTCCATGCAGCACGGGAGGTGGTCGTCGCGGCTGTCCGACTGGAATAATTCCCTGCCGGTCGCCAACTCCGCCACTGTGCAGCCCAGTGCCCACATGTCCACTGCACACGTTAATCTGTAGCCCAGCAATACCTCCGGAGAGAGGTATGGCAGGGTCCCACCCACATACAGAGCTGCACAACAACAACAAATATATATGTACGTGTGTGTGTATACTCACTGTGTCATGAACAGCATCGTTATCACACACTGTCACATGTACAGACACTAAGAGACTTACACACACACACTGGAACACAGACACACCCACATGCAGAAACTCACACCCACACGCAGAAACTCACACCCAGGTGAGGTTACTCACGTTGCCTTTTCACAAAACAGCTGTTGCCAAAGTCCGTGACCCTGACGGTGCCGGTCACGGTATCCTTGAGTAGAACATTTTCCTAAAGGAAGAAAGGCAGAAGGAATTCACACTCGGAGGTTACGCCGATAGCATTCAGCCAGCAGTGGATCAATCACGTACCACGGTACAAGCTAAACAGGGGAACTAGGTGAGGCGTAGCGCCGTCATCAACCTTGAGTCAAGTGCAACATTCGCTGTTTTCTGACAGCTGCCACTGGGGGTGCCCCTTTCAAATGCGTCAAGATGAGCGATGTTAGTCGAGGCTCATCATATTTAAAGCTCTCTGAAGCACCATCTAAGTAAAAGGGTGCGGCTCTATCGACAACTTATCCTAGTTGCTCACAGCTGCCCGATAACGAGTTATGGACCAAAAACCACACTCAAGGGCGCACGGATTTCGTGACGCTTTCCACCGCGCGTGTGTCTTGGGAAGTTTTCCATTCACAGCATGGAAGCTGACAACGGGCAGCTGTCAGTTCAAACGCGTGTTTGGCACGTTTTGAAAATCATTCTTTTCGGCTCCGGTTTGTGTTTCTCAAAGTTTGGGGCAACGCTGTGATCTACATTGCTAGTTTTCTCTTTGGTGAGTCCCCCAATAGCGACACGACTCTACACGACAGTTTAATTCATACCAGATCATCACCAGAGGTAACGTGACCCTGCCTCCTTCCAGATAGACGGACAGAGCTAACACATCGACCCTGTGACCAACGTGGTCGGTTTTCTCTATGGACCGAGTCCCCAATAATGACACAACTCTGGAACAAAGTCACGCTGATTGCTGTGTCCACTCACTGGCTTGATGTCTGCATGGATGATGCTCCTGGCCTTGGTGTGGCAAAGGAACTTGAGGATGCCCCTGGTGTAAGTTTTCACCATCCCCATGTGCAATTTCCGGAGCCCCGCTTCCATAATCACATCATAGAGGCTCTCCCTGTGAAAGAGGCAGCAGCAGCAACAACAATGACAACAACGAAGCAGCGTCAGTGTCATACCCTGCAATACTGCGTGGATTCTGATAACGACAATATTAATATTCTATTTGCACATTCACGACTAATATGATTCATAGCTCAGTGTGGGTTTAGGTCATCGGTTTGCTGATAAACCAAATCAGTTAGCACATCTGTCCACTTGCTTTCATTGGCTCTGTTTCCGGGTGGTGGAATTATCCATTAGGAGATACAAACTCCACAGAGAAAGGCGTCCGAGTTGAGAATCGAACTCAGGGATTTTCACCGAGGGGCTCAAGCATTACCACTGCGCTGATCGAGTGGAGGCGTGGCTATATAAAAGTGGGCGGGGCTTATTGAGAAAAGAGGCGTGGCCTCATGCACCCGGGACACATGACAGCTCCACAGTATCACAATGCGTGGGTGGCACAGGAATCCCAAAAGTAACATCTAGCTCCGGTGGTGTGACGTTATCACCCTCCCCTGGTGTGGAAGAGATCGAGGCTTTGATCCCGACCGTGACGCATGTATATTTTGAGTTTGCATGTTCTACCCCTGGTCACATGGCTTTTTCTCCGGGTTCTCTGGTTTTTCCCTCCACATTTCGAAACATGTGTTTAGAGTATTTGGCTGCTATACATTTCCACATCAGCCACTTTTTTTAGCTATCATTTGTAGCCAGGCCGCTTGTGAAAAATAACTGATAGGGCAGTGGGCTTCACCTGTTAAATAAAAGTTTTAGTTTAGCTAATGAAGTTAATCACGCTATGGGGGGGGGGGGGGGTGGGAACACATGGTACGTACTTCAACAGCTCCAGGACAATGCAGTGGTGTCCTCTGAAGTCAAAATGATTCAGGACTTTGACAACGTTGTAGTCCTCATCACTGCCCTCGCCCTGAAGTTCCAGAGCCATCTGGAGCTCCTTTCTCTGAAATTTATCACGCTTGGAGCTGTGCAGAGAAAATCCACAAATGAATCATGACTTAGACTTGCTTAAGGAATGACCAGAAACAAATTCTATTCAGAAATAAATAAATAAATATATGTTCCCCAAGTGTAATGGCATTGTGAGTTCCGGTAGTGCGCTCATGGAAGGTTCCAGAAAGGATCGGGAAGAGGATCAAATAATCAAGGGATAGAAGGGGGCTTGGGGTGCTGCCTGAACGTAGTGATTCCCTAATGTGTGAATTGAGCCGACTCCGAGCATGGCCCCAGCCACATTCAGGATTCCCAGGAGCTGAGCCAAGCCACGGCTGAGCCACTCATGTATCTTTAAAAGCAGCTGAGCGGCTCAAGCCTGGGCCAAACCACGGCTGAGCTAGAGCTGAGCCTGAGTTTTACGAGACTGAGCCACAGCTGAGTCGTGATTGAATGTGGCTCTCACAGAGCAAGACATTATAACGTGGAATATCATGGGACCTCCTTTGCCAGTACCAAAATATCAGAATATATTTTCTCCTTTTTTCTAGCAAGAAAACAGGTGTTAAGATGTTAAAACACCAAACTGAAACCTTTTACAAGGAATCATTACTGCATTAACCACAATACTTGTGGTCAGAATGCAAACAAAAAACATACTCTGATAATATATGCATTGTCTTTGAAACTGATTGGTCCACACCAGAAACAGCTTTATTTTGAGCCTCGTCTCAAAAACGGTGTTAGACCAGGGACGCCAAAAGGCGTACAGCACAAAGACAAGCGTTATCAGAGTAATGAGAGCTCGGGGTGAATGGCTACATCATGGGACCTCCTTTGGGAGGATATTTTGGTACTGGCAAAGGAGGTCCAATGATGTAGCTGCTATAGCGCAGAACGCACACGTTATAACACGGAACACGCCCGTTATGACATGGGACAACTCCATTACAGTATGGAACATGCCTTTTATAGCGTGGAACGTGCCCATGATAACGTGGAAGGCTCCCATTATAACGCGGACCGCACCCATTATAATCCGGAATGCTTCTGTTCTAATGCAGGAAAGCGCCCATTATAACGTGGAATGTGCCCGCTATAAAATTGCACGGCTGAGCGGTATGACACAGTAGGCGGAATGCGGAATGATCACGTGACGTGACAGCATGCCCTCCGTTATTGGTCTCTTCACATCACTGTGTGCGTGTATTATATCTTGCAAAACTTTATCGTTACATTATATATGGGGATATTATGTTTGCTTAATGTGCTTTCCCTTAACGTGGCACTTTTCAGGAATGCCTCTACTAGGTAAAATGAAGACTTAATGTAATGTAAGCGTGAACTGATCCAGAACAGGGGGAGAACATACAAACTCCACACAGGAGGGCACCCGAGTCAGGAGTCGAACCGGGGACCCTCTACGTGAGGCACGAGTTGTCACCACCTCATCACACGGCCGCCCACAGCACTGGACGTAACAACAACGTCGTCCTTGTGACGACACCACTCTGAATTCTTACCTCAATGGTGATACCAAGATCTTCACGGCCACCAGGGTGTTCATCTTGTGGTCAAGGCACCGGATCACCTGGCCTTGACCTCCGCGCCCAATCTTCTTCAGCACCTCATAGCGGTAGTGAAGGTGCTCATGGTGGACCTGCACAAAATTACACAAATTTAGACTGACTATATTTTGAAAATCACAACATGTGAGCATTATTTTACGAAACAATTGCTTTTTTAAGTGTTTGGTTTTCTTAAATCTGTAATTGTGGAATGCTCTGATGTCTGCTGGCCGAGTCACCCTAAAAAAAGCTCTTTAGCTCAATGGGCTTAACTTGGGAAATAAACTTCTGATTGTGAAGTGTGTGGGAGAGTGCACGTGTGCTTTCTCTGGTTGGTTGCTGCTTAAATTGCAATGACAAGAAGCCACGAACCCCGCGACCGCTGCGCCCTGTGACCGCCCCCACGGCGGGGGCTTTGTGGCGAGTCTCACCGGAATGTAATGATGTTCGTGGTCGTCGTATCCATCGTTGTTGTGTCCCCGGGATCTGTTACGGAGCGCAAAGTACCATACTTTCTGTATGGCGACAAGCTCCAGCTTCTCCCGGTGGGTCATTTGTGGGCCAAAGAGAGCCAGGATTGCTGCAGGCAAGAGAATAACAACAGCTGTCAGTGATCTTTCGTTTACGCAGCACAGCCTCAAAAAGTCTCAAGATTCCTTTTCAGGAGGTTCCTGCAGATGATTTACAGAGAATGGGGGTGACGCTGCTGCCATTACGTCTGCTGTGTGATCCCAATTTGAGGAATTTGCAGGGGATTTGGATGTTTTGGCCAATACCAGTTATGTCCGTATGTTAAACCGTGCTTCGGCAGCCCTGCTAATCAGAAGTGAGGGGGAAAGACAACAAACTAACAAGTTCGCAAAAAATATTGATTTAAAAGTGCATCGCTCCAGTGGCTGCCTAATGTCAGAAGAGCATTCCAGATGACTGCAGAAGCACATCTGAAAGCGTGCCATGCAGTGACCATCTTTGTTTGATGTCCAGCTATATGCAGCTCTGAGGACATCTTAGGTTGCTTGGGTTTGACAACAGGGTTAATGAATTAGATAAATATAACACAGATATGCCATGAAGGATTTTATGAAATAAGAATAGCTTTTACCCTTTCTGGCACAAAAACAGGTGTTAATATGTTCAAACACCAAATAGCTACCTTTTGCAAGGCATCAAGTCTACATTTACCACACGTACTTGTGGAAAAATATGCAAACAAACATGCTCTGATAATATATGGGCATTGTCTTTGAAACTGACTGGCCCGCACCAGAGACAGCCTTCTTTATGACCTTGTCTCGTCGGTGTTAGACCAGAGAACGGCAAAAGTCGAACGGTACATCACCCATGCAACATGGCCACCATGAAGTCCCCCCATGCATCATGGTCACTGTGACGTCCCCCTTGAAACATGACCATCGTGATGTCCCACCATTCAGCGTGGCCATCTTGACGTCACTCATTTCTGTTCTTACCTTGTGGCGATTTGCTGCGGATGGAGCCGGTGCGTGCTGAGGACAGCGCACTCCACGTGGTGCAAGACTCGCCGTTACTCCGAGCCTCTCCAGCTCGGCTGATCTACACACACAAAGACGAAGGTCCACCACATGGGCTTGATTAAGATGTTGGAGCAAGTGCAGTGGGCGAGCACTGAGCCAGCATCTCTGACATCCTGGGCTCCACATTCAGGAGGGTCCTGCCGAGATGTTGCCAGTTCTCAGCGTTGGGATATTTGGCCAATATCAGTTGCCATGCTTGGATTTACAATGAAAGACGTGTGGATTTCGAGGTCACAGGCAGGTCAATGGGATCGTTCAAACTGTTAAGAGGAGTGAGTGGGACTCGGGCCGGACGAGCCATGGCTAGGAGGGACAACAATGGCTCACGGTCAAGAATAATAACTGAGCGACAACCAAGGAACAGAACACATCAGAGAGGAGAGCCGCCAGAGAGATGGTGCGACGAAATCGGCGCTTGGCGGATTATTCCATCACAGGATGTGAGGGGTAGTAGGGTCTCAGGGAGGGAGGCGTTCATCCATCAGTGGATAGATAACAGCGCTGTAGATGCTCACGCGTAGACGGGCACGTACACCAACAGGATCTCAGAGAGACACTCTGATAGACGCGCACACACTTAGGCGGGCAAGGAGAAGCACACCCAGGTATACAGGTGACAGGTAGGCATACGCAGAGGGGAGAACACACGTCCACCCATACTTCACCACACGAGTCAAGGAGCCACATGTACCTCCATAGTTGCAACTTGCAGACGAGGGTGCTCAGAGCTCACTGTGTCTCTCGCGCGGTCCGGGTCTCTGCGTGGAGAGCGGGAGACAGAGGTGAGGGACACGCAGAGTTGAAGGGGCGTGACACACCCACGTCTAAACGCACGTCACGTCACAATGCGGACTCTCATCATCAACACGGACTCACATCCTCACCAGTCACCCACAATACGAAAAACACAAAAAACAACAACTGCCATTCGCCACTAAGTAGCGGTGATGTGACCACGGCGCCTGTGCCAGGCCAGGTGCACTTTGAGACCACGTGAAGTGCCGAAGGCTCACTGACAGGCGGTCGCAGGTCAGACCCAGGTGCCATGAGTTGTCTGACTGAGATGACTGTGCCAACTTGCTGCCTTTTAGATGCCCGGCTCAAAGGTTGTTGTCGTGAGCGTTGCTCCTCTGTTCGGACACCACTACTAACACTACTCCTAACACCACCAACACCACCACTACGAACACCACCACTACGAACACCACCACTACGAACACCACTACTACGAACACCACTACTAACACCACAATTAACACCACGAACAAAGACAACGATCCCCCGTTTAGCCTTAACAGACTGTTGGGGCAAGTGCTGTCCGCGAGCACCTATGAAGGCCGGCACGGCACACGAGGGGGTGGGTGGCCAACACCACGCCCGGCCGCCTTTGTCTCCCCAGTGGCAATGTTTGCACCTCGCACCAGGTACTTATTTAAGGCTGAGTCGATCTAGGGTGAGGCCCAGGACCAGTTCAGATAATCATCACCAATGTTGGCCGTGAGCGGGAATCAAACCCAGGTCGCCAGGTTCTTAGCGCAGCGCGCTAACTGCTACACTACCCCACTAACACCATCACTAACACCACTACTAACACCACCACCAATAATACCACCACCACTAACACCACCACTAAGACCACCACGAACACCACTACCAGCACCAATAATAGCACCATCACTAACACCACCACGACTAAGACCAGCAACAAAAATTCCACCATCACTAACACCAACAACAACAACAACCGACATTCGCCACTAAGTGGCGGTGATGTCACCACGACGCTTGTGCCAGGCCATGTGCACCTTGAGGCCACGTGAAGTGTCGAACGCCCGCCCGCTGGCAGGAGATCACAGGGCAGACCCAGGTGCCACAGGTCGACTGACTGAGATGACTGGCTGATGCACCACCTGTGCCCCTTACTGTGCCAACTTGCTGTGCTTTAGCCATCCGGCGCTCTGCTCGTTGTTGCGAGCGTCGTTCCTGCGCTCTCCGTTGTTGTTGGAGGGCGACTGCCTCCAACTGCCCAGTAGCGTCCTTCACGAGCCTCTTCCACAGAGGCCGATCTTGACACAGCTGGTACCAGTTATCGGCAAGTCCACTCAGCTCCACATCCTGCTGTACCACATCACTCCATCTCTTCTCTAGCCCGTGCCGCGTCCGTTCAGCCCCCTCAATCCGGCCGAATAAAAGCTGCTTGCGCATGCGGTGATTGGGCATGCGGGCTACATGGTCCAGCCAACGCAGCCTTGCCTGCTGGAGCTCACTGATGGGGCTTTGTCCAGATCTTTCGAGGATTTGTGAGCTCCTCACACAATCCAGCATGGGTAAACCCAGGATTGATCGGAGGCAGGCCAGCCTCAACGTTTCTAACTGGCAAAGATGTTCCATTAGGGGGGTCCACGTTTCACAAGCGTAGAGAAGGGAGGGAATGACTGCGGCTGAGAAGACCCGAAGCTTCGTGTGGAGCGACAGACCAGGTAGCTTCCACACAGCGTTACGCAACTGCTGAAAAGATAATGCCGCTCGACTGATTCGGAGTGAGACCTCTGCTGTTAAACCGGAGACGGTCATGAGCACACTGCCCAGGTATGGGAAACTTTCCACTCTCTCCACAACTGCCCCATCACCGATTGGGAGTTGTGGGGGTGGAGTGCCCGATGGTACAAAATACCCAGGCAGGTGCTTCGTTTTGGTGGGGCTGATGGTAAGGCCCCACCTCTTAGCGGCACACTCCAGTTTTAGCAGCAGCGCCTCCAACTCCTCCTCTGAGTGAGCCGCAATTATCACGTCATCGGCATACATAACGTGGTTGACCAATAGGGAGCCATCCCTTGACGGCATCCGGGCATTGATCAGCCTCCCACTGTATCTGTACCAGATGGAAATTCCTCCGGTACAGCTACTGAAGGCCTCACGAACTACGTGGTCGAAATAGATGTTAAATAATGTTGGAGCCAGAGGACATCCCTGTCGCACCCCAAGGTGAACAGGGAATGGCTCCGACTCCCGGCAATGTAGTTTTACCCGGGTCCGCTCACCATAATGAAGGTCCTTAAAGATCGTGAGCAGCGGGTCAGGGACTCCGAAAGCACGAAGAACCCAGAGCCCAGGCCTACTGATGGTGTCATAGGCCTTTACCAGGTCAATAAAGCAGAGATGTAGGTCTTGTTGGAATTCCCTACACCTCTGCTTTAGCAAACGGACAGAAAATATGGCATCTGTGCAGGACCACCCTTTCCTGAAACCACATTGGGGCTCCGCAAGCCTCTCCTCAGCATGCCTGGTAAGGCAGTGTTGAATAATCCTTGCCAGGACCTTTCTCAGCACACTGAGGAGTGAGATGCCCCTGTAGTTGTTACAGTCTGTGCGGTCTCCCTTCTTAAAGATGGGGACCACCATGGTATCCAATCACCTCACTTACACCACCATCACTAATACCACCAACACCAACACCACCATCACTAACACCAGTCACACCACCACTATCACCACTACTAACAACCACAATCACTAACACCACCATCACTAACACAACTAACACCACCACCATCACGAGCACCCCCACCACTAATACCACCAACATTAACACCACCACTCCTCCCCCTGCCAGTATGGGACACCAAAGACAAAGATCCCCGTAGAGACTTAACAGGCTGTAGGGGCAAGTGCTGTTAGCCAGCAGTACGTATGAAGGCCGGCACGACACACGAGGGGGTTGGATTGCCAGCACCACGCCCGGCCGCCTTTGTCTCCCCAGTGGCGATCTTTACACACCACACCAGGTACTCATTCGAGGTTGAGTCAACCTAGGGGAGGCCCAGCACCGGTTCAGATAATCGTTACTGCTGTTGGCCTTTAGAGGGAATCCAACTCGGGGTCGCCGGGTTCATAGCGCGGCGCGCTGTCAGCTCTACGACCGTTCCACACACACACACAGACTCACACAGAGACTCGCACATGTAGAGACTCACACACACAGAGACTCACACAGACTCACACACACAGACTCACACAGAGACTCGCACACATACAGACTCACACACACAGAGACTCACACAGAGACTCACACACACACAGAGACTCACACACACACAGACACAGAGACTCACACACACACACAGAGACTCACACATACAGAGAGTCACACACACACAGACTCACACATACAGAGAGTCACACAGAGAGTCACACACACAGAGACTCACACAGAGAGTCATACACACACAGAGAGTCTCACACACACACACAGACTCACACAGAAACTCGCACACATGCAGAGAGTCACACACACACAGATTCACACACACAGACTCACACAGAGAGACTCACACACACACAGACTCACACAGAGAGACACACACACAGAGAGTCACACACACACAGACTCATATAGAAAGCCTCACACACACACAGACTCACACAGAGAGACTCACACCACCACCGCCACCACTCACCCACAGCTCGGTTCCACTCCTGCTCTGGGGTCGGTCCGCGTCTCTCTAACAGCCAAACTGCCAGTGGGAAGCACGTGGCGCGAGGCGCGGGGATGGTCCAAGGTAACCACGCCCCCGTGACGTCAGAGCCATGAGCTCCTCCCCCTCACACCTGAGCTCCTCCCCCCCTGCCCCCCCTCGCGACCACGCCCCATGGTCCGCCATTTCCCTCCCCCTCGCTACCCCCCTGCTCCTCCTCGTGACCCCCCTTCCCCCCCCGCCCCTCCACATTCGCAACCCCCCATGCCCCCTCACAACCCCCCATGCCCCTCACAACCCCCCATGCCCCCTCACAACCCCCCATGCCCCCCCTTTTTCTCCACCTAACGAACCCCCTCTATGCTCCCCCTCACCCCCCCCTTGCCCCCCCTGCCCTCCCCCTCGTGACCCGCCCCCTCACCCCCCATGCCCCGCCCCCCTCCCCCGCTGCTACTTCCGCTTAGGCCGGGGCCGAGTGGAGGCGGCGCGCGCTGTGGATTGTGGGTGGCGAGCGGCTGATTTGGTTTCCCGCTCACGGCCACCGTCAGTGGCTCGCGAAAGCTTCTGAAGCGGCGGCTCGCTGGGCCTCCTCTACGTCGACTCAGCCTGAAGGTGAGAACCTCGCGCGGTGTGTCCACATCAGCAGTGCCGGCGGCGGCGGTGGGGGGAGACAGAGGAGGCGCCTGGCCCACAGCCGTCACGTTCTGCTGAGTTCACGGCGCTGCTTCAAGCAGAGCTCGGCCCTGCTGCTGCTGTTGTTGAGAGGCACTCCCAGAGGGCCGTGTGGCTGATGGGAATTATAGTTGTGGTTAAATTATAGTTGTGGTTACAGTTGTTGGTCGTGGTTATTGTTGTGTGGTTGTTATTGTGGTGGTTGTGCAGGTGGTGGCACACGAGTTAACCCATAGCACCAGGGTCTAGCCCTCCTCTTGTACCTAGCCAGGCAGAGCAGTCAACCCACGGCACCTGAGTCTGGCCCGTGGCCTCCTCCTGCACTTAGCCTGGCACAGCCGTCAAACCTTGGCACCTGAGTTATTGTGGGGACATCACCGCCACGTAGTGGTGAATGGCGACTGTTGATGTGTGTGGGCTTGTGTGTGAGTATGATGGTGAATGCGTGAGTATCATGGTGATTATCATGGTGAGTGTATCATGGTTAGTTAGTAATACTGAGTGTGAGTTTGACTAATTCTCCCTCTCGCTGTCTCGGCTTTCCCCCCTAACTACCTCGCCTGGTGTACAGGAGGTTGTGGGTTCGACCCCGACGCTGATGCCTGCTGTATATTTGGAGTTTGCGTGTCTCTGTCTCTCCCCGTGGTCGTGTGGACTTTTTCTCCGGGTCCTCCGGTTTTTCCCTCCACATTTAGAAACATTCGTTTAAAGTTTTGACTTAAAACTTTAGTGACTGTGATGATGAGCCACTTCGTTAAGCTATCATTGGTGCCAAGTCGCTTCTGAAAAAGAGATGTTTAGCTGAGTGGACCTTAGTCTAGTTTTCTCTCTCCTTCCCGAGCACAAGAACAAGCAGGAGCAGGGGTAGGAGCATTCTCCACTTAGTGGTGGTGACGACACCACGGCGCTTGTGCCAGGATATGTGCACCACAGATATCCATCACATAGAGACCCATAGAGTCATCACACATAGACCTATACACTCACCACGCACATACCCTCAGACTTGCACAGAGAACCATAGACTCACCACAGAGACCCATAGACTAATCAGACAGAGAACCACAGACTCAAACAGATCCACAGACTCGCACAGAGCCTTATAGACTCACCAAACAGAGACATAAACTCACCAGACAGATACCCATAGACTCAATCGTACCCATACTCACACAGAGACCCATAGACTCACCACAGAAACCCATAGACTCAGAGAGAGACCCATAGACTCACCATACAGACCCATAGAATCACCACATAGAGACCCATAGAGTCATACAAAAACGCATAGACTCACCACACAGAGAACCACCGAATCAAACAGACTCGCACAGAGCCCTATAGACTCATAAAACAGAGACACATAAACTCACCACACAGAGACCCACGGACTCTCACAGAAACCCATAGACTCACCACACACAGATCCATCGACTCACAGAGAGACCCAAGGGCTCGCGTGTGTGGTTATTTAGTTGAAGGTGGAGGGGGATTACCAGCCCCTTGCACCCATCCAGAACTCCCTGTTGCCACTGTGTGGCTGCGAGGCGACGTGAGGTTTACAGCTGGTCAGGTTTGGCGCCCCCCCCCCCCCCCCCCAAAATAGCATTTCTCACAACCACCACTGCGTTATCGACCGTCGCCATTCGCCAATAAGTGACAGTGACGTCACCACGGCGCCTGTGCCAGGCCAGGTGCACTTTGAAGCCACGTGAAGTGTCGAAGGCTCGCTGACCGGAGGTACTGGAACAGACCCAGGTGCCATGGGTTGGCTGACTGAGATGACTGGCAGATGCACCACCTGTTCCCTGTACTGTGCCAAATTGCTGCATATTTATCATCCGGTGTTCCGCTCGTTGTTGTGAGCGTCACTCCTCTGTTGTTGGTGGAGGGCGACTGTCTCCAACTGCCCAGTAGAAGCGTCCTTCACGAGCCTCCCTCGCAGAGGCCGATCCCGACACCGCTGGTACCAGTCGTCGGCAAAGCCCACTCAGCTCCACATCCTCCCGTACCGCATCAGTCCACCTCCACTCCAGCCCATGGCGTGCCCGCCCATCTACTCTCAACCACTTACACCACATATTCGTTAACGATGCGCACCCTAATCTGCCACTACAGTTGTGTGCAGGGTGTTGTGATGTCACGTAGTTAGACGTTTCTCCTGGTCCCCCCCCTCCGTTATAACGCGCCATCTATCTATGGCCTCGTCGCATTGGCCTTCATGGACGAGTGGTGATGGTGAAAGATGATTCAGCGGTGGACACTGAATTACCGGGGCCCCATTTAACGTTCAGGTGACACGGGGCACGGTACGTGAAGAACCTCTTATCTGTCCTGTAAGCAGACTCCTCTGCGTGGGATATTTAACACCTCTTAATGCACAGACAACAGCCAACTCAGCCTTGCCTGCCGGAGGAGCTCGCTGATGATCGGACAGTGTCCAGATCTCTCAAGGATCTGTGAGCTACTCGCACACAAAGATCCCCCGTGTAGCCTTTAACAGACTGTTGGGGCAAGTGCTTTATAACATCATCAAAGGGGCGCTGCAATATGATGCAATCAAAATCACCGATCAGAGATTTTCCTATATATTGTCTTTGTTGATCGTGAATCGAGACTAATTGTATTGATTCCACTCAATCGATCTGGCAGCAAGCTCAAAATGTCCGATTTTATCTGCAATATTTTGCATTTCACAGATCATTCAAAGCAACGGTATTGATGCCCGATTTGTATGAGTGGGTGGGTGGCAGGGTGAGTGGGTTTGTGAGTGGGTGAGTGAGTGTGTGGGTGGCTTTAGTAGTTGAGCGGGTGGGTGAGTCAGATAATGAGGCACCGCAGTGGTGAGATGTTAACTCCCTCGCCCAGAATACAGGATGTAATCAATTCGATCCCGACCCTGAAGCTGTATATTTGGAGTTTTCATCTTCTTCCGTGGTCGCGTCGATTTTTTTGATTCCTTGGGGTTTGTTTTACACGTAGGCTTTCGCGACCAATATTATCCATAATAGAGGTTTTTTTTTTGGGTTAGATCGCGTAAATATATAAATGTGTCGTTAAAACCCACCACCACCCGACACAGCCAACTAGTAAGGGTTGTCACGTAATCAGAACATGCCAATTTATCACTAGTACAGCACACCGGTGTGTTGGAGAGTCAAGCCACAACATTTACAATCTGAGTACAACGTTTCGCCAGTAATTACAACTAGCTTCATCAGGCGACAGCCAGATTTGTGGAGAAGTTAGTCTGTTTCGTTCCTTATAAAGAGGCATAGATGTGGTGACCAAACTTTGGCACTCTTGATGCAAAGTGGGGAGGGGGGGGGAGATTAATGAGTCAACGTACATTATGCATGCGCATTATGCGAACCCTTTGCGCTTGTCCTTCCGGTCCACTGTGTGCATTAAAATAGCCGGGTTTTCCCTCCGCATTTAAAATCAACATGCGTTTAAAGGCTTTGAATGCAATAAATGTTTACGTGATAAGCCACTTCGTCGACCTATTATTTGTAATCAGGTCACTTGATATACCTCTGTGGGCCTTACCTGGTAAAATAAAAAAAATTGTTTAGTTTCAGTTTATTGGATGGTTGAGTGGGTAGGTGGGATTTTGAGTGCGTGGGTGTGTCAGTTGGAGATTGAGTGGGTGTCAGGGTGAGTGGGTGGGTAAATTGGTGAGTGAGTGAGTGTGTTTGAGATCCAGTGGGTGGGTTTGTGTGAGTGGGTGGGTGAGTAGGTGGCTGAGCCGGAGAGTGGAGTGCCATGGTGGCGAGATGTTAACTGCCTCGTCTTTTATAAACTAGGTCATGGGTTCGATCCCGACCCTGACGTCTGTATATTTAGAGTGAGTGGGTGTGTAGGTGGGTGCATAGGTAAGTTCTTGAGTGAGTGGCTTGGTGTGTTGATGAGTCAGTGGGTTAGTGAGTGAGTGAGTGGGTTTGTGAGTGGGTGAGTGAGTGTGTGGGTGGCTTTAGTAGTTGAGTTGGTGGGTGAGTCAGATAATGAGGCGCCACAGTGGCGAGATGTTAACTCCCTCGCTTGGTATATTGGAGTTCGTAGGTTCCCCCCAACCCTAAAGCCTGTATACATTTGGAGTTTGCATCTTCTCCCCATGGTCGGGTGGAATTTTCTCCGGGTTCTCCGGGTTGTCCCTCCGTATTTAGAAACATGCATTTATAGAATTTGGCTGCTATAACGTTCTACGTGAAAAGCCACTTCATTGAACTGTTATTTGTGGTCACGTGGCTTCTGAAAAATATCTATTTTGCTGTGGGCCTGACCTGGTAAAATAAAAAAATATTTTTAAAATGTAGTTTAGTGTGTGGATAATTGGGTGGGTGGGTGAGTGGGCAAGTGCATGGGTGAGTGCCTGGGTGGGTTTATGGGTACTGAGTGGCTGGGTGAGTCAGTGCCTGGATGCATGTGACGGTGGGTGTTTAAGTGAGTGGGTGACTGTGTGGGTTAGTGGGTGGGAGAGTCATATAGTGGGGGGCCACAGTGGCGATATGTTAACTACCTCGCCTCGTATACAGAAGGTTGTGGGTTCGATCCTGACCCTAATGCCTGTATATTTCCCTCCACATTTAGAAACATGTATTTAGAGGAGTTAGTTGCTATAAATGTATACATGATAAGCCTCTTTTTTGAGCTATAATTTTTGGCGATGGTGCTTCTGAAAACAATATTCATAGCTCAGTGGGCCTTACCTGGTAAAATAAACCTGGTTGAGTTAGTGGGTGGTTGAGTTAATGGGTAGTTTAATTATTGGGTGGCTTTATTATTGTTTGGTTGAGTGATGGGTGGGTGGATGATTAGTTATTTGGGTAGTGGGTGATTTGGTGAGTCGGTGAGTGGCTGAGGGAGTGGGAGGTGGTTGGGTGAGTGTGTGGGTTAGAAATGGAGTGGGTGGCAGGGTGAGTGGATGTGTAAGTGGGTGAGTGAGTAGGTGAGTGGCTGGGTAATTAGGTGAGTGGCTCGGTAAATAATTGAGCAGCTGGGCGAGTAGGTGAGTGTATGGGTGAGTGTGGGTGGGTATGTGGTTGGGTGAATGAGTGTGTGGGAAGGAGGTTAGGTGGGTAGTGGGTGGGTTATACATTGAGTGAGTGCGTTAGTGACTGGGTGAGTGAGTGGGTGGGTTAGCGATTGAGTGGCTCGGTGAGTGAGTGCTGGGTCGGTGAGTGGGTGAGTAGGTGAGTGTGTGGGTGTTAGTGGGTGGGTGATTGATGGGGTGGGTGTGTGAGTGAGGAGATGGGTGGGTGGGTTGGTGAGTGCATGAGGGAGTAAGTGGGTGGTTGGGCGTGTGCATAAGTGAGTGGGTCAGTGAGTGGGTGTGTGGGTGTGTGTAGATTAGTTTGGTATGAGATTGAGTGGGATGCTGGGTGAGTGGTTGAGAAGATAGGTGGGCAAGTTAATGAGTGAGTGGGTGGGTGAGCGGAGGGGTGAGTGACGGGTTGGGTGAGTGAATGGGTGAGTGACGGCTGGGTGGGTAATTTAACATGGGAAGTTGAGTGGGTAAGTTAGCGTGTAAGTGAGTGGATGGTTGAGTCAGAGAGTGAGGCGCCAAGGTGGTGAGATGTTCACTATTTTGCCTAGTATACAGGAGGTGGTGGATTCGATCCCGACCCTGTCGCCTGTATATTTGGAGTTTGTAAGTTCTCACCCGTGGTCGCCTGGATTTTGTTCTAGATCCTCAGGGTTTTCCCTCTGCATTTAGAAGCAACATGCGTTTAGAGGATTTGGCTGCAATAAATGTATCTGTGATAAGCCACTCGTATATCTATCATTTGTAGCCAGGTCTATTCTGAAAAGGATCTATATAGCTCAATGGGTCTTGCCTGGTGAAATAAAAAGTAAATTTCGGTTTAAAGCTTTCATGACTGCAAGGATTCATCTTCTTGGTTCTTTCGGTAAAGTCACGTAGAATGGTAATAAAATAATAAAATAAAATAAGACAATAAAATTCTCACGACGTTTTGGCCACAACACAAGTGGCCTTCTTCAAGTGAAGAGACAGGTCTGTCCGGAAGACAGAGCTTGAATGAACGCTGACATGCAAGGACCGCGTCTATTAAGCTGTGTGGGCGGAGTTAATATATGAATTTGCATGTTACCTGCATCACCTCCGGAGAGGAGGAGGGAGGGGGCTGGGAACACAGGCAGAGAGGAAACAAGAAAAGGGGCAAGTGCAACAGCCAAGGTGCGCTGTTGTGTCCTGAGTTGCCTTATGACTATGCTGTAAACTGGACTACTATATAATACAATATTATACCTTCCAATCTAAACTACATGGTATAACATCATATCATAGACAAATTCCACTTTTGAATTATGCAATACGTTACTTTACACTACCCTATACTTTAGATTATAAACTATTAGACTTGTGATATTACATTATGTCTTATTCTTTGAACCCAACTATATACCACACTGATGTATATTCATTATGCAATTACGATGCTATATATTGCCTTATGAGTTATGTTAAACATTACAATGTTATACTATTAATTATTATACTACATGTTGTAAACCATACCATTGACCGTGGTGTAAGAAGTATTAAGAGGCAGTGCCAGCGAAAGGGCTGCGGTCTGAAAATCACCATAAAATACAATCAATTAAGAACCGAAATGGTTTAAAACATCTTTCCAATGGTTACTAAGCCAGAATCCATCTTCTCGGTTGAAATTGTCTCTGTGCTTGTATATGTGGATGGCCTCATGAACGAATCTCTCATGGTAGCCGGTTGGCTTGCAAAGAACCTCTGTCTTGGAGAAGTCAATGTCATGTGAGCCCACTGAATTATAACAGTGATCTGCCACAGCAGAGGCGTTCGTCCTACCGTGTTTCATGTCTGCTTTATGTTCGCGGATGGGGTCCGATATATGTCGTATGGTTTCTCCAATGTAGCTGCTACCACAGAGGCACTTTAGTTTGTAAACGCCCGGGTACTGTATGTCTGGAACCACATCCTTTACAGATGGAACCAGATCACGGATTTTTTGTACTGTGTTGAATCGGACCTGGATCTTGTGTTTATTCAGGATTTTGGAGATATTTTTGTGACCCCCGCAATGTACAGTGAGGGAAAAAAGTATTTGATCCTCTGCTGATTTTGTACGTTTGCCCACTGACAAAGAAATTATCAGTCTATAATTTTAATGGTCGGTTTATTTGTGGTGAAGGTTGTTTTGAAAACGAGCTATGTAGCTCATTGGGCCTCACCTGGTAAAATAAACATAATTCATTGTGTAGGTGAGTGAGCAGTGTGTGAGTGAGTGCATACGTGTGTAGGTGAGTGGGCGGTGGGTGAGTGAGATATTGGGTTAGAGATATAGTAGTGGGTGGCTTGCTGAGTGGGTGAGTGGCTCGGTGGTTAAGTTAGTGGGTGGTTTAATTAATAGGTGATTTAGTTTGTGAGTGGTTGAATTATTGGGTGGTTGACTGATGGGTGGGTGAATAATTCCGTGGTAATGGGTGAGTAGATGAGTGGGCGGGTGGTTGGGTGAGTGGGGGATTAGAAATTGAGTGGATTGCAGGGTAAGTGGATGTGTAAGTGGGGTGGGTAAGTAGATGAGTGGCTGAGGGAGTGGGCAGCTGGTTGGGTGAGTGGGTGGGTTAGAAATTGAGTGGGTGGCAGGGTCAGTTGATGTGTAAGTACTGGGTGAGAAGGTGAGTGGCTCATTGAGTAAGTGAGTGGATGGGCGAGTAGGTGAGTGGATGGATGAGGGAGTGAGTGGGTGGGTGAATTAGTGGGTGGGTGAGTGGATGTTTGGGTGGGTGGATGAGTGAGTGTGTGGGTAGGTGGTTAGGTGGTTAGTGTGTGCGTTAGAAGTTGAGTGGGTTAGTACCTGAGTGAGTGAGTCGGCGGGTGGGTTGGTGAGTTCGTTGTTGGATGAGTGGGTGAGTATTAGTGGGTAGGTATGTAGGTGAGTGATTGACTGTATGGGTGGGTGAGTGAGTGAAGAGATGGGTAGGTGGGTTGGTTGGTGGGTGCGTGAGTGAGTGAGTAAGTGGGTGCGTGAGTGCATAAATGGCTAGGTGAGTGAGTTTGTGGGTATGAGATTGCGTGGGTGGTTGGGTGAGTGGTTGAGAATTAATTTTGATGAGTTAGTGGGTGGGTGAGTTGGTGAGTGAGTGGTTGGGTTAGCGTATGGGTAAGTGAGCAAGTGGTTGGGTGAGTGTGTGGGGTAGTGAGTGATTGAATAAGTGGGTGAGTGAGGGGCTGGGTGGTTGGCTTGGGTAGTGAGATTGTGGGTGGGTAAGTGAGTGGGTGAATGGGTGTATTGGTCGGTGAGTGTGTGAGTAAGTTAGTCGGCACATGATTGAGCGGGTGGCTGGCTGAGTGCGGGAGAAGATGGGTGGGTGAGTTAGTGGGTAGGTGAGTTGGTGCGTGGTTGGGTGAGTGAGGGAGTGACTGGTGGGTGGGTAAGTTAATGTGGGAGGTTGAGTGGGTGAGTTAGTGTGTAATTGGGTGAGCGGGTCAGAGAGAGGGGTGCCACTATGGTGAGATATTAACTACCTCACTGAGTATACAGGAAATCGTGTATTCGATTCTGACCCTGCTGCCTGTATATTATGAGTTTTAATGTTTTGCCTGTGTCCTCGTGGATCTTTCTCCGGGTCCTCCAGATTTATCCCTCCACATTTAGAGTCAAGATTTGTTTAGACGATTTGGCTGCACTAAATGTCAGCTTGATAAGCCACTTCGTTCACGTATCAGTTGTAGCCAGATCACTTCTAAAATGTTTTATATAGCTCTGTGGTGCTTACCTGTTAAAATACAAAATAGTTTAGTTGTAGTTTATTGGATGGGTGATTGGGTAGGTGGGTAGTTCGGTGCGTGGGTGGGTTAGAGGTTGGGTAGGTGGCAGGATGAGTGGGTGGGTGAGTAGATAAGTGGCTGGTGAGCAGGTGGGTGGGTGAGTGCATGAGTTATAGATTAAGTGGGTGGATGGGTCAGTGTGTGATTTGGGGCATGAATAGGTGAGTGGGTGGGTTAGTGGAGTGTTGAGTGAGTGGGTCGTTGAGTTAGTGAGTGGGGGGTATGCAGGTGGGTTCGTAGGTAAGTGGTTAAGTGAGTGGCTGGGTGTGTTGATGAGTGAGTGGGTTTCGCGATTGAGTGGGTGCCAGGGTGATTGGGTTCATGAGTGCTTTGGCTGGGTGTTTGAGTGGTTGGGTGGGAGGCTGAGTCAGAGTGGAGCGCCAGGGTATCAGAATGTTAACTCCCTCGCCATTTGTATAGGACATCGTGGGTTCGATCCCGATCGTGACGCCTGTATATTTGGAGTTTGCATGTTCTCCCTGTGGTTGCATGGATTTTTCTCTGGGACCTCAGAGTTTTTCATGTATATTTAGAAATATACATTTAGAGGCTTTGGCTGCTATAAATGTCCACGTGATAAGCCACTTCTTTGAGCTATCATTTGTTTGCCATGTCATTTCCGACAAGGATCTGTATAGCTCAGTGGGCCTTACCTGGTGAATTTAAAATAATTCAATTGTAGTTGAACTATTTTAAGTGAATAGGTGGATGAGTGGGTCGGTGGGTTGGTGAGTAGCTGGTTTAGTAAGTGAGAGGTTGGATGAGTGGGTGGGTGGTTGAGTTGTTGGTTTAGAGATTCGGTACGTGGCAGGGTGAGTGAGTGGGTGGGTGGCTTTACGAGTGGGTGGGTGGGTGGATAAGTCAGAGAATGGGGCGCCATGGTGGCTAGGAGATGTTAACTACCTCGCCTGGTATATTGAACTTCGTAGGTTCGATCCCGACCTTGACGCCTGCTGTATATTTGAAGTTTGCATGTTTTCCCCGTGGTCGTGCAGGTTTTTCTCCAGTTTCTCCAGTTTTTCCCTGCACATTTAGAAACATGAGTATTTTGAGCATTTGGCTGCTATAAATTTCCATGTGATAAGCCACTTCGTTAGGCTATCATTTGTGGCCAGGTCGGTTCTGAAAAATAGCTCTGGTAAAATAAAAAATGGTTTCATTTATAGTCTACATAGGATTGACTTCCCAGGAAGTAACACTCATTGTATAAACCCCAGAAGAATATTGTTTTGAGTCACCCAAACCAGAATGTGAACTGATATATTCGTATTTTCAAGCGAGGTTCTCGGCCACAGACCACCTGGACAAATATGATGTAGTTTAGTTTGCATATGAATTATTACTTGGGGTTTGTTGACATGATAAAGTTAATGTTTTCTTTGACATGTCTATTGTGTTGTACACTCTGACAGGGGCTCAGGCTTGTTGGGGCAGCATCTGGCTGAAATGCACCTTCACAACAGGAAGATTGGAGAGAGGCTTCACAAGGAAGAGAAAACTATCGGTATTGAATCATGAAAATGTAAAACATGTGGAAAACTAGGCCCACCGATCCAACCCTAGCATCATGTCAACTATGTATTATGTTGACATTCCTTCGCACTGAGAGTAGGCATGCTAATCGGATCTAATGAATATGTGTAAACAGGCGATTTGTGTGTAAACAAACACACATTTCATACAGCTGTTTATTAATCGTAAAAATCAAGCGATTGAGCTAGTGAATGAGATAGACACATGCTGTCATTATTTCATACATGAACACAACTAGCCAGCCAGCAGTCATGCTTTTCCACACCTAATCACATTCATCTCTTTGTTTTAGCCATCTTTGTGATGAAGGGAACTGTATTGTTCATGTGTGTGCAATGTACTTTTCAGAATATGAATTATGTTGGGTAATATATGAATTATGGCTATTAAAAGTATCTGTATTTAAGTCCATCAGGGCAAACTCTTCTGCAAAGGAGACTTAGAGCATTCAACATTGCGTCCCTTTATATTTTTGCTAATTGCAATATTTTTCGATTTAAAGCTTTCGTGACTGCAGGGATTCATATGCTTGGTTCTTTCGGTAAAGTCACGTGGAAGGGAAATAATAAAATAATACAAATAAAACATTATATAATAAAATTTTCACGAAGTTTCGACCACAACGCAAGCAGACGTCCTCAGATGAAGAAACAGAGCTGTCGGAAAGACAGCGCCTTAATGAACACTGGGCAGTGAACACTGGGCAGTGTTCATTAAGACGCTGTCTTTCCGACAGCTCTGTTTCTTCACCTGAGGACGGCTGCTTGCGTTGTGGCCGAAATGTCGTGAGAATTTTATTATATTATGTTTTATTTGTATTATTTCCCTTCTACGTGACTTTGCCGAAAGAACCAAGAATATAATCGCAATATGTTCAGGAGATAAATGTCAAGGTCTGCTAGCCAAAAGAAGGCTTTAGGAGAGAGTTCATGTAGTTTTGCTATTCATTCATTAAAGGGCAATAGAGTAAATGCTAAAATAAATGTTTCCAGCTAATTTTTTTATATACGCTAGATTTACAAGTCTATAATGTACAGAAAATACCATGGTTGGCCAGACCATCGCTCGGCATCTGCATGTGGCTCCTGGGCAGTTCAAGTGTGGCTCTGCAGAGGCGCTGCTAATTTGTAACTCTTCAATTTAACTTTATATGAAGTGAGAACAATCTGGTATCGGAGGCAGGCCATGAGTACTCCCAGGGCACTGAGATTTCTAAACTCAAAATTCCACAGCCAGTCAACACGAGTCAACTTCTGTATGGCTAATCTTTATCTCTTGTGGCTCCCGTGGCCATCTAAAGATTATGGTATGCTGCTGGTAGGGTCAGGAAAGTTGGTCACCCTTGGTATATGCGTTGATGATTTTGTGCAATGTTCAGCTGCTCCGTCACGACAGGGGTCCCAGTCAGTTTGAGACTGCTAAATTAAGGTTCTCATGTGCTTTACAGATTTTGATACAAATTTCAGTCTTGAATTTCTCCCAACAGGTATGGACCCTGGGCAGGAGGATGTTGAGTATGTGGGTTTCATACGGCTATATGCTGTGGTTACATCCCACATGTGATCTCCGCTTTAAAGTCATGAAACTGGTTGTAGCCCATTTAAATGGGCTACAACCGGCTGCTTGCGTTGTGGCCGAAATGTCGTGAGAATTTTATTATATTATGTTTTATTTGTATTATTTCCCTTCTACGTGACTTTGCCGAAAGAACCAAGAATATAATCGCAATATGTTCAGGAGATAAATGTCAAGGTCTGCTAGCCAAAAGAAGGCTTTAGGAGAGAGTTCATGTAGTTTTGCTATTCATTCATTAAAGGGCAATAGAGTAAATGCTAAAATAAATGTTTCCAGCTAATTTTTTTATATACGCTAGATTTACAAGTCTATAATGTACAGAAAATACCATGGTTGGCCAGACCATCGCTCGGCATCTGCATGTGGCTCCTGGGCAGTTCAAGTGTGGCTCTGCAGAGGCGCTGCTAATTCGTAACTCTTCAATTTAACTTTATATGAAGTGAGAACAATCTGGTATCGGAGGCAGGCCATGAGTACTCCCAGGGCACTGAGATTTCTAAACTCAAAATTCCACAGCCAGTCAACACGAGTCAACTTCTGTATGGCTAATCTTTATCTCTTGTGGCTCCCGTGGCCATCTAAAGATTATGGTATGCTGCTGGTAGGGTCAGGAAAGTTGGTCACCCTTGGTATATGCGTTGATGATTTTGTGCAATGTTCAGCTGCTCCGTCACGACAGGGGTCCCAGTCAGTTTGAGACTGCTAAATTAAGGTTCTCATGTGCTTTACAGATTTTGATACAAATTTCAGTCTTGAATTTCTCCCAACAGGTATGGACCCTGGGCAGGAGGATGTAGAGTATGTGGGTTTCATACGGCTATATGCTGTGGTTACATCCCACATGTGATCTCCGCTTTAAAGTCATGAAACTGGTTGTAGCCCATTTAAATTTTAATATACCCGTTTAACACGTAGGCTTTCGCGGCCAATATCCATAATATCGGTTTTTTTGGGTTGGATCGTTGAAATAGAAATTTGTCGTTATACCCGCCACCGACACAGCCAATTCGTAAGGTTTGTCACATAAACAGAACATTCCAATTCGTGAAGGGCTCACAAGTGACGTCATCACATCTATCCCTCCAAGGAATGAAACAGGAGGATTTCTCTACGAATTTGGCTGTCCACCTAATGATGATAGTTGTAAATACTGGCGAAACGTCATACTCAGATTGTAAATGTTGTGGATTTTCTCTCCAACACTTCGGTTTGCTGTACTAGTAGCGGATTGGCATGTTCCGTTTACGTGACAACCTTACAAATTGGCTGTTAGGTGGTGGTAGGTTTAACGGCTCATTTATTTTTATGCGATCTAACCCAGAAAAAAGCATATTATAGATTTAATATACCCTTTTGTTGAAGGACAGCCTGGGTGACCAAAGTTTTATAGGAGCGGCAATAATGTTTACTTGATTAAATTAGTTTTATCATGGAGCGGTAAAATCAGCTGTTGTTCAGATGTCAGTCTAATTAGTATTACATCGTAGAAATATGAGAGTCCTTTGTGTAATAGTCTATTAACCACTGATGATGGTAACATTGGTTTAAGGTTACATTTTAAGAACTAGATTGACGTACATTTTTTCTTGCATAAGTACACAAATTTATAAAACAGTATATTTGATGAAAAAATGCATATATTTTCTTCAATTGCACAGAGTTGTACCTTTGATAACAGGGCACACAGTTACAACTGACATCACCAGATGTCACTCAAGTTCCCTCAGAGATCGATCTTGCATAACCAGTGTTCACGTAATCAGTTATGTTTTCGCTAATTACCAATTACACTCAGCCGGGTTTGACAGACTTGTATGAATGTATGTTGCACTTCCTTTCCACCGTACATAGCCAACCGTGCTAAACGGAGGTGCGGGAATTAAGCGCAGAACCTATCGTTAGGATCAATGCTGTTGTAATTTTTTATGAGGATATCAATTGGTGGCTAGAATGAGATGTTCAAAGACTACAGCATGATAATCGGTACATAACATGAGTGTCGAATTATGTCTTAAGAATTACCCAGCCATTTGTACATAAAATTCAACGTTTCTGGGTGACCGTGTTCTTCATTGCAAGGCCCGCGGGCCGGTGGCAGTCCCTGGTGTCCTTTTTACTGCGACCCCTGACGTGCAGTCCCCGACAATACACACAAGTGAAAACACCCCATCATGCTGTCAAACCCCCCAATGGTTTCAAATGTGAGATGGCTCTTTCACTGATAATGTCTTATTCGCGAAAGTGGCCCGCCTCCGAAAATGAGTGAATATCACTGTTTTAGGTCAAGGATTGGCCAAATAAAGTAGGTATTATTTGCTTATGTTTTTAAATGTCTGTAATAAAACTATATTTATGCCACCAGCTGAATGAGTGGCAGGAGGACTGGGTGACGTTCTTCTCACGGCAGCGACTGCAGCTTCAGCTGGACATGATAGAGAAGGACTACGGTGAACGGGAAACCCGCGAGCTCTGGTCTCGGCTTCAGGTTCGTAAGCCGTTTCACTCTCGCCCTTAACCCTTTCCTGTTCCGAGACGACTGCTCATTTCAGGATGGGTCTCGTTCACCACCGAATCTCGGAACGCGCAAGTGGTTCAGCGGTATTTTTTTTTAGAGAGGCATAGCGCCGTTGTTTTTAAAGACATTGTACTCGCCGCAGAGCACCGTAGCGACAGGACAGCACTCTATTATAGCTGGTACCAAACTGTGCTACACACCTTCCCGCACGGCCTTGTGGGATCCTCGGTACCGATAAAGTTATTTAATATTTACTTCCTATTACGTTCCGATGACGTACACGAGATTCAGCGGTGAACGGGATGCACCCCGCAACTTGCAGTCATCTCGGAGCAGGAAAGAGTTAATACATGCAGCAGTGTAGCTCATCATGTGCACAGCCATATGGGAAACCCATTTGATCGCAGTGGGTTTTCGAGGTGACTTTAAAGGTAAAGTGGTGTTTCACACGCAGGCTTTCGCGACCAATATTATTCATGATAAAGTTTTTTTTGGCTTAGATAGCGTAAGTGTAAATGCGTCCGTACACCCACATCCACCCAACACAGCCCATTAGTAATGTTTCTGACATGAACAGAACGTGCCATTTATGTTATTGCTCGGCACTCTGGTGTGTTAGAGAGGAAACGCAGAACATTTTCAAACGAGTACGACCTTTCGCTGGTGATTACACCCAGCATCATCAAGCAATTGCCAGAAGCGTTCTGGCTTCTGGCAATTGCCTAATGGCAATTGGAGTGGGTGTACGACGCATGTAAATTTATGCGATCTAACTCTAAAAAAACGTTATCATGAATAAAGTGGTGTTGTTTTTTGCGTGGTGTGCAGCTTCGGTTGGGGGAATTTTTCCGGGACGTAGAGGTGGTTCCGGCACTGCTCCACGGTGACCTATGGACTGGGAACGCTGCAGAGATTAATGAAGGGCCCGTCATCTTTGACCCAGCCTCCTTCTATAGGCACTCGGAGTACGAGCTTGCCATCGCTGGGTAAGAAAAAACTACAAACAACCAAAACAATTGCAGCAACTGCCGTTCACTGCCCTGTCTATGGCATGCAAGGTTCATTCGTATAACCTCAGTGTGGCAAGGGCTGGCTCATTAAATAAATAACAGAGACCAGGTAGAGTTGTGGTTGAGATGTCTACATGCTTAGGTCTCCACCCTCTCTATTTGCTAACTTACAAAGACTCATCCTTCCTTGCTAAGGCTTTTTGGGCAAATCCTGTTAAAGCTGATACGGTGCACAAAACACTAGTGGAACGATAAAACTCTTACTTATCCACGGCCCTTGAGGATGCTTGAATGTTCCAGAAACACAGTTTGTCGAACAAGGAAGACAAGTTGCCACTGATGTGCTTTACCAGAAATCCAAGCTGAAGATAATTCATTACACGTCAAATGGAATTCAAACCCTCAGAGCTGGGATATGCTTCAGTGAACAAAAACACATTTGACATGATGTTTACTGTGCAGCCATTGGTGACTAAGTTGAGACCACAGCATTCCTGCCCTCAATTCGCAGGAACGTTTGTTGATAGATGGCTCACTGAATTTTGAACGGAGGACCTCAATGGCATTGGCTCGGTGCTCTGACATTGAAATTAACCTCGAGCCACTCAATTTCCTGCATTACGTTGAATTTGTGAAAATGTTGTTCATTGTTATGTTGTTCATACTGGAACAGCAGCATTGTAAGATTTTGAATGTTTGGTGTTGTTTGGGTACAGGATGTTCCAGGAGCTTTAGCTCCACGCTTCACTCATCCTACCACGCTCTCATCCCAAAGTCACAAGGCTTCGGCAAGAGCCAGAAGCTCTAGCAACTCTTCCACTACCTGAACCACTGGAATCACTTTGGGACAGGATACCGAGGGTCATCCATCTCCACCATGCGCAGTCTCCTCAAGTGAATGAACGGTGCAGGAAATCGTGGGCTATGGTGTATGACTATAAAAATTATTATCGGCCATGATATACATTGTTGAATAAAGGCCTTCCCTAAGCCACCACTCAATCTCACAAAACTAGTCCATTTAAATGCTGTGCAATGCCCTAGGCATTCCACGTGAGTGTGACCGGGGGTCCCTTTGTTCCACATCCTGGCCGTGATCTCCACGCGAAAACTGGGTCAGTTAATGTCCGAATCAGAATCTTTAATTAGGCTGGACGAATCTGATGAGCTATGAAGCTCTTTTTTTCACAGATGTCCAGTCGGGGCGAGTCAGAAAGTTACAACAACAAACAACAGTACAAACAGATAGGAGGGCAAAGTAAAGGAACGCGAAGAAAATTTTGACTTAAAACTTTCGTGACTGCAGGAATTCATATTCTTGGTTCTTTCGGTAAAGTCACGTAAATAGAAAACAAAAAACAATAAAATAAAGACCGCTTGTGTTGCGATTGAAACGTCCTGGGTTTTTTGCTTTTATTATTTTCAATTTATTTTTTATTTGTTTTATGTATTTAATTATTTAATTTGAATTTGATTTCTTGTTTTCTATTTACGTGACTTTATTTACGTGACTTTACCAAGAATATGAACGCTAAGCAAGTCATGAAATAAAAATATGTAAGAGTTCAAATTGCATTAGTGCATCAATTCCTGCCAAATTTTTTTATCACCAAATGCCATTTTGGGCAATGCAGTATAACAAAAACAATCCCAGATGTTTGGCTAGTACCAGTTACAGTGTATGTTTTTGTTGTTGTTTTGCTATGGGAGTAAACCCATGCAGAGAAAGGGACCAGAATTAGGAAAGCGAAACCAGGCACTCCTTCAGAAGATGCCATGCACGGGCGTGACCACTGCACCACCCTGACGCCCAAACAAATGTAATTCAAATAATCTACAATACTGGCAAATAAACCCTATTAGTGTCAACCGAATATCCGGACAATCTGGCCTGTGTATAGCTGCATCGGTGTTTCTATAAGTCGTATTCAAATTGCCTGCTATGAATAATATTTTAAAGTACAGGTTGCCCACCTCTGGTTTTATTTAACTTACCAGTTGTACTCATTCTGTTTGTCACAGGTAATATGGCAAGGAAAATATTTCGCAGCACGATTAGGACAATTATGGTGACACATGTGACCCCCTCTACACAAGTAACAGTTGAGAGTCAATGCTGTGATGTTGTGCGATTGGTGCAAGCGACCCCATCGTTGTGTTTTAATGTTGAGCAGTTAAACTTGCACTGTTGTGGGGTGAGGTCAAGGCCGATGTCTGCTTGCAGCGGTGTCAAGATGAGCGTTTTGAAGAGGCTCGCGAAGGATGATACTTGGCAGTTGGGTGCAGTCTCCCTCCATTAACAACAGAGGGCAGAGGAGCGACACTCACAACAATTGGCTGAGCACTGGGCGTATACAACGCATGAAGTCGGCAGCAAGTTTATCTCAGGGAGTTGACCCGCACACGACAACTGGGTCTGTCCCGCGTGTTCACGCTATAACGCGGTTGCCTTCATTTAGGGAACGCGCACCGCCATAAGGCGACTTGTGAGCGGTCGACGCCGAACTACTTTCTTGAGCTGCGCGGTTGAGCGAGACGAGACGGTAACGCGGCGGCGTCCCCTCAAGTTGTTTGTAACCCAATTCTGACTGCGCAGTAAGAGGCGGTGGGGGGGTCACCAAGTGACACGCAGCTTGACCGTGGAGTAGACCGCGAGGACGCCAACGTCGCCTAGGCAACGCCGCCCCCCTCTGGCTCTGCCTGCCTCGCTCTGTGCACGTGAGGTGTCAACCACGTGACGCGGGCCACTGCGCGCGTTGCGTCACCGCTCACCGTGGGGGCCCCTCCGCTACGTCCACATCGTACAGTCGCACATTCATTAATAGTCACACTCTTAATCATGTTTATGGTCATCGTCATTAAAGGTGAGTTTAATAATACTACTACACAATGTGTGCATTAATATATACGGCATGAATAAAACGCACCTGTAAATATCCTAAGTAAGTTTGACCTGACATTATTGCACAACAATTGCCCAGCCACCGTGGGATGTGTATCCTCCAATGTGTATCTGGCTCTGACCTGACTTATATAAAAGTGCAGCTCTGCAATTGCTTGGTCACACCACCGCTGGTGAAAAGACCTTCATGAGAGCAAACTCTTTACGAGTATTTGGTCTACTTTTCCATATAACAATAGGTTTTACCCTTTCTGGCAATACAACAGGTGTCAAGATGTTAAAACACCAAACAGAATCCTCATTCAAGGAATCCTGTCTGCATTAACCACACGTACTTGTGGTGAACATTCTTTGAAACTGATTAGTCCACACCAGGAAGGTCCCATATTCTACTTTTCCACGTTGACCAGATGTGTTGGAAGAGCCGGCTGAAAGCCACACTTTGCTGCATCACACACGACTTGCCGATCAGCTGTGGTGTGCCCATTTAGCGACCTCTGGTCTGTGAGTTCCGTTTACTAACCATTAACAGCATGGCAGCTTTCTAATTGGCTTGTGTGACAATTCACCTGTGTCATTATCTCTTGCACTGCCTGAAATAAGTTTTGGCGTAAGGGAGGGAAATTATGACTCACCCACCTGCACCTGCCTTGTGCTCCCAGACACCTAAGGACCTTACTACCGCTGTGAGAAATTGACGGGCGTAGACTGCTGTATGGCGATGATGTATTCACGTCGTTCCTGCTGTTTTCCTCTTTTGCTAGGTGATGCAATTGGTGTGCCAACACCTCCAGATGCAGTTCCTGAAGGACCTGGGCATTCGGGACATGTTCGTTTTGCCTGTGATGAATGAGTTTGTCCGAACACACAGGGAAGTCAGCCTGTTCATCGAGGTGCGTTTCCCATGTTTATTTCACTCGATTGGTCGTCTGTTTGCAAGGTCATGCTCTGCCCAGAGGTCACCCACTGAGATTTTTTTTACCGTAACATTACCGTCACTTGGGTTTGGTGATCGATTCAACGGGGCAAAAATATTTGTAAGAAGCGTAAACATGGCAACGTGATCATTGTCAGACCACGGAGAACCTTCAGAATGCCGAGTATGATCTTTAAATTGATCCTGGACTCGTTCGGGGGATATTTGAACAATTTGAATATTGGGGCGATATTGTCTTGCTACGGGTCTGAGTGAGAAGTCTCCCAGCGGTTTTTTGAGTCCATAATCGAGATTTTTGGGTTAGAGCACGTAAACATGCACTCAATGATACACTAAATATGCACTATTTATTTATATATATGCTAAATTATTTTGTTGATATGTAAACTCTGACTTTAACATAGCCACTTCCATGACCAGTTACATGCTAATTCCTCACATTAACATTATGTTAATCTCCCATTTACATGCTAATTTCTGACTTTAACATCCTGCTAATATATCACATTAGCATAGCTACTTCAATGCTAAATCGTTCTGTTGATATGTAAACTCCTTTGTCAAGGTGCTCCGCTCCTCCCACCCAGCTTAAAATACGCTGCCAAGCTTAGCAGTGTTCATTGGAGCGCTGTCTTTCCGACAGCTCTGTTTCTTCACCTGAGGACGGCTGCTTGTGTTGTGGCCGAAACGTCGTGATAATTTTATTTAATAGTTTTTATTTTATTATTTTATTATTTCCCTTCTACTTGACTTTACCGAAAAAACCAAGAAGATGAATCCCTGCAGTCACGAAAGCTTTAAATCGAAAATCAACACACGTGGTACAAAACAAGTATCATATGTTATAAGAATAATATAAACATGCAATATTCACGGCAATGGCAGTGTTGTTCAGCGTGCCCTGCTGTGGAAGCCAGCCACATGAGTTTGATAACCAGTCATGACTAGTATCAGTGGAAAGCAAAATCTGAACTGGTTCAATGCTTTGCTGACCCAGACTGAGCAGTATGGAGTGCTAATAAGTTAACCGGATGATACATTATTATTTGGCAATGCTGCTGCTGCGTTGGCAGTGGTGCCCAAGAACAATTAACTAAAAAACTCAACACATTAGTCAGTAATGTTGTGGCCTCAATAGACACAACATTATATGCAACGTTTCGGGCCATGGTCCTTCTCCCATTTGTACAATGAAAAAGGGCCATTGCCCAAAAGTCTACATTTTTTCATTTTTATTTAATTTTAAGGTCATTGTTATTGACGAACGTGTTGAGTTACCATGATAATTAAGAACAGATTTTGGTAGAAAGGTCCTGTTACTATGATGAATGTATCCTCTAGACAAACATACAAATTCATCACAGGGTTGCCTAAAGCTTGCCAATAGAAAATAATGCCGATTAAGTTGTGGGCACCCGACATTCACTTGCCCTGCGGCCACTCCCTCAACGACACGAGTCGCATTGACTCAGGGTCCCGCGGGTAGTTCCATGACTCGGTGGTCCAGGAGAGTGGCACGAGCGATGCGGGCATCAGCTGGGCGCCACAAGGGCAGCCATGCTTCGAGTCACTCGCACAGCTCCCTGTTCAGCACGACGTGAACGCATTCCCAGCCTTCTGATCTATGTGGCTTTTCCGAATCAAGCAAATTGTCACTGATAATTTAGCACATTTGCTATGCTATTTAAAAAATATCTAGCGATTCATTTTATATAGCGTCGTTCATGATTATTGCATCTCAGAATTTCTGAGGAGCCAAAGACCAAGCTGGAATATTGCAAGGGAGGTGAGCCTGCACCAACAATTGCCCTGCATTTCTATATATGTTCAGATGTTGCCAGCCAATTAGTGAGTGTGTATATATGTGGAAGGAAACTGGAGCACACAGATAAGTCACTGCTGAGTGCATTAATCACCCTTTGTGAGATTTGACGCAGCATGTAATTAAAATATATTTCCAATTTGTCTTCGGGTGATTTTGTAGGTGTTTGTTTTAAGCAAGAGGAGAGTGGAGTTTTAATGCCATGTCCTGAATGGGCCTTCCATTACAAAGTCCTCATTCAGGATCCCAGTCCCACAACATTTCAAGCCTCCCTCTCAGTTCTACTGCTCTTTGCACTGAACATTTAAACCTACTTATTGGGCCTTCTGATATGCCCTCTTTGGTATCATGACATGCCATTTCCTATACTGGATCATTGTAATCATCGCTCCATCATGCCTCCTTGTCAGTCAGTAAACTTCTAACATTGGTGTCGTGTGTGTCTGTTGCAGGGATACTCTGGGGGGCCCTTTCTTTGCCAGGACTCAAACGGCCGCTGGTTGCTTTCTGGAATCACCAGCTGGGGTGTTGGCTGTGCACGGGCATACCAGCCAGGTGTCTAGCGCACAGTCGCCAAGTTCATGGACTGGATTCACCAGAACATGCAGTAGTCTCTTATACATTTCTGCACAAGCAGAATACTATAGATCAGGGATATAAATATTTTGGGAACTAAACATCAAAATAATTAATTAAGGCAATAAATATATTTTTCTAAAACTGATTTAAAGTTAATGTTAAAAGGTTAATTTAATGAGCTGAATGCTATATTTTAACTGCACCATAATGCAAAAAAAAATTCCAAGTGAACACAGATTTTGGGTCAAATCAGAAAAGTATTTTTTTTACATGCGTTGTCAATAGCGTTTTTATCTTTTGGGTTTGCCACACATGTCAACGGGCCTGGCAAAGCAAACATGAGCATGATGTTGGCATTGGCAGGAGATGAAGACAGAGCTTGCTATTTTTCAATGTTGCTTAATTCTTTCAAAACTGACACAATGGACAATGAATGCACTGTCTAAATATTTGGCCCAACCTGATTATACATGCTAGCAAAGTGAGTGTTGTCCAAACTACGTATGATACATTTATATTCTTGTTATATTTTGACCTGGGTCATCAACTCGCATCTCCCATACATTAATTGCCATGGATGTTGAGCAGTAGGGGTACTCAGAGGGGGTCTATTGGCCTTCTAGGGGACCACTGCAATGATCGGGGCATCCAGAAGGGATGATGAGTTCCACAGGGAGAACGTTCTTCATTGCCTTTGAGTGTCCATGGCAAGGTTATTGGTGATTACCTTCACCTCCCCCGGTCAACACAGTCCATGAGTTTGTGAGTTTTGCTTTACTAACGACATGAAAACAAGACTGGTTTGCACAAGGAGCCTGCAAAAATTTTATTTAGAAAACCTCATGAAACGTGATGCATGGCACTTATCTGAGACGCCCCTTATCTGAGACGCCCCTGTGTAAATGGCGTGATATCAAGACCATTATTATCATAGTGAACTACATGACGTGTGTAAGAAAACTATATAAACATCTATTGGAAACATTTCATGAAAATATGTACAAAAATGAACACTTTAATAGTGTTTCATGGTATTCCAAAAATTTAGACATTTGATTGGTTAAGATGGTTTACTCGTTGGGATGATAAATGGCAATGATCCTTCATCATGTAAAAGACTGTAAGCTGCTTTCAAAAATATATATTTTTTGAAGATCGTATTCACACTCTGCAACAGTCTATTTTCCACATCAAACCATAACGTGTCTGTCGACTGCAATTGAAAATTGATGCATGCTTAGTAGCGATCGGGTGAATAAACATTGCAATGTGTCACATGTTCGTGTCTGGGTGGCTTTTGCTTGAGATTAGGGATCTTGTGAAAAAAGTTATAAGACTTTATATGAAAACCTCCACAGAGGCCGATTTTGACACTGTTGGTACAAGTCATCAGAAAGTCCAATTAGCTCCATCCACATCCTTCTGAACCGCATAATTCCATCTCTCTTCTAGCCTATGACACATCCATTTAGCCCCATCCAGCCAAACAAGCTGTATCATGGGACCTTTTTCCAGAATCAAAGTGTGAAAAATAATAAAAGGTTTTATCCTTTCTGGCAGTAAAGCAGGAAGTGGTGTTAAAATGTTCAAACAACCAATTAGAAACCTGTTGCAAGGAATCAAGTTACTGCATTAACCACACACGTGACTTGTGGTCAATATGCAAACAAACATGCTCTGATAATATTTGAATTGTCTTTGAAACTGATTGGCCTACACCAGAGACAGCCTTCTTTATGACCTAGTCTCACCACCAGTGTCAGATCAGAGATCGCCAAAAGGGGAACAGTGCAAAGGCAATGCCACACGTATCGGAGCATTTATAGCTAACCACTGCCCACAGCTCCCCAATCACTCGGTGTGCTCACCGCGGTGCCACCACTCCCCCCTCACAATGTGCAAACCACTACGCCACCAATCTCCACATTCTCACAGTGCGCTCACTGCTGCGCCACCGGTCCCCACTCACAGCTAGAATATGAATTAAATGTCCACAGTCATCGTTTTCTGATTTCCGAAATAATACGAGTTGCATTTCATTCAACATTGGGGAGGGGTCTGCCCTTCATTTAAGGCCCTGGCTGCTTACAGAATTGTCACAGACTGTTTTGCCTCAGCAGCTTTCCTCTTTTCTCCTGATGATGATCGAAACGTCGTAGTTTTTTGTTATTTTTAAAAATTATTTTCTCTCAACTTATCTACGTGACTACCGAAAGACCCAAAGAATATGATTTCATGGATGTTTATGAGGTCTGTTGCTGAGGGTTTCAAAGAAGTGGAGGCCTCTCTCAGTACATAAGAGTGAGGGGTTGTAGGTTTCGGCTTGGGTCATGGGTACGGGTTATTTTTTGGCATATTTTATTTTAAAAAAATCGAATTCCAACGTCGTGGATATTGTGATGTTTGGATTATTGACGGTAGAATTAATATTATTGCGAATATTTCTTATATTCTCGTTTTATGCCACTGATTATTGATGTAAAAAATAGGTTCAAATTTAAACGGCATGCAAAGAAGGTTTCAGTTAATTATGAAACAATTCGCAACTGTTGATTTATGTGTTGTAGTGTATGATTGTCTGCTCGACTCAATTTCTGAGGATCTCACGTTTATTTCTATATTATTGTACATTTTACAGTAGTGCTATAAAAATGAAATGAAAAAAATGTTAGCTTTTCACCACAAACAAGGCTACAATGGTTATGATATTGTGATAATTAGATTTTCACCACAAACTAGGCTACAATGGTTATGATAGTGATAATTAGATTTTCACCACAAACTAGGCTACAATGGTTATGATAGTGATAATTAGATTTTCACCACAAACTAGGCTACAATGGTTATGATATTGTGATAATTTGATTTTCACCACAAACAAGGCTACAATGCTTATGATATTGTGATAATTAGATTTTCATCACAAACAAGGCTACAATGGTTATGATATTGTGATAATTTGATTTTCACCACAAACTAGGCTATAATGGTTATGATAGTGTGATAATTTGATTTTCGCCACAAACTAGGCTACAATGGTTATGATATTGTGATAATTTGATTTTCTGCCACCAATTTACAATTAGATTCGTTGCTTCGCATATTCCCTGATATTTTGTTTAGACCGCAAGCGTTTATCCATTTAAACTTTTGCTAACTAGCTTGTTTATGTCATCTAGAATATGAATACAATTTTCACCATCATCGTTTTCTTATTTCTGGGACAATTGTGCCCTAAATAATAGGAGTTGCATTACATTCAGATCTTGGCTGATGACGTAGATGAATCCAGTCTGTGATGTCACAGTCATGTGGGAGGTACCTTTGACATCATGATGTCTATGACGTCATGCACCACGTGTCATTCATATTGGAAGAACTGCGTTTATTGGTGGCTGTGTTTCTTGTCTCAGCTAAAATAAGCGTGATATTATTTAGCCTCGTGGTTATTAAAGCCTCCACTACTGTTGATGAAACTGAAATTAATCTCAGCAGTTGTCAGCCTGCACATCATTTAACCGGTGAGCCTGAAAGGGGTGGTTTAAGGATTGTTTGCGTGTTAATGGGGTTTATTATTGAGGCTTTCAAGGGTGTGGGGGTCTCACTCACTACATGAGCATGAGGGGTTTGGGGGTTTCGCTCAGCTTATGGTAACGTGTTGTAACAAATACGTTTAAATATATAATTTTAGCAAATGTTATTAGAAAATCAAACTGAAAGGGGTGGTTTAAGGATTGTTTGCGTGTTAATCGGGTTTATTATTGAAGCTTTCAAGGGTGTGGGGGTCTCACTCACTACATGAGCATGAGGGGTTTGGGGGTTTAGCTTAGCTTAAGGTAACGTGTTGTAACAAATACTTTTGAATATACAATTTTAGCATATGTTATCAGAAAATCAAACTGCAATGTCGTGGATATTGTCATTCTTGGATTCTTGACGGTAGAATTAATATTGATGTGGATATTTCTGACATTGTCGTTTTATGTGACTGATTATTGATGTAAAAATTAGTTTCAAATAGAAACGGCATGCAAAAAAGGTGAACATTA
The DNA here is from genome assembly GCF_048934315.1 of Petromyzon marinus. Classification (NCBI taxonomy): domain Eukaryota; kingdom Metazoa; phylum Chordata; class Hyperoartia; order Petromyzontiformes; family Petromyzontidae; genus Petromyzon; species Petromyzon marinus. Next base: position 966,123 of record NW_027423688.1, on the reverse strand, counting down.
ATCATTAAACAATTCCCAATTGTTAATTTGTGTTGCAGTGTATGATCATCTGCTTGACACAATTTATGATTTTCTCTTTTATTTCTATAATATTGTAAATGTTACAATAGTTTTTTTTCATAAGATGCCATTTTAAAAATATAATTTTACATTGTCACCTCAAACTAGACTCAAATATTCATAATATTGTGGTAATTGGATTGTCTGCCATCAAATTAAGACAATTAGATTCGTAACTTGGAATATCACTTCATATATTGCTGTTTCTAACATTGTTGAGACCGTAACCGTGTAACCTTTCAAAACGTTGATAACGAGCCTGTTTAAGTCATCTAGATTACGAATAAAATGTACACAATCATCATTTTCTTATTACTGGGACAATTGTGCCCGAAATAATCTGAGTTACATTACATTTAACATTGCGAAGGGGTCTGCTGTTCAGGTCAGATCCTGGCTGATGACGTAGTTGTCTCCAGTCTGTGATGTCACAGTCATGTGGGTGGTACCTTTGACATCATGATATCTATGACGTCATGCACCACGTGTCATTCATATTGGAAGAGCTGTGTTAATTGGTCGCTGTGTTTCTTGTCTCAGCTAAAATAAGCGTGAGATTATTTTGCCTCGTGGTTATTAAAGCCTCCACTATTGTTGATGAAACTGAAATTAATCTCAGCAGTTGTCAGCCTGCACATCATTTAACCGGTGAGCCTGAAAGGGGTGGTTTAAGGATTGTTTGCGTGTTAATGGGGTTTTCATTGAGGCTTTCAAGGGTGTGGGGGTCTCACTCACTACATGAGCATGAGGGGTTTGGGGGTTTAGCTCAGCTTATGGTAACGTGCTGTAACAAATACGTTTAAATATATAATTTTAGCAAATGTTATTATAAAATCAAACTACAATGTCGTGGATATTGTGATTTTTGGATTCTTGACGGTAGAATTAATATTGATGTAGATATTTCTTACATTGTTGTGAGAATTAGTTTCAAATAGAAACGGCATGCAAAAGAGGTGAACATTCATCATTAAACAATTCCCAATTGTTAATTTACGTGTTGCAGTGTATGATCGTCTGCTTGACACAATTTATTATTTTCTCTCTTATTTCTATAATATTGTAAATGTTACAATAGTTTTTTCATAATAATGCAGATACTCCTGCATTTTGTCTTGTTATTCAACAATTATTTAATTGATGGAAAACATTGTTTGTAAAGCAAAATTATGTAAATGCATTTACAATTAAATAATGTGCAACTGGACGCGATTATTTCGCATTCTAGTTTTTAAAAGATGCACAACCGGTGATAAAAGTAAAGTTAATCTCGTCAGTTGTGAGCCTGGTCTTCATCACATCTGAAAAGTGAGCCCGACACGGGCGTTTGAAAAATGATCAGGGATCGTTGTTAATAATTAGGGGTGAAAAGTTGTGGTTATGGGCTACAGGCTGAGTTTTAGTGTTTGGGGATAGAGTTAAGGGTTAGAGTTCACAGTTATAATTAGAGGTTGGAGTTTGCCATACGGGCAAGTGTGATACATATTCTTAGTTTTTTCGGTAAAGTCACGTTGAAGGGAAACAACTAAATAACAAAATATATATATAAAACAATAAAAAATTCTCACGACGTTTCGACCATAACTCAAACGGTCATCATCAGTTATGGTCGAAACGTCGTGAGAATTTTTTATTGTTTTATATATATTTTGTTATTTAGTTGTTTCCCTTCAACGTGACTTTACCGAAAAAACTAAGAATATGAATTACTGCAGTCACGAAAGCTTTAAATCAAAAGTGTGATACAGTTACGGTTTAGAACTTAGAGTTACGGTTGTGTATTAGGGTTTGTGTATTAAAGGTTAGTGTTCGGTATGACGGGTTAGGGTTGCCTATCAGGTGTTCGGGTTATGCTTGAGTAATAGTATTTTGATGTTTGGGCGAGGGATATTGCTCAGGTAATTCGATTGGTTGACCTCTGATTAGATTACCCGTTATGTTCCTAATTTCATCAGGTCTCAGAAGCTAAGCAGGGTCTAGCTTGGGGAGTGATTGGATGTCCTAGCATTGGGTGGCCACCACGTGCTATAAATGGTGTAATAGCCATTGTGAGCATTGGAGGGCAGTGCAGAAATATATTTTCTTTTGCAGTCTCCCCGACCTTCACCAACCCACACTGACCAGCGTTTTTAAGTATGGTTACATAACCCTCATCATCCATGAGGCATTGAGAGGCGTTTATCAACCAGTGGATTAATACAAATGGGTTCTACATGAACAGGGTTAAGTCTGACGATTATGTTCAATGGAATAGTGGATTGGAATAAACATGTGTGAGTGGGTGAGTGAATGAGTGAGTGAGCGGGTGCACAAGTGAGTGAGTTGGCGGTAAGCAAGTAAATGAAGGGGCTTGTAAATCAACATGCACAAGAGTGAGTGAACTGGTACTGTGAGTGGAAAATGGTAATTATTGAGAGGATGAGTGATTAATTGAGTTGATAAATTTGATCCTTGTTCTAACCCCTCCAGGCCACCAACATCAAACAGACACAACACCTACAACATGGACAGACAACTTAAGTGGGCTGATATCTTGGAGCACTATGAGAGTAAGTTACATATACCTACATAAAATAGTTTGTTAGAATCAGAATATTTATATATTCTGGAGAATTCTGATGAGCTATAAACTTACTTTTCACAAATTACTAGGAAATGCAGAGGAGAACTCCATAATAATGGCATTCAGCAGAACTGGCTTGGTGGGTAAGGGATTAGACACTGATCCAGCATGGCAGAGAACGTTTATTAAGCTCTGGGTTTCAGCAACCTATAATTAAACTAGGGTCTCAAGTTTATGGAATGAATGATCTCAACATGCTCACAAAAATATGACATGTAAAGTGTTAATGCCATGTGATGAATATTTCTCAATAGCAGGGCCTGTAGTGTGATAAGAGGTAACTAGAGGGATCTCAGAATGAGTTCTGTGAAATCTCCATGTGCTTCATTCTCTAACCCATCACTCATCCTTTGAATGAAATGTCTGTGCTCCGTAGTCCGGAAGTCGCAGCTCCAAACGACCACGTGGGGGGACATTATGGACAGAGTTGACCCTTTCCCGAACCAAGGTGACAAGAATTGCGACCAAAAGGTGTGTATGTGGTCGGTGAGGGTCAAGGACACCGTCTGTACACGATAGTACAGCATGCCACCACACGATTAAACTACAACATGACTACACATCACATCACCAAACCATCTCTCCACACCACCTTTCCCATCATACCACCCCATCATCCAGTCAATAACCCATCACAGAACCTCACCATGTGTCTACACCATCACACGACACGATCTCTCCATAACATTCCAACACATCACATCTAAATACCACCACATCATCTCCCGACATCACCCCATCTTGCCACCATGTCACGCCATATCCCACTCGTGCATGCACATAAATTGGCCTTTTTTTCAGGCAGTGACGCGACCTCTGTCTGTGAGCTCATTGGAAGGTGCTATTCCAGTTGCCCACGATGAGCGCTGCTGTTAGATTTTTCCAGATTATGGGCAGCTAGATCCTTACAATGGAACATTCTGTGGCACCTATTGCCCGTGATGAATGTTAATAACAATCGCCATTAAATTATCGCAGTTGATCAAGGCCTCAATGGGGTTCATGAGGTCTGTGGGGTCGATAGGTGTCTGTGGGAATATATGAGGGTGTAACATGTATCATTAGTTTGTAGGGTTTAGGCGAATTAGTGGTTAGGGATACATTAATGCTTTGTTCAAAAGTACTGATTGGTAAAGGTTTGTTTTAACATCGGGTGATTGTGTATATGTATGTGTGTGCTCAGCATATTTGGATGAGCCAATATACATGTTTGCCTCCATGCATAGGTGTGTGAGTATGCATTTGTGTATGGGTGGAAATGCATGTTTGCGTGCGTGTGGGTATTATTTTGTGCATGTGTGTGCATGTTTGAATGTTCCTGTGCTTATCGTTGCGCATATGCACGAATAGAAGCAGCTCAAGTGTAGGCGCCCCAAGAACCAGAGGAGCATTCGGGAGATGAATAACCTCGGCGAGGTGAAGCCTCTCGAGGAGGAGAAGCGCTTCACCAAATTGAAGCACCACTGCCTCCGGACCACGGCCACCAGCACCACCACCAGCACCACCACCAGCACCACCGCCAGCACCACCACCAGCACCACCGCCAGCACCACCACCAGCACCACCGCCAGCACCAACACCAGCACCACCACCAGCACCACCACCAGCACCACCACCAGCACCACCGCCAGCACCACCACCAGCACCACCACCAGCACCACCGCCAGCACCACCGCCAGCACCACCACCAGCACCACCACCAGCACCACCACCAGCACCACCACCAGCACCACCACCAGCACCACCGCCACCTCCTCCGCTACCGCTACAACCACCACTACCACTCCTATACAGGGCCCAATCACACTGCACATTGGAGAAGATGTCTTTAGAGAAGGAGCCGCTGAGCCAGGGTAAGCAACTCTGCGTGTGTCCTGTGTGTATTTATTATGATTGTTTACGCAGGATAAGCATCAGTGAGTCTCAAGACCTTTTTTCAGCAGGGTCCTGCCAAGTTTTGTTAGTAATCGGGAACAAAATGACTGTTGTTTGCGATCCTAATTGAGTGATATGCATTGCTTATGTGGGTTCAGTTATGGGGAGAAAGCTGCAGAGCCCACCCAGAACAGGGGGAGAGAACAAACTCCACACAGAGAAAGTGGCCCAGTTGGGAATCGAACCTAGATCCCTCTAGTTATGAGGCAAAGATGTTCCAGCTCTGCCACCCGCACAAACACACAGACAATGCAAACCCCACATGTACATTCGGCGATAGAAATGTTCTCCATAATTGCTTTCTGGGTGAGACCACGTAACAATTCGGTAATATATTCACCATGTAACCCTACATCCACTATATTGTTGCCAGACTAATGCCCGTTTCCTGGCCAACTACCAAGTGTATTTTTACTGCACAAGGATAGCTGCCATTGGGAGGAGGGGGGTGCCCCCTTTCAAATGCATTAAGACGAGAAATGCAAGATGTGAGTGGCTCATCACGTGTAAAGCGCTCTGAGATGCCATCAAAGTCAAAGGGGGCAACTTAGTCGACCACGAATCACCATAGATATTTTTCCACAATCGTGCATGGGTGAAGCGGGCCAGCGATAGCGGGTTCATCACTCACTGCTTACAGTTCAGCTCTGGCGTCCTGCCCTGGGTATTAGTGCTGCTGCGTAAACCACAAAGACACGCACACCCTCTCCTTCATAGCACACGTTAAAAATCTCCCCTGATGTCATTGGAAATGAGTATGCCATTGTGTGCCAGGGATCAATTATAGTACACATATACAAATGTCACTGCAAGTTATTCCATTGGATTTACACAGCAATTCCAGCCACTACTGTGAAACTACAGCAGTCTGTGTTAGATTCAGCAGCACCTTTCTTCGTGCTAGCCTTGCATTGAGAGAATGACAGCTGCAATGCCAAGCGTACTCACTGATTGTGATGTTTTCTGTGGTTATTAAATTCGAATTAATCCGCCACACAGTCCACCTACAGATTGTAAGGAGACGACTGCGATGTCTGCCATAGCAAGAAGGTTGAACGGTGTCATGCGCGTCTCTTCACAGAGCGGAGTCAGCGCAGCAATCCTCGCAGGCCGTTGAAGAGAAGAGAGAGGTTGTGGAGAAGAAGATGAAAGAGGAAGTGAAGGAGGAGGTGAAAGAGGAAATGGAGAAGGTGGAGAGGGAGTTGGAGAAGACAAATGAGGAGATAGCGGTGGAGGACGAAGAGGACGACAAGGAGATGGAGGAGAAGATGGCTGTGGAGGAGGAAAAGGAGAAGATGGTGGTGGTGGTGGTGGAAGAGATGGTGATGCAGGAGGTCGAAAAGACGGAGAAAGAGAAGACGGAGGAGACAGAGGAGGCGACGGGGAAGGAGACAGAGGAGGAGACAGAGGAGGAGACAGAGTGGCAGGAGGCGGTGGTAGTGCAGGAACGAAAGGGCCTGGCTCGTGTGGCGAACGCGATCCATGCGCTCTTCCGCAGCATGATGCTGTTTGGTTGCGGCCGGTCGACCGCACAGTTGGGGTGATGGAGGTGCCACTGGGACCGCAGCCGGGGAAGGAAACTGAGCAGCAGATGCCAGGACTGTACTGGACACTGACTGCTGCCAACAGACTAACTCTGTTAAGAGTTAGCATCAATCCAATGCATTATGTAATAATTATCATTGTTGTTTTTATTATAAACTTTATGACATAAACCTATGAGGAAACAATGTAACTTTGCATTGCTTGTGAGCGCTGCCTGGGTTGGTTCAATGTGCCTTGGCTCGTGTGCAGTGTCCCGGCTGTGTGTGCGGCAGTACAATGACAACTATGTCATGAGAGAAGTTTCAGGCAATGGCCCTTCTTCAGAACGTGTACAAGCAGTGGTGGGAAAAGATCATCAGGCGATTCGTCTGACACATCCACCCCTTCACTGCCCCACTGCCCCTCTGCCAAGCTGCTTCCGCTGTCCTGCTGCCCCTCTGCCCACTGCCCCATTGCCTCACTGCCCCTCTGCTCCGCTGCCCCACTGCTTTGATGCCACTCTGCCCTAATGCCCCGCTGTTCCATTGCTCCACTTTCCCACTGCCATCACATCCATCACGAAGCAGCGAGACGTCCATACCACCTCATTAAATATTACCCTGATGTGCACGCAGAGAGAGAGACCCTCGTTTAGCATTGCATACTGGAGGGGGCTGCTGTGATGCAATGGCTCGTAAACTTCACTGGCAATAGAGAGATTGCTGGTTCCACCTTCTGGCACAGCAGTTGAAACAAATGGTCGAGTATCTGAAGTTCCCCTGCCTCTGTCCGCCAAACAGTACAACTGGGTACACCAAAATCGAGTGGCAAGTTGCGTGTGGTGGGTAAAAGTGTGGGTACTCCTTCCTCTTCAAAATCATCTGACGAGTATGGAAGAATAGACCAAAATATCGTTCAAACGCCTTTCTAGAGGTCTCTCTTGTGGAAATTCTTCCTGCCAGCAGAGGCATGAGAAAGCAATTGCAGGACTGCTCCACAATACCAATTGTGTTGGCAAAGTATTCCAATAATGCTGCGTTCTAAACAGGCTGCATATGTATTTAACATGGGGGGAGGTGTTGATTGTTTAGAGATGGTCCAGTGGCTCAGAGGTCAGAGCACTAAAATGGGGTTGAATCCAGGCATTCACCTACGATTAAAGCAGGTTCTCAAGTCTGGTGAATTAATGGTCTCAGCGCGGTTGCCATTGACTGCACATTATAAACCATCACATTACTGCTTGGGTGAGTGGGAAATTGAGTAAGTGGGTGGGTAGGTGGTGGATGAATGAGTGCATCGGTGTGTGGATATGTGGGTGAGTGGATGGGTAATTGGATCAGTTGGTGCCTGGTTGAGTGGATGGTTGGTGGTTGAATGGGTGGATGGGTAATTGAATGAGTTGGTTAGTGTGTAAATTGGTGGATGTGTGAATGTGTTAATGAGTAAGTGGATGGTTGAGTTGGTGAATTATTAGGTGGGTGGATGAGTGAGTGGGTGGGTCAGTGAGTTAGTTTGAATGAATCAGTGGTTGAGTGGCTAATTAAATGAATGGGGAGCTGAATACATGATTTGGTGCTTGGGTGGGTCACTGGGTAATTGAGCGAGTGGGTGAATGAGTATAGGGGTGAGTGGATTTTTGAATGAGTGATTGGGTGAATGGGTGAGTTCGTGAGTCTGTGTGTGAGAGGGTAATGGAGTGGTTGGATGTGTGAGTGGGTAAATTAGTGGGTGAATGAGTGGTGGGTGAGTGGGGAGGTGATTGAGTGAGTGGGTGAGTTAGCTGGTGGGCAAGTGGGTGCGTGGGTGGGTGGGAGAGCGGGTGGGTGAGTTAGTAGGTGGGTGAGTGAGTGAGCGGGTCAGTGAGTGAGTGAGTGGGTGGCTGGGTGAGTGGGTGGTTGAATGGGTGGGTGGGTGAGTGGGTGGGTGAGTGAGTGGGTGAGTGGGTGGGTGAGTAGTTGAGTGGGTGGGTGAGTGGGTAATTGAGTGAGTGGGTGAATAAGTACGTGGGTAAGTGGTATTTGAATGATTGAGTGATTGGGTGAGTTGGTGAGTGTGTGTATGAGTGAGTGAGTGGGTGGGTGAGTGAGAGTGGGTGGGTGGGTGAGTCAGAGTGGATGGGTGAGTAGGTGGGTGGATGGGTGGGTGAGGGTGAATGGGTGGGTGGGAGATTGAGTGAGTGGATGAGTGGGTGGGTGAGTGAGTGTGTCGATATGTGGTGAGTCTGTCCCTGGTGAGTGTCTCTGGTGAGTCTGAGAACCAGACACTGTTCTGACCATTCCGTCCCCTTCGAGCGCCTTGCTGGCCTTCATCGGGGCTCACTACCAACACGAGCTGCCCCAGATATGTATATAAGAATCAAAATCTGAATATGTAATCATACTGGAGGAATCCGATGAGCTATAAAGCTTTTTCAGAGATGTCCAGTAGGGACGGCTTTGTACGTTACATCAACAAACAATACAAAAAAAACGATCGGAGTGCAAGGTATAGGAAATGTAAACAAATCACTAAAAAAAGAATAAACTAAGCAATTTTTAAAAATATTATCAGGTAAAGTCCAATGAGGTATTAGCTTATTTTTCAGAAGCCACTTGACCACAAATGATAACTCATGTCTGGGGGCAGCTATTGAAGGCTGAATTTCTTTCGCACCGTACATAGCCAACCGTGCTAATCGGAGGTGCCGGGGAAGGACACCAAAAGTATTAGGTTAGGGTCAGGGCTATAGGGTCAGGGCTATAGGGTCAGGGCTATAGGGTCAGGGCTATAGGGTCAGGGCTATAGGGTCAGGGCTATAGGGTCAGGGCTATAGGGTCAGGGCTATAGGGTTAGGGCTACAGGATGTAGGGGCACTGCAGGTTCTCCACAAGGCACGTGATGCCCTCTAGTGGACAAACGCATAACTACAGCTGCTGCAGCTCAAGGAACAAGATATCCGAGCTGTACAGCCTCCACATCGCCACTTCTCCACGCACACAATGCGAGTGGTGCTACTCTGCCGCACAAGCTTCTAAGAGTGCATCTCATCATCAACATTAACTCAACACAAGCAGCACCCTGAAACAGGCTTCGTCTCTCAGTGTCTCATCAGCAGTCAGGCTCGCTTGAACTGGTGAACTGCCAGATGTTACTGAGATGGGGGGGGGGTTCCATGTGGAGGACGTAACCTGTTCATGATTATTGAGGGCGGCTGTTCGATGTGGAGTGACGTCACTTGTTCATGATTATTAGTGAGGGGGGGAGTACTGCATCTTGAGTGACGTCACCCGCTTATGATTATGAATGAGGGGTGGGGGTGTGTCCATTTGGAGGACGTCACCTTCTCATGAATATTAATGAGGGGGGCTGGTCGATGTGGAGTGACGTCACGAACGTTAAGGACATACATTCCTGGGTGATTACAGTAGATATATAACAACAACCGCCATTCGCCACTAAGTGGCGGTGACGTCACCACGACGCTTGTGCCAGGCCATGTGCACCTTGAGGCCACGTGAAGTGTCGAACGCCCGCTGGCAGGAGGTCACGGGGCAGACCCAGGTGCCACGGGTCGCTGCCTGAGATGACTGAGATGACTGGCTGATGCACCACCTGTGCCCCCTATTGTGCCAACCTGCTGTGCCCTAGCCACCCGGCGCTCCCCTCATTGTTGTGAGCGTCGCTCCTCTGCCCTCCATTGTTGTTGGAGGGCGACTACCTCCAAATGCCCAGTAGCGTCCTTCATGAGCCTCCTCCACAGAGGCCGATTTTGACACTGCTGGTACCAGTCATCGGCAACTCCACTCAGCTCCATGTCCTCCTGTACCACACCACTCCATCTCCTCTCTAGCCTGTGCCGCGCCCGTTTAGCCCCCTCGATCCGGCCGAACAAAAGCTGTTTCGGCATGCGGTGGCTGGGCATGCGGGCTACATGACCCAGCCATCGCAGCCTTGCCCGCCGGAGGAGCTCACCGATGGGACCTTGCCCAGATCTTTCAAGGATTTGTGAGCTCCTCACACAATCCAGTCTGGTTAAACCCAGGATGGATCGTAGGCAGGCCTGTCTAAATGTTTCTAACCGGCGAAGATTTTCCATTAGGGGGGTCCACGTTTCGCAAGCGTAGAGAAGTGAGGAAATGACCGTGACCGAGAGGCTTTCAAGGGTGTGGGGGTCTCACTCACTACATGAGCATGAGGGGTTTGGGGGTTTAGCTTAGCTTAAGGTAACGTGTTGTAACAAATACTTTTGAATATACAATTTTAGCATATGTTATCAGAAAATCAAACTGCAATGTCGTGGATATTGTGATTCTTGGATTCTTGACGGTAGAATTAATAATGATGTGGATATTTCTGACATTGTCGTTTTATGTGACTGATTCTTGATGTAAAAATTAGTTTCAAATAGAAACGGCATGCAAAAGGTGAACATTAATCATTAAACAATTCCCAATTGTTAATTTGTATTGCAGTGTATGATCATCTGCTTGACACAATTTATGATTTTCTCTTTTATTTCTATAATATTGTAAATGTTACAATAGTTTTTTTCATAAGATGCCATTTTAAAAATATAATTTTACATTGTCACCTCAAACTAGACTCAAATATTCATAATATTGTGGTAATTGGATTGTCTGCCATCAAATTAAGACAATTAGATTCGTAACTTGGAATATCACTTCATATATTGCTGTTTCTAACATTGTTTAGACCGTAACCGTGTAACCATTCAAAACGTTGATAACGAGCCTGTTTAAGTCATCTAGATTACCAATAAAATGTACACAATCATCATTTTCTTATTACTGGGACAATTGTGCCCGAAATAATCTGAGTTACATTACATTTAACATTAGGAAGGGGTCTGCTGTTCAGGTCAGATCCTGGCTGATGACGTAGTTGTCTCCAGTCTGTGATGTCACAGTCATGTGGGTGGTACCTTTGACATCATGATATCTATGACGTCATGCACCACGTGTCATTCATATTGGAAGAGCTGTGTTTATTGGTCGCCGTGTTTCTTGTCTCAGCTAAAATAAGCGTGAGATTATTTAGCCTCGTGGTTATTAAAGCCTCCACTATTGTTGATTAAACTGAAATTAATCTCAGCAGTTGTCAGCCTGCACATCATTTAACCGGTGAGCCTGAAAGGGGTGGTTTAAGGATTGTTTGCGTGTTAATGGGGTTTTTATTGAGGCTTTCAAGGGTGTGGGGGTCTCACTCACTACATGAGCATGAGGGGTTTGGGGGTTTAGCTCAGCTTATGGTAACGTGTTGTAACAAATACGTTTAAATATATAATTTTAGCAAATGTTATTATAAAATCAAACTACAATGTCGTGGATATTGTAATTTTTGGATTCTTGACGGAAGAATTAATATTGATGTAGATATTTCTTACATTGTTGTGAGAATTAGTTTCAAGTAGAAACGGCATGCAAAAGAGGTGAACATTAATCATTAAACAATTCCCAACTGTTAATTTACGTGTTGCAGTGTATGATCGTCTGCTTGACACAATTTATTATTTTCTCTCTTATTTCTATAATATTGTAAATGTTACAATAGTTTTTTCATAATAATGCAGATACTCCTGCATTTTGTCTTGTTATTCAACAATTATTTAATTGATGGAAAACATTGTTTGTAAAGCAAAATTATGTAAATGCATTTACAATTAAATAATGTGCAACTGGACGCGATTATTTCGCATTCTAGTTTTTAAAAGATGCACAACCGGTGATAAAAGTAAAGTTAATCTCGTCAGTTGTGAGCCCGGTCTTCATCACATCTGAAAAGTGAGCCCGACACGGGCGTTTTAAAAATGATCAGGGATCCTTGTTAATAATTAGGGGTGAAAAGTTGTGGTTATGGGCTACAGGCTGAGTTTTAGTGTTTGGGGATAGAGTGAAGGGTTAGAGTTCACAGTTATAATTAGAGGTTGGAGTTTGCCATACGGGCAAGTGTGATACAGTTACGGTTTAGAACTTAGAGTTACGGTTGTGTATTAGGGTTTGTGTATTAAGGGTTAGTGTTCGGTATGACGGGTTAGGGTTGCCTATCAGGTGTTCGGGTTATGCTTGAGTAATAGTATTTTGATGTTTGGGCGAGGGATATTGCTCAGGTAATTCTATTGGTTGACCTCTGATTAGATTACCCGTTATGTTCCTGATTTCATCAGGTCTCAGAAGCTAAGCAGGGTCTAGCTTGGGGAGTGATTGGATGTCCTAGCATTGGGTGGCCACCACGTGCTATAAATGGTGTAATAGCCATTGTGAGCATTGGAGGGCAGTGCAGAAATATATTTTCTTTTGCAGTCTCCCCGACCTTCACCAACCCACACTGACCAGCGTTTTTAAGTATGGTTACATAACCCTCATCATCCATGAGGCATTGAGAGGCGTTTATCAACCAGTGGATTAATACAAATGGGTTTTACATGAACATGGTTAAGTCTGACGATTATGTTCAATGGAATAGTGGATTGGAATAAACATGTGTGAGTGGCTGAGTGAATGAGTGAGTGAGCGGGTGCACAAGTGAGTGAGTTGGCGGTAAGCAAGTAAATGAAGGGGCTTGTAAATCAACATGCACAAGAGTGAGTGAACTGGTACTGTGAGTGGAAAATGGTAATTATTGAGAGGATGAGTGATTAATTGAGTTGATAAATTTGATCCTTGTTCTAACCCCTCCAGGCCACCACCATCAAACAGACACAACACCTACAACATGGACAGACAACTTAAGTGGGCTGATATCTTGGAGCACTATGAGAGTAAGTTACATATACCTACATAAAATAGTTTGTTAGAATCAGAATATTTATATATTCTGGAGAATTCTGATGAGCTATAAACTTACTTTTCACAAATTACTAGGAAATGCAGAGGAGAACTCCATAATAATGGCATTCAGCAGAACTGGCTTGGTGGGTAAGGGATTAGACACTGATCCAGCATGGCAGAGAACGTTTATTAAGCTCTGGGTTTCAGCAACCTATAATTAAACTAGGGTCTCAAGTTAATGGAATGAATGATCTCAACATGCTCACAAAAATATGACATGTAAAGTGTTAATGCCATGTGATGAATATTTCTCAATAGCAGGGCCTGTAGTGTGATAAGAGGTAACTAGAGGGATCTCAGAATGAGTTCTGTGAAATCTCCATGTGCTTCATTCTCTAACCCATCACTCATCCTTTGAATGAAATGTCTGTGCTCCGTAGTCCGGAAGTCGCAGCTCCAAACGACCACGTGGGGGGACATTATGGACAGAGTTGACCCTTTCCCGAACCAAGGTGACAAGAATTGCGACCAAAAGGTGTGTATGTGGTCGGTGAGGGTCAAGGACACCGTCTGTACACGAAAGCACACCATGCCACCACACGATAAAACTACAACATGACTACACATCACATCACCAAACCATCTCTCCACACCACCTTTCCCATCATACCACCCCATCATCCAGTCAATAACCCATCACAGAACCTCACCATGTGTCTACACCATCACACGACACGATCTCTCCATAACATTCCAACACATCACATCTAAATACCACCACATCATCTCCCGACATCACCCCATCTTGCCACCATGTCACGCCATATCCCACTCGTGCATGCACATAAATTGGCCTTTTTTTCAGGCAGTGACGCGACCTCTGTCTGTGAGCTCATTGGAAGGTGCTATTCCAGTTGCCCACGATGAGCGCTGCTGTTAGATTTTTCCAGATTATGGGCAGCTAGATCCTTACAATGGAACATTCTGTGGCACCTATTGCCCGTGATGAATGTTAATAACAATCGCCATTAAATTATCGCAGTTGATCAAGGCCTCAATGGGGTTCATGAGGTCTGTGGGGTCGATAGGTGTCTGTGGGAATATATGAGGGTGTAACATGTATCATTAGTTTGTAGGGTTTAGGCGAATTAGTGGTTAGGGATACATTAATGTTGTGTCCAAAGTACTGATTGGTAAAGTTTTGTTTTAACATCGGGTGATTGTGTATATGTATGTGTGTGCTCAGCATATTTGGATGAGTCAATATACATGTTTGCCTCCATGCATAGGTGTGTGAGTATGCATTTGTGTATGGGTGGAAATGCATGTTTGCGTGCGTGTGGGTATTATTTTGTGCATGTGTGTGCATGTTTGAATGTTCCTGTGCTTATCGTTGTGCATATGCACGAATAGAAGCAGCTCAAGTGTAGGCGCCCCAAGAACCAGAGGAGCATTCGGGAGGTGAATAACCTCGGCGAGGTGAAGCCTCTCGAGGAGGAGAAGCGCTTCACCAAATTGAAGCACCACTGCCTCCGGACCAAGGCCACCAGCACCACCACCAGCACCACCACCAGCACCACCACCAGAACCACCGCCAGCACCACCACCAGCACCACCGCCAGCACCACCACCAACACCACCACCAGCACCACCACCAGCACCACCGCCACCTCCTCCGCTACCGCTACAACCACCACTACCACTCCTGTACAGGGCCCAATCACACTGCACATTGGAGAAGATGTCTTTAGAGAAGGAGCCGCTGAGCCAGGGTAAGCAACTCTGCGTGTGTCCTGTGTGTATTTATTATGATTGTTTACGCTGGATAAGCATCAGTGAGTCTCAAGACCTTTTTTCAGCAGGGTCCTGCCAAGTTTTGTTAGTAATCGGGAACAAAATGACTGTTGTTTGCGATCCTAATTGAGTGATTTGCATTGCTTATGTGGGTTCAGTTATGGGGAGAAAGCTGCAGAGCCCACCCAGAACAGGGGGAGAGAACAAACTCCACACAGAGAAAGTGGCCCAGTTGGGAATCGAACCTAGATCCCTCTAGTTATGAGGCAAAGATGTTCCAGCTCTGCCACCCGCACAAACACACAGACAATGCAAACCCCACATGTACATTCGGCGATAGAAATGTTCTCCATAATTGCTTTCTGGGTGAGACCACGTAACAATTCGGTAATATATTCACCATGTAACCCTACATCCACTATATTGTTGCCAGACTAATGCCCGTTTCCTGGCCAACTACCAAGTATATTTTTACTGCACAAGGATAGCTGCCATTGGGAGGAGGGGGGTGCCCCCTTTCAAATGCATTAAGACGAGAAATGCAAGATGTGAGTGGCTCATCACGTGTAAAGCGCTCTGAGATGCCATCAAAGTCAAAGGGGGCAACTTAGTCGACCACGAATCACCATAGATATTTTTCCACAATCGTGCATGGGTGAAGCGGGCCAGCGATAGCGGGTTCATCACTCACTGCTTACAGTTCAGCTCTGGCGTCCTGCCCTGGGTATTAGTGCTGCTGCGTAAACCACAAAGACACGCACACCCTCTCCTTCATAGCACACGTTAAAAATCTCCCCTGATGTCATTGGAAATGAGTATGCCATTGTGTGCCAGGGATCAATTATAGTACACATATACAAATGTCACTGCAAGTTATTCCATTGGATTTACACAGCAATTCCAGCCACGACTGTGAAACTACAGCAGTCTGTGTTAGATTCAGCAGCACCTTTCTTCGTGCTAGCCTTGCATTGAGAGAATGACAGCTGCAATGCCAAGCGTACTCACTGATTGTGATGTTTTCTGTGGTTATTAAATTCGAATTAATCCGCCACACAGTCCACCTACAGATTGTAAGGAGACGACTGCGATGTCTGCCATAGCAAGAAGGTTGAACGGTGTCATGCGCGTCTCTTCACAGAGCGGAGTCAGCGCAGCAATCCTCGCAGGCCGTTGAAGAGAAGAGAGAGGTTGTGGAGAAGAAGATGAAAGAGGAAGTGAAGGAGGAGGTGAAAGAGGAAATGGAGAAGGTGGAGAGGGAGTTGGAGAAGACAAATGAGGAGATAGCGGTGGAGGACGAAGAGGACGACAAGGAGATGGAGGAGAAGATGGCTGTGGAGGAGGAAAAGGAGAAGATGGTGGTGGTGGTGGTGGTGGAAGAGATGGTGATGCAGGAGGTCGAAAAGACGGAGAAAGAGAAGACGGAGGAGACAGAGGAGGCGACGGGGAAGGAGACAGAGGAGGAGACAGAGGAGGAGACAGAGTGGCAGGAGGCGGTGGTAGTGCAGGAACGAAAGGGCCTGGCTCGTGTGGCGAACGCGATCCGTGCGCTCTTCCGCAGCATGATGCTGTTTGGTTGCGGCCGGTCGACCGCACAGTTGGGGTGATGGAGGTGCCACTGGGACCGCAGCCGGGGAAGGAAACTGAGCAGCAGATGCCAGGACTGTACTGGACACTGACTGCTGCCAACAGACTAACTCTGTTAAGAGTTAGCATCAATCCAATGCATTATGTAATAATTATCATTGTTGTTTTTATTATAAACTTTATGACATAAACCTATGAGGAAACAATGTAACTTTGCATTGCTTGTGAGCGCTGCCTGGGTTGGTTCAATGTGCCTTGGCTCGTGTGCAGTGTCCCGGCTGTGTGTGCGGCGGTACAATGACAACTATGTCATGAGAGAAGTTTCAGGCAATGGCCCTTCTTCAGAACGTGTACAAGCAGTGGTGGGAAAAGATCATCAGGCGATTCGTCTGACACATTCACCCCTTCACTGCCCCACTGCCCCTCTGCCAAGCTGCTTCCGCTGTCCTGCTGCCCCTCTGCCCACTGCCCCATTGCCTCACTGCCCCTCTGCTCCGCTGCCCCACTGCTTTGATGCCACTCTGCCCTAATGCCCCGCTGTTCCATTGCTCCACTTTCCCAATGCCATCACATCCATCACGAAGCAGCGAGACGTCCATACCACCTCATTAAATATTACCCTGATGTGCACGCAGAGAGAGAGACCCTCGTTTAGCATTGCATACTGGAGGGGGCTGCTGTGATGCAATGGCTCGTAAACTTCACTGGCAATAGAGAGATTGCTGGTTCCACCTTCTGGCACAGCAGTTGAAACAAATGGTCGAGTATCTGAAGTTCCCCTGCCTCTGTCCGCCAAACAGTACAACTGGGTACACCAAAATCGAGTGGCAAGTTGCGTGTGGTGGGTAAAAGTGTGGGTACTCCTTCCTCTTCAAAATCATCTGACGAGTATGGAAGAATAGACCAAAATATCGTTCAAACGCCTTTCTAGAGGTCTCTATTGTGTAAATTCTTCTTGCCAGCAGAGGCATGAGAAAGCAATTGCAGGACTGCTCCACAATACCAATTGTCTTGGTAAAGTATTCCAATAATGCTTCTTACTAAACAGGCTGCTTATGTATTTAACATGGGGGGGGGGGGGGTGTTGATTGTCTAGAGATGGTCCAGTGGCTCAGAGGTCAGAGCACTAAAATGGGGTTGAATCCAGGAATTCACCTACGATTAAAGCAGGTTCTCAAGTCTGGTGAATTAATGGTCTCAGCGCGGTTGCCATTAACTGCACATTATAAACCATCACATTACTGCTTGGGTGAGTGGGAAATTGAGTAAGTGGGTGGGTAGGTGGTGGATGAATGAGTGCATCGGTGTGTGGATATGTGGGTGAGTGGATGGGTAATTGGATCAGTTGGTGCCTGGGTGAGTGGATGGTTGGTGGTTGAATGGGTGGATGGGTAATTGAATGAGTGGGTTAGTGTGTAAATTGGTGGATGTGTGAATGTGTTAATGAGTAAGTGGATGGTTGAGTTGGTGAATTATTAGGTGGGTGGATGAGTGAGTGGGTGGGTCAGTGAGTTAGTTTGAATGAATCAGTGGTTGAGTGGCTAATTAAATGAATGGGGAGCTGGATACATGATTTGGTGCTTGGGTGGGTCAGTGGGTAATTGAGCGAGTGGGTGAATGAGTATAGGGGTGAGTGGATTTTTGAATGAGTGATTGGGTGAATGGGTGAGTTCGTGAGTCTGTGTGTGAGAGGGTAATGGAGTGGTTGGATGTGTGAATGGGTAAATTAGTGGGTGAATGAGTGGTGGGTGAGTGGGGAGGTGATTGAGTGAGTGGGTGAGTTAGCTGGTGGGCAAGTGGGTGCGTGGGTGGGTGGGAGAGCGGGTGGGTGAGTTAGTAGGTGGGTGAGTGAGTGAGCGGGTGAGTGAGTGAGTGAGTGGGTGGCTGGGTGAGTGGGTGGTTGAATGGGTGGGTGGGTGAGTGGGTGGGTGAGTGAGAGTGGGTGGGTGGGTGAGTCAGAGTGGATGGGTGAGTAGGTGGGTGGATGGGTGGGTGAGGGTGAGTGGGTGGGTGGGAGATTGAGTGAGTGGATGAGTGGGTGGGTGAGTGAGTGTGTCGATATGTGGTGAGTCTGTCCCTGGTGAGTGTCTCTGGTGAGTCTGAGGACCAGACACTGTTCTGACCATTCCGTCCCCTTCGAGCGCCTTGCTGGCCTTCATCGGGGCTCACTACCAACAGGAGCTGCCCCAGATATGTATATAAGAATCAAAATCTGAATATGTAATCATACTGGAGGAATCCGATGAGCTATAAAGCTTTTTTCAGAGATGTCCAGTAGGGACGGCTTTGTATGTTACAGCAACAAACAATACAAAAAAAAACGATCGGAGTGCAAGGTATAGGAAAAGTAAACAAATCACTAAAAAAAGAATAAACTAAGCAATTTTTAAAAATATTATCAGGTAAAGTCCAATGAGGTATTAGCTTATTTTTCAGAAGCCACTTGACCACAAATGATAACTCATGTCTGGGGGCAGCTATTGAAGGCTGAATTTCTTTCGCACCGTACATAGCCAACCGTGCTAATCGGAGGTGCCGGGGAAGGACACCAAAAGTATTAGGTTAGGGTCAGGGCTATAGGGTCAGGGCTATAGGGTCAGGGCTATAGGGTCAGGGCTATAGGGTCAGGGCTATAGGGTCAGGGCTATAGGGTCAGGGCTATAGGGTCAGGGCTATAGGGTTAGGGCTACAGGATGTAGGGGCACTGCAGGTTCTCCACAAGGCACGTGCTGCCCTCTAGTGGACAAACGCATAACTACAGCTGCTGCTGCAGCTCAAGGAACAAGATATCCGAGCTGTACAGCCTCCACATCGCCACTTCTCCACGCACACAATGCGAGTGGTGCTACTCAGCCGCACAAGCTTCTAAGAGTGCATCTCATCATCAACATTAACTCAACACAAGCAGCACCCTGAAACAGGCTTCGTCTCTCAGTGTCTCATCAGCAGTCAGGCTCGCTTGAACTGGTGAACTGCCAGATGTTACTGAGATGGGGGGGGGGGTTCCATGTGGAGGACGTAACCTGTTCATGATTATTGAGGGCGGCTGTTCGATGTGGAGTGACGTCACTTGTTCATGATTATTAGTGAGGGGGGGAGTACTGCATCTTGAGTGACGTCACCCGCTTATGATTATGAATGAGGGGTGGGGGTGTGTCCATTTGGAGGACGTCACCTTCTCATGAATATTAATGAGGGGGGCTGGTCGATGTGGAGTGACGTCACGAACGTTAAGGACATACATTCCTGGGTGATTACAGTAGATATATAACAACAACCGCCATTCGCCACTAAGTGGCGGTGACGTCACCACGACGCTTGTGCCAGGCCATGTGCACCTTGAGGCCACGTGAAGTGTCGAACGCCCGCTGGCAGGAGGTCACGGGGCAGACCCAGGTGCCACGGGTCGACTGACTGAGATGACTGAGATGACTGGCTGATGCACCACCTGTGCCCCCTATTGTGCCAACCTGCTGTGCCCTAGCCACCCGGCGCTCCGCTCGTTGTTGTGAGCGTCGCTCCTCTGCCCTCCATTGTTGTTGGAGGGCGACTACCTCCAAATGCCCAGTAGCGTCCTTCATGAGCCTCCTCCACAGAGGCCGATTTTGACACTGCTGGTACCAGTCATCGGCAACTCCACTCAGCTCCACGTCCTCCTGTACCACATCACTCCATCTCTTCTCTAGCCCGAGCCGCGCCCGTTTAGCCCCTTCGATCCGGCCGAACAAAAGCTGTTTCGGCATGCGGTGGCTGGGCATGCGGGCTACATGACCCAGCCATCGCAGCCTTGCCCGCCGGAGGAGCTCACCGTTGAGACCTTGCCCAGATCTTTCAAGGATTTGTGAGCTCCTCACACAATCCAGTCTGGTTAAACCCAGGATGGATCGTAGGCAGGCCTGTCTAAATGTTTCTAACCGGCGAAGATGTTCCATTAGGGGGGTCCACGTTTCGCAAGCGTAGAGAAGTGAGGAAATGACCGTGACCGAGAGGCTTTCAAGGGTGTGGGGGTCTCACTCACTACATGAGCATGAGGGGTTTGGGGGTTTCGCTCAGCTTATGGTAACGTGTTGTAACAAATACTTTAAATATATAATTTTAGCAAATGTTATTATAAAATCAAACTGAAAGGGGTGGTTTAAGGATTGTTTGCGTGTTAATCGGGTTTATTATTGAAGCTTTCAAGGGTGTGGGGTCTCACTCACTACATGAGCATGAGGGGTTTGGGGGTTTAGCTTAGCTTAAGGTAACGTGTTGTAACAAATACTTTTGAATATACAATTTTAGCATACGTTATCAGAAAATCAAACTGCAATGTCGTGGATATTGTGATTCTTGGATTCTTGACGGTAGAAATATTATTGATGTGGATATTTCTGACATTGTCGTTTTATGTGACTGATTATTGATGTAAAAATTAGTTTCAAATAGAAACGGCATGCAAAAGGTGAACATTAATCATTAAACAATTCCCAATTGTTAATTTGTATTGCAGTGTATGATCATCTGCTTGACACAATTTATGATTTTCTCTTTTATTTCTATAATATTGTAAATGTTACAATAGTTTTTTTCATAAGATGCCATTTTAAAAATATAATTTTACATTGTCACCTCAAACTAGACTCAAATATTCATAATATTGTGGTATCTTCTTTGGTTCTTTCGGTAAAGTCACGGCCTTCATCAGGTGATGAAGGCCGCTTGTGTTGTGGCCGAAACGTCGTGAGAATATTATTGTGTTATTTTATTTTATCAATTTATTATTTTATTATCATTCTACGTGACTTTACCGAAAGAACCAAAGAAGATGAATCATTGCAGTCACGAAAGCTTTAAACCGAAATATTGTGGTAATTGGATTGTCTGCCATCAAATTAAGACAATTAGATTCGTAACTTGGAATATCACTTCATATATTGCTGTTTCTAACATTGTTTAGACCGTAACCGTGTAACCATTCAAAACGTTGAAAACGAGCCTGTTTAAGTCATCTAGATTACGAATAAAATGTACACAATCATCATTTTCTTATTACTGGGACAATTGTGCCCGAAATAATCTGAGTTACATTACATTTAACATTAGGAAGGGGTCTGCTGTTCAGGTCAGATCCTGGCTGATGACGTAGTTGTCTCCAGTTAGGGATGTCACAGTCATGTGGGTGGTACCTTTGACATCATGATATCTATGACGTCATGCACCACGTGTCATTCATATTGGAAGAGCTGTGTTTATTGGTCGCTGTGTTTCTTGTCTCAGCTAAAATAAGCGTGAGATTATTTAGCCTCGTGGTTATTAAAGCCTCCACTATTGTTGATGAAACTGAAATGAATCTCAGCAGTTGTAAGCCTGCACATCATTTAACCGGTGAGCCTGAAAGGGGTGGTTTAAGGATTGTTTGCGTGTTAATGGGGTTTATTATTGAGGCTTTCAAGGGTGTGGGAGTCTCACTCACTACATGAGCATGAGGGTTTTGGGGGTTTAGCTTAGCTTAAGGTAACGTGTTGTAACAAATACTTTTAAATATACAATTTTAGCATATGTTATCAGAAAATCAAACTGCAATGTCGTGGATATTGTGATTCTTGGATTCTTGACGGTAGAAATAATATTGATGTGGATATTTCTGACATTGTCGTTTTTTGTGACTGATTATTGATGTAAAAATTAGTTTCAAATAGAAACGGCATGCAAAAGAGGTGAACATTAATCATTAAACAATTCCCAATTGTTACAATAGTTTTTTCATAATAATGCAGATACTCCTGCATTTTGTCTTGTTATTCAACAATTATTTAATTGATGGAAAACATTGTTTGTAAAGCAAAATTATGTAAATGCATTTACAATTAAATAATGTGCAATTGGACGCGATAATTTCGCATTCTAGTTTTTAAAAGATGCACAACCGGTGATAAAAGTAAAGTTAATCTCGTCAGTTGTGAGCCTGGTCTTCATCACATCTGAAAAGTGAGCCCGACACGGGCGTTTTAAAAATGATCAGGGATCGTTGTTAATAATTAGGGGTGAAAAGTTGTGGTTATGGGCTACAGGCTGAGTTTTAGTGTTTGGGGATAGAGTGAAGGGTTAGAGTTCACAGTTATAATTAGAGGTTGGAGTTTGCCAAAGGGGTAGGTGTGATACAGTTACGGTTTAGGAGTTAGAGTTACGGTTGTGTGTTAGGGTTTGTGTATTAAGGGTTAGTGTTCGGTATGAGGGGTTAGGGTTGCCTATCAGGTGTTCGGGTTATGCTTGAGTAATAGTATTTTGATGTTTGGGCGAGGGATATTGCTCAGGTAATTCGATTGGTTGACCTCTGAATAGATTACCTGTTATGTTCCTGATTTCATCAGGTCTCAGAAGCTAAGCAGGGTCTAGCTTGGGGAGTGATTGGATGTCCTAGCATTGGGTGGCCACCACGTGCTATAAATGGTGTAATAGCCATTGTGAGCATTGGAGGGCAGTGCAGAAATATATTTTCTTTTGCAGTCTCCCCGACCTTCACCAACCCACAGTGACCAGCGTTTTTAAGTATGGTTACATAACCCTCATCATCCATGAGGCATTAAGAGGCCTTTATCAACCAGTGGATTAATACAAATGGGTTCTACATGAACATGGTTAAGTCTGACGATTATGTTCAATGGAATAGTGGATTGGAATAAACATGTGTGAGTGGGTGAGTGAATGAGTGAGTGAGCGGGTGCACAAGTGAGTGAGTTGGCAGTAAGCAAGTAAATGAAGGGGCTTGTAAATCAACATGCACAAGAGTGAGTGAACTGGTACTGTGAGTGGAAAATGGTAATAATTGAGAGGATGAGTGATTAATTGAGTTGATAAATTTGATCCTTGTTCTAACCCCTCCAGGCCACCACCATCAAACAGACACGACACCTACAACATGGACAGACAACTTAAGTGGGCTGATATCTTGGAGCACTATGAGAGTAAGTTACATATACCTACATAAAATAGTTTGTTAGAATCAGAATATTTATATATTCTGGAGAATTCTGATGAGCTATAAACTTATTTTTCACAAATTACTAGGAAATGCAGAGGAGAACTCCATAATAATGGCATTCAGCAGAACTGGCTTGGTGGGTAAGGGATTAGACACTGATCCAGCATGGCAGAGAACGTTTATTAAGCTCTGGGTTTCAGCAACCTATAATTAAACTAGGGTCTCAAGTTTATGGAATGAATGATCTCAACATGCTCACAAAAATATGACATGTAAAGTGTTAATGCCATGTGATGAATATTTCTCAATAGCAGGGCCTGTAGTGTGATAAGAGGTAACTAGAGGGATCTCAGAATGAGTTCTGTGAAATCTCCATGTGTTTCGTTCTCTAACCCATCACTCATCCTTTGAATGAAATGTCTGTGCTCCGTAGTCCGGACGTCGCAGCTCCAAACGACCACGTGGGGGGACATTATGGACAGAGTTGACCCTTTCCCGAACCAAGGTGACAAGAATGGCGACCAAAAGGTGTGTATGTGGTCGGTGAGGGTCAAGGACACCATCTGTACACTATAGCACACGATGCCACCACACGATAAAACTACAACATGACTACACATCACATCACCAAACCATCTCTCCACACCACCTTTCCCATCATACCACCCCACCATCCAGTCAATAACCCATCACAGAACCTCACCATGTGTCTACACCATCACATGACACGATCTCTCCATAACATTCCAACACATCACATCTAAATACCACCACATCATCTCCCGACATCACCCCATCTTGCCACCATGTCACGCCATATCCCACTCGTGCATGCACATCAATTGGCCTTTTTTTCAGGCAGTGACGCGACCTCTGTCTGTGAGCTCATTGGAAGGTGCTATTCCAGTTGCCCACGATGAGCGCTGCTGTTAGATTTTTCCAGATTATGGGCAGCTAGATCCTTACAATGGAACATTCTGTGGCACCTATTGCCCGTGATGAATGTTAATAACAATCGCCATTAAATTATCGCAGTTGATCAAGGCCTCAATGGGGTTCATGAGGTCTGTGGGGTCGATAGGTGTCTGTGGGAATATATGAGGGTGTAACATGTATCATTAGTTTGCAGGGTTTAGGTGATTTAGTGGTTAGGGCTACATTAATGCTGTGTTCAAAAGTACTGATTGGTAAAGGTTTGTTTTAACATCGGGTGATTGTGTATATGTATGTGTGTGCTCAGCATATTTTCATGAGTCAATATACATGTTTGCGTCCATGCATAGGTGTGTGAGTATGCATTTGTGTATGGGTGGAAATGCATGTTTGCGTGCGTGTGGGTATTATTTTGTGCATGTGTGTGCATGTTTGAATGTTCCTGTGCTTATCGTTGCGCATATGCACGAATAGAAGCAGCTCAAGTGTAGGCGCCCCAAGAACCAGAGGAGCATTCGGGAGGTGAATAACCTCGGCGAGGTGAAGCCTCTCGAGGAGGAGAAGCGCTTCACAAAATTGAAGCACCACTGCCTCCGGACCACGGCCACCAGCACCACCACCAGCACCACCACCAGCACCACCACCAGCACCACCACCAGCACCACCGCCAGCACCATCACCAGCACCACCGCCAGCACCACCACCAGCACCACCACCAGCACCACCACCAGCACCACCACCAGCACCGCCGCCAGCACCGCTGCCACCTCCTCCGCTACCGCTGCAACCACCACTACCACTCCTGTGCAGGGCCCAATCACACTGCACATTGGAGAAGATGTCTTTAGAGAAGGAGCCGCTGAGCCAGGGTAAGCAACTCTGCGTGTGTCCTGTGTGTATTTATTATTATTCTTTACGCAGGATAAGCATCAGTGAGTCTCAAGACCTTTTTTCAGCAGGGTCCTGCCAAGTTTTGTTAGTAATCGGGAACAAAATGACTGTTGTTTGCGATCCTAATTGAGTGATTTGCATTGCTTATGTGGGTTCAGTTATGGGGAGAAAGCTGCAGAGCCCACCCAGAACAGGGGGAGAGAACAAACTCCACACAGAGAAAGTGGCCCAGTTGGGAATCGAACCCAGATCCCTCTAGTTATGAGGCAAAGATGTTCCAGCTCTGCCACCCGCACAAACACACAGACAATGCAAACCCCACATGTACATTCGGCGATAGAAATGTTCTCCATAATTGCTTTCTGGGTGAGACCACGTAACAATGCGGTAATATATTCACCATGTAACCCTACATCCACTATATTGTTGCCAGACTAATGCCCGTTTCCTGGCCAACTACCAAGTGTATTTTTACTGCACAAGGATAGCTGCCATTGGGAGGAGGGGGGTGCCCCCTTTCAAATGCATTGAGACGAGAAATGCAAGATGTGAGTGGCTCATCACGTGTAAAGTGCTCTGAGATGCCATCAAAGTCAAAGGGGGCAACTTAGTCGACCACGAATCACCATAGATATTTTTCCACAATCGTGCATGGGTGAAGCGGGCCAGCGATAGCGGGTTCATCACTCACTGCTTACAGTTCAGCTCTGGCGTCCTGCCCTGGGTATTACTGCTGCTGCGTAAACCACAAAGACACGCACACTCTCTCCTTCATAGCACACGTTAAAAATCTCCCCTGATGTCATTGGAAATGAGTATGCCATTGTGTGCCAGGGATCAATTATAGTACACATATACAAATGTCACTGCAAGTAATTCGATTGGATTTACACAGCAATGCCAGCCGCTACTGTGAAAGTACAGCAGTCTGTGTTAGATTCAGCAGCACCTTTCTTCGTGCTAGCCTTGCATTGAGAGAATGACAGCTGCAATGCCAAGCGTACTCACTGATTGTGATGTTTTGTGTGGTTATTAAATTCGAATTAATCCGCCACACAGTCCACCTACAGATTGTAAGGAGACGACTGCGATGTCTGCCATAGCAGGAAGGTTGAACGGTGTCATGCGCGTCTCTTCACAGAGCGGAGTCAGCGCAGCAATCCTCGCAGGCCGTTGAAGAGAAGAGAGAGGTTGTGGAGAAGAAGATGAAAGAGGAAGTGAAGGAGGAGGTGAAAGAGGAAATGGAGAAGGTGGAGAGGGAGTTGGAGAAGACAAATGAGGAGATAGCGGTGGAGGACGAAGAGGACGACAAGGAGATGGAGGAGAAGATGGCTGTGGAGGAGGAAAAGGAGAAGATGGTGGTGGTGGTGGTGATGGTGGTGGTGGTGATGGAAGAGATGGTGATGCAGGAGGTCTAAAAGACGGAGAAAGAGAAGACGGAGGAGACAGAGGAGGCGACGGGGAAGGAGACAGAGGAGGAGACAGAGGAGGAGACAGAGTGGCAGGAGGCGGTGGTAGTGCAGGAACGAAAGGGCCTGGCTCGTGTGGCGAACGCGATCCGTGCGCTCTTCCGCAGCATGATGCTGTTTGGTTGCGGCCGGTCGACCGCACAGTTGGGGTGATGGAGGTGCCACTGGGATCGCAGCCGGGGAAGGAAACTGAGCAGCAGATGCCAGGACTGTACTGGACACTGACTGCTGCCAACAGACTAACTCTGTTAAGAGTTAGCATCAATCCAATGCATTATGTAATAATTATCATTGTTGTTTTTATTATAAACTTTATGACATAAACCTATGAGGAAACAATGTAACTTTGCATTGCTTGTGAGCGCTGCCTGGGTTGGTTCAATGTGCCTTGGCTCGTGTGCAGTGTCCCGGCTGTGTGTGCGGCGGTACAATGACAACTATGTCATGAGAGAAGTTTCAGGCAATGGCCCTTCTTCAGAACGTGTACAAGCAGTGGTGGGAAAAGATCATCAGGCGATTCGTCTGACACATCCACCCCTTCACTGCCCCACTGCCCCTCTGCCAAGCTGCTTCCGCTGTCCTGCTGCCCCTCTGCCCACTGCCCCATTGCCTCACTGCCCCTCTGCTCCGCTGCCCCACTGCTTTGATGCCACTCTGCCCTAATGCCCCGCTGTTCCATTGCTCCACTTTCCCACTGCCATCACATCCATCACGAAGCAGCGAGACGTCCATACCACCTCATTCAATATTACCCTGATGTGCACGCAGAGAGAGAGACCCTCGTTTAGCATTGCATACTGGAGGGGGCTGCTGTGATGCAATGGCTCGTAAACTTCACTGGCAATGGAGAGATTGCTGGTTCCACCTTCTGGCACAGCAGTTGAAACAAATGGTCGAGTATCTGAAGTTCCCCTGCCTCTGTCCGCCAAACAGTACAACTGGGTACACCAAAATCGAGTGGCAAGTTGCGTGTGGTGGGTAAAAGTGTGGGTACTCCTTCCTCTTCAAAATCATCTGACGAGTATGGAAGAATAGACCAAAATATCGTTCAAACGCCTTTCTAGAGGTCTCTATTGTGTAAATTATTCTTGGCAGCAGAGGCATGAGAAAGCAATTGCAGGACTGCTCCACAATACCAATTGTCTTGGCAAAGTATTTCAATAATGCTTCTTACTAAACAGGCTGCTTATGTATTTAACATGGGGGGGGGGGGGGGGTGTTGATTGTTTAGAAATGGTCCAGTGGCTCAGAGGTCAGAGCACTAAAATGGGGTTGAATCCAGGCATTCACCTACGATTAAAGCAGGTTCTCAAGTCTGGTGAATTAATGGTCTCAGCGCGGTTGCCATTGACTGCACATTATAAACCATCACATTACTGCTTGGGTGAGTGGGAAATTGAGTAAGTGGGTGGGTAGGTGGTGGATGAATGAGTGCATCGGTGTGTGGATATGTGGGTGAGTGGATGGGTAATTGGATCAGTTGGTGCCTGGGTGAGTGGATGGTTGGTGGTTGAATGGGTGGATGGGTAATTGAATGAGTGGGTTAGTGTGTAAATTGGTGGATGTGTGAATGTGTTAATGAGTAAGTGGATGGTTGAGTTGGTGAATTATTAGGTGGGTGGATGAGTGAGTGGGTGGGTCAGTGAGTTAGTTTGAATGAATCAGTGGTTGAGTGGCTAATTAAATGAATGGGGAGCTGGATACATGATTTGGTGCTTGGGTGGGTCAGTGGGTAATTGAGCGAGTGGGTGAATGAGTATAGGGGTGAGTGGATTTTTGAATGAGTGATTGGGTGAATGGGTGAGTTCGTGAGTCTGTGTGTGAGAGGGTAATGGAGTGGTTGGATGTGTGAGTGGGTAAATTAGTGGGTGAATGAGTGGTGGGTGAGTGGGGAGGTGATTGAGTGAGTGGGTGAGTTAGCTGGTGGGCAAGTGGGTGCGTGGGTGGGTGGGAGAGCGGGTGGGTGAGTTAGTAGGTGGGTGAGTGAGTGAGCGGGTGAGTGAGTGAGTGAGTGGGTGGCTGGGTGAGTGGGTGGTTGAATGGGTGGGTGGGTGAGTGGGTGGGCGAGTGAGTGGGTGAGTGGGTGGGTGAGTAGTTGAGTGGGTGGGTGAGTGGGTAATTGAGTGAGTGGGTGAATAAGTACGTGGGTAAGTGGTATTTGAATGATTGAGTGATTGGGTGAGTTGGTGAGTGTGTGTATGAGTGAGTGAGTGGGTGGGTGAGTGAGAGTGGGTGGGTGGGTGAGTCAGAGTGGATGGGTGAGTAGGTGGGTGGATGGGTGGGTGAGGGTGAGTGGGTGGGTGGGAGATTGAGTGAGTGGATTAGTGGGTGGGTGAGTGAGTGTGTCGATATGTGGTGAGTCTGTCCCTGGTGAGTGTCTCTGGTGAGTCTGAGGACCAGACACTGTTCTGACCATTCCGTCCCCTTCGAGCGCCTTGCTGGCCTTCATCGGGGCTCACTACCAACACGAGCTGCCCCAGATATGTATATAAGAATCGAAATCTGAATATGTAATCATACTGGAGGAATCCGATGAGCTATAAAGCTTTTTTCAGAGATGTCCAGTAGGGACGGCTTTGTACGTTACAGCAACAAACAATACAAAAAAAACGATCGGAGTGCAACGTATAGGAAAAGTAAACAAATCACTAAACAAAGAATAAACTAAGCAATTTTTAAAAATATTATCAGGTAAAGTCCAATGAGGTATTAGCTTATTTTTCAGAAGCCACTTGACCACAAATGATCACTCATGTCTGGGGGCAGCTATTGAAGGCTGAATTTCTTTCGCACCGTATATAGCCAACCGTGCTAATCGGAGGTGCCGGGGAAGGACACCAAAAGCATTAGGTTAGGGTCAGGGCTATAGGGTCAGGGCTATAGGGTCAGGGCTATAGGGTCAGGGCTATAGGGTCAGGGCTATAGGGTCAGTGCTATAGGGTCAGGGCTATAGGGTCAGGGCTATAGGGTCAGGGCTATAGGGTTAGGGCTACAGGATGTAGGGGCACTGCAGGTTCTCCACAAGGCACGTGATGCCCTCTAGTGGACAAATGCATAACTACAGCTGCTGCTGCTGCAGCTCAAGGAACAAGATATCCGAGCTGTACAGCCTCCACATCGCCACTTCTCCACGCACACAATGCGAGTGGTGCTACTCAGCCGCACACGCTTCTAAGAGTGCATCTCATCATCAACATTAACTCAACACAAGCAGCACCCTGAAACAGGCTTCGTCTCTCAGTGTCTCATCAGCAGTCAGGCTCGCTTGAACTGGTGAACTGCCAGATGTTACTGAGATGGGGGGGGGGGTTCCATGTGGAGGACGTAACCTGTTCATGATTATTGAGGGCGGCTGTTCGATGTGGAGTGACGTCACTTGTTCATGATTATTAGTGAGGGGGGGAGTACTGCATCTTGAGTGACGTCACCCGCTTATGATTATGAATGAGGGGTGGGGGTGTGTCCATTTGGAGGACGTCACCTTCTCATGAATATTAATGAGGGGGGCTGGTCGATGTGGAGTGACGTCACGAACGTTAAGGACATACATTCCTGGGTGATTACAGTAGATATATAACAACAACCGCCATTCGCCACTAAGTGGCGGTGACGTCACCACGACGCTTGTGCCAGGCCATGTGCACCTTGAGGCCACGTGAAGTGTCGAACGCCCGCTGGCAGGAGGTCACGGGGCAGACCCAGGCGCCACGGGTTGACTGACTGAGATGACTGAGATGACTGGCTGATGCACCACCTGTGCCCCCTATTGTGCCAACCTGCTGTGCCCTAGCCACCCGGCGCTCCCCTCGTTGTTGTGAGCGTCGCTCCTCTGCCCTCCATTGTTGTTGGAGGGCGACTACCTCCAAATGCCCAGTAGCGTCCTTCATGAGCCTCCTCCACAGAGGCCGATTTTGACACTGCTGGTACCAGTCATCGGCAACTCCACTCAGCTCCACGTCCTCCTGTACCACATCACTCCATCTCTTCTCTAGCCCGTGCCGCGCCCGTTTAGCCCCCTCGATCCGGCCGAACAAAAGCTGTTTCGGCATGCGGTGGCTGGGCATGCGGGTTACATGACCCAGCCATCGCAGCCTTGCCCGCCGGAGGAGCTCACCGATGGGACCTTGCCCAGATCTTTCAAGGATTTGTGAGATCCTCACACAATCCAGTCTGGTTAAACCCAGGATGGATCGTAGGCAGGCCTGTCTAAATGTTTCTAACCGGCGAAGATGTTCCATTAGGGGGGTCCACGTTTCGCAAGCATAGAGAAGTGAGGAAATGACCGTGACCGAGAAGACCCGAAGCTTCGTGTGGCGCGACAGACCAGGCAGCTTCCACACAACGTTACGCAACCGATGAAAAGATATTGCCACTCGACTTATTCAGAGTGAGACCTCTGCTGTTAAACTGGAGCCAGTCATAAGCACACTACCCAGGTATGGAAAACTCTCTACTCTCTCCACAACTGCCCCATCACCGATTGGGAGTTGTGGGGGTGGAGTGTCCGATGGTACAAAATACCCAGGCAGGTGCTTCGTTTTGGTGTTGCTGATGGTAAGGCCCCATCTATTAGTAGCACGCTCCAGTCTCAGCAGCAGCATCTCCAACTCCTCCTCTGAATGAGCAGCTATTACCAAATCATCGGCATACATAACATGACGATTTAAAGCTTTCGTGACTGCAATGATTCATCTTCTTTGGTTCTTTCGGTAAAGTCACGTAGAATGATAATAAAATAATAAATTGATAAAATAAAATAACACAATAATATTCTCACGACGTTTCGGCCACAACACAAGCGGCCTTCATCAGGTGAAGGGGGCGAGACTGTCTGGTAGGACAGCGCTGGAGTGAAAGAGCCACGTTCAGATACGGCCTTTAAGCTGTGTGAGAGGAACAAAGCGCCCTCAAATTTCAGCACCACGGAGAGCTACGGGCCCCGTTCAGACGGACGAGTTCGTCCATGGTCGGAACAGAGGAGGGGGAGAGAAACAGCTGCGAGGCCCTAGTAAGCTCCATGTTGTAAAACTATACCGTTAACCGTGGTGTGAGAGGTATTAAGAGGCAATGCTGGCGAAAGAGCTGCGGTCTGAAGGTCATCGTAAAAATACAATTAATTAAGAACAGAAATGATTTAAAACATCTTTCCAGTGGTTACTAAGCCTGAATCCATCTTCGCGGTTGAAATTGTCTCTGTGCTTGTATATGTGAATGGCCTCATGAACGAATCTCTCATGGTAGCCGGTTGGTTTGCAAAGAACCTCTGTCTTGGAGAAGTCAATGTCATGTGAGCCCACTGAATTATAACAGTGATCTGCCACGGCAGAGGAGTTCGTCCTACCGTGTTTCAAGTCTGCTTTGTGTTCGCGCATGCGGTCTGAGATATGTCTTTTGGTTTCTCCAATGTAGCTACTACCACAGAGGCACTTTAGTTTGTAAACGCCCGGGTACTGTATGTCTGGAACAGCATCTTTTACAGATGGAACAAAATCACGGATTTTATGTACTGTGTTGAATCGGACCTGGATCTTGTGTTTGTTCAGGATTTTGGAGATCTTTTTAGTGACCCCTGCAATGTAGGGTAAGGTGATGGTTTTGAGTGGCTCCACAAGAGGATCCTTCTTCATGACTGGAGTGATGGCTTTGCGGATTGTGTAGTCGGAGTAGCCATTAGCCCTGAGAGCCTGGTGTACGTGCTTGAGTTCACTGGTAATGTGTTCCTGGTCGGAAATGCATTGGGCTCTATGGTATAGAGTCTTGATGAGGGAGTTCTTCTGGGATGGATGGTGGTGGGAATCCGGTTTCAAGTAAGCATCTGTATGGGTAGCTTTCCTGTAGACAGAGTGGCTCATTGAACCATCATGTCTTCTTTTAATTAAGACATCCAAAAAGGGTAGGACGCACTCTTCTGCCGTGGCAGATCACTGTTATAATTCAGTGGGCTCACATGACATTGACTTCTCCAAGACGGAGGTTCTTTGCAAACCAACCGACTACCATGAGAGATTCGTTCATGAGGCCATTCACATATACAAGCACAGAGACAATTTCAACCGAGAAGATGGATTCAGGCTTAGTAACCACTGGAAAGATGTTTTAAATCATTTCTGTTCTTAATTAATTGTATTTTTACGATGACCTTCAGACCGCAGCTCTTTCGCCAGCATTGCCTCTTAATACCTCTCACACCACGGTTAATGGTATAGTTTTACAACATGGAGCATACTAGGGCCTCGCAGCTGTCTCTCTCCCCCTCCTCTGTTCCGACCATGGACGAACTCGTCCGTCTGAACGGGGCCCGTAGCTATCCGTGGTGCTGAAATTTGAGGGTGCTTAGTTCCTCTCACACAGCTTAAAGGCCGTATCTGAACGTGGCTCTTTCACTCCAGCGCTGTCCTACCAGACAGTCTCGCCCCCTTCACCTGATGAAGGCCGCTTGTGTTGTGGCCGAAACGTCGTGAGAATATTATTGTGTTATTTTATTTTATCAAATTATTATTTTATTATCATTCTACGTGACTTTACCGAAAGAACCAAAGAAGATACATAACATGGTTGAGCAATAGGGAGCCATCCCTTGACCGCACCCGGGCATCGATCAGCCTCCCATTATATCTGTACCATATGGAGATTCCCCCGGTACAGCTATTGAAAGCTTCACGAACTACGTGGTCAAAATAGATGTTAAATAATGTGGGAGCTAGAGGACATCCCTGTCGTACCCCAAGGTATACAGGGAATGGCTCGGACTCCCGGCCACGTAGTTTTACCCGGGCCCGCTCACCCTCATGAAGGTCCTTAATGATCGTGAGCAAAGGGTCAGGTACTCCAAAAGCACGAAGAACAAACCAGAGCCCAGGCCTACTGATGGTATCATAGGCCTTGACCAGGTCAATAAAGCAGAGATGTAGGTCTTGCTGGAATTCCCTACACCTCTGCTGTAGCAGACGGACAGAAAATATGGCATCTGTGCAGGACCGCCCTTTCCTGAAACCGCATTGGGGCTCCGCAAGCCTCTCCTCAGCGTGCCTGGAAAGGCGATGTTGAATAATCCTTGCCAGGACCTTTCCCGGCACACTGAGGAGTGAGATGCCCCTGTAGTTGTTACAGTCTGTGCGGTCTCCCTTCTTAAAGAGGGGGACCACCAGGGCATCCTTCCAATCCTGCGTAACCTGTCAAGTGGTCCTGACTGTTGTTATGATGTCATATAGGGCAGTCTGTGCACCAACGCCACCCTCCCTCAGCATTTCGCTTGGGAGATCATCTTTGCCCGCTGCCTTTCCTGGTCTCAGACTCCGGATTGCCTTCAGTACTTCCTCAACAGATGGCACTTCAGCCAGCCACTCACAGGCGGTGACTTCTTCCAATATTTGAGGCACCGCAGCCTCAGCAGAGTCATCCTCACTTTGTGCCACGATTTTTTCCTGGCTGAGGGATTTTCCCTCCCCCAGGACCTCACAGAAATGCTCAGCAGATCTGCAAACCTGTTTCACCGGGGGGTCAGAGATTGGATCACCGTTTTTTCCCCTAATGATGGTAATAGGTGTGGCGCTGCAGGTTACTTTTTTGATGGAGTTAAATAGAGATTTGTGATCGTGGGCCACTGAGGCAGACTCCATCTCCTCAGCAACCCGCGACCACCACCCATCCTTGCAGCGCCTCACGGCTCTCCGAACCTCCGAGCGAAGGCTGCGGTAAGCCTCCTCATTCTCTGACGTGGGATTCTGTAGCCAATGACAGTGGGCCTGTCGCTTTTTCTCAACCATCTTGAACGCCTCCTCTGTCAACCAGGGTCTCTGGGGAGGTCTGGACCGCGTACCCAAAAGCAGCCATTGCAGCTGCATGAGTCACAGTCCTAAACCTCGCCCATTTACCCTCGACATCAGGAGGAGTGGGGGACGATGCCAACCCCAGCCGCAGGCGATGATGAAATTCTCAGTAGATATATGGGCCCTGCTTCACCCACCCACCCATTCACTCCCTCATCCATCCACTCACCTACTCACCCATGCACTCACTTACTCAATGAGCTGCTCACCTTCTCACCCAGTACTTACACATTAACTGACCCTGCCACCCACTCAATTTATAACCCACCCACTCAATTTCTAACCCACTCACTCACTCAACCAGCTGCCCACTCCCTCAGCCACTCACCTACTTACCCACCCACTTACACATCCACTTACCATGCAACCCACTCAATTTCTAACCCACCCACTCACCCAACCACCCGCCCACTCATCTGCTTACCCATTACCACGGAATTATTCACCCACTCACCCATCAGTGAACCACCCAATAATTCAACCACTCACAAGCTAAATCACCTATTAATTAAACCACCCACTAACTCAACCACCCACTAACTCGACCACCCACTAACTCAACCACCGATCCACTCACCCACTCAGCAAGCCACCCACTACTATATCTCTAACCCACTATTTCACTCACACACCGACTCACTCACCTATCCACTTATGCACTCACTCACCCACCTCCCACTCACCTACACACTAAACTAAATCTAAATTATGTTTATTTTACCAGGTAAGGCACACTGAGCTATATAGCTCGTTTTCAAAAAAACCTTCACCACAAATGATAGCTCAACAATTTGGCGTATCACGGATACATTTATAGCAGACAACTCCTCTAAATGCATGTTTCTAAATGTTTAGGGAAATAGAGACGCAACAAGGTAGGGATTGAACCTAGAAGCTCCTGGATACCAGGCAAGATAGTATCTCGTCACCATGGCGCTTCGCTCTTGGACTCTCTCACCCACTCAAACACCTACCCACTAACTTAACCACTCACTAACTCAACCAGCCACTTACTCAACCACCCACAAACTCAACCACCGAGCCATTCACACACGCACCCACTCACCATGCCACCCACTGTTGTTATTCTGTCTCTCACTGTTCAAATAAACCTACCATTAAAATTATAGACTGATCATTTTTTTTGTCAGTGGGCAAACGTACAAAATCAGCAGGGGATCAAATACTTTTTTCCCTCACTTTATATGTGATAAACCACTTTTTTCCTGTCATTTGTAACAAGGTCGCTTTTGAAAAAGATCTATATATCTCTGTGGGCCTTAGCTAGTACGATGAAAAATAGTTCAGTTTTAGTTTATTGAGTGGGTAGGTGTGTGATTGAATCATGGGTGGTTGGGTAGGTGGGTGAGTAGGTAAGTGGCTGGGTGAGCGGGCGTGTGAGTGTGTGAGTTAGAGAGTGGGTGGGTGGATGGGTGGGTTTGTGAGTGGGGGAGTGAATAGGTGAGTGGGTGGGTGAGTGGAGTCTTGAGTGAGTGGGTCAGTGATTGAGTGAGTCGGTTGGTGGGTGGGTCGTAGAGTTAATGAGTGGGTGTGTAGGTGGGTGCACAGGTAAGTTTTTGAGTGGCTGGCTGTGTCCATGAGCGAGTGGGTTGGCGGCTGAGTGGGTGGCAGGGTGACTGGATTTGTGAGTGAGTTTGTGAGTAAGTGTGTGGGTGGCTTTAGTAGTTGACTGGGTGGTGAGTTAGATAATGAGGCGCCACAGTGGCGAGATGTTAACTCCCTCGCTTGGTATATTGGACATTGTAAGAAATAAAATAAAACCCCTCTTATGGATGATATTGGTCGCGAAAGCTGACGTGTTAAACTGGTATATTGGAATTCATAGGTTTGACCCCAACCCTGATGGCTGTATATTTGGAGTTTGCATGTTCTCCCTGTGGTCGTGGGCATTTTTCTCTGGGTTCTCTGGGTTTTCCCTCCACATTTACAAACATGCCTCTATAGGAAATTAGCTGCTATACATTTATATGTGCTAACCCACTTGGTTGAGCCATCATTTGTGGCCACGTCGCTGCTGAAAAAGATCTATATAACTAACTTGTAGTTTTTGTTTATTGAGTGAGTGAGTGGGTTCCTGGGTGGTTGGGTGGGTGGGTTTGTGGGTGTTTGAGTGAGTGAGTCATTGTGTGAGTGGATAGGTTAATATGTGAGTGGTGAGTAGGTGAATGTGTGGGTGGTTGAGTGAGTGGGTGTTTGGATAAATGGTTGGGTGACTGGTGGGTGGGTAATTTAGTGTGGGAGGTTGAGTGGGTGAGTTAGTGTGTGAGTGGGTGGTTGAGTCAGAAAATGGGTCACTACGGTGTTGAGATGTTAACTACCTCGCCCAGTATACAGGAAGTCATCAATCCCAACCCTGAGCCTGTATATTTGGAGTTTGCATCTTCTCCCGTGGTTGCGTCGATTTTTCTCTGATTCCTTCGGGTTTGTTTAACACGTAGACTTTCATGACCAATATCATCCATAAGAGGTTTCTTTGGGGGTTAGATCGCGTAAATCTATAAATGTGTCGTTAAAACCCACCACCACCCGACACAGCCAACTAGTAAGGGTTGTCACGTAAACAGAACATTCCAATTTGTAACTAGTACAGCACACCGGTGTGTTGGAGAGTCAAGCCACAACATTTACAATCTGAGTACGACGTTTCGCCAGTAATTACAACTAGCTTCAGCAGGCGACTGCCAGATTTGTGGAGGCGTTCACCCTGTTTTGTTCCTTATATAGAGACGTAGATGTCGTGCCCGTCTTTATCATTTGCCTGTTATCAATTTAAAAGTAGAAATAGTTGTTATTATTGTTGTAATCACGTTATAAGGAGAAAAAATTGTGATTATTTCGTTAAAAGAAGAAATAAATATTGTTATCAAGTTGTAAGTGGAAATAATATTATTGGTATCATTCGCCTGTTCTTACCATTCGTCTGTTCTCATTCGCCTGTTGTTCTCATTCGCCTGTTGTTATCAAGTCATAAGTAGAAAGTTATTATTGTTATCATTCGCCTGGTGTTGGTAGCGCACGTCTCTAATCCAGCACTGTGGAAGGTAGCGAGGGTTGGCGAATCACCGCACAATGATGTTGTCAAATCCCCTTCCCGTGGGCGTCAAGGTGCTATAACCTGACTCGCCAGGAGAACGCAGTAGAGCAAGTGGACTAATCACCATCTTCACCTTGTTGTATATCTGTACAGGGATAGAGTGTTTCACCCTCGCACGCATGGGTTTTCTATGGGTACTCCGGTTTCCCCCACGTGTATAAACACTTGTAATTAATTGGCGCATAATGCCTCCATAGAGGACTGCAGAGCTTGGACAATCGTTGGTACTGGCTCACCACGTGGCTTCCTTCCTGCACGTGTGTGGTTCCTCATGCCTCTGAGTCGTTCTTGTGCGCGCTAATAAACTTTAAATAATTACTATTATTCACCAGGCGGTCGTGTTGCAAGCCTGTAATCCAGCAGTGGAAGGCAGCAAAGGTTAGTGGACCACACAGTGAATGTTGTGAAACCCCCTTCCCGT
Organism: Petromyzon marinus; assembly: GCF_048934315.1. Taxonomy (NCBI): domain Eukaryota; kingdom Metazoa; phylum Chordata; class Hyperoartia; order Petromyzontiformes; family Petromyzontidae; genus Petromyzon; species Petromyzon marinus. Next base: position 928,211 of record NW_027423688.1, on the reverse strand, counting down.
GGGCGTCGAGGTGCCTTCTCCTGGCTGGCTGGCCAGGAGAAGACGGTACAGAAATTGGGATAATCGCCATCTTTGCCTGTACGGTTTAAAGTGCTGCCCCCTCGTATGCGTGGGTTTTCTCCAGGTGCTCTGGTTTCACCCACTTGTGTAAGCACTCATCATTCATTATAGCTTCAACCGAGAGGATGGTTTAAAATTAAGCAACCACTGGAAGGACGTTTTAAATCATACCAAAAGTCAACTAATTTCTAACAGCAATTTCAAGTAGTGGTATACCAAGCATATTCCTTCCGAACTTTCTATTTCCCTTTTTTATACTTCCCCCTTACATCACTTTCTTGCCGATCTTTAATTTTTATATATTTTTTCCGTTTCTATTGCACACACACAGTGACCCATCCCACGCACCCTCTACACAACAAAAGACGGATTAACTCAGCCCCGCACCCCACCAAGGTCCCCCTACATGGCTCCTCCCCCGCCCCTTAACCTGCATTTAAGCTGTTCTATTTCCACGGTTTTCTACTCCGCACCTTACAGCACATTCTTGCCGATCTTTAATTTTTTCTATTGTTCCTTTTCTATTGCACACACACAGTGACCCACCCCCTCACCCTCTACACAGCAAAAGACGGATTAACTCAGCCCCTCACCCCACCAAGGTCCCCCTACATGGCTCCCCCCCCCCTCCCTTAACCTGTATTTAAGCCAGAGGTTCCCAGAGCCTCGCCACTTGGTGCAGCAATTTTTTGCTGTGACTGTTTCCACCTGAAGACGGAAGCTTGTGTTGCCTCCGAAACGTCGTTTTAATTTTTTCTTTTATTTAATTTTAATTTGTTTTTTACCTACGTGACTTAACCGAATAAAACCAAAGAGTATGAATTCTTGCAGTCACGAAAGCTTCAAATCTAGAATTAACAACTTCTACGGGGAAGATTTTCACCTATCTGTCAGAGCTTTTAACAGACAACGAGACAAGAAGTCACAGCTCATCGAGACGCTGACCTTCCTCAAAAAATGCCGCGACCAGAAGGTAATACCCATCACTTTCACTCTCACATCTGCAGCTGTATCTTCACCGAACTCTAAACAGATTCTATTTAAGGCAAGTCTATCATTAATCTCAGAGAGGATTAGGTTAATTCTAGATTTAAAGCTTTCGTGACTGCAAGGATCCATACTCTTTGGTTCTATTCGGTAAAGTCACGTAGGTAAAAAATAAAACAGCAAAAATCACGACGTTTCGGACACAACACAAGCGGCCTTCATCAGGTGAAGGAACCAGGCTGTCTCGAGGACAGCGCTGGAGTGAAACACAGCCACGCTCAGACCGCGACATTTAAGCTGTGTGCGAGGAAACAAGATGCCTTGACAAAGGAATTAGCATAAAAATAGCATTTGATTGGCCGACTTAGCATGATGAACGGTGTACATGCGGGTGCACATGCCGGTTGGCGCGGGGGGGGAGGGGGAGTTTACCTATTGATGGTGTGAAAAGGGAATTTTTAAGAGCTGCGAAAGTTTGGGGTACCACTACTTGAAAAATATACTGTACCATTGAAAATTAGTTTAATGTTTGGTTCGATTTAGAACATCTTTCCAATGGTTGCTTAATTTGAAACCATCTTCTCGGTTGAAATTGTGTCTGTGTTTGTAGATCTGAATTGCCTCGTGAACAAATCTCTGATAAAAACCCGTGGGTTTGCAAAGAACCTTGGTATCGGAGAAAATTATATCATGATCAATCACAGCGTTGTAACAGTGATCAGCTACGGCAGAAGAATTCGTTCTGCCGTGTTTCAAATCTGATTTGTGCTCGCGAATTCGGCCAGAGACATGTCGCTTTGTCTCCCCGATATAGCAATCACCGCAGGTACAACTCAATTTGTAAACCCCGGGGTACTGTAAGTCAGGAATGACATCCTTCATGGATGTGATCAGATCACGAATTTTGTCTACTGCATTGAACCGGACCTGGATCTTGTGTTTGTTTAGAATTTTGGAAATCTTTTTGTAACGCCTGCTATATATGGTAATGTGATGGTTTTGACCGGAGTATCAAGTGGTTGTTTCTGTATGGAGGGAGAAACAGCTTGGCGGATGGTACGGTCAGGGTATCCATTCCTTTTGAGGGCCAGTTGTACATGTTTTTCATTCACTGGTCAGGTGGTGTTGGTCCGAAATGCAATGAACCCTATGGTATAAAGTTTTGTTGAGATAATTCTTTTGGGCTGGGTGGTGGTGGGAATCAGGTTTCAAGTAGGAATCTGTGTGGGTGGGTTTCCTGTAGACAAAATGCCCCAATGAGCCATCAGGTCTCCTCTCAAACAGAACATCTAAGAATGGTAGCTTGCCATCTTTCTCCACTTCCATGGTGAATTTGATGACGGGATGTCTGGAATTGATGTGGTGTAGGAAAAGGTTCAGAGCTGGGAGGCCATGTGGCCAAATGACGAAAGTGTCATCCACATATCTCTTCCAAAGGGAAGGTCTGAGGGTGGAAGTCTGGATGGCATCTGATTCAAATTTCTCCATGAAAATATTGGCTATCACTGGTGACAAGGGGGATCCCATGGGGGTACCCTTATTTTGTTTGTAGAAGGAGCCATTCCAAGTAAAGTAGGTATTGGTGAGGCAGTGCCTAACCAGTGCAGGTGTATCGGGGTCTAGTCCATGTTGGACCAAATTTTCAATTATTTCAATGGTATCAGGTACTGGGACCTTGGTGAACAAAGAGACCACATCGAAGCTGACAAGAATGTCATCAGGGGACAGTACAACGTCTTTGACCATAGAGACCAATTGGGCTGAGTTAAGTACTGCTGAGGCGGTCTTGCCAGTGAAAGGCAGCAAGGTATCTGACAGAAAATGGGCTAGTCTATAGGTAGGGCAGTTGATCGTGGATACGATGGGTCGTAGTGTGGTGCCTTCTTTATGAATCTTGGGAAGACCATAGAATCTAGGAGTTCTTGCAGTTGAAGGTTTTAGGGAGGGACGTTTAGTTGGGTCGATTAGGGAAGTCGAACTTGTGATGATCTTGTTGGTTTTCATCGCTAGGCTATTGGTAGGGTCATTTTTTATTTTTGAGTAACTTCCATCGTTGAGCAGATTCTGAATTTTGTTGTTGTATGAATCTTTATCCATAATTACAGTAGCGTTGCCTTTATAGGCTGAGAGGATGACTATATCACTTCTGTTTTTTAAATTCGCAAGTTCATGACATTCAGTTTTGCTGATGTTACTAATGGGTTACTTAGCATTCTTAAGAAAAGTGGCTATTTCAGCTCTCGCAACGTCTGCTTGGATGTGTCCTACGCCTTTGAGGGCTACATCGACCTGAGAGATGATATCATCTACTGGTATGTGTTTTGAGGTGACAGCAAAATTCAGTCTTCTAGCCAGTACTGTTTCCAGAATATCCGAAATTGGGGTGCTACTCTGATTAATGACGATTTTGTTGACGTCTAGTTTTGTTATATGTGGAACTGGGTTCTTCTTTGATAGGTGGTTGAATTTAGAAATCAGGTTAGCTTTACATTTGACTGACAGTGAATCAGCAGAAGAAGCAGTCATGTTGTCTACGTGATTCCAATCCGCACCAACCGGCATGTGCACAGGCATGTACACCACCTCTACACCGTTCATCATGCTAAGTCGGCCAATCAAATGCTATTTTTTATGCTAATTCCTTTGTCAAGGCACCTTGTTTCCTCGCACACAGCTTAAAGGTCGCGGTCTGAGCGTGGCTGTGTTTCACTCCAGCGCTGTCTTCGAGACAGCCTGGTTCCTTCACCTGATGAAGGCCGCTTGTGTTGTGGCCGAAACGTCGTGATTTTTGTTGTTTTATTATTTACCTACGTGACTTTACCGAATAGAACCAAAGAGTATGGATCCTTGCAGTCACGAAAGCTTTAAATCTAGAATTGATAACCTCTACGGGGAGGGCTTTCACCTATCTGTTAGAGCTTTTAACAGACTACGGGACAAGAAGTCACAGCTCATCGAGACGCTGACCTTCCTCAAAAGATGCCGCAATCACAAGGTAATACCTATCGCTTTCACACTCATTTCTTCTGCTGTATCTTCTCCGAATTCTAAACAGATTCTGTTTAAGGCCAGCCTATCTTTAATCTCAGAGAGGATAAGGCTACTCCGATTTGAACTCGATACTTTAGACAGGACTCTCCTACAAGCTCATTTAATGTTAACACAAAAAATGTCACCTTCTGATTGGAATCACATAGACAACATGACTGCTTCTTCTGCTGATTCACTGTCAGTCAAATGTAAAGCTAACCTGATTTCCAAATTCAACCACCTATCAAAGAAGAACCCAGTTCCACATATAACAAAACTCGACATCAACAAAATCGTCATTAATCAGAGTAGCACCCCGATTTCGGACAATCTGAAAAAGTACTGGCTAGGGGACTGAATTTTGCTGTCACCCCAAAAAACATACCAGTAGATGATATCATCTCTCAGGTCGATGTAGCCTTCAAAGGCGTGGGACACATCCAAGCAGACGTTGCGAGAGCTGAAATAGCCACTATTCTTAAGAATGCTAAGAAACCCATTAGTAACATCAGCAAAAATGAACGCTCTGAACTCGCGAATTAAAAAAAAACAGAAGTGATATAGTCATCCTCTCAGCCGATAAAGGCAACGCTACTGTTATTATGGATAAAGATTCATACAACAACAAAATCCAGAATCTGCTCAACGATGGAAGTTACTCAAAAATTAAAAATGACCCTACCAATAGCCTAGCGATGAAAACCAACAAGATCATCACAAGTTCGACCTCCCTAATCGACCCAACTAAACGTCCCTCCCTAAATCCTTCTGCTGCAAAAACTCCTAGATTCTATGGTCTTTCCAAGATTCATAAAGAAGGCACCCCACTACGACCCATCGTATCCACGATCAACTCCCCTACCTATAGACTAGCCCGTTTTCTGTCAGATACCTTGCTGCCTTTCACTGGCAAGACCGCCTCAGCAGTACTTAACTCAGCCCAATTGGTCTCTATGGTCAAAGACGTTGTACTGTCCCCTGACGATATCCTTGTCAGCTTCGATGTGGTCTCTTTGTTCACCAAGGTCCCAGTACCTGATACCATTGAAACAATTGAAAATTTGGTCCAACATGGACTAGACGCCGATACACCTGTACCGGTTAGGCACTGCCTCAACAATACCTACTTTACTTGGAATGGCTCCTTCTACAAAAGATATGAGGGTACCCCCATGCGATCCCCCTTGTCACCAGTGATAGCCAATATTTTCATGGAGAAATTTGAATCAGACGCCATCCAGACTTCCACCCTCAGACCTTCCCTGTGGAAGAGATATGTGGATGACACTTTCGTCATTTGGCCACATGGCCTCCCACCTCTGAACCTTTTTCTACACTACATAAATTCCAGACATCCCGCCATCAAATTCACCATGGAAGTGGAGAAAGATGGCAAGCTACCATTCATAGATGTTCTGTTTGAGAGGAGACCTGATGGCTCATTGGGGCATTCTGTCTACAGGAAACGCACCCACACAGATTCCTACTTGAAACCTGATTCCCACCACCACCCAGCCCAAAAGAATTCTCTCATCATAACTTTATACCATAGGGTTCATTGCACTTCGGACCAACATCACCTGACCAGTGAATTAAAACATGTACACCTGGCCCTCAAAAGGAATGGATTCTCTGACCGTACCATCCGCCAAGCTGTTTCTCCCTCCATACAGAAACAACCACTTGATACTCCGGTCAAAACCATCACACTACCATATATAGCAGGCGTTACTAAAAAGACTTCCAATATTCTAAACAAACACAAGATCTAGGTCCGGTTCAATACAGTACACAAAATTCGTGATCTGATGTCATTCCTGACTTACAGTACCCCGGGGTTTACAAATTGAGTTGTACCTGCGGTGATTGCTATATCGGGGAGACAAAGCGACATGTCTCTGGCCGAATTCGCGAGCACAAATCAGATTTGAAACACGGCAGAACGAATTATTCTGCCGTAGCTGATCACTGTTACAACGCTCTGGGTGATCACGATATAATTTTCTCCGATACCAAAGTTCTTTGCAAACCCACGGGTTTTTATCAGAGATTTGTTCACGAGGCAATTCAGATCTACAAACACAGACACAATTTCAACCGAGAAGATGGTTTCAAATTAAGCAACCATTGGAAAGATGTTCTAAATCGAACCAAACATTAAACAAATTTTCAATGGTATAGAATATTTTTTAAGTAGTGGTACCCCAACTTTCGCAGCTCTTAAAAATTCCCTTTTCACACCATCAATAGGTAAACTCCCCCTCCCCCCCCCCCGCGCCAACCGGCATGTGCACCCGCATGTACACCACCTCTACACCGTTCATCATGCTAAGTCGGCCAATCAAATGCTAATTTTTATGCTACTTCCTTTGTCAAGGCACCTTGTTTCCTCGCACACAGCTTAAAGGTCGGGGTCTGAGCGTGGCTGTGTTTCACTCCAGCGCTGTCCTCGAGACAGCCTGGTTCCTTCACCTGATGAAGGCCGCTTGTGTTGTGGCCGAAACGTCGTGATTTTTGTTTTTTTATTTTTTACCTACGTGATGTTACCGAATAGAACCAATGGATTAGGTTACTCTGATTTGAACTCGGTAGTTTAGACAGGACTTTCCTACAATCTCATTTAATGCTAACACAAAAAATAACACTTTATGATTGGAACCACTTTGATAATATGACTGTTTCTTCTGCTGATTCACTATCAGTCAAATGCAAGGCTAACCTAATTGCTAAATTCAACCACCTATCAAAGAAAAACCCAGTTCCACAGATCACAAAACTAGACGTGAACAAAATTGTTATCAATTAGAGTTGCACCCCGATTTCGGACAATCTGAAAACTGTATTGGCTAAAGGGCTAAATTTTGCTGTCACCCCAAAATATATACCAATAGATGATATCATTTGTCAGGTCGATGTAGCTCTCAAAGGTATAGGACACATCCAAGCAGACGTTACGAGAGCTGAAATAGCCACTATTCTTAAGAGTGCTAAGAAACCCGTTAGCAACATCAGCAAACATGAACGCTCTGAACTCGCTAAATTAAAAGAGAGAGATGATATAGTCATCCTCTCAGCCGATAAGGGCAATGCCACTGTAATTATGGATGAAGACTCATACAACAATCAAATTCAGGACCTACTCAATGATGGGAGTTATTCAAAAATTAAAAATGTCCCTACTAACAGCCTAACGATTAAAACCAACAAGATCATCACAAATTCGACCTCCCTAATTGAATCAGCCAAAATTCCCTCCCTAAAACCCTCCGCTGCGAGACCTCCTAGATTCTATGGTCTTCCCAAGATCCATAAAGAAGGTACCCCACTACGACCCATCGTGTCCACGATCAACTCCCCTACCCACAAACTGGCCCGTTTTCTGTCAGATACTCTGCTTCCTTTTACTGGCAAGACCTCCTCAGCAGTACTTAACTCATCCCAATTGGTCTCTATGGTCAAAGACATTGCACTGGCCCCTGACGATATCCTCATCAGCTTTGATGTGGTTTCTCTGTTCATCAAGGTCCCAATACCTGACACCATTAAAATAATTGTGGATCTGGTCCAACACGGACTAAACCCCGAGGTACCCACGTTGGTTAGGCACTGCCTCACCAACACCTACTTTACTTGGAATGGTACCTTATACAAGCAAAATCAGGGTACTCCCATGGGTTCCCCCTTGTCACAAGTGATAGCCAATGTTTTCATGGAGAAATTTGAATCGGACGCCATCCAGACATCCACCCTCAGTCCTTCCCTGTGGAAGAGATATGTGGATGACACTTTCGTCATTTGGCAACATGGCCTCCCAGCTTTGAACCTTTTCCTGGACCACATCAATTCCAGACACCCTTCCATCAAATTCACCATGGAAGTAGAGAAAAATGGCAAACTGCCATTCTTGGATGTTCTGTTTGAGAGGAGGTTTGATGGCTCGTTGGGACATTCTGTTTACAGAAAGCCCACCCACACAGATTCCTACTTGAAACCGGATTCCCACCACCACCACCCGGCTCAAAAGAATGCTCTCATCAAAACGTTACACCATAGGGCTCATTGCATCTCGGACCAACACCACTTGACCAGTGAATTAAAATTGGTACGGCTGGCCCTCAAGAGGAATGGATACTCTGACCGTACCATCCGCCAAGCTGTTTCTCCTACCACACAGAAACAACCACTTGATACTCTGATCAAAACCATCACACTACCATACATAGCAGGCGTTACAAAAAGATTTCCAAAATTCTAAACAAACACAAGATCCAAGTCGGGTTCAATACAGTACACAAAATTCGTGATCTGATCCCATGTGTAAAGGATGTCATCCCTGACTTACAGTACCCCGGAGTTTACAAATCGAGTTGTACCTGCGGTGATTGCTATATCGGGGAGGCGAAACGACATATCTCTGACCGAATTCGCGAGCACAAATCGGATCTGAAACACGGCAGAACGAATTCATCTGCTGTGGCAGATCATTGTTACAACGCTATGGGTGATCATGAGATTGTCTTCTCCGATACCAAGGTTCTCTGTAAACCTCTAGGTTATCACCAGAGATGTGTTCACCAAGCCATTCAGATATACAAATACAGGCATACCTTCAACCGAGAGGATAGTTTCAAATTAAGCAACCACTGGAAGGACGTTTAAAATCATACCAAACGTCAACTAATTTCTAACAGCAATTTCAAGTAGTGGTGTACCAAGCATATTCCTTCTGAACTTTCAATTTCCCTTTTTTCTACTTCCCCCTGACAGCACATTCTTGCCGATCTTAAATTTTTCTATTTTTTTCCGTTTCTATTGCACACACACAGTGACCCATCCCCCGCACCCTCTACACAACAAAAGACGGATTAACTCAGCCCCGCACCCCACCAAGGTCCCCCTACATGGCTCCTCCCCCACCCCTCCCTTAACCTTTATTTAAGCCAGAGGTTTCCAGAGCCTCGCCACTTGGTGCAGCGATTTTTTGCTGTGACTGTTTCCACCTGAAGACGGAAGCTTGTGTTGCCTTCGAAACGTCGTGTTTAATTTTTTTATTTATTTTTAATTTATTTTTTACCTACGTGTCTTAACAGAATAAAACCAAAGATTATAAAATAAAACCCCAATTCAGGACCCTACTGTGACTCAGTGTGGATTTCTTGGAGTAAGTCTTTTATTATTATAAAGAATTACAGGGGCTGTTTGATGACACGACTAGGGAGCTGGCTTGCACTGCGGGGAACTTAATATTCAACTTGGATTCTGCAACCCTCAATGGCCTTTTTAAGTTCCATTTGTGCATGTAAAACTCGCACAAACAACCATACCCAGAAACCCATAGACTCCAACAGAGACCCACACATTCCTACAGACACTCAGACTCACACGGCAACCCCATAGACTCACACAGAGTCATTTTGACATGCACAGAGACCAATAGCCTCACACAGAGATCCATACACTCAAGAGACCCAAAAACTCACACAGAAATCCATAGATTCGCACAGAGGTCAATAGAATTTTAATCTGAATATTTATTTATACTGGATGAATCTGATGAGCTATAACGATCTGTTTTCACAGACGTCCAATCGGGCGGGTCAGAACATAACAAAAATACAATACAAAAACACGACAGGAAAGGTAAACAAATTGTTTAAATATATACAAATTAAACTGAACTGTTTTTATCTTACCATAGACTAAAATAAACCTGTTGGACTCGCACAGAGACCTTAACCACTAAACCTCGAACAAATAAAACCCTCTAAACCTCTAAACCCCGTAACTATCTAAATCCCTAACCATTTAAACCCATAACCATCTAAACCGCTAATCCTCTCAAACCCTTTACCCTTAACCCTAACCCTCCAAAAACCCCTCACTCTCCAAACCCCTTAGTCTTTTAACCCTAACCTTCAAAGCCATTAAAAACCAAACCCTCAACCCTCTGAATCCCTAACCCTCTAAACCTTGAAACTCTATCCTTCTAAAACCCTAAATCCCTAATATTCAAAATACCAACCAATCTAAACCACAACCCTCTAATGAACTAACCCTCTAGACCCCTAACCCTCTGAACTCACAACCTTCTAAATCCTCAACTTCTAAAACCCTAACCCTCAAAACCCTAACGTTCTAAAACCCTAAATCCCTAATCTAATCCCAACACATTTAAACCCCAACCCTCTAAAGAACTAACCCTCTAGATGCCTAACCCTTAAAACACCTATACCCCTAAAATGCTAACCCTCTAAACACATAACCCACTAAACCCCTAACCCTCTAAACCCATAAATGTTTTTTGGGGGTTAGCTTGTGTAACTATAAATGTGTCGTTAAACCAGCCACCACCCGACACAGCCAATTAGGAAAATTTGTCACATCAACAAAAAGTGCCATTTAGTATTGGAGACTAACCCAATATTAGTTGTGAAAGTCTAGGTGTTAAACCCTCAACTCTCAAACCACTAAACCCCTAACACTCTAAATCCCTAACCCTTGAAACCCCTATACCTCTAAATCCCTAAACACATACCCTTATAACCTCCTCAACTCCTAACCATCTAAACCATTCAACCTCTAACAATCGAAACCCATAAACCTCTAAACACGTAACTCTCTAAACCCTCTAAACTCAAAACGTTCTAAACTCTAACCCTCTAAACACCAAATTCTCTAAAGGACTTTACCCTGAAGACTCCAACCATCTAAACACCTCACCCTTTAGAACCCTAACCCATAAACCCCAAAAACTCTTAACTGTCTAAACCCTTAACCTTCTAAACCAGACATGGGCAAAGTACGGCCCGTTGGGCTTTTTAATCCGGCCCGCCGAACGTGTACAAATATTATTATTAAATTAAATTTTACCTTTCTCCTGTAATGCCCCCATTTCCCCATTAGATGGTGCACTTTGACCGGGAGTTACGACATGTTTTTGTATTTTTCATGTTGGTGCAATTTGTTAAATTGCCTTGCAAATAAATGCTTTGCTACCTGTTAAAGGCCAAATCCTTTCATGTTATTATTTTTACATGACATTTATATTAGTTCACACAAACACTCCATCCATCTGTTCCTGGCCCGGCCCCTCTGTCAAATTTTAGAACCCATTGTGGGCCGCGAGTCAAAAAATTTGCCCACCCCTGTTCTAAACCCTTAAACCCCAAATTGTCTAAACCCATAAACCTGTAAAACCATAACCCTTTAAACCCCTCACCTTATAAGCCTCTAATCCCCGAAACACCGAAACCTCTAAACCCATAACCTTCTCAAACTCGTAACCTTGTAAACCAAAACACCGAGCAATCAAAACCCATAAACCCCATAAACCTCTAAACACCGACAGTAACTCTAAACCCTTAACCCTCTAAACCCATAACCTTCTAAACTCTACCAAATAAAGACCTCAACCCCTTCACCCTTAAAACCCTATCTGTCTAAACTCCTCACCCTTTGAAATCCTAACCCAAATACCCCGAAAACCCCAACCCTCTAAACCCCTCACCCTCTAATCCCCTAACCCTCTACACCCTTAACCCACTAAAACCCTAACCCTCAAAACCCCTAATACGCTCAAACCCTAAACATCATAACCCTTAAAACCCCCCAAACCTCTAAACTGCTTACCCCCTAACAACCCCAAAACCTCTAAACCCCTAAGCCCATAACCTTATAAACTCCTAACCCTCTAAACCACTAACCCTTTAACAATCAAACCCCATAAACCCTCTAAACACCTAATTCTCTAAACCGAGAACCCTTTAAAACCATAACCTTCTAAACTGTAACCCTCTAAAACTCAACCCTCAAAACCTCTTTACCCTTAAAACCATAACGGTCTAAACCCATCACGCTCTAAAATCCTAACCCATAAACCCCCAAACCTCTAACCTACTGAACCCCTAACCTAAACCCTTAAACACAAAATCTTTAAACCCAAAACCCTCTAAATCCTAACCCTCTTAACCCCTCTACCCTTAAAACCATAACCCTCTGAACCCCTAAACCCCTAACTCTTTAAACCCCTATACCCCTAATAGCCTAATCCTCTAAACACCTAACCCTTTAAACCCCTTTACCCTTAAAACCCTAACCCTCTAAACCCCTAACTCTAGAATCCCCTAAACCCCTAACACTCTCAACCCCTAAACCCTATAACCCTCGAAATACCTAAACATATAAACCCCTTATCCCCAAAATACCCCAAAACCTCTAAACCCATAACTTTATAAACCCCTAACCCTCTAAACCCCTAGCCCTTTGTGTAGTGTGTGGTGGGTGTCACGGGGTTGGTGGGTGCAGGGTGTGTGTGGTGGGTGGTGGGTATCACAGGGGGGTGTATGTGTGGAGTGTGCATGTGGTGGGTGTGGTGATAGTGGTCGTGGTTCACAACGATCCATGACCACCACCTCTACTGTGTGGTGGACCGGCCACCACACAGCAGCGCGCGTCGGAGGAGTGAACGGATGGTTCTCCCTATGCGGGCCAGGCCCCCTCGCTTCCTCTTCTCCTCCTGCATCACCATCGCCTGATCCTCTTTCCTTGTCATCTCCTTCTCCTCCACCACTATCTCCTGCACCACCATCTCCTCCTCCTGCTCCTTCTTCATCTCCACCTCCTCTGTCTCCCCCTCCATCTCCTCTTCGTCCTGCACCACCAGCTCCTCCATCAAGGTCTCCTCCTCCTGCACCACCAGCTCCTCCACCAGACTCTCCTCCTGCACCACCAGCTCCTCCACCAGGGTCTCCTCCCCCTCCTGCACCACCAGCTCCTCCACCAGTGTCTCCTCCTGCACCACCAGCTCCTCCACCAGGGTGTCCTCCTCCTCCTGCACCACCAGCTCCTCCACAAGGGTCTCCTCCTCCTGCACCACCAGCTCCTCCACAAGGGTCTCCTCCTCCTGCACCACCAGCTCCTCCACTAGGGTCTCCTCCTCCTCCTGCACCACCAGCTCCTCCACCAGGGTCTCCTCTTCCACCACAAACGTCAGCATCCATTTAGAGGCCAGGGCAAGCGCGGAGGATGGGGGCAGCGCCGGCTCCGCTCTGTAAAGAGATGCGCACGACACCGTTCCAACTTCCTGCTACAGCAGAGATCACAGCCCCCCCACCATCGTCCGCGTACGGACTAACTGTGTGCAGAGATAGATTAACCAGGCTAATAACGATGCTGCAATAATGCAGCATACCTTTGCCCATCGTGGGTCTGGTTACAGAATGGGCATTAGTCTTACGATATCACAAAGGATGAAGGGCTACATGGCAAAGATATGGCTGTCTCATTATTTGTCCTCACCCAGGAACCAATTATAAAAATACATCCGTATATAACCGAATGTATACGTGGGGTTTGAACTGTACATGTGTTCGTTTGCAGGCGGCAGGGCTGGAACTCATTCAAAGAGGGACCTGGGTTTGATTCCCATACTTGGGCCACTTTCTCCGTGTGGAATGTGGAGTGTGTTCTACCCCCTCCCCCCCCCCCCCGTTTTGTCCTGCATTGGTTTCCAAAATCAGAATACATTATTTAGACTGGATGAAGAGGAATCCGATAAGCTATGAAGCTCTTCTTTCACAGATATGCAGTCGAGGCACACGGTCAGCAAGTTACAACAACAAACAAAAGGAGTGCAACGTGTAAAAATGTAAGCAAGTCACAAAAAATTGAGCACATAAGCACAAAGTACATAAAATTCTGCCAGATTTTCAACACTAAATGTAAACTTGGGCAAGGCAGCAAAACATCAACAAAAACAGCCCCAGACCCCTCCAAGACAACACACAGTCCCTCAATAAAATTGTACATTAAAATGTAACTTTCATTCCTTTGGGTTTGGCATTTTCCTCCACGTAACTGAACCCTGACACACGCCACGCAACCAGTGTTGGATGGACATCCTCGCCAGTGTTAGAAATTGAACCTCCAAATCATTCAATCGGGATCGCATAGCAGCAGTAGCAAAAGCAAATTTGTTCTGTACTGCAAACAACTTGGCAGGACTCTACTGAAAAAGAGTCTTGAGACTGAGTGAGGCTCATGCTGGCTAAATAAGGGTAGTAGTAATAAATATAAATACATTAACAGGAGCAGAGCCGTCCCCCGGGTACGGTGTACTGGGGAAACCGCCCCAGGCACCGTGCTTTTGGCGGCCCTGTGCTTCGATGTCACGGTGTCAGACGTCAAATGTCTTTTTAACACGTAGGCTTTCGCACCAGATTGGCTCACAAATGATGACATCACATTCACATTTATCACTATTTACGACCGAAACAGGAGTATTTCTCCACAATTCTGGCCGTCACCTTATGAGGCTGGTTGCAATCCCCGGCAAAATGTCGAAATCGAATAGTAAATGTGGTGGGTTTACTTTCCAACACTGGTGTGCTGATCTAGTAACTAATTGGCACATTTTGTTTACATGATACACCTTACTAATTGGCTGTGTTGGGTGGTGGTGAGTTTAACAACACATGTATATCTATGCGATCTAACCGAAAAAACCCCTGTATTGTTGCTAATACTTCCGATTTAATTGTGACTTGCCCCGGGCCCCACACCTCCCTATGGACTGCCTTGAACATTGGACAAGCAGCTCGTGGCTTACCGTCGCTCAGCAGCTCCAAAACCCTGTACCCTGCCAGGAGCAGCAATGGTGGTGGCGGTGGCGTTGCTGGTGGTGCTGGTGGCCACGGTCCGGAGCCAGCTGTGACCCAGCGCCTGCGCTGGCGTCATACGACAATCCGGATCCCATCTGTTGAGAGACGCACGGGGGTCACACGCAGCGCACATGGTGAGAGAGGCGTGGTGAGAGGATTGACGTTCCTTCCCTTCTCCCACGAGGTCCAGGAATGCACGGCAGCAGCGGTAGTCTTGGTAGCAGCGTCAATCCTTCAATACGCAGTACTCTAAAAATGCCCTGAGCCTCGCACTGCCGAGGAGCATCTTTAACGGACCTCCAAAGAGGGCGATCTTAACACCGGTGGTACTGGTCATCGGCAGGTTAACTCAGCTCCACATCTTCCTGGTTATCGGTGGAGAGCGATCGTTGATCACCTTGGTGGGGGAAATCCTCATGGGGAGGGGGGAGGGAGTGGGGGATGATTCTTACCGCAGGCAGGAGCTGACAAAGTCAACAAACTCCGGGTCGTGGCTTCTGAGTGCCCTCTGAAGTGACAAGCTCCCTGGCACCCTTCTCTTGACTGGGCAGAACATCATGCCCAAACGATCTGCAGGAGACATGCACAGCAGGAGAAACACACAGTCACCAACCACCACTTTGCCCACCTACCCACTCGCCCACGCCCCTATTTACCCACCCACTCACCCAAGGAATTGAAAATACAAAGAGACCCCCCCCCCCATGGCCACCCCCCCAAAAAAACTACAACAGCTCCAGGCCACACCCTAACACTGAATCCGGTCGGATGCTCGCCCCACCCTTCAACTCACCAAAGTAGTGCATTCCGTCAGGAGCTGCATCCATCATGCATTTTGGAGGCAACCCGAGGATCTGCACATGGTTGAGATAAAGGCAAAAGTCACCCGTGTAGCCGCAGCAGACTGTAGGGGCAAGTGTTTTTAGTAGTGAGTAGAAACAGCAGCAGCAACAGTAGCGGCACCTGTTGAGGGCTAGGACTGTGGCACACACAGAGAGGGGATGGTTGGCCATATTGAAGCAGGTACACACGGCACCAGGTACTCATTTGAGGCTGATTTGTACTAGGGGATGCCCAGTACCGGTTCAGATAATCCTCACTGATGTTGGCCGTGAATTGGAATCAAACTCGCATTAGCAGGTTTGTAGCTGAGCACGCTAACCGCTACACCACTGCTCCCCCCACACGTACAAGACACACACGTGTACACACATAAAACATACGATGGCTGCCATTCGCCAGATCACCAAGTAGCCAATCGCCCCCCCTCTCCTGGCTCCCCCCCATAGCCTACAACTTCAAGAAAGGAGGGGGGAATCACGAGCGGGTGAACGCCCAGTTGGAAATACCTCCATGCAGCACGGGAGGTGGTCGTCGCAGCTGTCCGACTGGAATAAATTCCTGCCGGTCGCCAACTTCGCCACTGTGCAGCCCAGTGCCCACATGTCCACTGCACACGTTAATCTGTAGCCCAGCAATACCTCCGGAGAGAGGTATTGCAGGGTCCCACCCACATGCAGAGCTGCACAACAACAACAAATATATATGTAGGTGTGTGTGTATACTCACTGTGTCATGAACAGCATCGTTATCACACACTGTCACATGTACAGACACTAAGAGACTTGCACACACACACACACTGGAACACAGACACACCCACAGGCAGAAACTCATACCCAGGTGAGGTTACTCACGTTGCCTTTTCACAAAAAAGCTGGTGCCAAAGTCCGTGACCCTGACGGTGCCGGTTACGGGATCCTTGAGTAGAACATTTTCCTAAAGGAAGAAAGGCAGAAGGAATTCACACTCGGAGGTTACGCCGATAGCATTCAGCCAGCAGTGGATCAATCACGTACCACGGTACAAGCTAAACAGGGGAACTAGGTGAGGCGTAGCGCCGTCATCAACCTTGAGTCCAGTGCAACATTCGCTGTTTTCTGACAGCTGCCACTGGGGGTGCCCCTTTCAATTGCGTCAAGATGAGCGATGTTAGTCGAGGCTCTATAGACAACTTATCCTAGTTGCTCAGCTGCCCGATAACGAGTTACGGACCAAAAACCACGCTCGAGGGCGCATGGATTTCGTGACGCCTTCCACCGCGCGTTTGTCTTGGGAAGTTTTCCATTCACAGCATGGAAGCTGACAACGGGCAGCTGTCAGTTCAAACGCGTGTTTGGCACGTTTTGAAAATCATTCTTTTCAGCTCCGGTTTGTGTTTCCCAAAGTTTGGGGCAACGCTGTGATCTACATTGCTAGTTTTATCTGTGGTGAGTCCCCCAATAGCGACACGACTCTACACGACAGTTTAATTCATACCAGATCATCACCAGAGGTAACGTGACCCTGCTTCCTTCCAGATAGACGGACAGAGCTAACACATCGACCCTGTGACCAACGTGGTTAGTTTTCTCTATGGACCGAGTCCCCAATAATGACACAACTCCGGAACAAAGTCACGCTGAATGCTGTGTCCACTCACTGGCTTGATGTCCGCATGGATGATGCTCCTGGCCTTGGTGTGGCAAAGGAACTTGAGGATGCCCCTGGTGTAAGTTTTCACCATCCCCATGTGCAATTTCCGGAACCCCGCTTCCGTAATCACATCATAGAGGCTCTCCCTGTGAAAGAGGCAGCAGCAGCAACAACAATGACAACAACGAAGCAGCGTCAGTGTCATACCCTGCAATACTGCGTGGATCCTGATAACGACAATATTAATATTATATTTGCACATTCACGACTAATATGATTCATAGCTCAGTGTGGGTTTAGGTCATCGGTTTGCTGATGAACCAAATCAGTTAGCACATCTGTCCACTTGCTTTCATTGGCTCTGTTTCCGGGTGGTGGAATTATCCATTAGGAGATACAAACTCCACGCAGAAAGGCGTCCGAGTTGAGAATCGAACTCAGGGATTTTCACCGAGGGGCACAAGCGTCACCACTGCGCTGCAGCCAACCTGCTGATCGAGTGGAGGCGTGGCTATATAAAAGTGGGCAGGGCTGATTGAGAAAAGAGGAGTGGCCTCGTGCACCCGGGACACATGACAGCTCCACAGTACCGCAATGCGTGGGTGGCACAGGAATCCCAAAAGTAACATCTAGCCCCGGTGGTGTGACGTTACCACCCTCCCCTGGTGTGGAAGAGATTGGGGCTTTGATCCCGACCGTGACGCATGTATATTTTGAGTTTGCATGTTCTACCCCTGGTCACGTGGATTTTTCTCCGGGTTCTCTGGTTTGTCCCTCCACATTTAGAAACTTGTGTTTAGAGTATTTGGCTGCTATACATTTCCACATAGGCCACTTTTTTTAGCTATAATTTGTAACCAGGCCGCTTGTGAAAAATAACTGATAGGGCAGTGGGCTTTACCTGTTAAATAAAAGTTTTAGTTTAGCTAATGTAGTTAACCACGCTATGGGGGGTGGGGGGGCGGTGGGAACACATGGTACGTACTTCAACAGCTCCAGGACAATGCAGTGGTGTCCTCTGAAGTCAAAATGGTTCAGGACTTTGATAACGTTGTACTCCTCATCACTGCCCTCGCCCTGAAGTTCCAGAGCCATCTGGAGCTCCTTTCTCTGAAATTTATCATCCTTGGAGCTGTGCAGAGAAAATCCACAAATGAATCATGACTTAGACTTGCTAAAGGAATGACCAGAAACAAATTCTATTCCGAATTAAATAAATAAATATGCGTTCCCCAAGTGTAATGGCATTGTGAGTTCCGATAGCGCGCTCATGGAAGGTTCCAGAAAGGATCGGGAAGAGGATCAAATAAGCAAGGGATAGAAGGGGGTTTGGGGTGTTGCCTGAACGTAGTGATTCCCTAATGTGTGAATTGAGCCGACTCCGAGCATGGCCCCAGCCACACTCAGGATTCCCAGAAGCTGAGCCAAGCCACGGCTGAGCCACTCATGTATCTTTAACAGCAGCTGAGCGGCTCAAGCCTGAGCCAAACCATGGCTGAGCGAGAGCTGAGCCTGAGTTTTAGAGACTGAGCCACAGCTGAGTCGTGACTGAATGTGGCTCTCACAGAGCAAGGCATTATAACGTGGAATATCATGGGACCTCCTTTGCCAGTACCAAAATATCAGAATAGATTTTCCATTTTTTTCTGGCAACAAAACAGGTGTTAAGATGTTAAAACACCAAACTGAAACCTTTTACAAGGAATCATGTCTGCATTAACCATAATACTTGTGGTCAGAATGCAAACAAAAACATACTCTGATAATATATGCATTGTCTTTGAAACTGATTGGTCCACACCAGAGACAGCTTTCTTTTGAGCCTCGTCTCAAAAACGATGTTAGACCAGAGGACGCCAAAAGGCGTACAGCACAAAGACAAGCGTTATCAGAGTAATGAGAGCTCAGGGTGAACGGCTACATCATGGACCTTCTTTGGGAGTATATTTTGGTATTGGCAAAGGAGGTCCCATGATGTAGCTGCTATAACGCAGAACGCACACGTTATAACACGGAACACGCCCGTTATGACATGGGACAACCCCATTACAGCGTGGAACACGCCTTTTATAGCGTGGAACGTGCCCATGATAACATGGAAGGCTCCCGTTATAACACGGACCGCACGCATTATAATCCGGAATGCTTCTGTTCTAATGCAGGAAAGCGCCCATTATAACGTGGAATGTGCCCGCTATAAAATTGCAAAGCTGAGCGGTATGACACAGTAGGCGGAATGCGGAATGATCACGTGACGTGACAGCATGCCATCCGTTATTGATCTCTTTACATCACTGTGTGCGTGTATTTTATCTTGCAAAACTTTATCGTTACATTATATATGGGGATATTATGTTTGCTTAATGTGCTTTCCCTTAATGCGGCACTTTTCAGGAATGCATCTACCGGGTTAAATGAAGACTTAATGTAATGTAAGAGTGAACTGATCCAGAACAGGGGGAGAACATACAAACTCCACACAGGAGGACACCCGAGTCAGGAGTCGAACCGGGGACCCTCTACGTGAGGCACGACTTGTCACCACCTCATCACACGGCCGCCCACAGCACTTGACGTAACAACAACGTCGTCCTTGTGACGACACCACTCTGAATTCTTACCTCAATGGTGATCTCAAGATCTTCACTGCCACCAGGGTGTTCATCTTGTGGTCAAGGCACCGGATCACCTGGCCTTGAGCTCCATCCCCAATCTTCTTCAGCACCTCATAGCGGTAGTGAAGGTGCTCATGGTGGACCTGCACAAAATTACACAAATTTAGACTGACTATATTTTGAAAATCACAACATGTGAGCATTATTTTACGAAATAATTGCTTTTATTAAGTATTTGGTTTTCTTAAATCTGTAATTGTGGAATGCTCTGATGTCTGCTGGCCGAGTCACCCTAAAAAAAGCTCTTTAGCTCAATGGGCTTAACTTGGGAAATAAACTTCTGATTGTGAAGTGTGTGGGAGAGTGCACGTGTGCTTTCTCTGGTTGGTTGCTGCTTAAATTGCAATGACAAGAAGCCACGAACCCCGCGACCGCTGCGCCCTGTGACCGCCCCCACGGCGGGGGCTTTGTGGCGAGTCTCACCGGAATGTAATGATGTTCGTGGTCGTCGTATCCATCGTTGTTGTGTCCCCGGGATCTGTTACGGAGCGCAAAGTACCATACTTCCTGTATGGCGACAAGCTCCAGCTTCTCCCGGTGGGTCATTTGTGGGCCAAAGAGAGCCAGGATTGCTGCAGGCAAGAGAATAACAACAGCTGTCGGTGATCTTTCATTTAAGCAGCACTGCCTCAAAAAGTCTCAAGATTCCTTTTCAGGAGGTTCCTGCAGATGCTTTACAGAGAATGGGGGCGACGCTGCTGCCATTACGTCTGCTGTGTGATCCCAATTTGAGGAATTTGCAGGGGATTTGGATGTTTTGGCCAATACCAGTTATGTCCGTATGTTAAACCGTGCTTCGGCAGCCCTGCTAATCAGAAGTGAGGGGGAAAGGCAACAAACTAACAAGTTCGCAAAAATTATTGATTTAAAAGTGCATCGCTCCAGTGGCTGCCTAATGTCAGAAGAGCATTCCAGATGACTGCAGAAGCACATCTGAAAGCGTGCCATGCAGTGATCATCTTTGTTCGATGTCCAGCTATATGCAGCTCTGAGGACATCTTAGGTTGCTTGGGTTTGAAAACGGGGTTAACGAATTAGATAAATATAACACAGGTATGCCAAGAAGGATTTTATGAAATAAGAATAGCTTTTACCATTTCTGGCACAAAAACAGGTGTTAATATGTTCAAACACCAAATAGATACCTTTTGCAAGGCATCAAGTCTGCATTTACCACACGTACTTGTTGAAAAATATGCAAACAAACATGCTCCGATAATATATGGGCATTGTCTTTGAAACTGACTGGCCCGCACCAGAGACAGCCTTCTTTATGACCTTGTCTCGTCGGTGTTAGACCAGAGAACGGCAAAATTCGAACGGTACATCACCCATGCAACATGGCCACCATGAAGTCCCCCATGCATCATGGTCACTGTGACGTCCCCCTTGAAACATGACCGTCGTGATGTCCCACCATTCAGCGTGGCCATCTTGACGTCACTCATTTCTATTCTTACCTTGTGGCGATTTGCTGTGGATGGAGCCGGTGCGCGCTGAGGACAGCGCACTCCACGTGGTGCAAGACTCGCCGTTACTCCGAGCCTCTCCAGCTCGGCTGATCTACACACACAAAAACAAAGGTCCACCACATGGGCTTGATTAAGATGTTGGAGCAAGTGCAGTGGGCGAGCACTGAGCCAGCATCTCTGACATCCTGGGCTCCACATTCAGGAGGGTCCTGCCGAGATGTTGCCAGTTCTCAGCGTTGGGATATTTGGCCAATATCAGTTGCCATGCTTGGATTTACAATGAAAGACGTGTGGATTTCGAGGTCACACGCAGGTCAATGGGATCGTTCAAACTGTTAAGAGGAGTGAGTGGGACTCGGGCCGGACGAGCCATGGCTAGGAGGGACAACAATGGCTCACGGTCAAGAATAATAACGGAGCGACAACCAAGGAACAGAACACATCAGAGAGGAGAGCCGCCAGAGAGATGGTGCGACGAAATCGGCGCTTGGCGGATTATTCCATCACAGGATGTGAGGGGTAGTAGGGTCTCAGGGAGGGAGGCGTTCATCCATCAGTGGATAGATAACAGCGCTGTAGATGCTCACGCGTAGACGGGCACGTACACCAACAGGATCTCGGAGAGACACTCTGATAGACCCGCACACACTTAGGCGGGCAAGGAGAAGCACACCCAGGTATACAGGTGACAGGTAGGCACACGCAGAGGGGAGAACACACGTCCACCCATACTTCACCACACGAGTCGAGGAGCCACATGTACCTCCATGGTAGCAACTTGCAGACGAGGGTGCTCAGAGCTCACGGTGTCTCTCGCGCGGTCCGGGTCTCTGCGTGGAGAGCGGCAGACAGAGGCAAGGGACACGCAGAGTTGAAGGGGCATGACACACCCACGTCTAAACCCACGTCACGTCACAATGCGGACTCTCATCAACACGGACTCACATCCTCACCAGTCACACAATACGAAAAATACAAAAAACAACAACTGCCATTCGCCACTAAGTAGCGGTGATGTGACCACGGCGCCTGTGCCAGGCCAGGTGCACTTTGAGACCACGTGAAGTGCCGAAGGCTCACTGACAGGCGGTCACAGGTCAGACCCAGGTGCCATGAGTTGTCTGACTGAGATGACTGTGCCAACTTGCTGCATTTTAGATGCCCGGCTCAAAGGTTGTTGTCGTGAGCGTTGCTCCTCTGTTCGGACACCACTACTAACACTACTCCTAACACCACCAACACCACCACTACGAACACCACCACTACGAACACCACCACTACGAACACCACTACTACGAACACCACTACTAACACCACAATTAACACCACGAACAAAGATCCCCCGTATAGCCTTAACAGACTGTTGGGGTAAGTGCTGTCCGCGAGCACCTATGAAGGCCGCCACGGCACACGAGGGGGTGGGTAGCCAACACCACGCCCGGCCGCCTTTGTCTCCCCAGTGGCAATGTTTGCACCTCGCACCAGATACTCATTTAAGGCTGAGTCAATCTAGGGTGAGGCCCAGGACCAGTTCAGATAATCGTCACCAATGTTGACTGTGAGCGGGAATCAAACCCAGGTCGCCAGGTTCTTAGCGCAGCGCGCTAACTGCTACACTACCCCACTAACACCATCACTAACACCACTACTAACACCACCACCAATAATACCACCAACACTAACACCACCACTAAGACCACCACGAACACCACTACCAGCACCAATAATACCACCATCACTAACACCACCACGACTAACACCAGCAACAAAAATTCCACCATCACTAACACCAACAACAACAATCGCCATTCGCCACTAAGTGGCGGTGATGTCACCACGACGCTTGTGCCAGGCCATGTGCACCTTGAGGCCACGTGAAGTGTCGAACGCCCGCCCGCTGGCAGGAGGTCACGGGGCAGACCCAGGTGCCACAGGTCGACTGAGTGAGATGACTGGCTGATGCACCACCTGTGCCCCTTACTGTGCCAACTTGCTGTGCTTTAGCCATCCGGCGCTCTGCTCGTTGTTGTGAGCGTCGTTCCTGCGCTCTCCGTTGTTGTTGGAGGGCGACTGCCTCCAACTGCCCAGTAGCGTCCTTCACGAGCCTCTTCCACAGAGGCCGATCTTGACACAGCTGGTACCAGTTATCGGCAAGTCCACTCAGCTCCACATCCTGCTGTACCACATCATTCTATCTCTTCTCTAGCCCGTGCTGCGTCCCTTCAGCCCCCTCGATCCGGCCAAATAAAAGCTGCTTGGGCATGCGGTGATTGGGCATGCGGGCTACATGGCCCAGCCAACGCAGCCTTGCCTGCCGGAGGAGCTCACTGATGAGGCTTTGTCCAGATCTTTCGAGGATTTGTGAGTTCCTCACACAATCCAGCCTGGTTAAACCCAGGATTGATCAGAGGCAGGCCAGCCTCAACGTTTCTAACCGGCAAAGATGTTCCATTAGGGGGGTCCACGTTTCACAAGCGTAGGGAAGGGAGGGAATGACTGTGGCTGAGAAGACCCGAAGCTTCGTGTGGAGCGACAGACCAGGTAGCTTCCACACAGCGTTACGCAACTGCTGAAAAGATAATGCCGCTCGACTGATTCGAGTGAGACCTCTGCTGTTAAACCGGAGACGGTCATGAGCACACTGCCCAGGTATGGGAAACTTTCCACTCTCTCCACAACTGCCCCATCACCGATTGGGAGTTGTGGAGGTGGAGTGCCCGATGGTACAATATACCCAGGCAGGTGCTTCGTTTTGGTGGGGCTGATGGTAAGGCCCCACCTCTTAGTGGCACACTCCAGTTTTAGCAGCAGCGCCTCCAACTCCTCCTCTGAGTGAGCCGCAATTATCACATCATCGGCATACATAACGTGGTTGACCAATAGGGAGCCATCCCTTGACGGCATCCGGGCATTGATCAGCCTCCCACTGTATCTGTACCAGATGGAAATTCCTCCGGTACAGCTACTGAAGGCCTCACAAACTACGTGGTCGAAATAGATGTTAAATAATGTTGGAGCCAGAGGACATCCCTGTCGCACCCCAAGGTGAACAGGGAATGGCTCCGACTCCCGGCAATGTAGTTTTACCCGGGTCCGCTCACCATAATGAAGGTCCATAAAGATCGTGAGCAGCGGGTCAGGGACTCCGAAAGCACGAAGAACCCAGAGCCCAGGCCTACTGATGGTGTCATAGGCCTTTACCAGGCCAATAAAGCAGAGATGTAGGTCTTGTTGGAATTCCCTACACCTCTGCTTTAGCAAACGGACAGAAAATATGGCATCTGTGCAGGACCACCCTTTCCTGAAACCACAGTGGGGCTCCGCAAGCCTCTCCTCAGCATGCCTGGTAAGGCAGTGTTGAATAATCCTTGCCAGGACCTTTCCCGGCACACTGAGGAGTGAGATGCCCCTGTAGTTGTTACAGTCTGTGCGGTCTCCCTTCTTAAAGATGGGGACCACCATGGCATCCAATCACCTCACTTACACCACCATCACTAATACCACCAACACCACCATCACTAACACCAGTAACACCACCACTATCACCACTACTAACAACCACAATCACTAACACCACCATCACTAACACAACTAACACCACCACCATCACGAGCACCCCCACCACTAATACCACCAACATTAACACCACCACTCCTCCCCCTGCCAGTATGGGACACCAAAGACAAAGATCCCCGTAGAGACTTAACAGGCTGTAGGGGCAAGTGCTGTTAGCCAGCAGTACGTATGAAGGCCGGCACGACACACGAGGGGGTTGGATTGCCAGCACCACGCCCGGCCGCCTTTGTCTCCCCAGTGGCGATCTTTACACACCACACCAGGTACTCATTCGAGGTTGAGTCGATATAGGGGAGGCCCAGCACCGGTTCAGATAATCGTTACTGCTGTTGGCCTTTAGAGGGAATCCAACTCGGGGTCGCCGGGTTCATAGCACGGCGCGCTGTCAGCTCTACGACCGTTCCACACACACACAGACTCACACAGAGCCTCGCACACATACAGACTCACACACACAGAGACTCACACAGACTCACACACACACACACAGACTCACACAGAGACTCACACACACAGAGACTCACACAGAGACTCACACACACACACAGAGACTCACACACACACAGACACAGAGACTCACACACACACACAGAGACTCACACATACAAAGAGTCACACACACACACAGACTCACACATACAGAGAGTCACACAGAGAGTCACACACACAGAGACTCACACAGAGAGTCACACACACAGAGAGTCTCACACACAGAGCCTCACACACAGACTCACACAGAGAGACTCACACACACACAGACTCACACAGAGAGACTCACACACACACAGAGACTCACACACACACAGACTCATATAGAAAGCCTCACACACACACAGACTTGCACAGAGAGACTCACACCACCACCGCCACCACTCACCCACAGCTCGGTTCCACTCCTGCTCTGGGGTCGGTCCGCGTCTCTCTAACGGCCAAACTGCCAGTCGGAAGCACGTGGCGCGAGAGGCGGGGGTGGTCCAAGGTAACCACGCCCCCCGTGACGTCAGAGCAATGAGCTCCTCCCCCTCACACCTGAGCTCCTCCCCCCCTGCCCCCCCTCGCGACCACCCCCCATGGTCCGCCATTTCTCTCCCCCTCGCTACCCCCCTGCCCCCCCTGGTGACCCCCCTTCCCCCCCCGCCCCTCCACATTCGCAACCCCCCATGCCCCCTCACAACCCCCCATGCCCCCCCTTTTTCTCCACCTAACGAACCCCCTCTATGCTCCCCCTCACCCCCCCCTTGCCCTCCCTGCCCTCCCCCTCGTGACCCGCCCCTCACCCCCCATGCCCCGCCCCCCTCCCCCGCTGCTACTTCCGGTCAGGCAGGGGGCGAGTGGAGGCGGCGCGCGCTGTGGATTGTGGGTGGCGAGCGGCTGATTTGGATTCCCGCTCACGGCCACCGTCAGTGGCTCGCGAAAGCTTCTGAAGCGGCGGCTCGCTGGGCCTCCTCTACGTCGACTCAGCCTGAAGGTGAGAACCTCGCGCGGTGTGCACACATCAGCAGTGGCGGCGGTGGTGGGGGGAGACAGAGGAGGAGGCGCCTGGCCCACAACCGTCACGTCCTAGACGCCTGCTGAGTTCACGGCGCTGCTTCAAGCAGAGCCCGGCCCTGCTGCTGCTGATGATGAGGCGCTGACGGTGGAAACCGGCCCCAGAGTGGCCCTCGTGTTGAGCCATAGCTGATGAGAGGCACTCCCAGACTGCCGTGTGTTTTTATCCCTGGAGGGACGGGTTTGTTGTGGAGGCGAATCGCCTGCTGCTGGAAAAGGCATCCACTAGAGGCCGCTATATAGAGGTATTTGGTCTACTCTTCCACGCTGGTCCGGACGTGTTTGAGCAAAGTGGCCATGCCCACACTTTACCCCATCACACGCAGGGCGTTAGCTCGCTGGACTTGCAATGCAGAGGTGCAGGTTAGATTTCATTCCCACTCACATACCCACCGACACTCACTCAGCCACCTACTCAGCCACTCTCTGGGCATCTATGAAAAAGAGCTTCATAGCTCATCGGATTCCTCCAGCAAAAACATACTGATTCTCACCCACCCACTCAGCCATTCACCCACCCACTCTGGCACTCATCCACTCACCAATTCACTCAGCCACCCACTCGGCCACCCACTCAGCCACCCACTCTCTCACCCACTTCGTCACCGGTCACCCACTGCCACCCACCCACTTGGTCACCGGTCACCCACTGCCACCCACCCACTTAGTCACCGGTCACCCACTGCCACCGGTCACTCACTCTGCCACCGGTCACTCACTCTGCCACCCACCCACTCTCTCACCAACCCACCGACTCTCTTGCCAACCCACCGACTCTCTCGCCAACCCATCCACTCACCCACAGGGAGACACAAGGAGACAAGGGGACCCACATGGTGTGAGAGTGTATCAGCATCATTGTGGTTGTTGTGGTGGTTATGTTGGTTGTTATGGTTGTGGTGGTTATGGTTATATTTGTGGCAGTAGTGTTTATACTTGTGGTTATGTAGCTGGTGGTTATGATTATATTTGTGGTTACGGCGATTATGGTCGCAGTGATTGTGATTATATTTGTTGTGGTTATAACCCGCGATGTATTTCGTCGAGGATGGATGCCGCCGCGTGCAGGAGTTGGGCGAGGCGGGAGTGAGCCACCTGAAGCGCCCTCTCCGACGGTGGTGAGCCGCCGGGCGGCCGGGCAGTGAGCAGCTCGGCCGGCGTCGCTTCTCCTCCCCCTTCCGGGGCTGCCAACCCCAGTGGTGTTGAGTCGTCCTCCTCTTCCACTGGAGCCCTGGTACGAGTTTTTCTTCGCGTCTCCATTATAGCGATTCATCTTACTATTTGGCTACTTCTGACGCCAGTTGTAGTGGGTGGAACGGAGAGCGAGACTTCTTACCGAAAGAACCAAAGAGTATGAACTTATATGGTTTATTTAATCTATTTTTAGTGGTTTGCTACCATTCCCTTTGCACTCCTATCGTTTTTGTATTGTTTGTTGTGACGTTATGACCCCGTGCCCCCTACTGGCACATCTTTGATCAAAGAGCTTTATAGCTCATTGGATTCCTCCAGCACAGAATCAATACCGATTCTGATGAGACCGGAACGAACACGTTTGAATCGAATCGCGTACTTCGCTTTACTAAAATAGTTGTGGAATCGATTCTTGTGGAATCTGTTCTCGTGGAATCGAATCATCGATATTAATTACAGAGATTCACCATCGATATTAATTACAGACATTAATCAACGACGTCGCTAGGAGTATCGTGGTGCCGCTCTGCAAACCTTCGGGCTACTATCAAAGGTTTGTTCATCAAGCCATCCAGATATATAAACACAGACATAACTTCAACCGAGAAGATGGATACAAATTGAGTAATCATTGGAAGAATGTTATTAACCAGGTAAAACCTTAACTGCTTTATGGTGTTGCCTTAACTTTCCGCATCTCTAATTTCTTAAGCTTCCCACTCCCAGCCCCGCTCTCTTCAGCACTCCCCTCCTCATACCCCCCCTCTCTATCTCTCCTCCCTGATCCTCCCCCCTTCTCTTACCTATATAGTCTCTTGTTTACAGCAGCTCTTTTGCCCACGTCGGCAATTGTTTCTTGCTGTGGTTTGTCCCACCTGATGATGGACGCTTGTGTTGTGCCCGAAACGTCGTGATTTAATTTATTTTATATTTTATGCCTATGTGACTTTACCGAAAGAACCAAAGAGTATAGCCCAAGAGAGTTTGTGTAGGTTGGAGCGGTAGTGTAGCACAGTAGGGGGCACAGGTGGTGCATCGGCAGTCATCTCAGTCAAGCAACCAATGGCAACCTGGGTCTGTCTGTCTGTGACCTCCTGCTGCCAGCGGGCGTTCGACGCTTCATGTGGCCTTAACCTGCACGTAGCCTGGCACGAGCGCCGTGGTGACATCTCCACCACTTCGTGGCGAATGGCGGTTGTTGTTTATGGTCGTCTCGCGATTAGCACTACGCTGCACTACTAACCCAGCGACCCGAGTTCACTTCCCGCTCACGGCCAACACTGGTGACGATTCCGTTCCTGGGCCTCCCCTTGGTCAACTCAGCCTCAAATGAGTACCTGGTGCGTTGTGTAAACATCGCCACTGGGGAAATTAAGGCGGCCGGATGTGGTGCTGGCCACCTACCCCCCTTCGTGTATCAAAGGTGCTGCTCGTTAACAGCACTTGCACCCGACAGTCCTGTCGAAGGCTACATGGGGGATCTTTGTCTTTGTTTGGTGGTGCAGCTGAGGAGGCGCAACTGCACGGCGAGTACCTCTACCGCAAGGCGCAGGAGGCCAAGAAGGTCCTCGTAGAGGAGAAGGCGCGGCTCAAGAGGGCGCTCGATGGTAACGGGCGGCGAGACGGATCTAGAGATGGGCTCGCGACGACAAGACAGACGAGAGACAGCGAGACAGACTAGAGACGTTGAGACACGCAAGACAGACTAGAGACGGATCTAGAGACAATGAGACACGCAAGACGGACTAAGATGGGACAAGACGGTCTGACAATACAGGCGAGAAGACAACCGCGCGTTGGAAAGCGTTTCCGAATGAATCCATGCGTGCGCATGATTTTTCTTCCTTGTTAATTCTCCCCTGCCCGCCCCCCACCCACTGCCCCCTGTCCCCCTGACGTCGTCACCGAAGAAAACCTGGTGCTGCCTACGGACCTGCGGTGGGAGGCGCTTGAACTCCAGAAGGCCGTGGAGTTCGACCAGGGAGGGGAGGGTGATCTCACATCCCTCACCATCACGTCTCCTCGCATCTCTCTCTCTCTTCCTTCCCGCGAGACTCCCGAGGCAGAGGGATAAGCGTCGCGCGTCTCCGCCCGCTAGACACGCCGAGTCGGCGCGCATCCCCGGCTCGCCGTCGGTCCTTCCTGCCAAGCGGTGGCACCGTGTTTTGCCGCGGAGGTTCGCGGTTCGAGAACGGCGGGCCCTCAACCCCCCCCCCCCCCCCCCCCACCGGTTTAATGGGTTTAATGCTGCAGTTGCGTTGACCGTAAATACTGCACGGCGATTGCTTCCCAAGTGGACTTTGAAAAATCCCGTGGCGTGAACGTGGAAAAAGAGTCGGCCGTGTGTGTGTGATGGCTGGCGTAAATTTTTGTGGAATGTCAAATGAAGGCCGTGGTCACCACATAACGTGTGCTTCTGGAGCAGTCTTCCTTCTGGAGCGGTCTTCCTTACAATATTAGGAAGCCACTGGAGCTTTGCACTTTTAAATCATCGTCTAGATTGACAAACTCATTTCTTGAGAACTACTTTTTGTGGTTAGTTTGTCACACTTCCGATTACCACGGTTGGCTACGTGCTGTAACAAAGAGGTTTAACATGCACTGACGCACTCATTCACTCACTCATCATTTCACTCAATTTACCCACTCACCTGCCATATCACCCACCCACTCTTGCAATTGGGACTCATCCAGGTCTCATTATTGCTCAGCTCGCTACACAAAATCAACGCGATCACTGCAGAGTGATATTCTCAACCATTCCTGGTCGCTCCTTCCATCCATCCACCCACACACACACCTTCACTCACCTGCACGGTGAAGTATGGCAAATGATAACCTACCCTCTCCGTCCCCCCTGCCCCATCTACCACCTCTTTCTATCCACCCCCCCCCCCCCCCCCCGTGTCAGTAGGAGTGAGCAGCCACATGGATGACGAGTACTGCTGAGCCGGCGTGAAGGACCCACACATCATGGCGACGACCTCACGCGACCCCAGCTCCCTCCTCAAGCAGTTCATCAAGGTGCGGGCACGGGGTCACAGGGGCTACAGGGTTTGGGGTCACACGAGGAATGTGGGTCCTCGTGTATTGCATGTGTACAAGCGCGCAAAGACAGAGGTCCCCCATATAGCCTTAACAGGTTTTTGGGACAGGTGCTGTTTGCGTGGGTGTAGGTGGCTAGCACCACAACTGGCCACCTTTATCTCTCTGGTAATGATGTTTAAACACCGCACTAGGTACTCGTTTGAGGCTGAGTTGATCTAGGGGAGGCCCAGGACCAGTTCAGATAATCGCCACTGGTGTTGGCCATGAACGGAAATAAACCTCGGGTCACTAGGTTTGTGGGGCAGCATGCTAATTGCTAAATTACCGCACACACACACGTGTTCTCTATCGGCTTTAGAATCAGTTTCTTGCACCTCACACGAGTCGTGTCGACCAATCATCGGGCTTGTGCAGTGTGAGACAACTCGCATCCGTTGAGTTAACCAGAAGAAATCTGGTTGTTGATGAAAGGTGGAGGCTGTGTGGGGGGGGGGGGGGTCGTAAGTGGTGGAGCGTTGGACACTTTGGTTTGGTGCATGCAGCTTTTGTCAACTTCATTCCTCGCGATTCAGTCCGCCTTTTCGCGATGACCGATCCCTTCCATTCATCGAAAATGTATCTACTGTAGCACTCCGCACGGTCGGTGGTCACGGAAAGATGTACCATTGGGGGCGCCACTGTGGCGAGATGTTAACTCCCTCACCTGGTATACAGGAGGTCGCAGGTTCAATCCTGACCCTGATGCCTGCTGTATATTTGGAGTTGCGTGCCTCTTTCCGAGGAGTCGCGTGGATTTCTCTCCAGGTCCTCCGGTTTTTCCCTCCGCATTTAGAATCAACGTCCGTTTAAGAGTATTTGGCTGCTATAAATTTCCACATGGCGATAAGCCACTTAGTTGAGCTATGATTTGTGGCCAGGTCGCTTCTGGAAAAGAGCTGCATAGCTCAGTGGGCCTTACCTGGTAAAATAAAAATAGTAAAGTTTTTCCAATGGTGCATCCCAGTTGTGCCAACACGGGGTTTGGCGACCCTGTATACCGGCACGGCTCGGCTCGGCTTCCGCAATGGAAAAAACAAACAACACAACCCGAGTCGGATACAGTGGGGGGGCGGGGAAGTGGGGGGGCGAACGCAGCGTGGCCGGGAAGGACGCCGGTGGGAAGAGCGGACTCGGCGTGTGACCGCTTGCTGTCATGTTACCACACCACCACCACCATCCCACCACCACCGCAGGAGTAGAAGCTGATCCTGCCGAACGCTCAGCCGATGAACCACGGAGGCCACAAGCTGCAGGCGCTGGTGTGGGCGTGCTGCGCCAACGCCGTCAACGACTTCATCGTCCTGCATGAGCACCGCGGTATGCCAGGCACGCGCACGCACCGCAGTCGACAAAGCTCCTCCGTGTAGCCTTTAACAGGCTGTCAGGGCAAATGCTGTTTGTCGAGCGACCTACGAAGGCCGGCAGGGCACACGGCGGGGTGGGTGGTGTGGTCATTACCGCATCTGGCCCCTTTTGTCTCCCCACTGTCGATGCTTGGACACACCGGAAATCGAAGTCAGGTCACCGGATTTGTAGTGTAATGAGATAGCCACTCCGCTCCCGCTCCCCGGTGTGATGCATGGTGTGACGTGTGTGATGCGGTGCAACAGACGGGGATGGAGGTGTATTTAGCTGTGCGTACGATGTGCGGTGTGTAGTATGACGCTGCAGACATGGAATTGTGGTGTTTTAACTGTGTATGTGGTGTGATGTGGTATGATGCCGCAGATGGAAGGGCAGTCTGTTTAACTCTCCAGTACAGTCTGTGTGACACCTGTGGTGTGTCTAACTTTCCGGCATGCTGTTCATGTGACACGTGGTACGATGCCACGGTGTACTTGACACTCTCGAGCGTGGTGATGCGGCACGACATCCGGACATGGACATGATGTCCGAGGCATTCCAACACCTCGTGATGCACAACTTCACGTCGCGACTCGGAAAGAGGGTGCGTGCGGGCACCGTGCCAGTCTCACCCACATCTTCCTCCCCCATCCCCAAAGCACAAAGATCCCTCGTATAGACTATAACCCTTTCTCATTTCTATGATGTACATATACGTCGTCGAAACGGAACCGTAAGAAAAACTCAAGTACGTCTTCTGACCTGAAGACATACCTTTTGCTCCCATAAGACTATGCGGGAGGGCGTGTGGCACAGTTTTGTTCCATAGAGTGCCGGTCGTGTCACTACGGTTCTCTGCGGTGAGGGCAACGCCTTTTAAAAACAGCAGCGCTACGCCTCTATAAATAAAATTAACGCCGAGCCGCTCGCGCGTACCGAGATTCAGCGGTGAACGTGACACCTACCACCCGGCAACTTGCAGATGTCTCGGAATGGGAAAGAGTGAGCAGACTTTTGGGCCAGGTGCTGTGTGTCCGCCTGTATATTCGGAGTTTGCATGTTCTCCTCCTGGTCACTTTGATTTTTCTCCGGGTCCTCCGGGTTTTTCCCTACACATTTAGAAACTTGAATTTCGAGTATTTTGCTGCTATACATTTTTATGTGAAAAAGAGCTACATAGCTCAGTGGTAAAATAAAAATAGTTTCGTTTTACTTTAGTTTTCGAGCAACAGCACAGAGTTTTTATTTAACGCCATCTCTGAAGCTGAAGGCGCGTAATGTTGTTCATTTGCTAATGCATCCGCAGTTTTAAACAGGGTGGCCGCTGGCCTCTAACTGGCAAACGTCTGCGAGGACACGTAATGAGAGTCCAGCGCCGTCCGTGTGACTTGCCGCGACCCCTCCCGTGACTTCTGTGCCCCCCTTCCCCCCTCCCAACAGGCACAACGTCTACAAGCGCGACGGCAAGGACATCGAGTTGAAGGAGGTGGGACCGTGATTCGAGATGGAGCGTAAGTCTGCCTGACACATTGTTACTCGTCTCCACTTTACACCCCTGCAGAGGCGGTGGAAATTCCACATTCCTTGTGGACTTCCCTACGAAGTGGTTGTAAATTTTATCGACCCCTGAGAGGATGATGGGCTGAATGTAAGAGTCTAGCCTCGGGCTAGGTGGCCCGCGGGTGACTTGTAGAGCGGATCGGAACTTGAGTCGGTGGGGTCGCTGCTCTGGTCGCATTCGCTGTACCGTGACCCGACTCGCATTTCCCCACCCCGGATGCGATGTGTAAATTCAAAGATGATCGGATGTAATGCTGGCCACCCACACCCACCCCTTGGTGTGCCGTGCTGGCTTTCCTACATGCTAACACACGAACAGCGCTTTTCCCACGCCGTCTGTTAAAGGCTGCATGGGGGGGATCTTTGCTTTTATGTGTCGCGCAGTCTATGAGATTAAACTGGGCACGCTGGACAACGCGGCCACCGCCGAGGTGGAGTGGCCTTGGCGACCGTACATGAACACGGCGAAGAAGAGGAAGTTCCTGAGCGTGGAGTGAGGGAGGGGAGCGACTTCCCCCCCCCCCCATGGGCCTGGGGGGAGGGGCATTGGGGGGGGGGTTTGTCCCTGGAAAGCCGGAGTTGGAGTCGAACCTCGCGGCGCTCTCCGCCGAGGCTCGAGACGTTGAGGAGAGGTCGCCGCGTGGATAGGGCAGTGCGTGAATCTCTGTTCCAACCGTCGTCACACACGCGCATCATACGCGTCACACACACATTGCGGATGTACATTTATCAAACACAAACATGCACATCGTCGCATGCGTCGCACACAGAAGCACACAATTGCACAAAAAGACAAAGGTACTCCGTATCGCCGTTAACAGATTGCTGGGGCAAGTGCTGTTAACGGGTAGCACCTATGATGGCCGGCATGGCACAGAAGTGGTTGTGTGGCCAGCCCCACGTCTGGCTGCCTTTGTCCTCCCCAGTTTTGCGATGTTATACACACCCCACACCACGTACTCAGATGGCTGAGTTCGTAGTGCGCTAACTGCTGCACCACCGCTCCCCAAACGGTGTACATACACGCGTACACAAAACGAAACATTAACATTTATTTAAGTAACAAAAAAGAAAATACCAAGTCAGGCAGATGGAGAAAGTGGCGTGTCGCCGTGCACAGCACCGCTCTCGTAGCTACTCACCTAGGGTGGGAGCTCTTGGCTTCAATGCCACCCGGGATGTTTAGATGTGAAAACCTGCCATAATTAATATTTTTGGGAAGTCACAAGCGCCTTAAGTTGCATCTCATCTCGACCATTTTAATGGGCACCCCCCCCCTGTAGCTGTCCCCCTGTGGCACAAAATAAACTAACAAAACTAATCTCTTTTTATTTTACCAGGTAAGGCCCACTCAGCTGTATAGCTCTCTTTCAGGAACGACCGGGCCACAAATGAAAGCGCTATAAAGTGGCTTGTCACGCAGAAATATATAGCAGCCAAATACTTTTAAACGCATGTTTCTAAATGTGGAGGGAAAAACCGAAGGACCCAGAGAAAAATCCACGCGGTCACGGGGAGAACATGCAAACTCCAGATATACAGGCGTCGGGATTTAACCCACGACCTCTATACCAGGCGAGGCCCCAAGGTGAATCAGCACTTGGCCTGCGAGCGGGTATTATTAGTCTGTCAGTAGGGGGTAATGATTCCGGATTTCAGTCTCAATTGAAACTGAAATCTGGAACACTTTTGTCATATTTTGCTCGTATAAGTGTGTTCATAAAATACAAGTTTGGTCATTGAGAGAGTTATAAATGTCCTATACGCATTTCATGTTTATTGTGTTTATTGTATTTAATGTATGAAGAAAATACAATTTTGTATATGCTACAGTATGTTTCACACGTTATTCAGTGACACTGCATATGACGGGCAATGTTTGGGGCAATCGGCCTTCAACATGGAAAATACATAGAGGCCACATGACCCGTGGCCACCGCCACTTCAACCGTGGCCCCACCACTTCAACCGTGGCCCCATTGGCACGTTGATGTGTGGCTCTGCCTTCACCTGTGGTGAGAATGAGACCAGAAAAATTACAGGAGGCCGACTCCATATGAGTCCGTCACGCTCTGGATCTCGCTAATGGGACGTCGGATGAAAATAAAGCATGGAAGCGACAAGTTTCTTCTCTGGCGAGGACATTCCCACAAGATTGCCACCTTTCCCAATTAATGGAATTTTCCCCAACATCACCCTGATCCAAACCAGCGGGAGCTGAAATCTTCCAGAAGGTTCAGGATTTATTGGTACAATCGTTCGGATGTTGGTGTCCGCATGGACTTGCATTTAAAACCCCCGGTCCGCTTGACGTCTTTTAAACAATACCTGTGGTCGGGTCCGCTCCCCCACCTTTCTATCCCCTGCTTTTTTTTAATAACCGGTGTAGTATATGTTGACGGTGTGTGCGTGTATCACAACGCGATGTAACCGGGCCCTCGAATTGCCTCAAGAAATGAATAAACAACACCTGTCGCTTTGCTGTTGTGATGTCACCACGAGGCGCCGAATGACGGTGGGACGGCGTCGTCGCACTCGTCGAGCGGACAAGGGCTCCGTGAAATGACGGTGCGGATTGCGCCAAGCGTATAGAGGTCGCCGATTGCACGCCGCTGTGGCTCAAACACTCGTGGGTCCACCTCAAAGTTCCTGTGCCCATTTGAACCTCATTGCCTGCGATGATGCTGCTGCTGCCATGGAAGAACACACGTGGCGCCCTCTTGTCTCTCCATGTTGTCTTTCACGTCCCATCGCAGTTTTCAGGTCACTTGATGTTTACAGCCTCCGGTAAGGAGGCAGTGAGGTTCAGCCGCTCCATTTTTCTTCCTTTAGTGCACAGTACCGTACACGGATACGGGCACAGTACAACACCGTAGCTTTATTGATTGTTCAACAAAAAAGACCATCCCTCGCCCAATCTAGTTACCTATACGGTGTAATATATGGCGAGACATTTGTTAACGTAAAAAAAATGGAACTGTAATGCTGAAAATTATACTCCATGAAACTCGGGGTTTTATGGAGTATCTGAGGGCTTCTCAACGCTTCATGCCTCGCCCCCACTGATGCCCTCTTCTCCCCACTACTACTGACGATTGTATGTAGGGTGTGTAGGCATTTACTTCCGACTGTTGTATGTAGGGTGGTGGTGGTGGTGATGGTGGGAGTAAATGAGATTTAAAACTGGGTGCTTAACTTGAACTCACCACCACTCACATCATGTATGCACTCATCCGCCATCTTGCTCACTGACCCTGTTTCCGTGTTGATGGTGTGAGTCCGTATTGATGCTGTGAGTCTGTTGATCATGTGAGTCTGTGTTGATGCTGTGAGTCCGTGTTGATGGCTCGGGGGCACGGTACAGAGGGGCAGTACAACTGTAGAGTAATAGTTGTTGTCCAGCAGCGGCAACTGCGGTGGACGGGGAGTACACACGCCAGTGAGCCTCATGCGGGTTTGTCAGCAGGGCGGAGGCACTGGGGCAAGGATCACAGAGACCCTCCCTGGAAGACACTGGAACCCGCTCGTCGGTTGGAGAAGGGAGGCGCGGCCGAGTCGGATAAAAGCAGCGGAGAGCGAGAGCTCGTGGTTGCACGTTCTGGGAAGTGGAGTCGTCTCGTCGGCACTGTCATCTTTGCCGACTTGGTCGCTGCCGTCTTCACTAGATAATTGGGCGGCCGGATAGTTGTTGGCTGTCTCGGTCGATGCCGTCAGTGTAACATGGTGGGGGTTGTGTCTAAGCTAGGCTATTTGACTGGGAGAAGCGAGGGCGAGTCTGTGAACCTGATGGTGTTAAATAAGGAAGGTGCGGAAGGTACGGGAGAGGATGAGGAAGATCGTGGGATGGATGGGGGAGGATGAGAAGATAGTGGGAGGGACGGGGGAGGAAGGAGGTGGGAGGGATGTGAGAGAAAGAAGGAGATAGCGGGGGGGACGGGAGAGGAAGAGGGAGATGGTGGGAGGGAAGGGGGCGGAAGAGGGAGATAGTGGTAGGAAAGGGGAATGAAGAGGGAGATAGTTGGAGCGACTGGGGAAGTAGAGGGAGATAGTGGGAGTTATTTGGGAGGATTAGGCAGATCGGTTAGAGTAAGAAGGTGATAGTGGGAAGGAAGAGGAAGGAAGAGGGAGAGAGTGCGAGGGATTGGAGATGCAGAGGGAGATAGTGGGAAGGATGGGGGAAGAAAAGGGAGATAGTGCGAGGGACGGGAGAAGAGGGAGATTACTAGTAGAGCCAAGTGGGAGGAAGAGGGAGATAGTGGAAGGTACTGGGGAGGAAGTGGGAGATGGTGGGAGGGACGAGGGAGGAAGAGGGAGATGGTGGGACGGATTGGAGAGGTAGATAGTGGGAGGGACGCGGGAAGAAGAGGGAGATAATAGCAGGGACGAGAGAGGAAGAGGGAGATAGCCACTGATGTTCGCCGTGGCCAGAATTTTAAACTCGGTTCACAAAGTTCATGGTGTAGTGGGTGTTGAGGTGGCATATCCTGGCTGGCCAGGAGAAGGCAGTACAGCAAGTGGGATAAGCACCATCTCTGTCTGCATGGGATAGAGGGTTGCCCCCTTGCACGAGTGGGTTTTCTCTGGGTACTCCTGTATCCCCTCACGTTTATGAACGCTCAGTAATTGCCCAATTGAATTATTGCTATGCACCGCGACGTTCGTTTTGCTATGTCATGTGATCAGAATTGGGCGCCACGGTGGCGAGATGTTAACTATTTTGTAGGGTATACAGGAGGTCGTGTATTAAATCCTTACCCTGACACCTTTGTATTTGGAGTTTGTATGCTATCTCCCCGTGGTCGCGTGTATTTTTCTCCGGATCCTCCGGGTTTTCCCTCCACATTTATTAGCACATGTTTAGAGTATTTGGCTACTAATGTCCACGTAATAAGCCAATTTGTTGAGCTGTAATTGTGTGGCCGCTTCTGAAAGAGAGCTGTATA
This sequence comes from Petromyzon marinus, assembly GCF_048934315.1. Lineage (NCBI taxonomy): Eukaryota > Metazoa > Chordata > Hyperoartia > Petromyzontiformes > Petromyzontidae > Petromyzon > Petromyzon marinus. Next base: position 889,602 of record NW_027423688.1, on the reverse strand, counting down.
GCTCAGTGGGCCTTGCCTGGTTAAAGTAAAAAAAATAGTCAAATAGTTTGCAATTGTTTATATCTGGGATAAATGCACCCGTGGCTTTAATGATGTGGGGATCTGCGCCTGGCATTTTCAGGTGGGATCCGGAGCAATGAATGAGCCCTGACAAGGCAATGGCCCACCCGTTGATTTGCTCCATGAGGAACTTTTAGGGGGCTCGGGACCGTGGCGCCAAGAAGACCAGCTATTGGACCATGGAGGCACCGAAGGGGGCCGTTTCCCCCCCACACGTAACGCTCCCTATCTGGTCGATAAAAACGTATCAATAGGGTCACAGAGCTTGGGCAATCGTTGGTGCCAGCTTACCAAGTGGCTTCCTTCCTGATTGTCTGTGGTTCCTCGCACCTCTGAGGCCTGCTTGATCACGTTATGAGTATAAATATTGTTGTTATCAAGTTCTAAGTGTAAATAATAATTGTTATTGTTATTACTCGCCTGTTCTAAACATACGCCTGTTGTTATCATTCGCCTGTTATCATTCGCCTGTTTTCATTTGCCTGTTATCATTCGCCTGTTTTAATTGGCCTGTTATAATTTGCCTGTTGTTTTCTTTCGCCTGTTGCTACCAAGTAATAAGTATAGTTATTGTTGTTGTTATCATTCGCCTGATGTTAGTGGTGCACGTCTCAAATCCAGCACTGGGGAAGGCAGCGAGGGTTCGTAAATCACCGCACAATGATGTTGTGAAATCCTCTTCCCGTGGGCGTCGAGGTGCATAACCTGCCTCGCCAGGAGAAGGCAGTACAGCAAGTGGACTCATCGCCATCGTCACCTGTACGGTTTAAAATGCTGCCCCTTCACACACGTGGCTTTTCTCTGGGTGCTCCGATTTCCCCCACTTGTACAAACACTCGTTATTAATTAGCCAATAATGCCTCCATACATAGAGTACCGTAGAGCCTGGACAATCGTTGGTGCTGGCTCACCACGTGGCTTCCTTCCTGCATGTCTGTGGCTCCTCGCGCCTCTTGAGTCGTTCTTGTGAGTGCTATATAGCTTTAAATAATAACTACAAATACTCGCCAGAAGGTGGTGACGCAAGCCTGCGATCCAGCACTGTAGAAGGCAGCAAGGGTTGGTGGATCACACAGTAAATATTGTGAAACCCCCTTCCCGTGGACATTGAGGTGCCTTCTCCTGGCTGGCCAGGAGAAAGCATCTGACTGGCCAGGAGAAGGCATTATAGCAAGTGGGATCATCGCCATCGTCACCTGTACGGTTTAAAATGCTGCCTGCTGCCCCTTCACATACGTTTGTTTTCTCCGGGTGCTCCGGTTTCCCCCCACTTGTGTAAGCATTCGTTATTCATTGATTGAAAAGATCTTACAATAAAAACCAAATTCAGGACCTTACTATGACTCAGCGTGGCTTTCCTGGAGTAAGTCTAATTATTATTATAAAGAATTACAGGGGCTGTATGATGACACGACTAGAGAGCTGGCTTGCACTGCGGGGAGCTTAATAGTCAACTTGGATTCCGCACCCCTCAATGCTCTTTTTAAGTTCAGTTTGTGCACTTAAGACTCGCACAAACAACCATACTCAGAGAACCATAGATTCCCACTCAGACCCAGAACCAGAAACCCATAGACTCCAACAGAGACCCATACATTCCTTCAGACACTCAGACTCATACGGCGACCCTATATACTGACACAGGGATCCATAGACTCAGACAGAGACCCATACACTCACAGAGGCCCACAAACTCAGAAATCCATAGACTCGCACAGAGGTCAATAAAATTTAAATCTGAATATTTATTTACACTGGATGAAATCGATGAGCTACAAAGATCTGTTTTCACAGCTGTCCAATCGGGCAGGTCAGAACATAACTAAAAAAATACAAAACATGACAGGAAAGACAAACTGTTCAAAAATAAACAAATTAAACTAAACTATTTTAATCTTTATTTGAAGCTTTCGTGACTGCAGGAATCCATACTCTTTGGTTCTTTCGGTAAAGTCACGTAGGTATAAATTAAATAAAATTAAACAAATCACGACGTTTCGATCGCAACATAAGTGATATTTTCAGGTGGGACAACCACAGCAAGAAAATGCTGAAGTCGGCGGGAGAGCTGCCATGGCAAGAGGTTATACAGGTATGAGATGGGGGCGGAGGCAAGGGGGGAGAGAGAGAGGGGAGGGTGTGGGGTAGGGAGAGGAAGGGGAGCCGCGTGAGCGCTAGGAGAAGAGGACGTGAGGCTGGGGTGGGGGGACGTGGGCGGGGCTAGCAGTAATCGGCAGGTAATGATGGAAACAACAACACAAGTTAAGGCATTACCTGGTTGATAACATCCTTCCAGTGATTGTTTAATTTGTATCCATCTTCTCGATTGAAGTTTTGTCCTTGGCCTCCGAAAATAACAATATCATTCGAGCCCACAGCGTTCTAACAATGGCCACTACGGCAGAGGTATTGGTTCTGCCATGTTTCAGATCAGCCTTGTGTTCGCGAACACGGTCCGAGACGTGTCGTTTTATTTCTCCAACGTAACTGCGGCCGAAGTTACAACTCAGTTTGTAGACTGCAGGGTATAGACAAAACTTCAACCCAGAAGATGGATACAAATTAAACAATCACTGGAAGGATGTTATCAACCAGGTAATGCCTTAACTTGTGTTGTTGTTGTTTCCATCATTACCTGCCGGTTTTACTGCTGCCCCGCCCATGTCCCCCCACCAGCCTAACGTCCTCTTCCCCTAGCGCTTACGTGCCCCCCCCCCACTCTTCCTACCCCACACCCCCCCCCCTTTTCTCTCTGTCCCCTTGCCTCTTCCCCCCTCTCTTAACTATATAACCTCTTGCCATGGCAGCTCTCCCGCCGACTTCATCATTTCTTGCTGTGGTTGTCCCACCTGATGAAGATCGCTTGTGTTTTGTCCCACCTGATGAAGATCGCTTGTGTTGCGATCAAAATGTCGCGATTTGTTTTATTTTATTTCTACCTATGTGACTTTACCGAAAGAACCAAAGAGTATGGATCCCTGCAGTCACGAAAACTTCAAATCTACATTTAACACCCATACCCTCTAAAGAACTAACCCTCAAGACACCTAACCCTTAAAACACCTATACCCCTAAAACGCTAACCCTCTAAACACATAACACTCTAAGCCCCTAACCCTCTAAACCCATAATAAATATATTTTCGGGTTAGATCGTGTAAATATAAATGTGTCGTTAAACCAGACACCACCCGACACAGCCAATTAGTAAAGTTTGTCATGACAATAAAAAAGTGCCATTAAGTGTTGGAGAGAAATCCAAAACACCTTTAGTATGGATAATATTAGTTGTCAAAGTCTTGGTGTTAAACCCTCTAAACTCCCAAATCCCAAAACCCATAACCCTCTAAACCGCTAAACCCCATTACCCTATAAACCCCTAACCCTCAAAACCCCCATACCTCTAAACCCCTAAACACATACAATTATAACCTCCTAAACTCCTAACCATCTAAACCATTCAACCTCTAACAATCGAAACCCATACATCTCTAAACACCTAACTCTCTAAACCCCCAACCCTCTTTACCCCAAAATCTTCTAAACTCTAACATTCTAAACACCTAATCCTCTAAACGACCTTACCCTTAAAACCCTAACTGTCTAAAAACCTCTCCCTCGAAAACCCCACCCATAAACCCCCAAAACTCTAACTGTCTAAACACCAAACCCTCTAAACTCCGCAACCCCTAAAACCGTAACCCTCTCGGCACCTAACCTGCTAAACCCCTCACCCTCTAAACTCCTACACCACTAATAGCCCAATCCTCTAAACACCTAACACTATAAAGCCCTTTAACCTTAAAACCCTAACCCTCTAAACCCCTAACCCTTGAATCCCCTCAAGCGCTAACACTCTCAACCCCTAAACCCTCGAAGTCTATAAACCACGAAACCCCTTATCCCCGAAACACCCCGAAACTTCTAAGCTCCTAACCCTCTAAACCACTTAACCTATAACAATCGAAACCCATAAACCCATTAAACAGCTACTTCTCGAAACCCATAACACTCTAAACCCCTTTATCCTTAAAACCTTCACCCTCTAACCCCCTAAACCTCTAAACCCCTAAACCCATAACCCTGTAAACCTCTAAACGGCTCAACTTATAATCCTCTAAATCTCAAACCCTCTAAACGCCTTTACCCATTAAATCAAATCCTTTCTAAACTCCTCACCCTTTGAAACCAGAACCCAAATACCCTGAAACCCCAAACCCCCTAACACTCTAAACCCCTTTACCGTTAAAATCCGAATTCTCAAATGCCCTAGATCTCTGCACCCCTAACCCTCTAAACACCAACCCTCTCAACCCCTAACCCTTAAAATCCTTAACCCCTAAAACGCTCAACCCCTAAACACCATAACCCTAGAAACCCCCAAAACATCGAAGACGCTTATCCCCTAAAAAACCCCAAAACCTCTAAACCCTTAACACGTAACCTTATAAACTCCAAGCCCTCTAAACCACTAACCCTTTAACAATCGAAACCCATAAACCGTCTAAACCTCAAGACACCAAACTCCTTACAATTATAACCCTATAAACCCATAACCTTCTAAACTGTACCCCTCTAAAACCCTAACCCTCTAAGCTAATCACCTTCTAAACCGCTAAACCTTTAAAACATTTTACCCTTAAAACCCTCAGCCTCTAAACCCCTAAACCTCTAAACCACACACCCTCTAAATACCTAACCCTCTAAACCCCTAAACCCATCACCCTGTAAACCTCTAAACCCTTAACTTATAATCCTCTAAATCCCTAACCCTTTAAACCGATTTACCCATAAAACCCTATCCATCTAAACTCCTCACCTTTTGAAACCATAACCCAAATACAACAAAAAATCCCAAACCCCCTAACACTCTATACCCCTTTACTGTTAAAACCATAATTCTATAAACCCCTAGATCTCTCCACCCCTAATCCTTTAAACATGTAACCCTCAAAACCCTTAACCCTTTGTGTGGAGTGTGGTGTGTGGTGGTTGTCACGGGGTAGGTGGGTGCAGGGTGTGTGTGGAGTGTGGTGGGTGGTGGGTGTCACGGAGTGGGTGGGTGCAGGGGGTGTGTGGAGTGTGGTGGCTGGTGGGTGTCACGGGGTGGGTGCAGGGTGTGTGTGGAGTGTGGTTGGTGTCACAGGGTGAGTGGGTGCAGGGTGTGTGGAGTGTGGTGGGTGGTGCGTGTCACGGGGTGGGTGGGTGCAGGGTATGTGGTGGGTGATGGGTGTCACGGGGTGGGTGGGTGCAGGGTGTGTGTGGAGTGTGGTGGGTGGTGGGTGTCATGGGGTGGGTGGGTACAGGGTGTGTGGTGGGCGATGGGTGCCACGGGGTGGGTGGTTGCAGGGTGTGTGGTGAGTGGTGGGTGTCATGGGGTGGGTGAGTGCAGGGTGTGTGGAGTGTGTTGGGTGTCACAGGGTGGGTGGGTGCAGGGTGTGAGTGGATTGTGGTGGGTGGTGGGTGTCAAGGGGGTGGGTGGGTGCAGGGTGTGTGGTGTGTGGTGGGTGTCACGGGGTGGGTGGTTGCAGGGTGTGTGGAGTGTGGTGGGTGTCACGGGGTGGGTGGGTGCAGGGTGTTTGGAGTGTGGTGTGTGGTGGGTGTCACGGCGTGGGTGGGTACAGGGTGTGTGGAGTGTGGTGGGTGTCACGGGGTGGGTGGGTGCAGGGTGTGTGGTGGGTGATGGGTGTCACGGGGTGGGTGGGTGCAGGGTGTGTGTGGAATGTGGTGGATGGTGGGTGTCACGGGGTGGATGGGTGCAGGGTGTGAGTGGTGTGTGATGGGTGGTTGGTGCCACGGGGTGGGTGGGTGCAGGGTGTGTGTGTGGAGTGTGGTGGGTGGCGGGTGTCACGGGGTGGGTGGGTGCAGGGTGTGTGGTGTGTGGAGTGTGGTGGGTGTCACGGGGTGGGTGGGTGCAGGGTGTGTGGAGTGTGGTGTGTGGTGGGTGTCACGGCGTGGGTGGGTGCAGGGTGTGTGGAATGTGGTGGATGATGGGTTTCACGGGGTGGATGGGTGCAGGGTGTGTGTGGTGTGTGATGGGTGGTTGGTGCCACGGGGTGGGTGGGTGCAGGGTGTGTGTGTGGAGTGTGGTGGGTGGCGGGTGTCACGGGGTGGGTGGGTGCAAGGTGTGTGTGTGGAGTGTGGTGGATGGTGGGTGTCACGGGGTGGGTGGGTGCAGGGTGTGTGCGGAGTGTGGTGGGTGGTGGGTGTCACAGTGTGGGTAGGTGCAGGGTGTGTGTGGAGTGTGGCGGGTGTCATGGGGTGGGTGGGTGCAGGGTGTGTGTGTGGAGTGTGGTGGATGGTGGGTGTCACGGGGTGGGTGGGTGCAGGGTGTGTGTGGAGTGTGGTGGGTGTCACGGGGTGGGTGGGTGCAGGGTGTGTGGTGGGTGATGGGTGTCACGGGGTGGGTGGGTGCAGGGTGTGTGTGGAATGTGGTGGATGGTGGGTGTCACGGGGTGGATGGGTGCAGGGTGTGAGTGGTGTGTGATGGGTGGTTGGTGCCACGGGGTGGGTGGGTGCAGGGTGTGTGTGTGGAGTGTGGTGGGTGGCGGGTGTCACGGGGTGGGTGGGTGCAGGGTGTGTGGTGTGTGGAGTGTGGTGGGTGTCACGGGGTGGGTGGGTGCAGGGTGTGTGGAGTGTGGTGTGTGGTGGGTGTCACGGCGTGGGTGGGTGCAGGGTGTGTGGAATGTGGTGGATGATGGGTTTCACGGGGTGGATGGGTGCAGGGTGTGTGTGGTGTGTGATGGGTGGTTGGTGCCACGGGGTGGGTGGGTGCAGGGTGTGTGTGTGGAGTGTGGTGGGTGGCGGGTGTCACGGGGTGGGTGGGTGCAGGGTGTGTGTGTGGAGTGTGGTGGATGGTGGGTGTCACGGGGTGGGTGGGTGCAGGGTGTGTGCGGAGTGTGGTGGGTGGTGGGTGTCACAGTGTGGGTAGGTGCAGGGTGTGTGTGGAGTGTGGCGGGTGTCATGGGGTGGGTGGGTGCAGGGTGTGTGTGTGGAGTGTGGTGGATGGTGGGTGTCACGGGGTGGGTGGGTGCAGGGTGTGTGTGGAGTGTGGTGGGTGTCACGGGGTGGGTGGGTACAGGGTGTGTGTGGTAGGTGTGGTGATAGTGGTCATGGATCAGACCGATCAACGACCACCACCATCTCTACTGTGCGGTGGACCGGCCACCACACAGCAGCACGCGTCGGAGGAGTGAGCGGATGACTCTCCCCATGCGGGCCAGGCCCCCTGGCTTCCTCTTCTCCTGCATCACCATCACTTGATCCTCTTTCCTTGTTTTCTCCTTCTCCTCCACCACCATCTCTTCCACAACGATCTCCTCCACCAGGGTGTCCTCCTCCTGCACCACCAGCTCCTCCACCAGAGTCTCCTCCTCTGGCAAAACCAGCTCCTCCACTAAGGTCTCCTCCTGCAAAACCAGCTCCTCCACCAAGGTCTCCTCCTCCTGCAAAACCAGCTCCTCCACCAAGGTCTCCTCCTCCTGCACCACCAGCTCCTCCACCAGAGTCTCCTCCTCCTGCACCACCGGCTCCTCCACCAAGGCCTCCTCCTCCTGCAAAACCAGCTCCTCAACCAAGGTCTCCTCCTCCTGCACCACCAGCTCTTCCACCAGAGTCTCCTCCTCTTGCACCACCAGCTCCTCCACCAGGGTCTCTTCCTCCTGCAACATCAGCTCCTCCACCTGGGTTTCCTCTTCCTCCACAACCTTCAGCCTCCAATCAGAGGCCCAGGCGAGCAAAGAGAATGGGAGCAGCGCCGGCTCCGCTCTGTGAAGATATGCGCACGACATTGTTCCAACTTACTGCTACAGCAGAGATCGCAGCCATCCCCTCCCCCACCATCGGGGGGGAGGGGGGGAGCTGGTGATGTCGCAGTGGATGAAGGTTTACCTACATGGCAAAGATATGGCCACTTCATTATTTGTCCTCACCCAGAAAGCAATTCTAAAAATACATCCGTATATAACCGAATGTACAGGTGAGATTTGAACTCTCCGTGTGTTAGTTTGTGGGCGGCAGGGCTGGAACTCACAGCCAAAGAGGGACCTGGGTTTGATGCCCATACTTGGGCCACTTTCTCCATGTGGGAGTTGTGACTTGCCCTGGGCCCCACACCTCTCTATGGACTGCCTTGAAAATTGGTCAGCAGAATGTGGGTTACCGTCGTTCAGCAGCTCCAAAGCACTGGACACGGCCAGGAGTAGCAGTGGTGGTGGCATTGCTGGTGGTGCTGGTGGCCGCGGTCTGGAGCCAGCTGTGATCCAGCGCCTGCGCTGGCGTCATACGAGAATCCGGAACCCATCTGTTGAGAGACGCGTGGGAGACACACGCGCCACACGTAGTGAGAGAAGCGTGGTGAGAGCATTGAAGTTGCTTCCCTTCTCCTACAAGGTCAGGAATGCACGGCAGCAGCGGAAGCAGCAGGAACAGTGGCAATCCTCTGATGCCCAGTAGACTAAAAATGCCCCGAGCATCGCATTGGCCAGCAGCATCTTGCACGGACCTCCCCATCCTCCACAGAGGGCGATCTTGACACCGGTGGTACTGCACATCGGCAGTCCCACTCAGCTCCACATTTTCCTGGCGATCGGTGGAGAGTGATCGCCGATCAATTGGAGGGGGGGGGATCCTCATTGGGAGGGGGTGGTGGGTGTGTCTTACCGCAGACAGAAGCTGACGAATTCCACAAACGCCGGGTCGTGGCTTTTGAGCACACTTTCAAGTGGGAAGCTCCCCGGTACCCTTTTCTTGCCTGGGCACAACATCTTCCCTTGACGGTCTGCGGGAGCCATGCACAGCGGGACAGATGCAGTCACCAACCACCACGTCACCTACTTACCCACTTACCGACCCATCCATCAACCTACTCACCCACCCACCCACTCTTCCACCTACACAATCACTCACTCACTTACCCACCTACCCAATCACCGAACCACCCCCCCCACTCACCCGCCCACCCGCTTACCCACTGACCAATTCGCCCACTTACCCTACAACCTACTTGCCCACACACCGACTTACCCACCCACTCACCAAAGGAATTTAAAATAAAAAGAGGCCATTCCCCCCCCCCCTCCCACCAAAAAAATAACAACAGCCGCAGGCCTCTTCTTAAAACTGAATCCGGTCCGTCACTCGCACCACCCTTTAACTCACCAAAAAACTGCCTTCTGTCGGGAGCTGAATTCACCATGTATCGTGGAGGCATTCCCAGAATCTGCACATGGTTGAGACAAAGACAAAGGTCACCCGTGTATCCTCGGCTGACTGTAGGGGCAAGTGATGTTAGTATAGCGTAACAACAGCAGCAGCGCTTGTTGAGGGCAAGCATTATGGCACACAGAGACAGGGGGTGGTGGGCCACATTGACCCAGGTATTTTACACACTGCACTAGGTACTCATTTAAGGCTGAGTCTAACTAAGGGAGGCCCAGGACCGGTTCAGATAATCATCACTAGTGTGGGCCATGAGCGCAGCATGCTAACCGCTACACTACTGCTCCCCTCACACGTACAAGATGGACACGTGTACACTCATACACAACATACGACGGCCGCTATTCGCCAGATCACTAAGTGGCCACCTCCCCTCCTGCCACCCCCAAAACCCACGACTCCAAGGAAAGAGAGGGGCATCACGAGCGGATGGACGCCCAGTGGGAAATACCTCAATGCAGCGCGGGAGGTAATCTTTGTCACTGTCGGACTGAAATAATTGCCTGCCCGTCGCCAACTCCGCCACCGTGCAACCCAGCGCCCACATGTCTACGCCACAGGTCAAGCTGTAGCCCAAGTGCAGCTCCGGAGCCGAGTATTCCAGAGTCCCACCAACATTCATAGCTGCACACCAATCACAAGAACAACACATATATGTGTTTGTGTACTCACTGTTTCTTAAACAGCATCTTCATCACACACATGAACAGTCACATGTACAGACACGCAGATACTCACACATATACACAATCAGACAAACACCCACACGCAGACGCTCACACCCAGGAGAGGTCACTCACGTTGACTTTCCACAAAAAAGCTCGTGCCAAAGTCCGTGACCCTCACAGTGCCGGTCACGGTGTCCTTGATGAGAACATTTTCCTGCAGGAGAAGGGGCAGAATGAATTCAAATGCAGAGGTTATGCCGATAACATTCAGCCAGCAGTGGAACGATCACGTACCACCACCTACGCTAAACAGGGGAACTAGACGAGGCGTAGTGCCGTCAACGAGCGTCAGTCAAGTGCAACATTTGATGTTTGTTGACAGCTATTACTGGGGGTTGCCCCTTTCAATTGCATCTAGAAAAGAGATTTGATTTGAGGCTCATGTTCAAAGCACTCTAAGGGACCATCGAAGTAAAGGAGGGCAGCTCTATTGACAACTGATCATGGTTCCTCTGACAGGAGAGTGCATTGAGCTCACAGCTGCAAGAGTGCCCTTTAACGGGTTACGGACCAAAAGCTACACATGAGAGCTCGCGTATTCCATGACGCTATCCACCGCGCGTTTGTCTTCGGAAGTTTTCCATTCGCAGTGTGGAAGCCGACAACGGGCAGCTGTCAGGTCAAAATACACGTCTGGCACACTTAGGAAATAGTCTTTATTTGCTCCAGCTTCTGTCTCCGAAGGACTGGGGCAACGCTGTGATCAACGTTGCCGGTTTTGTCTATGGTGAGTCCCCAATACCGACACGACTCTACACTACAGTTTAATTCATACCGCATTATCTTCACCAGGGGTACAATGACCCTGCCTCCTTCCAGTTAGATGGAAACAGCGAACGCATAGACCTTGTGACTAATGTGGCCGGTTTTCTCCGTGGAACGATTCCCTACTAACAATACGCCTCTGCAACAAAATCATACTGAATGCTGTGTCCACTCACTGGCTTGATGTCCGCGTGAACTATGTTCCTGGAAGAGATGTGGGACAGGAACATGAGGATTCCCCTGGTATAACTTTTCACCATTTCCATGTCCAACCGGAACCCCGATTCTCTCATCACATCATAAAGGCTCTCCCTGTGAGAGAGACAAAAGCAGAAACAACACCAACACAGTGTCAGTGTCATCTCCTTAAATGCTGTGCTGATTCTGCTAACAACAATCTTAATATTGTTCGTGCATGTTCACGACCAATATTCAGAGTCATAGTTCAGTGTAGGTTCAGGTCGTTGGTTTGTCGATGAACCAAATTAGTTGGCTCATTTGCCCACTTGACAACTTGATTTCATTGGCATTTTTGCCAGGTGGTAGAGGGTTATCCATGGGGAGAAGATAACAACTCCGCCTGGTAAGGTCGTGGGGTTTGATTCCGAACCTGACGCATGTACATTTGGAGTTTGCATGTTCTCCCTGTGATCATGTGGATTATTCTGTAGGTCCTCTGGTTTTCCCCTCCACATTTCGAATCGACATGCATTCATAGTATTTGGCTGCTATACATTTCCACGTGATAAGTTACTTTGTTAAGCTATCATTTGTGGGCAGGTCGCTTACAAAAAAATAACTAATAGGTCAGTGGACTTTCCCACGAAAACAAAAAAGTTTGTTTAGTTAATCAGTTAACCACGCTATTAGCGGAAGGAGGGGGAGATGGAACACGCGGTACATACTTCAACAGCTCCAGGACAAGGCAGTGGTGTCCCCTGAAATCAAAGCTGTTTAGGACTTTGATGACGTTGTAATCTTCATTGCTGTCCTCACTCTGAAGTTCCAGAGCTATCTGGAGCTCCATCCTCTGCAATGTTTCTTCCTTGGAGCTGCGCAGAGGAAGTCCACAAATTAATAACTTACACTTGCTTAAGGGACACCCAGAGGCAAATGCTATTCAGAATTAATAATTAAATATACTTTCACCAGGTCTAACGGCATTGTGAGCTAGAGTAGCGTTCTCGACTCTCATTGGTACCATACGGGGCGCAGGAGCTGGCGTAGGGTACCCAATAGGATTTGAAGGTGAAGAGCCATTCAAATTGGATTGGTCATTCGGGAAAACTAAATGCAAACGCCCGTTAAAACAACGCGTTTTCGTTATAACGTGGTTCTTCAACACTTTTCTTCAACACAATAATAATATGCACTGTCCTTGAATTTGATTGGTCCACACCCGAGACGGCTTTTCTTAGAGCCTAGTCTCCACTCTTCTGGTCCAACACCAGTGGAGACTAAGCTCTAAGAAAAGCCGTCTCGGGTGTGTTGAGCTCTGTCGTCCCGACAGGTCTGTAACTTTCACCTGAAGACGGCCGCTTGCGTTGTGGCCGAAACGTCGTGATAATTTTATCGTATTATTTTATTATTTTATTCTCATTCTACGTGACATTACCGAAAGAACCAAAGAAGGTGTCAGTTTTTGTGCCAGTTAAAAGGGTAAAACCTATTACTATAGCATAGCCTCAGTTATTGGTCTCATCATCTCACAGTGTATGCATACATTGCATCTCGCCAAACTTTATTGTTACATTATTTATGGAGAGATTCTTTTCGCTCAATGCTTTTTCGCTTAACGCGGAACTTTTCATGAATGTATCTACAGCATTAAATGATGACTTACTGTAATGTGGAGGTAATCTTGTAGCAATGGGATGTTTTGGCTGATACCAGTTCACACTGTGTGTGTATGTATTTTAAGCTTTAGAGACGAAAAACCAGAGTACCTAGAAGGAACCGATGCAGAACAGGGGTAGAAGGTACACACTCCACACACGATGGTGCCCGAGTCAGGAGCCGAACCAAGTCCCCCCTTCTCGCTGTGAAGCATGAGTGTCACCACCGCATTGCACGGCAATGGACTTAACAACGTCGGCCTCGTGATGGCACGTCTCTGAAGTCTTACCTCGACGGTGACACCAGGATCTTTACAGCTACCAGGGTGTTCCTCTTGTGGTCAAGGCACTGGATCACCTGGCCTTGACCTCCTTCCCCAATCATCTTGAGCACCTCATAGCGGTAGTGGAGGTGATCATGTCGGAACTGAACAAAAGGTACAATCATTTAAACTGACTATTGTTAAAATCACAACGTTTAATAAGTGCGAATGTAATTTTAACAAAAAAATTTGCTTGGAATTATGAAGTTATTTTTAACCATAATTTGGAATGCTCAGATGTCTGCTGGCTGAGTCACCCTTAAAAAGAGCTTCTGAGCTCAATGGGCTTTACTCGGGAAATAAACTTCTGATTCAGATGTGTGCGGGTGAGTGCATTGGTGAGTGGGCGAGTGGGTCGGTGAGTGATTGAGTGGGTGAATGAGTGAGTGAGTCAGCAAGTGAGTGCGTCTGGGGGTGGGTGAGTAAGTGTGTGAGTGGGTGTAATTGTCGAATGCTTTGATACTGTCTGCTGGCGAAGATTCCCTTGAAAAATTGCTTCTTATCTAAAAGGGCTTTACTCGGGATTAAACATTCTGATTTTGAAGCGCGTTGGTGTGTGCCCTGGTTGGTAATTCAGGTGCAATAATAAGAAGCCACAAACCCCGCTATCTCTGGGCCCTGTGACCGCCCCCAAGGCTGTAGTTTTGTGGTGAGCCTCACCAGAATGTAATTACGTTCGTCGTCATCATATCCATGCCTGTTGCATCCCTTGGGTTTGTTGTCGAGCGCAAAGTACCACACTTCTTGCATGGCTGTGAGCTCCAGCTTTTCGCGGTCGGTCAAGTGAGGGCCAAAGTGAGCCAGGATTTCTGTAGGCACGAGGAGAATAACAACAACAGGTGTGTGAACCAAACTTTTGTGCAATTTATAGGGTAAATATTTCAGGATTGGGATGTTTTTGCCAATCCCAGCTATGTATGTTGAAATTCTTTTGCACCGCATGTAGCCAATGGTGCTAATCAACAGTGTGGGGGAAGGTTAATAAACTAACCACGCAAATAGGTTCCACACATCTGTTAGAACCATTAACAGACTGCGAGACAAGAAGGCTCACATGTTCGAGTCACTCACCTTTCTGAAGAGATGCCGCGACAACAAGATAATACCGACCACATTTAAACTCACATCTGCTTCTGTCACTTAACCCAACTCTAAACGGATCTTATTCAGAGCTAGCCTTTCTCTAATCTCAGAGAGGATAAGACTACTCCGGCTTGAACTTGATAATTTAGACAAATGTCTCCTACAATCACACTTAACATTAACAGATAAAATGTCCGCATCTGATTGGAACCTTGTAGATAACATGACTGCTTCTTCTGCCACAACAATGTCTTCCAAATGCAAGGTTAACCTTATTGCTAAATTCAATAACTTGTCAAAAAAGAAACCAGATCCACACATAAAAAAGACTGCTATTAATCAGAGTAACAGCACAATCTCCGATAGCCTAAAATCGGTACTAGCTAGAGGGCTGAATTTTGCTGTCACCCTCAAACACATCCCAGTGGATGATATAAAAACCCAGGTAGATGTAGCCCTCAAAGGCTTGGGACACATCCCTACAGACGTGGCAAGATTTAAAATTGCCACCATCTTTAAAAATGCTAAGAATCCTATTAATAACATCAGCAAGGACGAGCGCTCTGAACTCACCAAATTAAAAAATAGAGAGGACAAAGTCATCCTCTCAGCCGACAAGGGCAATGCTACTGTCATCATGGATAAAACCACATTCAGCAACATAATCCAGGACCTTCTTAATGATAGCAATTACACCAAAATCAACAAAGATCCGACCAACTGCCTGGCTTTAAAAACAAACAATATCATTACCAATTCGACTTCTCTAATCGAACCATTCAAGCAGTTCTCCCTAAAACCTTCTGCTAATAGACCACCCAGATTATATGGTCTTCCAAAAATCCATAAAGAAGATACTCTACTTCGACCCATCGTTTCCACTATCAACTCACCTCCCTACAAACTGGCCCAATTTCTGTCTGAGACCTTGCTTCCATTCACGGGCAAGACTACCTCAGCAGTATGAAACTCAGCTCACTTTATCTCTCTAATCAAAGGCATTTCACTGTCCCCAGATGATTTGCTCGTCAGCTTTGATGTAGTCTTTCTGTTCACCAAGGTTCCTGTACCTGACACCTTAGCAATAATTGAAGACTTGGTCCAACATGGACTGAATGCTGATGTACCAACTTTGGTTAGGAACTGCCTTACTAACACTTCCTCTTTGTTTTTTTCGGTAAAGTCACATATGGATAAAATAAAATAAATGACGACGTTTCGATCGCAACACAAGCGGTCGTCCTCAGGCGGAAAAAAAATGCATGCAGCAGTAGAAACGCTGAACCAGCACTTACTTCACCAGGAATGGTACTTTCTACAAACAAAATGAAGGTACCCACATGGGTCCCCCCTTATCACCAGTGATAGCGAATGTTTTCATGGAGAAATTTGAAACTGATGTCATCCAGACATGCATCCAACGTCCTTCCTTGTGGAAGAGATACGTAGATCACACTTTCGTCATTTGGCCACATGGCCTGCCAACATTGAATCAATTTCTCAACAACATAAATTCCATACACCCATCCATCAAATTCACCATGGAAGTGGAGAATGATGGTAAGCTACTAATTCCTGGATGTTTTGTTTGAGAAGAGACCTATCTAAAACCTAATTCCCACCACCATCCGGCGCAGAAGAATTCCCTCATCAAACCACTACACCATAGGGCCACTGCATTTGCAACCAACACCACCAAGCCAGTGAACTGGAACACGTACACCAGACTCTTAAGATGAATGGGTACTGGGACAGTATTATTCGCAAAGCTGTTTCTCCAACCATGTAGAAACAATCCACTGAGACGCCTATTAAGACCATCACTTTACCATACATAGCAGGTGTTACCAAAAATATTTCCAAAATCTTAAACAAACACAAGATCCAAGTCCGATTCAATACAGTACACAAAATCCGTGATCTAATCCCATCCTGACATGCAATATCCTGGAGTCGACAAACTGAGTTGTACCTGCGGTAGCAGTTACATTGGGAAAACGAATTGACATGTCGCGGACCGTGTTAGCGAACACAAGGCAGATCTGAAACATCGCAGAACCAATACCTCTGCCGTGTCTGACCATTGTTATAACGCTGTGGGCTCGCGTGATATTGTTTTTTTCCGAGACCAAGGTACTCTGCAAACCTTCAGGTAACTATCAAAGGTTTTTTCATGAAGCCATCCAGATATACAAACATAGACATAACTTCAACCGAGAAGATGGATACAAATTGAGCAATCATTCGATGGATGTTATTAACTAGGTAAAGCCTTAACTGGTTGTGGTTGTTTCCATCACACGCGCCAGGTACTAGTAGATTTTTCAGATTTACTTTCCCACCATGTCCCATACTCAGCTTACCACTTCTACCTCCGCCTACGTCCCCCCCCAGCCTCACTTCTTCTCCCCCTAGCGCTGACGCAGCTCCCCTCTCTCTCCCCCGCTTGCTCCTCCCCCCTTTCTTACCGATAACCTCTTGCCACAGCAGCTCTCTCACCTACTTCAGCATTTTATTATTGCTGTGGTTGTTCCACCTGATGAAGATTGATTGTGTTGCGATAGAAACGTCGTGATTTGTTTTATTTTATTTCTACCTAGGTGACATTACCGAAAGAGCGAATGAGTATAGATATTAGTTGTCAAACTTGATGATTTAAACGCGGATAGCTTCAGTGGTTTCCTAATATTGGAAGAGCATTCAAGATGGCCGCAGAAGCAATTCTGAAAGCGTTTGATGTTGTTTCAGTACTGAGGCCAGAGCACAGATAATTATCCCCATGCAACATGGCCACCATGAAGTCCCCCATGTAACATGGCAACCATGATGCAGTCTCTAATGCAACATGATTACCATATTCTTGGTTCTTTCGGTAAAGTCACGTAGAAGGGAAACAATAAAATAATAAAATAATGCAATTCTCACGACGTTTCGACTGCAACACAAGCAATCATCATCAGGTGTGAAAACCACAGCAAGAAAATTTCAATTTTTCTTGCTGTGGTTCTTGCTGTGGTTTTCACACCTGATGATGATTACTTGTGTTGCAGTCGAAACGTCGTGAGATTTTTATTGTTTTATATTTTTATAATTTTATTATTGCCCTTCTACGTGATTTTACCGAAAGAACCAAGAATATGAATCCCTGCAGCCACGAAAGCTTTAAATCAAAACATGATTACCATTAAGTCCCCCATGTAGCATTGCTATCTTGACATCACCCATACAATCACCATAAAATCTCTCATACACCAAAGGCACTGTGACGTCCCCCATGCAACATGGCCATCATGATGTCCCACTATTTACCATGGCCACTGTGACGTCCCTCATTACTGTTCTTACCTTTCGGCGATTTGCTACAGATGGAGCCGGTGCCGTCTGAGGACAGCGCACTCCACGTGGTGCAAGACGTGTCGTTACTCCGAGCCTCTCCAGCTCGGCTCATCTACACACACACAAAGACAAAGGTCCACCACATAGGCTTGATTAAGATGTTGGAGCAAGTGCAGAAGGCGAGCACTGAGCCAGCATCTCTGAGATCCTGGGCTCCACATTCAGGAGGGTCCTGCCGAGATGTTGTCGTTTCTCAGCATTGGAATATTTGGCCAATATCAGATGCCATGCTTGGATTAACAATGAAAGATGCGTGGATTTTGAGGTCACACGCAGGGATTGTTCAAATTGTTAAAGAGTGATTGGGGATCGGGCATGACGAGCCATGGCAAGGAGGGACAACAATGGCTGATAGTGAAGAATAATAACGGAGCGGCAGCCAAGGAAGGAAACACATCGGAGAGGAGAGCCACCAGAGAGATGGTGCGACAAAATCGGCGCTTGGCGGATTATTCCATCACAGCATTTGAGGGGTAGCAAGGTCTCAGGGAGGAAGGCATTCTCATTCATCAGTGGATAGATAATAGTGCTGTAAATGCTCACGCGTAGACAGGCAGGCACACCAACAGGATCTCGGAGACACACTCTGATAGACATACACATACTCAGGCGGACAAGGAGAAGCACATCCAGGTATACAGGTAGGTGACAGGTAGGCACAAGTCGAGGGGAAAACACACGTCCACCCATATTTTACCACACGAGTTGAAGAGCCACACGTACCTCCATGGCAGCAACTTGCAGAGTAGGGTGCTCAGAGCTCACTGCGTTTCTCGCACGGTCCGGGTCTCTGCGTGGAGAGCGGGAGACGCAGGTGAGGGTCACACAAAACCGATGGTGTGCGACAATACTCATGTCTAAACACGCGTCATGTCACAATGCGGACTCTCATCATCAACACGGACTCACATCATCATCACAGACTCACAACCTCACCACTCACCCACAACACGAAACACAACAAAAACAACAAAGACCGCCATTTTCCACTAAGTAGCAGCAAATGCCAGGCCAGGTGCACTTTGAGACCACGTGAAATGCTGAAGGCTCACTGACAGGTCACAGGTCAGACCCAGGTGCCAAGAGTTGACTGACTGAGATGATTGTGCCAACGTGCTACATTTCAGCCGCCCAGGTCAAAGGTCGTTGTTGTGAGCGTCGCTCCTTTGTTCGGACACCAGCAACACCGCGACAAACACCACCACTAGCACCACCACTAACACCACTACTAACACCACCACCACTAACAAAGACAGATCCCCCGTATAGCCTGAATATACTGTAGGGGCAATTTCTGCTAGCGAGCACCTATAAAGGTCGGCATGGCACACGAGGGGGTGGGTGGCTAACACCACGCCTGGCCGCCTTTGTCTCCCTAGCGGCGATGTTTACACATCATACCAGGTATTCATTTGAGGCTGAGTCTACCTAGGGGAGGCCCAGGACCGGTTCAGATAATCGTTGCTGGTGTTGGCCGTGAGCGGAAATCGAACCCGGGTCGCCAGGTTTGTAGCGCAGCACGTTAACCGCTACACTACCGCTCCCCTCACCACAACTAACACCAGCACTAACACCACTCCTAACACCACCACTAACACTACGAACCCTAAAAACACCACCACCAACATCAACTCCACCACCACCAACACCACTACCACTAACACCACCATCACTAACACTACCCCCAATAATACCACCAATAATACCACCATCACTAACACGACCACCACTAATACCACCAACACCACCATCACTAACACCAGCAACAATACCTCGAACAACCACCACCACTAACACCACCATCACTAACACCAACACCACCATTATTAAGACCACAAACACCACCACTAACACCACCATCACTAACACCACCACCACTAATACCACCAACATTAACACCACCACTCCTCCTCCTGCTAATACAGGACACCAAAGACAACGATCCTCATAGAGCCTTAACAGGCTGTAGGGGCAAGTGCTGTTAGCAAGCAGTACATATGAAGGCCGGCACGGTAAACGAAGGGGTGGGTGGTTAGCACCACGCCCGACCGCCTTTGTCTCCCCAGTGGCAATGTTTACGCATCGCACCAGGTACTCATTTGAGACCGGGTCACTGCTACACACAGACTCACACTGACCCACACACACGTACACAGACTCACACAGAGAGACTCACTTAGAGAGACTCACACACAGACTCACATAGAAAGACTCACACCACCACCGCCACCACTCACCCACAGCTCGGTTCCACGCCTAACGGCCAAACTGCCAGGGGAAGCACGTGGCGCGAGACGCGGCGTGGTGTAATAGCCATTAGCTCCTCCCCCTCACCTAAGCTCCTCCCCCATGCTCCCTCTTTCCCCCCCTGCCCCTCCCCCTTCACAACCCCCCCCCCAAGCATCCCCCCCCCCTCGCGACCCCCCTTGCCCCCCCTGGCAACCCCCGCCCATGCTCCCCCTCAACCCCCCCCCTCACGCCCCCATTGCCCACCCCCCTCCCCCCGCTGCTACTTCCGGTCAGGCAGGGGGCGAGTGGAGGCGGCGCGCGCTCTGGATTGTGGGTGGCGAGCGGCCGATTTGGTTTCCCGCTCACGGCCACCGTCAGTGGGTCGCGAAATCTTCTGAAGCGGCGGCTCGCTGGGCCTCCTCTACGTCGACTCAGCCTGAAGGTGAGAACCTCGCGCGGTGTGCACACATCAGCAGTGGCGGCGGTGGTGGGGGGAGACAGAGGAGGAGGCGCCTGGCCCACAGCCGTCACGTCCTAGACGCCTGCTGAGTTCACGGCGCTGCTTCAAGCAGAGCCCGGCCCTGCTGCTGCTGATGATGAGGCGCTGACGGTGGAAACCGGCCCCAGAGTGGCCCTCGTGTTGAGCCATAGCTGATGAGAGGCACTCCCAGACTGCCGTGTGTTTTTATCCCTGGAGGGACGGGTTTGTTGTGGATGCGAATCGCCTGCTGCTGGAAAAGGCATCCACTAGAGGCCGCTATATAGAGGTATTTGGTCTACTCTTCCACGCTGGTCCGGACGTGTTGGAGCAAAGTGGCCATGCCCACACTTTACCCCACCACACGCAGGGCGTTAGCTCGCTGGATTTGCAATGCAGAGGTGCAGGTTAGATTTCATTCCCACTCACACCCACCGACACTCACTCAGCCACCCACTCAGCCACTCTCTGGGCATCTATGAAAAAGAGCTTCATAGCTCATCGGATTCCTCCAGCAAAAACATACTGATTCTCACCCACCCACTCAGCCATTCACCCACCCACTCTGGCACTCATCCACTCACCAATTCACTCAGCCACCCACTCGGCCACCCACTCAGCCACCCACTCTCTCACCCACTTCGTCACCGGTCACCCACTGCCACCCACCCACTTGGTCACCGGTCACCCACTGCCACCCACCCACTTAGTCACCGGTCACCCACTGCCACCGGTCACTCACTCTGCCACCGGTCACTCACTCTGCCACCCACCCACTCTCTCACCAACCCACCGACTCTCTTGCCAACCCACCGACTCTCTCGCCAACCCATCCACTCACCCACAGGGAGACACAAGGAGACAAGGGGACCCACATGGTGTGAGAGTGTATCAGCATCATTGTGGTTGTTGTGGTGGTTATGTTGGTTGTTATGGTTGTGGTGGTTATGGTTATATTTGTGGCAGTAGTGTTTATACTTGTGGTTATGTAGCTGGTGGTTATGATTATATTTGTGGTTACGGCGATTATGGTCGCAGTGATTGTGATTATATTTGTTGTGGTTATAACCCGCGATGTATTTCGTCGAGGATGGATGCCGCCGCGTGCAGGAGTTGGGCGAGGCGGGAGTGAGCCACCTGAAGCGCCCTCTCCGACGGTGGTGAGCCGCCGGGCGGCCGGGCAGTGAGCAGCTCGGCCGTCGTCGCTTCTCCTCCCCCTTCCTGGGCTGCCAACCCCAGTGGTGTTGAGTCGTCCTCCTCTTCCACTGGAGCCCTGGTACGAGTTTTTCTTCGCGTCTCCATTATAGCGATTCATCTTACTATTTGGCTACTTCTGACGCCAGTTGTAGTGGGTGGAACGGAGAGTGAGACTTCTTACCGAAAGAACCAAAGAGTATGAACTTATATGGTTTATTTCATCTATTTTTAGTGGTTTGCTACCATTCCCTTTGCACTCCTATCGTTTTTGTATTGTTTGTTGTGACGTTATGACCCCGTGCCCCCTACTGGCACATCTTTGATCAAAGAGCTTTATAGCTCATTGGATTCCTCCAGCACAGAATCAATACCGATTCTGATGAGACCGGAACGAACACGTTTGAATCGAATCGCGTACTTCGCTTTACTAAAATAGTTGTGGAATCGATTCTTGTGGAATCTGTTCTCGTGGAATCGAATCATCGATATTAATTACAGAGATTCACCATCGATATTAATTACAGACATTAATCAACGACGTCGCTAGGAGTATCGTGGTGCCGCTCTGCAAACCTTCGGGCTACTATCAAAGGTTTGTTCATCAAGCCATCCAGATATATAAACACAGACATAACTTCAACCGAGAAGATGGATACAAACTGAGTATTCATTGGAAGAATGTTATTAACCAGGTAAAACCTTAACTGCTTTATGGTGTTACCTTAACTTTCCGCATCTCTAATTTCTTAAGCTTCCCACTCCCAGCCCCGCTCTCTTCAGCACTCCCCTCATACCCCCCCTCTCTATCTCTCCTCCCTGATCCTCCCCCCTTCTCTTACCTATATAGTCTCTTGTTTACAGCAGCTCTTTTGCCCACGTCGGCAATTGTTTCTTGCTGTGGTTTGTCCCACCTGATGATGGACGCTTGTGTTGTGCCCGAAACGTCGTGATTTAATTTATTTTATATTTTATGCCTATGTGACTTTACCGAAAGAACCAAAGAGTATAGCCCAAGAGAGTTTGTGTAGGTTGGAGCGGTAGTGTAGCACAGTAGGGGGCACAGGTGGTGCATCGGCCAGTCATCTCAGTCAAGCAACCAATGGCAACCTGGGTCTGTCTGTCTGTGACCTCCTGCTGCCAGCGGGCGTTCGACGCTTCATGTGGCCTTAACCTGCACGTAGCCTGGCACGAGCGCCGTGGTGACATCTCCACCACTTCGTGGCGAATGGCGGTTGTTGTTTATGGTCGTCTCGCGATTAGCACTACGCTGCACTACTAACCCAGCGACCCGAGTTCAATTCCCGCTCACGGCCAACACTGGTGACGATTCCGTTCCTGGGCCTCCCCTTGGTCAACTCAGCCTCAAATGAGTACCTGGTGCGTTGTGTAAACATCGCCACTGGGGAAATTAAGGCGGCCGGATGTGGTGCTGGCCACCTACCCCCCTTCGTGTATCAAAGGTGCTGCTCGTTAACAGCACTTGCACCCGACAGTCCTGTCGAAGGCTACATGGGGGATCTTTGTCTTTGTTTGGTGGTGCAGCTGAGGAGGCGCAACTGCACGGCGAGTACCTCTACCGCAAGGCGCAGGAGGCCAAGAAGTTCCTCGTAGAGGAGAAGGCGCAGCTCAAGAGGGCGCTCGATGGTAACGGGCGGCGAGACGGATCTAGAGATGGGCTCGCGACGACAAGACAGACGAGAGACAGCGAGACAGACTAGAGACGTTGAGACACGCAAGACAGACTAGAGACGGATCTAGAGACAATGAGACACGCAAGACGGACTAAGATGGGACAAGACGGTCTGACAATACAGGCGAGAAGACAACCGCGCGTTGGAAAGCGTTTCCGAATGAATCCATGCGTGCGCATGATTTTTCTTCCTTGTTAATTCTCCCCTGCCCGCCCCCCACCCACTGCCCCCTGTCCCCCTGACGTCGTCACCGAAGAAAACCTGGTGCTGCCTACGGACCTGCGGTGGGAGGCGCTTGAACTCCAGAAGGCCGTGGAGTTCGACCAGGGAGGGGAGGGTGATCTCACATCCCTCACCATCACGTCTCCTCGCATCTCTCTCTCTCTTCCTTCCCGCGAGACTCCCGAGGCAGAGGGATAAGCGTCGCGCGTCTCCGCCCGCTAGACACGCCGAGTCGGCGCGCATCCCCGGCTCGCCGTCGGTCCTTCCTGCCAAGCGGTGGCACCGTGTTTTGCCGCGGAGGTTCGCGGTTCGAGAACGGCGGGCCCTCAACCCCCCCCCCCCCCCACCGGTTTAATGGGTTTAATGCCGCAGTTGCGTTGACCGTAAATACTGCACGGCGATTGCTTCCCAAGTGGACTTTGAAAAATCCCGTGGCGTGAACGTGGAAAAAGAGTCGGCCGTGTGTGTGTGATGGCTGGCGTAAATTTTGGTGGAATGTCAAATGAAGGCCGTGGTCACCACATAACGTGTGCTTCTGGAGCAGTCTTCCTTCTGGAGCGGTCTTCCTTACAATATTAGGATGCCACTGGAGCTTTGCACTTTTAAATCATCGTCTAGATTGACAAACTCATTTCTTGAGAACTACTTTTTGTGGTTAGTTTGTCACACTTCCGATTACCACGGTTGGCTACGTGCTGTAACAAAGAGGTTTAACATGCACTGACGCACTCATTCACTCACTCATCATGTTACTCAATTTACCCACTCACCTGCCATATCACCCACCCACTCTTGCAATTGGGACTCATCCAGGTCTCATTATTGCTCAGCTCGCTACACAAAATCAACGCGATCACTGCAGAGTGATATTCTCAACTATTCCTGGTCGCTCCTTCCATCCATCCACCCACACACACACCTTCACTCACCTGCACGGTGAAGTATGGCAAATGATAACCTACCCTCTCCGTCCCCCCTGCCCCATCTACCACCTCTTTCTATCCACCCCCCCCCCCCCGTGTCAGTAGGAGTGAGCAGCCACATGGATGACGAGTACCGCTGAGCCGGCGTGAAGGACCCACACATCATGGCGACGACCTCACGCGACCCCAGCTCCCTCCTCAAGCAGTTCATCAAGGTGCGGGCACGGGGTCACAGGGGCTACAGGGTTTGGGGTCACACGAGGAATGTGGGTCCTCGTGTATTGCATGTGTACAAGCGCGCAAAGACAGAGGTCCCCCATATAGCCTTAACAGGTTTTTGGGACAGGTGCTGTTTGCGAGGGTGTAGGTGGCTAGCACCACAACTGGCCACCTTTATCTCTCTGGTAATGATGTTTAAACACCGCACTAGGTACTCGTTTGAGGCTGAGTTGATCTAGGGGAGGCCCAGGACCAGTTCAGATAATCGCCACTGGTGTTGGCCATGAACGGAAATAAACCTCGGGTCACTAGGTTTGTGGGGCAGCATGCTAACTGCTAAATTACCGCACACACACACGTGTTCTCTATCGGCTTTAGAATCAGTTCCTTGCACCTCACACGAGTCGTGTCGACCAATCATCGGGCTTGTGCAGTGTGAGACAACTCGCATCCGTTGAGTTAACCAGAAGAAATCTGGTTGTTGATGAAAGGTGGAGGCTGTGTGGGGGGGGGGGGGGTCGTAAGTGGTGGAGCGTTGGACACTTTGGTTTGGTGCATGCAGCTTTTGTCAACTTCATTCCTCGCGATTCAGTCCGCCTTTTCGCGATGACCGATCCCTTCCATTCATCGAAAATGTATCTACTGTAGCACTCCGCACGGTCGGTGGTCACGGAAAGATGTACCATTGGGGGCGCCACTGTGGCGAGATGTTAACTCCCTCACCTGGTATACAGGAGGTCGCAGGTTCAATCCTGACCCTGATGCCTGCTGTATATTTGGAGTTGCGTGCCTCTTTCCGAGGAGTCGCGTGGATTTCTCTCCAGGTCCTCCGGTTTTTCCCTCCGCATTTAGAATCAACGTCCGTTTAAGAGTATTTGGCTGCTATAAATTTCCACATGGCGATAAGCCACTTAGTTGAGCTATGATTTGTGGCCAGGTCGCTTCTGGAAAAGAGCTGCATAGCTCAGTGGGCCTTACCTGGTAAAATAAAAATAGTAAAGTTTTTCCAATGGTGCATCCCAGTTGTGCCAACACGGGGTTTGGCGACCCCGTATACCGGCACGGCTCGGCTCGGCTTCCGCAATGGAAAAAACAAACAACACAACCCGAGTCGGATACAGTGGGGGGGCGGGGAAGTGGGGGGGGCGAAAGCAGCGTGGCCGGGACGGACGCCGGTGGGAAGAGCGGACTCGGCGTGTGACCGCTTGCTGTCATGTTACCACACCACCACCACCCTCCCACCACCACCGCAGGAGATGAAGCTGATCCTGCCGAACGCTCAGCCGATGAACCACGGAGGCCACAAGCTGCAGGCGCTGGTGTGGGCGTGCTGCGCCAACGCCGTCAACGACTTCATCGTCCTGCATGAGCACCGCGGTATGCCAGGCACGCGCACGCACCGCAGTCGACAAAGCTCCCCCGTGTAGCCTTTAACAGGCTGTCAGGGCAAATGCTGTTTGTCGAGCGACCTACGAAGGCCGGCAGGGCACATGGCGGGGTGGGTGGTGTGGTCATTACCGCATCTGGCCCCTTTTGTCTCCCCACTGTCGATGCTTGGACACACCGGAAATCGAAGTCAGGTCACCGGATTTGTAGTGTAATGAGATAGCCACTCCGCTCCCGCTCCCCGGTGTGATGCATGGTGTGACGTGTGTGATGCGGTGCAACAGACGGGGATGGAGGTGTATTTAGCTGTGCGTACGATGTGCGGTGTGTAGTATGATGCTGCAGACATGGAATTGTGGTGTTTTAACTGTGTATGTGGTGTGATGTGGTATGATGCCGCAGATGGAAGGGCAGTCTGTTTAACTCTCCAGTACAGTCTGTGTGACACCTGTGGTGTGTCTAACTTTCCGGCATGCTGTTCATGTGACACGTGGTACGATGCCACGGTGTACTTGACACTCTCGAGCGTGGTGATGCGGCACGACATCCGGACGTGGACATGATGTCCGAGGCATTCCAACACCTCGTGATGCACAACTTCACGTCGCGACTCGGAAAGACGGTGCGTGCGGGCACCGTGCCAGTCTCACCCACATCTTCCTCCCCCATCCCCAAAGCACAAAGATCCCTCGTATAGGCTATAACCCTTTCTCATTTCCATGATGTACATATACGTCGTCGAAACGGAACCGTAAGAAAAACTCAAGTACGTCTTCTGACCTGAAGACATACCTTTTGCTCCCATAAGACTATGCGGGAGGGCGTGTGGCACAGTTTTGTTCCATAGAGTGCCGGTCGTGTCACTACGGTTCTCTGCGGTGAGGGCAACGCCTTTTAAAAACAGCAGCGCTACGCCTCTATAAATAAAATTAACGCCGAGCCGCTCGCGCGTACCGAGATTCAGCGGTGAACGTGACACCTACCACCCGGCAACTTGCAGATGTCTCGGAATGGGAAAGAGTGAGCAGACTTTTGGGCCAGGTGCTGTGTGTCCGCCTGTATATTCGGAGTTTGCATGTTCTCCTCCTGGTCACTTTGATTTTTCTCCGGGTCCTCCGGGTTTTTCCCTACACATTTAGAAACTTGAATTTCGAGTATTTTGCTGCTATACATTTTTATGTAAAAAAGAGCTACATAGCTCAGTGGTAAAATAAAAATAGTTTCGTTTTACTTTAGTTTTCGAGCAACAGCACAGAGTTTTTATTTAACGCCATCTCTGAAGCTGAAGGCGCGTAATGTTGTTCATTTGCTAATGCATCCGCAGTTTTAAACAGTGTGGCCGCTGGCCTCTAACTGGCAAACGTCTGCGAGGACACGTAATGAGAGTCCAGCGCCGTCCGTGTGACTTGCCGCGACCCCTCCCGTGACTTCTGTGCCCCCTTTCCCCCCTCCCAACAGGCACAACGTCTACAAGCGCGACGGCAAGGACATCGAGTTGAAGGAGGTGGGACCGTGATTCGAGATGGAGCGTAAGTCTGCCTGACACATTGTTACTCGTCTCCACTTTACACCCCTGCAGAGGCGGTGGAAATTCCACATTCCTTGTGGACTTCCCTACGAAGTGGTTGTAAATTTTATCGACCCCTGAGAGGATGATGGGCTGAATGTAAGAGTCTAGCCTTGGGCTAGGTGGCCCGCGGGTGACTTGTAGAGCGGATCGGAACTTGAGTCGGTGGGGTCGCTGCTCTGGTCGCATTCGCTGTACCGTGACCCGACTCGCATTCCCCCACCCCGGATGCGATGTGTAAATTCAAAGATGATCGGACGTAATGCTGGCCACCCACACCCACCCCTTGGTGTGCCGTGCTGGCTTTCCTACATGCTAACACACGAACAGCGCTTTTCCCACGCCGTCTGTTAAAGGCTGCATGGGGGGGATCTTTGCTTTTGTGTGTCGCGCAGTCTATGAGATTAAACTGGGCACGCTGGACAACGCGGCCACCGCCGAGGTGGAGTGGCCTTGGCGACCGTACATGAACACGGCGAAGAAGAGGAAGTTCCTGAGCGTGGAGTGAGGGAGGGGAGGACTTCCCCCCCCCCCCATGGGCCTGGGGGGAGGGGCATTGGGGGGGGGTTTGTCCCTGGAAAGCCGGAGTTGGAGTCGAACCTCGCGGCGCTCTCCGCCGAGGCTCGAGACGTTGAGGAGAGGTCGCCGCGTGGATAGGGCAGTGCGTGAATCGCTGTTCCAACCCTCGTCACACACGCGCATTATACGCGTCACACACACATTGCGGATGTACATTTATCAAACACAAACATGCACATCGTCGCATGCGTCGCACACAGAAGCACACAATTGCACAAAAAGACAAAGGTACTCCGTATCGCCGTTAACAGATTGCTGGGGCAAGTGCTGTTAACGGGTAGCACCTATGATGGCCGGCATGGCACAGAAGTGGTTTTGTGGCCAGCCCCACGTCTGGCTGCCTTTGTCCTCCCCAGTTTTGCGATGTTATACACACCCCACACCACGTACTCAGATGGCTGAGTTCGTAGTGCGCTAACTGCTGCACCACCGCTCCCCAAACGGTGTACATACACGCGTACACAAAACGAAACATTAACATTTATTTAAGTAACAAAAAAGAAAATACCAAGTCAGGCAGATGGAGAAAGTGGCGTGTCGCCGTGCACAGCACCGCTCTCGTAGCTACTCACCTAGGGTGGGAGCTCTTGGCTTCAATGCCACCCGGGATGTTTAGATGTGAAAACCTGCCATAAATAATATTTTTGGGAAGTCACAAGCGCCTTAAGTTGCATCTCATCTCGACCATTTTAATGGGCACCCCCCCCCCCCCCCCCTGTAGCTGTCCCCCTGTGGCACAAAATAAACTAACAAAACTAATCTATTTTTATTTTACCAGGTAAGGCCCACTCAGCTGTATAGCTCTCTTTCAGGAACGACCGGGCCACAAATGAAAGTGCTATAAAGTGGCTTGTCACGCAGAAATATATAGCAGCCAAATACTTTTAAACGCATGTTTCTAAATGTGGAGGGAAAAACCGAAGGACCCAGAGAAAAATCCACGCGGTCACGGGGAGAACATGCAAACTCCAGATATACAGGCGTCGGGATTTAACCCACGACCTCTATACCAGGCGAGGCCCCAAGGTGAATCAGCACTTGGCCTGCGAGCGGGTATTATTAGTCTGTCAGTAGGGGGTAATGATTCCGGATTTCAGTCTCAATTGAAACTGTAATCTGGAACACTTTTGTCATATTTTGCTTGTATAAGTGTGTTCATAAAATACAAGTTTGGTCATTGAGAGAGTTATAAATGTCCTATATGCATTTCATGTTTATTGTGTTTATTGTATTTAATGTATGAAGAAAATAAAATTTTGTATATGCTACAGTATGTTTCACACGTTATTCAGTGACACTGCATATGACGGGCAATGTTTGGGGCAATCGGCCTTCAACATGGAAAATACATCGAGGCCACATGACCCGTGGCCACCGCCACTTCAACCGTGGCCCCACCACTTCAACCGTGGCCCCATTGGCACGTTGATGTGTGGCTCTGCTTTCACCTGTGGTGAGAATGAGACCAGAAAAATTACAGGAGGCCGACTCCATATGAGTTCGTCACGCTCTGGATCTCGCTAATGGGACGTTGGATGAAAATAAAACATGGAAGCGACAAGTTTCTTCTCTGGCGAGGACATTCCCACAAGATTGCCACCTTTCCCAATTAATGGAATTTGCCCCAACATCACCCTGATCCAAACCAGCGGGAGCTGAAATCTTCCAGAAGGTTCAGGATTTATTGGTACAATCGTTCGGATGTTGGTGTTTGCATGGACTTGCATTTAAAACCACCGGTCCGCTTGACGTCTTTTAAACAATACCTGTGGTCGGGTCCGCTCCCCCACCTTTCTATCCCCTGCTTTTTTTATGACCGGTGTAGTATATCTTGACGGTGTGTGCGTGTATCACAACGTGATGTAACCGGGCCCTCGAATTGCCTCAAGAAATGAATAATCAACATCTGTCGCTTTGCTGTTGTGATGTCACCACGAGGCGCCGAATGACGGTGGGACGGCGTCGTCGCACTCGTCGAGTGGACAAGGGCTCCGTGAAATGACGATGCGGATTGCGCCAAGCGTATAGAGGTCGCCGATTGCACGCCGCTGTGGCTCGACCACTCGTGGGTCCACCTCAAAGTTCCTGTGCCCATTTGAACCTCATTGCCTGCGATGATGCTGCTGCTGGCATGGAAGAACACACGTGGCGCCCTCTTGTCTCTCCATGTTGTCTTTCACGTCCCATCGCAGTTTTCATGTCACTTGATGTTTACAGCCTCCGGTAAGGAGGCAGTGAGGTTCAGCCGCTCGATTTTTCTTCCTTTAGTGCACAGTACCGTACACGGATACGGGCACAGTACGACACCGTAGCTTTATTGATTGTTCAACAAAAAAGACCATCCCTCGCCCAATCTAGTTACCTATACGGTGTAATATATCGCGAGACATTTGTTAACGTAAAAAAATGGAACTGTAATGCTGAAAATTATACTCCATGAAACTCGGGGTTTTATGGAGTATCTGAGGGCTTCTCAACGCTTCATGCCTCGCCCCCACTGATGCCCTCTTCTCCCCACTCCTACTACTGACGATTGTATGTAGGGTGTGTAGGCATTTACTTCCGACTGTTGTATGTAGGGTGTGTAGGGTGGTGGGAGTAAATGAGATTTAAAACTGGGTGCTCAACTTGAACTCACCACCACTCACATCATGTATGCACTCATCCGCCATCTCGCTCACTGACCCTGTGTTTCCGTGTTGATGGTGTGAGTCCGTATTGATGCTGTGAGTGTTGATCGTGGGAGTCTGTGTTGATCATGTGAGTCTGTGTTGATGCTGTGAGTCCGTGTTGATGGCTCGGGGGCACGGTACAGAAGGGCAGTACAACTGTAGAGTAATAGTTGTTGTCCAGCAGCGGCAACTGCGGTGGACGGGGAGTACACACGCCAGTGAGCCTCACGCGTGTTTGTCAGCAGGGCGGAGGCACTGGGGCAAGGATCACAGAGACCCTGTCTGGAAGACCCTGGAACCCGCTCGTGGGTTGGAGAAGGGAGGCGCGGCCAGGGCGGAGCCAGGCCGCGCCGAGTCGGATAAAAGCAGCGGAGAGCGAGAGCTCGTGGTTGCAGGTTCTGGGAAGTGGAGTCGTCGCGTTGGCACTGTCTTTGCCGACTTGGTCGCTGCCGTCTTCACTAGATAATTGGGCGGCCGGATAGTTGTTGGCTGTCTCGGTCGATGCCGTCAGTGTAACATGGTGAGGGTTGTGTCTAAGCTAGGCTATTTGACTTGGGAGAAGCGAGGGCGAGTCTGTGAACCTGATGGTGTTAAATAAGGAAGGTGCGGAAGGTACGGGAGAGGATGAGGAAGATCGTGGGATGGATGGGGGAGGATGAGAAGATAGTGGGAGGGACGGGGGAGGAAGAAAGTGGGAGGGATGGGAGAGAAAGAAGGAGATAGCGGGGGGGACGGGAGAGGAAGAGGGAGATAGTGGGAGGGAAGGGAGTGGAAGAGGGAGATAGTGGCAGGAAAGGGGAATGAAGAGGGAGATAGTTGGAGCGACTGGGGAAGTAGAGGGAGATAGTGGGAGTGATTTGGGAGGATTAGGCAGATCGGTTAGAGTAAGAAGGTGATAGTGGGAAGGAAGGGGAAGGAAGAGGGAGAGAGTGCGAGGGATTGGAGATGCAGAGGGAGATAGTGGGAAGGATGGGGGAAGAAAAGGGAGATGGTGCGAGGGACGGGAGAAGAGGGAGATAGTAGAGCCAAGTGGGAGGAAGAGGGAGATAGTGGAAGGTACTGGGGAGGAAGTGGGAGATGGTGGGAGGGACGAGGGAGGAAGATGGTGGGACGGATTGGAGAGGTAGATAGTGGGAGGGACGCGGGAAGAAGAGGGAGATAATAGCAGGGACGAGAGAGGAAGAGGGAGATAGCCACTGATGTTCGCCGTGGCCAGAAATTTAAACTCGGTTCACAAAGTTCATGGTGTAGTGGGTGTTGAGGTGGCATATCCTGGCTGGCCAGGAGAAGGCAGTACAGCAAGTGGGATAAGCACCATCTCTGTCTGCATGGGATAGAGGGTTGCCCCCTTGCACGAGTGGGTTTTCTCTGGGTACTCCTGTATCCCCTCACGTTTATGAACGCTCAGTAATTGCCCAATTGAATTATTGCTATGCACCGCGACGTTCGTTTTGCTATGTCATGTGATCAGAATTGGGCGCCACGGTGGCGAGATGTTAACTATTTTGTAGGGTATACAGGAGGTCGTGTATTAAATCCTTACCCTGACACCTTTGTATTTGGAGTTTGTATGTTATCTCCCCGTGGTCGCGTGTATTTTTCTCCGGATCCTCCGGGTTTTCCCTCCACATTTATTAACACATGTTTAGAGTTTCGATTTAAAGCTTTCGTGACTGCAATGATTCATCTTCTTTGGTTCTTTCGGTAAAGTCACGTAGAATGATAATAAAATAATAAATTGATAAAATAAAATAAGACAATAATATTCTCACGACGTTTCGGCCACAACACAAGCGGCCTTCATCAGGTGAAGGGAGCGAGACTGTATGGTAGGACAGCGCTGGAGTGAAAGAGCCACATTCAGATACGGCCTTTAAGCTGTGTGAGAGGAACAAAGCGCCTTGACAAAGGAATTAGCATAGATTTTAGCATTGAAATGGCTGAATGATTAGCTTGTGACTGGTCACAGAAATGGCTATGTTAAAAGTTAAAGCATACACACCCGCAGAGGCACCCATTGTTAAAGGGATTAGCATAGAATTTAGCATTGAAATAGCTAAGTTAAGGCATACACATCTTGACAATGGAATTAGCATAGAATTTAGCATTGAGATAGCTGAGTGGTTAGCTTGTACCTGCTGCAGAAATAGCTACGTTAAAGTCAGAGCATACACATTCACCGAGGCCCTTAGTACAAATCAAACAGGAGAATTTAGCATTGAAATAACTAGGCGAATCCAGCATTGAAACAACTGAGTGATTAGCTAGTGACTGGTCACAGAAATGACTACACATCTGAGCTATTCACAGTACTATATAGTGAACCAATAAAAACTAAAATATAAATTACCTTCATGTTATCAATAAACTCTATATTCTCCAATCAGCTAAGCTACCAACAATAAGTCGTTATATATCACAATGCTATATGGCGAAAAAATGGGTGGATTCTTACCCTCAAATTTCAGCCCCACGGATAGCTACGGGTCCCGTTCAGACGGACGAGTTCGTCCATGGTCGGAACAGAGGAGGGGGAGAGAGACAGCTGCGAGGCCCTAGTATGCTCCATATTGTAAAACTATACCATTAACCGTGGTGTGAGAGGTATTAAGAGGCAATGCTGGCGAAAGAGCTGCGGTCTGAAGGTCATCGTAAAAATACAATTAATTAAGAACAGAAATGATTTAAAACATCTTTCCAGTGGTTACTAAGCCTGAATCCATCTTCTCGGTTGAAATTGTCTCTGTGCTTGTATATGTGAATGGCCTCATGAACGAATCTCTCATGGTAGCCGGTTGGTTTGCAAAGAACCTCCGTCTTGGAGAAGTCAATGTCATGTGAGCCCACTGAATTATAACAGTGATCTGCCACGGCAGAGGAGTTCGTCCTACCGTGTTTCAAGTCTGCTTTGTGTTCGCGGATGCGGTCCGAGATATGTCTTTTGGTTTCTCCAATGTAGCTACTACCACAGAGGCACTTTAGTTTGTAAACGCCCGGGTACTGTATGTCTGGAACAGCATCTTTTACAGATGGAACTAAATCACGGATTTTATGTACTGTGTTGAATCGGACCTGGATCTTGTGTTTGTTCAGGATTTTGGAGATCTTTTTAGTGACCCCTGCAATGTAGGGTAAGGTGATGGTTTTGAGTGGCTCCACAAGAGGATCCTTCTTCATGACTGGAGTGATGGCTTTGCGGATTGTGTAGTCGGAGTAGCCATTAGCCCTGAGAGCCTGGTGTACGTGCTTGAGTTCACTGGTAATGTGTTCCTGGTCGGAAATGCATTGGGCTCTATGGTATAGAGTCTTGATGAGGGAGTTTTTTTGGGATGGATGGTGGTGGGAATCCGGTTTCAAGTAAGCATCTGTATGGGTAGCTTTCCTGTAGACAGAGTGGCTCATTGAACCATCATGTCTTCTTTTAATTAAGACATCCAAAAAGGGTAGTTTGCCATCTTTTTCGACCTCCATGGTAAATCTGATGGCTGGGTGTATGGAATTGATGTGGTCGCGGAATTGGTCTAGAGCAGGCTGGCCATGTGGCCAGATGACAAAGGTGTCATCAACGTACCTCTTCCATAAGGTCGGGCGTAGAGTGGCAGTCTGGATGGCGTCAGTTTCAAATTTTTCCATGAATACGTTGGCTACAACCGGAGATAGGGGGGAGACCATTGGGGTGCCCTCAGTTTGTTTGTAGAAAGTTCCATTCCAGGTGAAGTAAGTGTTGGTTAAGCAATGTCTCACCAGGGGGGGTACATCAGTATGCAGTCCTTGATGAACCAGGTCTTCAATGATAGCGATGGTGACACCATCGCTATCATTGAACTCAGTTCACAAAGTTCATGGTGTAGTGGGTGTTGAGGTGGCATATCCTGGCTGGCCAGGAGAAGGCAGTACAGCAAGTGGGATAAGCACCATCTCTGTCTGCATGGGATAGAGGGTTGCCCCCTTGCACGAGTGGGTTTTCTCTGGGTACTCCTGTATCCCCTCACGTTTATGAACGCTCAGTAATTGCCCAATTGAATTATTGCTATGCACCGCGACGTTCGTTTTGCTATGTCATGTGATCAGAATTGGGCGCCACGGTGGCGAGATGTTAACTATTTTGTAGGGTATACAGGAGGTCGTGTATTAAATCCTTACCCTGACACCTTTGTATTTGGAGTTTGTATGTTATCTCCCCGTGGTCGCGTGTATTTTTCTCCGGATCCTCCGGGTTTTCCCTCCACATTTATTAACACATGTTTAGAGTATTTGGCTACTAATGTCCACGTAATAAGCCAATTTGTTGAGCTGTAATTGTGTGGCCGCTTCTGAAAGAGAGCTGTATAGCTCAGTGGGCCTTGCCTGGTTAAAGTAAAAAAAAATAGTCAAATAGTTTGCAATTGTTTATATCTGGGATAAATGCACCCGTGGCTTTAATGATGTGGGGATCTGCGCCTGGCATTTTCAGGTGGGATCCGGAGCAATGAATGAGCCCTGACAAGGCAATGGCCCACCCGTTGATTTGCTCCATGAGGAACTTTTAGGGGGCTCGGGACCGTGGCGCCAAGAAGACCAGCTATTGGACCATGGAGGCACCGAAGGGGGCGGTTTCCCCCCCACACGTAACGCTCCCTATC
Source organism: Petromyzon marinus (assembly GCF_048934315.1). Taxonomy (NCBI): domain Eukaryota; kingdom Metazoa; phylum Chordata; class Hyperoartia; order Petromyzontiformes; family Petromyzontidae; genus Petromyzon; species Petromyzon marinus. Next base: position 854,409 of record NW_027423688.1, on the reverse strand, counting down.
TGGTCGATAAAAACGTATCAATAGGGTCACAGAGCTTGGGCAATCGTTGGTGCCAGCTTACCAAGTGGCTTCCTTCCTGATTGTCTGTGGTTCCTCGCACCTCTGAGGCCTGCTTGATCACGTTATAAGTATAAATATTGTTGTTATCAAGTTCTAAGTGTAAATAATAATTGTTGTTGTTATTACTCGCCTGTTCTAAACATACGCCTGTTGTTATCATTCGCCTGTTTTCATTTGCCTGTTATCATTCGCCTGTTTTAATTGGACTGTTATAATTTGCCTGTTGTTTTCTTTCGCCTGTTGCTACCAAGTAATAAGTATAGTTATTGTTGTTGTTGTTATCATTCGCCTGGTGTTAGTGGTGCACGTCTCAAATCCAGCACTGGGGAAGGCAGCGAGGGTTCGTAAATCACCGCACAATGATGTTGTGAAATCCTCTTCCCGTGGGCGTCGAGGTGCATAACCTGCCTCGCCAGGAGAAGGCAGTACAGCAAGTGGACTCATCGCCATCGTCACCTGTACGGTTTAAAATGCTGCCCTTCACACACGTGGCTTTTCTCTGGGTGCTCCGATTTCCCCCATTTGTACAAACACTCGTTATTAATTAGCCAATAATGCCTCCATACATAGAGTACCGTAGAGCCTGGACAATCGTTGGTGCTGGCTCACCACGTGGCTTCCTTCCTGCATGTCTGTGGCTCCTCACGCCTCTTGAGTCGTTCTTGTGAGTGCTATATAGCTTTAAATAATAACTACAAATACTCGCCAGAAGGTGGTGACGCAAGCCTGCGATCCAGCACTGTAGAAGGCAGCAAGGGTTGGTGGATCACACAGTAAATATTGTGAAACCCCCTTCCCGTGGACATTGAGGTGCCTTCTCCTGGCTGGCCAGGAGAAAGCATCTGACTGGCCAGGAGAAGGCATTATAGCAAGTGGGATCATCGCCATCGTCACCTGTACGGTTTAAAATGCTGCCTGCTGCCCCTTCACATACGTTTGTTTTCTCCGGGTGCTCCGGTTTCCCCCCACTTGTGTAAGCATTCGTTATTCATTGATTGAAAAGATCTTACAATAAAAAACAAATTCAGGACCTTACTATGACTCAGCGTGGCTTTCCTGGAGTAAGTCTAATTATTATTATAAAGAATTACAGGGGCTGTATGATGACACGACTAGAGAGCTGGCTTGCACTGCGGGGAGCTTAATAGTCAACTTGGATTCCGCACCCCTCAATGCCCTTTTTAAGTTCAGTTTGTGCACTTAAGACTCGCACAAACAACCATACTCAGAGAACCATAGATTCCCACTCAGACCCAGAACCAGAAACCCATAGACTCCAACAGGGACCCATACATTCCTTCAGACACTCAGACTCATACGGCGACCCTATATACTGACACAGGGATCCATAGACTCAGACAGAGACCCATACACTCACAGAGGCCCACAAACTCAGAAATCCATAGACTCGCACAGAGGTCAATAAAATTTAAATCTGAATATTTATTTACACTGGATGAAATCGATGAGCTACAAAGATCTGTTTTCACAGCTGTCCAATCGGGCAGGTCAGAACATAACTAAAAAAATACAAAAAATGACAGGAAAGACAAACTGTTCAAAAATAAACAAATTAAACTAAACTATTTTAATCTTTATTTGAAGCTTTCGTGACTGCAGGAATCCATACTCTTTGGTTCTTTCAGTAAAGTCACGTAGGTATAAATTAAATAAAATTAAACAAATCACGACGTTTCGATCGCAACATAAGTGATATTTTCAGGTGGGACAACCACAGCAAGAAAATGCTGAAGTCGGCGGGAGAGCTGCCGTGGCAAGAGGTTATACAGGTATGAGATGGGGGCGGAGGCAAGGGGGGAGAGAGAGAGGGGAGGGTGTGGGGTAGGGAGAGGAAGGGGGGCCGCGTGAGCGCTAGGAGAAGAGGACGTGAGGCTGGGGTGGGGGGACGTGGGCGGGGCTAGCAGTAATCGGCAGGTAATGATGGAAACAACAACACAAGTTAAGGCATTACCTGGTTGATAACATCCTTCCAGTGATTGTTTAATTTGTATCCATCTTCTCGATTGAAGTTTTGTCCTTGGCCTCCGAAAATAACAATATCATGCGAGCCCACAGCGTTATAACAATGGCCACTACGGCAGAGGTATTGGTTCTGCCATGTTTCAGATCCGCCTTGTGTTCGCGAACACGGTCCGAGACGTGTCGTTTTATTTCTCCAACGTAACTGCGGCCGAAGTTACAACTCAGTTTGTAGACTCCAGGGTATAGACAAAACTTCAACCGAGAAGATGGATACAAATTAAACAATCACTGGAAGGATGTTATCAATCAGGTAATGCCTTAACTTGTGTTGTTGTTTCCATCATTACCTGCCGGTTTTACTGCTGCCCCGCCCATGTCCCCCCACCAGCCTAACGTCCTCTTCCCCTAGCGCTTACGTGCCCCCCCCTTTTCCTACCCCACACCCCCCCCCCCTTTTCTCTCTGTCCCCTTGCCTCTTCCCCCCTCTCTTAACTATATAACCTCTTGCCATGGCAGCTCTCCCGCCGACTTCAGCATTTCTTGCTGTGGTTGTCCCACCTGATGAAGATCGTTTGTGTTTTGTCCCACCTGATGAAGATCGCTTGTGTTGCGATCAAAACGTCGCGATTTGTTTTATTTTATTTCTATCTATGTCACTTTACCGAAAGAACCAAAGAGTATGGATCCCTGCAGTCACGAAAACTTCAAATCTACATTTAACACCCATACCCTCTAAAGAACTAACCCTCAAGACACCTAACCCTTAAAACACCTATACCCCTAAAACGCTAACCCTCTAAACACATAACACTCTAAGCCCCTAACCCTCTAAACCCATAATAAATATATTTTCGGGTTAGATCGTGTAAATATAAATGTGTCGTTAAACCAGACACCACCCGACACAGCCAATTAGTAAAGTTTGTCATGACAATAAAAAAGTGCCATTAAGTGTCGGAGAGAAATCCAAAACACCTTTAGTGTGGATAATATTAGTTGTCAAAGTCTTGGTGTTAAACCCTCTAAACTCCCAAATCCCAAAACCCATAACCCTCTAAACCGCTAAACCCCATTACCCTATAAACCCCTAACCCTCAAAACCCCCATACCTCTAAACCCCTAAACACATACAATTATAACCTCCTAAACTCCTAACCATCTAAACCATTCAACCTCTAACAATCGAAACCCATACATCTCTAAACACCTAACTCTCTAAACCCCCAACCCTCTTTACCCCAAAATCTTCTAAACTCTAACATTCTAAACACCTAATCCTCTAAACGACCTTACCCTTAAAACCCTAACTGTCTAAAAACCTCTCCCTCGAAAACCCCACCCATAAACCCCCAAAACTCTAACTGTCTAAACACCAAACCCTCTAAACTCCGCAACCCCTAAAACCGTAACCCTCTCGGCACCTAACCTGCTAAACCCCTCACCCTCTAAACTCCTACACCACTAATAGCCCAATCCTCTAAACACCTAACACTATAAAGCCCTTTAACCTTAAAACCCTAACCCTCTAAACTCCTAACCCTTGAATCCCCTCAAGCGCTAACACTCTCAACCCCTAAACCCTCGAAGTCTATAAACCACGAAACCCCTTATCCCCGAAACACCCCGAAACTTCTAAGCTCCTAACCCTCTAAACCACTTAACCTATAACAATCGAAACCCATAACACTCTAAACCCCTTTATCCTTAAAACCATCAACCTCTAAACCCCTAAACCTCTAAACCCCTAAACCCATAACCCTATAAACCTCTAAACGGCTCAACTTATAATCCTCTAAATCCCAAACCCTCTAAACGCCTTTACCCATTAAATCAAATCCTTTCTAAACTCCTCACCCTTTGAAACCAGAACCCAAATACCCTGAAACCCCAAACCCCCTAACACTCTAAACCCCTTTACCGTTAAAATCCGAATTCTCAAAAGCCCTAGATCTCTGCACCCCTAACCCTCTAAACACCAACCCTCTAAACCCCTAACCCTTAAAATCCTCAACCCCTAAAACGCTCAACCCCTAAACACCATAACCCTAGAAACCCCCAAAACATCGAAGACGCTTATCCCCTAAAAAACCTCTAAACCCTTAACACGTAACCTTATAAACTCCAAGCCCTCTAAACCACTAACCCTTTAACAATCGAAACCCATAAACCGTCTAAACCTCAGGACACCAAACTCCTTACAATTATAACCCTATAAACCCATAACCTTCTAAACTGTACCCCTCTAAAACCCTAACCCTCTAAGCTAATCACCTTCTAAACCGCTAAACCTCTAAAACATTTTACCCTTAAAACCCTCAGCCTCTAAACCCCTAAACCTCTAAACCACACACCCTCTAAATACCTAACCCTCTAAACCCCTAAACCCATCACCCTGTAAACCTCTAAACCCTTAACTTATAATCCTCTAAATCCCTAACCCTTTAAACCGATTTACCCATAAAACCCTATCCATCTAAACTCCTCACCTTTTGAAACCATAACCCAAATACAACAAAAAATCCCAAACCCCCTAACACTCTATACCCCTTTACTGTTAAAACCATAATTCTATAAACCCCTAGATCTCTCCACCCCTAATCCTTTAAACACGTAACCCTCAAAACCCTTAACCCTTTGTGTGGAGTGTGGTGTGTGGTGGTTGTCACGGGGTAGGTGGGTGCAGGGTGTGTGTGGAGTGTGGTGGGTGGTGGGTGTCACGGAGTGGGTGGGTGCAGGGGGTGTGTGGAGTGTGGTGGCTGGTGGGTGTCACGGGGTGGGTGCAGGGTGTGTGTGGAGTGTGGTTGGTGTCACAGGGTGAGTGGGTGCAGGGTGTGTGGAGTGTGGTGGGTAGTTCGTGTCACGGGGTGGGTGGGTGCAGGGTATGTGGTGGGTGATGGGTGTCACGGGGTGGGTGGGTGCAGGGTGTGTGTGGAGTGTGGTGGGTGGTGGGTGTCATGGGGTGGGTGGGTACAGGGTGTGTGGTGGGTGATGGGTGCCACGGGGTGGGTGGTTGCAGGGTGTGTGGTGAGTGGTGGGTGTCATGGGGTGGGTGAGTGCAGGGTGTGTGGAGTGTGTTGGGTGTCACAGGGTGGGTGGGTGCAGGGTGTGAGTGGATTGTGGTGGGTGGTGGGTGTCAAGGGGGTGGGTGGGTGCAGGGTGTGTGGTGTGTGGTGGGTGTCACGGGGTGGGTGGTTGCAGGGTGTGTGGTGTGTGGAGTGTGGTGGGTGTCACGGGGTGGGTGGGTGCAGGGTGTTTGGAGTGTGGTGTGTGGTGGGTGTCACGGCGTGGGTGGGTACAGGGTGTGTGGAGTGTGGTGGGTGTCACGGGGTGGGTGGGTGCAGGGTGTGTGGTGGGTGATGGGTGTCACGGGGTGGGTGGGTGCAGGGTGTGTGTGGAATGTGGTGGATGGTGGGTGTCACGGGGTGGATGGGTGCAGGGTGTGAGTGGTGTGTGATGGGTGGTTGGTGCCACGGGGTGGGTGGGTGCAGGGTGTGTGTGTGGAGTGTGGTGGGTGGCGGGTGTCACGGGGTGGGTGGGTGCAGGGTGTGTGGTGTGTGGAGTGTGGTGGGTGTCACGGGGTGGGTGGGTGCAGGGTGTGTGGAGTGTGGTGTGTGGTGGGTGTAACGGTGTGGGTGGGTGCAGGGTGTGTGGAGTGTGGTGGGTGTCACGGGGTGGGTGGGTGCAGGGTGTGTGGTGGGTGATGGGTGTCACGGGGTGGGTGGGTGCAGGGTGTGTGTGGAATGTGGTGGATGGTGGGTGTCACGGGGTGGATGGGTGCAGGGTGTGTGTGGTGTGTGATGGGTGGTTGGTGCCACGGGGTGGGTGGGTGCAGGGTGTGTGTGTGGAGTGTGGTGGGTGGCGGGTGTCACGGGGTGGGTGGGTGCAGGGTGTGTGTGTGGAGTGTGGTGGATGGTGGGTGTAACGGGGTGGGTGGGTGCAGGGTGTGTGTGGAGTGTGGTGGGTGGTGGGTGTCACAGTGTGGGTAGGTGCAGGGTGTGTGTGGAGTGTGGCGGGTGTCATGGCGTGGGTGCAGGGTGTGTGTGGAGTGTGGTGGATGGTGGGTGTCACGGGGTGGGTGCAGGGTGTGTGTGGAGTGTGGTGGGTGTCACGGGGTGGGTGGGTACAGGGTGTGTGTGGTAGGTGTGGTGATAGTGGTCATGGATCAGACCGATCAACGACCACCTCCATCTCTACTGTGCGGTGGACCGGCCACCACACAGCAGCACGCGTCGGAGGAGTGAGCGGATGACTCTCCCCATGCGGGCCAGGCCCCCTGGCTTCCTCTTCTCCTGCATCACCATCACTTGATCCTCTTTCCTTGTTTTCTCCTTCTCCTCCACCACCATCTCTTCCACAACGATCTCCTCCACCAGGGTGTCCTCCTCCTGCACCACCAGCTCCTCCACCAGAGTCTCCTCCTCTGGCAAAACCAGCTCCTCCACTAAGGTCTCCTCCTCCTGCAAAACCAGCTCCTCCACCAAGGCCTCCTCCTCCTGCAAAACCAGCTCCTCAACCAAGGTCTCCTCCTCCTGCACCACCAGCTCTTCCACCAGAGTCTCCTCCTCTTGCACCACCAGCTCCTCCACCAGGGTCTCTTCCTCCTGCAACACCAGCTCCTCCACCTGGGTTTCCTCTTCCTCCACAACCTTCAGCCTCCAATCAGAGGCCCAGGCGAGCAAAGAGATTGGGGGCAGCGCCGGCTCCGCTCTGTGAAGATATGCGCACGACATTGTTCCAACTTACTGCTGCAGCAGAGATCGCAGCCATCCCCTCCCCCACCATCGGGGGGGAGGGGGGGAGCTGGCGATGTCACAGTGGATGAAGGGTTACCTACATGGCAAAGATATGGCCACTTCATTATTTGTCCTCACCCAGAAAGCAATTATAAAAATACATCCGTATATAACCGAATGTACAGGTGAGATTTGAACTCTCCGTGTGTTAGTTTGTGGGCGGCAGGGCTGGAACTCACAGCCAAAGAGGGACCTGGGTTTGATGCCCATACTTGGGCCACTTTCTCCATGTGGGAGTTGTGACTTGCCCTGGGCCCCACACCTCTCTATGGACTGCCTTGAAAATTGGTCAGCAGAATGTGGGTTACCGTCGTTCAGCAGCTCCAAAGCACTGGACACGGCCAGGAGTAGCAGTGGTGGTGGCATTGCTGGTGGTGCTGGTGGCCGCGGTCCGGAGCCAGCTGTGATCCAGCGCCTGCGCTGGCGTCATACGAGAATCCGGAACCCATCTGTTGAGAGACGCGTGGGAGACACACGCGCCACACGTAGTGAGAGAAGCGTGGTGAGAGCATTGAAGTTGCTTCCCTTCTCCTACAAGGTCAGGAATGCACGGCAGCAGCGGAAGCAGCAGGAACAGTGGCAATCCTCTGATGCCCAGTAGACTAAAAATGCCCCGAGCATCGCATTGGCCAGCAGCGTCTTGCACGGACCTCTCCATCCTCCACAGAGGGCGATCTTGACACCGGTGGTACTGCACATCGGCAGTCCCACTCAGCTCCACATTTTCCTGGCGATCGGTGGAGAGTGATCGCCGATCAATTGGAGGGGGGGGGGATCCTCATTGGGAGGGGGTGGTGGGTGTGTCTTACCGCAGACAGAAGCTGACGAATTCCACAAACGCCGGGTCGTGGCTTTTGAGCACACTTTCAAGTGGGAAGCTCCCCGGTACCCTTTTCTTGCCTGGGCACAACATCTTCCCTTGACGGTCTGCGGGAGCCATGCACAGCGGGACAGATGCAGTCACCAACCACCACGTCACCTACTTACCCACTTACCGACCCATCCATCAACCTACTCACCCACCCACCCACTCTTCCACCTACACAATCACTCACTCACCTACCCAATCACCGAACCACCTCCCACTCACCCGCCCACCCGCTTACCCACTGACCAATTCGCCCACTTACCCTACAACCTACTTGCCCACACACCGACTTACCCACCCACTCACCCAAGGAATTTAAAATAAAAAGAGGCCATTCCCCCCCCCCTCCCACCAAAAAAATAACAACAGCCGCAGGCCTCTTCTTAAAACTGAATCTGGTCCGTCACTCGCACCACCCTTTAACTCACCAAAAAACTGCCTTCTGTCGGGAGCTGAATTCACCATGTATCGTGGAGGCATTCCCAGAATCTGCACATGGTTGAGACAAAGACAAAGGTCACCCGTGTATCCTCGGCTGACTGTAGGGGCAAGTGCTGTTAGTATAGCGTAACAACAGCAGCAGCGCTTGTTGAGGGCAAGCATTATGGCACACAGAGACAGGGGGTGGTGGGCCACATTGACCCAGGTATTTTACACACTGCACTAGGTACTCATTTAAGGCTGAGTCTAACTAAGGGAGGCCCAGGACCGGTTCAGATAATCATCACTAGTGTGGGCCATGAGCGCAGCATGCTAACCGCTACACTACTGCTCCCCTCACACGTACAAGATGGACACGTGTACACTCATACACAACATACGACGGCCGCTATTCGCCAGATCACTAAGTGGCCACCTCCCCTCCTGCCACCCCCAAAACCCACGACTCCAAGGAAAGAGAGGGGCATCACGAGCGGATGGACGCCCAGTGGGAAATACCTCAATGCAGCGCGGGAGGTAATCTTTGTCACTGTCGGACTGAAATAATTGCCTGCCCGTCGCCAACTCCGCCACCGTGCAACCCAGCGCCCACATGTCTACGCCACAGGTCAAGCTGTAGCCCAAGTGCAGCTCCGGAGCCGAGTATTCCAGAGTCCCACCAACATTCATAGCTGCACACCAATCACAAGAACAACACATATATGTGTTTGTGTACTCACTGTTTCTTAAACAGCATCTTCATCACACACATGAACAGTCACATGTACAGAGATGCAGATACTCACACATATCCACAATCAGACAAACACCCACAAGCAGACGCTCACACACCCAGGAAAGGTCACTCACGTTGACTTTCCACAAAAAAGCTCGTGCCAAAGTCCGTGACCCTCACAGTGCCGGTCACGGTGTCCTTGATGAGAACATTTTCCTGCAGGAGAAGGGGCAGAATGAATTCAAATGCAGAGGTTATGCCGATAACATTCAGCCAGCAGTGGAACGATCACGTACCACCACCTACGCTAAACAGGGGAACTAGACGAGGCGTAGTGCCGTCAACGAGCGTCAGTCAAGTGCAACATTTGATGTTTGTTGACAGCTATTACTGGGGGTTGCCCCTTTCAATTGCATCTAGAAAAGAGATTTGATTTGAGGCTCATGTTCAAAGCACTCTAAGGGACCATCGAAGTAAAGGAGGGCAGCTCTATTGACAACTGATCATGGTTCCTCTGACAGGAGAGTGCATTGAGCTCACAGCTGCAAGAGTGCCCTTTAACGGGTTACGGACCAAAAGCTACACATGAGAGCTCGCGTATTCCATGACGCTATCCACCGCGCGTTTGTCTTCGGAAGTTTTCCATTCGCAGTGTGGAAGCCGACAACGGGCAGCTGTCAGGTCAAAATACACGTTTGGCACACTTAGGAAATAGTCTTTATTTGCTCCAGTTTCTGTCTCCGAAGGACTGGGGCAACGCTGTGATCAACGTTGCCGGTTTTGTCTATGGTGAGTCCCCAATACCGACACGACTCTACACTACAGTTTAATTCATACTGCATTATCTTCACCAGGGGTACAATGACCCTGCCTCCTTCCAGTTAGATGGAAACAGCGAACGCATAGACCTTGTGACTAATGTGGCCGGTTTTCTCCGTGGAACGATTCCCTACTAACAATACGCCTCTGCAACAAAATCATACTGAATGCTGTGTCCACTCACTGGCTTGATGTCCGCGTGAACTATGTTCCTGGAAGAGATGTGGGACAGGAACATGAGGATTCCCCTGGTATAACTTTTCACCATTTCCATGTCCAACCGGAACCCCGATTCTCTCATCACATCATAAAGGCTCTCCCTGTGAGAGAGACAAAAGCAGAAACAACACCAACACAGTGTCAGTGTCATCTCCTTAAATGCTGTGCTGATTCTGCTAACAACAATCTTAATATTGTTCGTGCATGTTCACGACCAATATTCAGAGTCATAGTTCAGTGTAGGTTCAGGTCGTTGGTTTGTCGATGAACCAAATTAGTTGGCTCATTTGCCCACTTGACAACTTGATTTCATTGGCATTTTTGCCAGGTGGTAGAGGGTTATCCATGGGGAGAAGATAACAACTCCGCCTGGTAAGGTCGTGGGGTTTGATCCCGAACCTGACGCATGTACATTTGGAGTTTGCATGTTCTCCCTGTGATCATGTGCATTATTCTGTAGGTCCTCTGGTTTTCCCCTCCACATTTCGAATCGACATGCATTCATAGTATTTGGCTGCTATACATTTCCACGTGATAAGTTACTTTGTTAAGCTATCATTTGTGGGCAGGTCGCTTACAAAAAAATAACTAATAGGTCAGTGGACTTTCCCACGAAAACAAAAAAGTTTGTTTAGTTAATCAGTTAACCACGCTATTAGCGGAGGGAGGGGGAGATGGAACACGCGGTACATACTTCAACAGCTCCAGGACAAGGCAGTGGTGTCCCCTGAAATCAAAGCTGTTTAGGACTTTGATGACGTTGTAATCTTCATTGCTGTCCTCACTCTGAAGTTCCAGAGCTATCTGGAGCTCCATCCTCTGCAATGTTTCTTCCTTGGAGCTGCGCAGAGGAAGTCCACAAATTAATAACTTACACTTGCTTAAGGGTCACCCAGAGGCAAATGCTATTCAGAATTAATAATTAAATATACTTTCACCAGGTCTAACGGCATTGTGAGCTAGAGTAGCGTTCTCGACTCTCATTGGTACCATACGGGGCGCAGGAGCTGGCGTAGGGTACCCAATAGGATTTGAAGGTGAAGAGCCATTCAAATCGGATTGGTCATTCGGGAAAACTAAATGCAAACGCCCGTTAAAACAACGCGTTTTCGTTATAACGTGGTTCTTCAACACTTTTTACACAATGCAGAATGTGTCCGTTGTAACAAGAAACGCGACCATTACAACATGGAACACGCACATTCTAACAAGATACGCACCCATTATAACACGGAATAAGCCCATCATAACGTGGTTTGTGAGTAGTCGACAACAAAATACTTTTTTGAGCTGCACTGTTGAGCGGTATGATACAGTACTCGGAATGATAAAAGTAACGTGACAGCATAGCCTCATTATGAGACCTCCTTTGCCAGTAACAAGATATAGTAATAGGTTTTACCCTTTTAACTGGCACAAAAACTGACACCTTTATTCAAGGCATCATGTTTGCAATAACCACAACACAAGCAGTCAAAATGCAAACAAAAGAGACAACTCTGATAATAATAATATGCACTGTCCTTGAATTTGATTGGTCCACACCCGAGACGGCTTTTCTTAGAGCCTAGTCTCCACTCTTCTGGTCCAACACCAGTGGAGACTAAGCTCTAAGAAAAGCCGTCTCGGGTGTGTTGAGCTCTGTCGTCCCGACAGGTCTGTAACTTTCACCTGAAGACGGCCGCTTGCGTTGTGGCCGAAACGTCGTGAGAAAATTTATTGTATTATTTTATTCTCATTCTACGTGACATTACCGAAAGAACCAAAGAAGGTGTCAGTTTTTGTGCCAGTTAAAAGGGTAAAACCTATTACTATAGCATAGCCTCAGTTATTGGTCTCATCATCTCACAGTGTATGCATACATTGCATCTCGGCAAACTTTATTGTTACATTATTTATGGAGAGATTCTTTTCGCTCAATGCTTTTTCGCTTAACGCGGAACTTTTCATGAATGTATCTACAGCATTAAATGATGACTTACTGTAATGTGGAGGTAATCTTGTAGCAATGGGATGTTTTGGCCGATACCAGTTCACACTGTGTGTGTATGTATTTTAAGCTTTAGAGACGAAAAACCAGAGTACCTAGAAGGAACCGATGCAGAACAGGGGTAGAAGGTACACACTCCACACACGATGGTGCCCGAGTCAGGAGCCGAACCAAGGCCCCCCTTCTCGCTGTGAAGCATGAGTGTCACCACCGCATTGCACGACAATGGACTTAACAACGTCGGCCTCGTGATGGCACGTCTCTGAAGTCTTACCTCGACGGTGACACCAGGATCTTTACAGCTACCAGGGTGTTCCTCTTGTGGTCAAGGCACTGGATCACCTGGCCTTGACCTCCTTCCCCAATCATCTTGAGCACCTCATAGCGGTAGTGGAGGTGATCATGTCGGAACTGAACAAAAGGTATAATCATTTAAACTGACTATTGTTAAAATCACAACGTTTAAGAAGTGCGAATGTAATTTTAACAAAAACATTTGCTTGGAATTATGAAGTTATTTTTAACCATAATTTGGAATGCTCAGATGTCTGCTGGCTGAGTCACCCTTAAAAAGAGCTTCTGAGCTCAATGGGCTTTACTCGGGAAATAAACTTCTGATTCAGATGTGTGCGGGTGAGTGCATTGGTGAGTGGGCGAGTGGGTCGGTGAGTGATTGAGTGGGTGAATGAGTGAGTGAGTCAGCAAGTGAGTGCGTCTGGGGGTGGGTGAGTAAGTGTGTGAGTGGGTGTAATTGTCGAATGCTTTGATACTGTCTGCTGGCGAAGATTCCCTTGAAAAATTGCTTCTTATCTAAAAGGGCTTTACTCGGGATTAAACATTCTGATTTTGAAGCGCGTTGGTGTGTGCCCTGGTTGGTAATTCAGGTGCAATAATAAGAAGCCACAAACCCCGCTACCTCTGGGCCCTGTGACCGCCCCCAAGGCTGTAGTTTTGTGGTGAGCCTCACCAGAATGTAATTACGTTCGTCGTCATCATATCCATGCCTGTTGCATCCCTTGGGTTTGTTGTCGAGCGCAAAGTACCACACTTCTTGCATGGCTGCGAGCTCCAGCTTTTCGCGGTCGGTCAAGTGAGGGCCAAAGTGAGCCAGGATTTCTGTAGGCACGAGGAGAATAACAACAACAGGTGTGTGAACCAAAATTTTGAGCAATTTATAGGGTAAATATTTCAGGATTGGGATGTTTTTGCCAATCCCAGCTATGTATGTTGAAATTCTTTTGCACCGCATGTAGCCAATGGTGCTAATCAACAGTGTGGGGGAAGGTTAATAAACTAACCACGCAAATAGGTTCCACACATCTGTTAGAACCTTTAACAGACTGCGAGACAAGAAGGCTCACATGATCGAGTCACTCACCTTTCTGAAGAGATGCCGCGACAACAAGATAATACCGACCACATTTAAACTCACATCTGCTTCTGTCACTTAACCCAACTCTAAACGGATCTTATTCAGAGCTAGCCTTCCTCTAATCTCAGAGAGGATAAGAATACTCCGGCTTGAACTTGATAATTTAGACAAATGTCTCCTACAATCACACTTAACATTAACAGATAAAAAGTCATAATCTTAGTTTTTTCGGTAAAGTCACGTTGAAGGGAAACAACAAAATAATAAAATATATATAAAACAATAAAAAAATTCTCACGACGTTTCGACCATAACTCAAACGGTCGTCTTCAGGTGTGTTGGTTTGCATAAATTTATTTTTAAACGGCGCATTTATTTATTTATAAAAAACGTTAGCGCCATGCGCAACGATTTGGCAGTTTATTTAGGACTAGTCCATCTATATTCTGAAAAGAGGAGGGGGGAGACGAATTTTTTTTTATTTTTTTTTATTTTTTATAATGTATGCTGTCTGAAAGCCACTGTAAGCGTGAACAATCAATTAAGACCTGAAATGGTTTATCAAATCTTTCCAATGATTGCTAAGATAGAATCCATCTTCTCGGTTGAAATTGTCTCTGTGCTTGTATATGTGGATAGCCTCATGAACGAATCTCTCATGGAAGCCAGATGGCTTACAAAGAACCTCTGTCTTGGAAAAGTCAATGTCATGTGAGCCTACTGAATTATAACAATGATCTGTCACGGCCGAGGTGTTGGTCCAACACACCTGAAGATGACCGTTTGAGTTATGGTCGAAACGTCGTGAGAATTTTTTTATTGTTTTATATATATTTTATTATTTTGTTGTTTCCCTTCAACGTGACTTTACCGAAAAAACTAAGAATATGAATTACTGCAGTCACGAAAGCTTTAAATCAAAAGATAAAATGTCCGCATCTGATTGGAACCTTGTAGATAACATGACTGCTTCTTCTGCCACAACAATGTCTTCCAAATGCAAGGTTAACCTTATTGCTAAATTCAATAACTTGTCAAAAAAGAAACCAGATCCACACATAAAAAAGACTGCTATTAATCAGAGTAACAGCACAATCTCCGATAGCCTAAAATCGGTACTAGCTAGAGGGCTGAATTTTGCTGTCACCCTCAAACACATCCCAGTGGATGATATAAAAACCCAGGTAGATGTAGCCCTCAAAGGCTTGGGACACATCCCGACAGACGTGGCAAGATTTAAAATTGCCACCATCTTTAAAAATGCTAAGAATCCTATTAATAACATCAGCAAGGACGAGCGCTCTGAATTCACCAAATTAAAAAATAGAGAGGACAAAGTCATCCTCTCAGCCGACAAGGGCAATGCTACTGTCATCATGGATAAAACCACATTCAGCAACATAATCCAGGACCTTCTTAATGATAGCAATTACACCAAAATCAACAAAGATCCGACCAACTGCCTGGCTATAAAAACAAACAATATCATTACCAATTCGACTTCTCTAATCGAACCATTCAAGCAGTTCTCCCTAAAACCTTCTGCTAATAGACCACCCAGATTATATGGTCTTCCAAAAATCCATAAAGAAGATACTCCACTTCGACCCATCGTTTCCACTATCAACTCACCTCCCTACAAACTGGCCCAATTTCTGTCTGAGACCTTGCTTCCATTCACGGGCAAGACTACCTCAGCAGTATGAAACTCAGCTCACTTTATCTCTCTAATCAAAGGCATTTCACTGTCCCCAGATGATTTGCTCGTCAGCTTTGATGTAGTCTCTCTGTTCACCAAGGTTCCTGTACCTGACACCTTAGCAATAATTGAAGACTTGGTCCAACATGGACCAACTTTGGTTAGGAACTGCCTTACTAACATTTACTCTTTGTTTTTTTCGGTAAAGTCACATATGGATAAAATAAATGACGACGTTTCGATCGCAACACAAGCGGTCGTCCTCAGGCGGAAAAAAAATCATGCAGCAGTAGAAACGCTGAACCGGCACTTACTTCACCAGGAATGGTACTTTCTACAAACAAAATCAAGGTACCCACATGGGTCCCCCCTTATCACCAGTGATAGCGAATGTTTTCATGGAGAAATTTGAAACTGATGTCATCCAGACATGCACCCAACGTCCTTCCTTGTGGAAGAGATACATAGATCACACTTTCGTCATTTGGCCACATGGCCTGCCAACATTGAATCAATTTCTCAACAACATAAATTCCATACACCCATCCATCAAATTCACCATGGAAGTGGAGAAGGATGGTAAGCTACTAATTCCTGGATGTTTTGTTTGAGAAGAGACCTATCTAAAACCTAATTCCCACCACCATCCGGCGCAGAAGAATTCCCTCATCAAACCACTACACCATAGGGCCACTGCATTTGCAACCAACACCACCAAGCCAGTGAACTGGAACACGTACACCAGACTCTTAAGATGAATGGGTACTGGGACAGCATTATTCGCAAAGCTGTTTCTCCAACCATGTAGAAACAATCCACTGAGACGCCTATCAAAACCATCACTTTACCATACATAGCAGGTGTTACCAAAAATATTTCCAAAATCTTAAACAAACACAAGATCCAAGTCTGATTCAATACAGTACACAAAATCCGTGATCTAATCCGATCCTGACATGCAATATCCTGGAGTCGACAAACTGAGTTTTACCTGCGGTAGCAGTTACATTGGGAAAATGAATTGACATGTCACGGACCGTGTTAGCGAACACAAGGCAGATCTGAAACATCGCAGAACCAATACCTCTGCCGTGTCTGACCATTGTTATAACGCTGTGGGCTCGCGTGATATTGTTTTTTTCCGAGACCAAGGTACTCTGCAAACCTTCAGGTAACTATCAAAGGTTTTTTCATGAAGCCATACAGATATACAAACATAGACATAACTTCAACCGAGAAGATGGATACAAATTGAGCAATCATTCGATGGATGTTATTAACTAGGTAAAGCCTTAACTGGTTGTGGTTGTTTCCATCACACGCGCCAGGTACTGGTAGATTTTTCAGATTTACTTTCCCACCATGTCCCATACTCAGCTTACCACTTCTACCTCCGCCTACGTCCCCCCCAGCCTCACTTCTTCTCCCCCTAGCGCTCACGCAGCTCCCCTCTCTCTCCCCCGCTTGCTCCTCCCCCCTTTCTTACCGATAACCTCTTGCCACAGCAGCTCTCTCACCTACTTCAGCATTTTATCATTGCTGTGGTTGTTCCACCTGATGAAGATTGATTGTGTTGCGATAGAAACGTCGTGATTTGTTTTATTTTATTTCTACCTACGTGACATTACCGATAGAGCGAATGAGTATAGATATTAGTTGTCAAACTTGATGATTTAAACGCGGATAGCTTCAGTGGTTTCCTAATATTGGAAGAGCATTCAAGATGGCCGCAGAAGCAATTCTGAAAGCGTTTGATGTTGTTTCAGTACTGAGGCCAGAGCACAGATAATTATCCCCATGCAACATGGCCACCATGAAGTCCCCCATGTAACATGGCAACCATGATGCAGTCTCTAATGCAACATGATTACCATATTCTTGGTTCTTTCGGTAAAGTCACGTAGAAGGGAAACAATAAAATAATGCAATTCTCACGACGTTTCGACTGCAACACAAGCAATCATCATCAGGTGTGAAAACCACGGCAAGAAAATTTCAATTTTTCTTGCTGTGGTTCTTGCTGTGGTTTTCACACCTGATGATGATTACTTGTGTTGCAGTCGAAACGTCGTGAGATTTTTATTGTTTTATATTTTTATAATTTTATTGTTGCCCTTCTACGTGATTTTACCGAAAGAACCAAGAATATGAATCCCTGCAGCCACGAAAGCTTTAAATCAAAACATGATTACCATTAAGTCCCCCATGTAGCATTGCTATCTTGACATCACCCATACAATCACCATAAAATCTCTCATACACCAAAGGCACTGTGACGTCCCCCATGCAACATGGCCATCATGATGTCCCACTATTTACCGTGGCCACTGTGACGTCCCTCATTACTGTTCTTACCTTTCGGCGATTTGCTACAGATGGAGCCGGTGCCGTCTGAGGACAGCGCACTCCACGTGGTGCAAGACGTGTCGTTACTCCGAGCCTCTCCAGCTCGGCTCATCTACACACACACAAAGACAAAGGTCCACCACATAGGCTTGATTAAGATGTTGGAGCAAGTGCAGAAGGCGAGCACTGAGCCAGCATCTCTGAGATCCTGGGCTCCACATTCAGGAGGGTCCTGCCGAGATGTTGTCGTTTCTCAGCATTGGAATATTTGGCCAATATCAGATGCCATGCTTGGATTAACAATGAAAGATGCGTGGATTTTGAGGTCACACGCAGGGATTGTTCAAATTGTTAAAGAGTGATTGGGGATCGGGCATGACGAGCCATGGCAAGGAGGGACAACAATGGCTGATAGTGAAGAATAATAACGGAGCGGCAGCCAAGGAAGGAAACACATCGGAGAGGAGAGCCACCAGAGAGATGGTGCGACAAAATCGGCGCTTGGCGGATTATTCCATCACAGCATTTGAGGGGTAGCAAGGTCTCAGGGAGGAAGGCATTCTCATTCATCAGTGGATAGATAATAGTGCTGTAAATGCTCACGCGTAGACAGGCAGGCACACCAACAGGATCTCGGAGACACACTCTGATAGACATACACATACTCAGGCGGACAAGGAGAAGCACATCCAGGTATACAGGTAGGTGACAGGTAGGCACAAGTCGAGGGGAAAACACACGTCCACCCATATTTTACCACACGAGTTGAAGAGCCACACGTACCTCCATGGCAGCAACTTGCAGAGTAGGGTGCTCAGAGCTCACTGCGTTTCTCGCACGGTCCGGGTCTCTGCGTGGAGAGCGGGAGACGCAGGTGAGGGTCACACAAAACCGATGGTGTGCGACAATACTCATGTCTAAACACGCGTCATGTCACAATGCGGACTCTCATCATCAACACGGACTCACATCATCATCATCACAGACTCACAACCTCACCACTCACCCACAACACGAAACACAACAAAAACAACAAAGACCGCCATTTGCCACTAAGCAGCAGCAAATGCCAGGCCAGGTGCACTTTGAGACCACGTGAAATGCTGAAGGCTCACTGACAGGTCACAGGTCAGACCCAGGTGCCAAGAGTTGACTGACTGAGATGACTGTGCCAACGTGCTACATTTCAGCCGCCCAGGTCAAAGGTCGTTGTTGTGAGCGTCGCTCCTTTGTTCGGACACCAGCAACACCGCGACAAACACCACCACTAGCACCACCACTAACACCACTACTAACACCACCACCACTAACAAAGACAGATCCCCCGTATAGCCTGAATATACTGTAGGGGCAATTTCTGCTAGCGAGCACCTATAAAGGTCGGCATGGCACACGAGGGGGTGGGTGGCTAACACCACGCCTGGCCGCCTTTGTCTCCCTAGCGGCGATGTTTACACATCGTACCAGGTATTCATTTGAGGCTGAGTCTACCTAGGGGAGGCCCAGGACCAGTTCAGATAATCGTTGCTGGTGTTGGCCGTGAGCGGAAATCGAACCCGGGTCGCCAGGTTTGTAGCGCAGCACGTTAACCGCTACACTACCACTCCCCTCAACTAACACCACAACTAACACCAGCACTAACACCACTCCTAACACCACCACTAACACTACGAACCCTAAAAACACCACCACCAACATCAACTCCACCACCACCAACACCACCACCACTAACACCACTAACACTACCACCAATAATACCACCATCACTAACACGACCACCACTAATACCACCAACACCACCATCACTAACACCAGCAACAATACCTCGAACAACCACCACCACTAACACCACCATCACTAACACCAACACCACCATTATTAAGACCACAAACACCACCACTAACACCACCATCACTAACACCACCACCACTAATACCACCAACGTTAACACCACCACTCCTCCTGCTAATACAGGACACCAAAGACAACGATCCTCATAGAGCCTTAACAGGCTGTAGGGGCAAGTGCTGTTAGCCAGCAGTACGTATGAAGGCCGGCACGGTAAACGAAGGGGTGGGTGGTTAGCACCACGCCCGACCGCCTTTGTCTCCCCAGTGGCGATGTTTACGCATCGCACCAGGTACTCATTTGAGACCGGGTCACTGCTACACACAGACTCACACAGACCCACACACACGTACACAGACTCACACAGAGAGACTCACACAGAGAGACTCACTTAGAGAGACTCACACACAGACTCACATAGAAAGACTCACACCACCACCGCCACCACTCACCCACAGCTCGGTTCCACGCCTAACGGCCAAACTGCCAGGCGAAGCACGTGGCGCGAGACGCGGCGTGGTGTAATAGCCATTAGCTCCTCCCCCTCACCTAAGCTCCTCCCCCATGCTCCCTCTTTCCCCCCCTGCCCCTCCCCCTTCACAACCCCCCCCCCAAGCATCCCCCCCCTCGCGACCCCCCTTGCCCCCCTGGCAACCCCCGCCCATGCTCCCCCTCAACCCCCCCCCTCACGCCCCCATTGCCCACCCCCCTCCCCCCGCTGCTACTTCCGGTCAGGCAGGGGGCGAGTGGAGGCGGCGCGCGCTGTGGATTGTGGGTGGCGAGCAGCTGATTTGGATTCCCGCTCACGGCCACCGTCAGTGGGTCGCGAAATCTTCTGAAGCGGCGGCTCGTTGGGCCTCCTCTACGTCGACTCAGCCTGAAGGTCAGAACCTCGCGCGGTGTGTCCACGTCAGCAGTGGCGGCGGCGGCGGTGGGGGGAGACAGAGGAGGAGGCGCCTGGCCCACAGCCGTCACGTCCTAGACGCCTGCTGAGTTCACGGCGCTGCTTCAAGCAGAGCCCGGCCCTGCTGCTGCTGATGATGAGGCGCTGACGGTGGAAACCGGCCCCAGAGTGGCCCTCGTGTTGAGCCATAGCTGATGAGAGGCACTCCCAGACTGCCGTGTGTTTTTATCCCTGGAGGGACGGGTTTGTTGTGGAGGCGAATCGCCTGCTGCTGGAAAAAGGCATCCACTAGAGGCCGCTATATAGAGGTATTTGGTCTACTCTTCCACGCTGGTCCGGACGTGTTGGAGCAAAGTGGCCATGCCCGCACTTTACCCCACCACACGCAGGGCGTTAGCTCGCTGGATTTGCAATGCAGAGGTGCAGGTTAGATTTCATTCCCACTCACACCCACCGACACTCACTCAGCCACCCACTCAGCCACTCTCTGGGCATCTATGAAAAAGAGCTTCATAGCTCATCGGATTCCTCCAGCAAAAACATACTGATTCTCACCCACCCACTCAGCCATTCACCCACCCACTCTGGCACTCATCCACTCACCAATTCACTCAGCCACCCACTCAGCCACCCACTCTCTCACCCACTTCGTCACCGGTCACCCACTGCCACCCACCCACTTGGTCACCGGTCACCCACTGCCACCCACCCACTTAGTCACCGGTCACCCACTGCCACCGGTCACTCACTCTGCCACCCACCCACTCTCTCACCAACCCACCGACTCTCTTGCCAACCCACCGACTCTCTCGCCAACCCATCCACTCACCCACAGGGAGACACAAGGAGACAAGGGGACCCACATGGTGTGAGAGTGTATCAGCATCATTGTGGTTGTTGTGGTGGTTATGTTGGTTGTTATGGTTGTGGTGGTTATGGTTATATTTGTGGCAGTAGTGTTTATACTTGTGGTTATGTAGCTGGTGGTTATGATTATATTTGTGGTTACGGCGATTATGGTCGCAGTGATTGTGATTATATTTGTTGTGGTTATAACCCGCGATGTATTTCGTCGAGGATGGATGCCGCCGCGTGCAGGAGTTGGGCGAGGCGGGAGTGAGCCACCTGAAGCGCCCTCTCCGACGGTGGTGAGCCGCCGGGCGGCCGGGCAGTGAGCAGCTCGGCCGGCGTCGCTTCTCCTCCCCCTTCCGGGGCTGCCAACCCCAGTGGTGTTGAGTCGTCCTCCTCTTCCACTGGAGCCCTGGTACGAGTTTTTCTTCGCGTCTCCATTATAGCGATTCATCTTACTATTTGGCTACTTCTGACGCCAGTTGTAGTGGGTGGAACGGAGAGCGAGACTTCTTACCGAAAGAACCAAAGAGTATGAACTTATATGGTTTATTTAATCTATTTTTAGTGGTTTGCTACCATTCCCTTTGCACTCCTATCGTTTTTGTATTGTTTGTTGTGACGTTATGACCCCGTGCCCTCTACTGGCACATCTTTGATCAAAGAGCTTTATAGCTCATTGGATTCCTCCAGCACAGAATCAATACCGATTCTGATGAGACCGGAACGAACACGTTTGAATCGAATCGCGTACTTCGCTTTACTAAAATAGTTGTGGAATCGATTCTTGTGGAATCTGTTCTCGTGGAATCGAATCATCGATATTAATTACAGAGATTCACCATCGATATTAATTACAGACATTAATCAACGACGTCGCTAGGAGTATCGTGGTGCCGCTCTGCAAACCTTCGGGCTACTATCAAAGGTTTGTTCATCAAGCCATCCAGATATATAAACACAGACATAACTTCAACCGAGAAGATGGATACAAATTGAGTAATCATTGGAAGAATGTTATTAACCAGGTAAAACCTTAACTGCTTTATGGTGTTGCCTTAACTTTCCGCATCTCTAATTTCTTAAGCTTCCCACTCCCAGCCCCGCTCTCTTCAGCACTCCCCTCATACCCCCCCTCTCTATCTCTCCTCCCTGATCCTCCCCCCTTCTCTTACCTATATAGTCTCTTGTTTACAGCAGCTCTTTTGCCCACGTCGGCAATTGTTTCTTGCTGTGGTTTGTCCCACCTGATGATGGACGCTTGTGTTGTGCCCGAAACGTCGTGATTTAATTTATTTTATATTTTATGCCTATGTGACTTTACCGAAAGAACCAAAGAGTATAGCCCAAGAGAGTTTGTGTAGGTTGGAGCGGTAGTGTAGCACAGTAGGGGGCACAGGTGGTGCATCGGCCAGTCATCTCAGTCAAGCAACCAATGGCAACCTGGGTCTGTCTGTCTGTGACCTCCTGCTGCCAGCGGGCGTTCGACGCTTCATGTGGCCTTAACCTGCACGTAGCCTGGCACGAGCGCCGTGGTGACATCTCCACCACTTCGTGGCGAATGGCGGTTGTTGTTTATGGTCGTCTCGCGATTAGCACTACGCTGCACTACTAACCCAGCGACCCGAGTTCAATTCCCGCTCACGGCCAACACTGGTGACGATTCCGTTCCTGGGCCTCCCCTTGGTCAACTCAGCCTCAAATGAGTACCTGATGCGTTGTGTAAACATCGCCACTGGGGAAATTAAGGCGGCCGGATGTGGTGCTGGCCACCTACCCCCCTTCGTGTATCAAAGGTGCTGCTCGTTAACAGCACTTGCACCCGACAGTCCTGTCGAAGGCTACATGGGGGATCTTTGTCTTTGTTTGGTGGTGCAGCTGAGGAGGCGCAACTGCACGGCGAGTACCTCTACCGCAAGGCGCAGGAGGCCAAGAAGGTCCTCGTAGAGGAGAAGGCGCAGCTCAAGAGGGCGCTCGATGGTAACGGGCGGCGAGACGGATCTAGAGATGGGGTCGCGACGACAAGACGGACGAGAGACAGCGAGACAGACTAGAGACGTTGAGACACGCAAGACAGACTAGAGACGGATCTAGAGACAATGAGACACGCAAGACGGACTAAGATGGGACAAGACGGTCTGACAATACAGGCGAGAAGACAACCGCACGTTGGAAAGCGTTTCCGAATGAATCCATGCGTGCGCATGATTTTTCTTCCTTGTTAATTCTCCCCTGCCCGCCCCCCACCCACTGCCCCCTGTCCCCCTGACCTCGTCACCGAAGAAAACCTGGTGCTGCCTACGGACCTGCGGTGGGAGGCGCTTGAACTCCAGAAGGCCGTGGAGTTCGACCAGGGAGGGGAGGGTGATCTCACATCCCTCACCATCACGTCTCCTCGCATCTCTCTCTCTCTTCCTTCTCGCGAGACTCCCGAGGCAGAGGGATAAGCGTCGCGCGTCTCCGCCCGCTAGACACGCCGAGTCGGCGCGCATCCCCGGCTCGCCGTCGGTCCTTCCTGCCAAGCGGTGGCACCGTGTTTTGCCGCGGAGGTTCGCGGTTCGAGAACGGCGGGCCCTCAACCCCCCCCCCCCACCGGTTTAATGGGTTTAATGCCGCAGTTGCGTTGACCGTAAATACTGCACGGCGATTGCTTCCCAAGTGGACTTTGAAAAATCCCGTGGCGTGAACGTGGAAAAAGAGTCGGCCGTGTGTGTGTGATGGCTGGCGTAAATTTTTGTGGAATGTCAAATGAAGGCCGTGGTCACCACATAACGTGTGCTTCTGGAGCAGTCTTCCTTCTGGAGCGGTCTTCCTTACAATATTAGGAAGCCACTGGAGCTTTGCACTTTTAAATCATCGTCTAGATTGACAAACTCATTTCTTGAGAACTACTTTTTGTGGTTAGTTTGTCACACTTCCGATTACCACGGTTGGCTACGTGCTGTAACAAAGAGGTTTAACATGCACTGACGCACTCATTCACTCACTCATCATTTTACTCAATTTACCCACTCACCTGCCATATCACCCACCCACTCTTGCAATTGGGACTCATCCAGGTCTCATTATTGCTCAGCTCGCTACACAAAATCAACGCGATCACTGCAGAGTGATATTCTCAACCATTCCTGGTCGCTCCTTCCATCCATCCACCCACACACACACCTTCACTCACCTGCACGGTGAAGTATGGCAAATGATAACCTACCCTCTCCGTCCCCCCTGCCCCATCTACCACCTCTTTCTATCCACCCCCCCCCCCGTGTCAGTAGGAGTGAGCAGCCACATGGATGACGAGTACCGCTGAGCCGGCGTGAAGGACCCACACATCATGGCGACGACCTCACGCGACCCCAGCTCCCTCCTCAAGCAGTTCATCAAGGTGCGGGCACGGGGTCACAGGGGCTACAGGGTTTGGGGTCACACGAGGAATGTGGGTCCTCGTGTATTGCATGTGTACAAGCGCGCAAAGACAGAGGTCCCCCATATAGCCTTAACAGGTTTTTGGGACAGGTGCTGTTTGCGAGGGTGTAGGTGGCTAGCACCACAACTGGCCACCTTTATCTCTCTGGTAATGATGTTTAAACACCGCACTAGGTACTCGTTTGAGGCTGAGTTGATCTAGGGGAGGCCCAGGACCAGTTCAGATAATCGCCACTGGTGTTGGCCATGAACGGAAATAAACCTCGGGTCACTAGGTTTGTGGGGCAGCATGCTAACTGCTAAATTACCGCACACACACACACGTGTTCTCTATCGGCTTTAGAATCAGTTCCTTGCACCTCACACGAGTCGTGTCGACCAATCATCGGGCTTGTGCAGTGTGAGACAACTCGCATCCGTTGAGTTAACCAGAAGAAATCTGGTTGTTGATGAAAGGTGGAGGCTTTGTGGGGGGGGGGGGGGGGTCGTAAGTGGTGGAGCGTTGGACACTTTGGTTTGGTGCATGCAGCTTTTGTCAACTTCATTCCTCGCGATTCAGTCCGCCTTTTCGCGATGACCGATCCCTTCCATTCATCGAAAATGTATCTACTGTAGCACTACGCACGGTCGGTGGTCACGGAAAGATGTACCATTGGGGGCGCCACTGTGGCGAGATGTTAACTCCCTCACCTGGTATACAGGAGGTCGCAGGTTCAATCCTGACCCTGATGCCTGCTGTATATTTGGAGTTGCGTGCCTCTTTCCGAGGAGTCGCGTGGATTTCTCTCCAGGTCCTCCGGTTTTTCCCTCCGCATTTAGAATCAACGTCCGTTTAAGAGTATTTGGCTGCTATAAATTTCCACATGGCGATAAGCCACTTAGTTGAGCTATGATTTGTGGCCAGGTCGCTTCTGGAAAAGAGCTGCATAGCTCAGTGGGCCTTACCTGGTAAAATAAAAATAGTAAAGTTTTTCCAATGGTGCATCCCAGTTGTGCCAACACGGGGTTTGGCGACCCCGTATACCGGCATGGCTCGGCTCGGCTTCCGCAATGGAAAAAACAAACAACACAACCCGAGTCGGATACAGTGGGGGGGCGGGGAAGTGGGGGGGGCGAAAGCAGCGTGGCCGGGACGGACGCCGGTGGGAAGAGCGGACTCGGCGTGTGACCGCTTGCTGTCATGTTACCACACCACCACCACCCTCCCACCACCACCGCAGGAGATGAAGCTGATCCTGCCGAACGCTCAGCCGATGAACCACGGAGGCCACAAGCTGCAGGCGCTGGTGTGGGCGTGCTGCGTCAACGCCGTCAACGACTTCATTGTCCTGCATGAGCACCGCGGTATGCCAGGCACGCGCACGCACCGCAGTCGACAAAGCTCCCCCGTGTAGCCTTTAACAGGCTGTCAGGGCAAATGCTGTTTGTCGAGCGACCTACGAAGGCCGGCAGGGCACACGGCGGGGTGGGTGGTGTGGTCATTACCGCATCTGGCCCCTTTTGTCTCCCCACTGTCGATGCTTGGACACACCGGAAATCGAAGTCAGGTCACCGGATTTGTAGTGTAATGAGATAGCTACTCCGCTCCCGCTCCCCGGTGTGATGCATGGTGTGACGTGTGTGATGCGGTGCAACAGACGGGGATGGAGGTGTATTTAGCTGTGCGTACGATGTGCGGTGTGTAGTATGACGCTGCAGACATGGAATTGTGGTGTTTTAACTGTGTATGTGGTGTGATGTGGTATGATGCCGCAGATGGAAGGGCAGTCTGTTTAACTCTCCAGTACAGTCTGTGTGACACCTGTGGTGTGTCTAACTTTCCGGCATGCTGTTCATGTGACACGTGGTACGATGCCACGGTGTACTTGACACTCTCGAGCGTGGTGATGCGGCACGACATCCGGACGTGGACATGATGTCCGAGGCATTCCAACACCTCGTGATGCACAACTTCACGTCGCGACTCGGAAAGAGGGTGCGTGCGGGCACCGTGCCAGTCTCACCCACATCTTCCTCCCCCATCCCCAAAGCACAAAGATCCCTCGTATAGGCTATAACCCTTTCTCATTTCCATGATGTACATATACGTCGTCGAAACGGAACCGTAAGAAAAACTCAAGTACGTCTTCTGACCTGAAGACATACCTTTTGCTCCCATAAGACTATGCGGGAGGGCGTGTGGCACAGTTTTGTTCCATAGAGTGCCGGTCGTGTCACTACGGTTCTCTGCGGTGAGGGCAACGCCTTTTAAAAACAGCAGCGCTACGCCTCTATAAATAAAATTAACGCCGAGCCGCTCGCGCGTACCGAGATTCAGCGGTGAACGTGACACCTACCACCCGGCAACTTGCAGATGTCTCGGAATGGGAAAGAGTGAGCAGACTTTTGGGCCAGGTGCTGTGTGTCCGCCTGTATATTCGGAGTTTGCATGTTCTCCTCCTGGTCACTTTGATTTTTCTCCGGGTCCTCCGGGTTTTTCCCTACACATTTAGAAACTTGAATTTCGAGTATTTTGCTGCTATACATTTTTATGTGAAAAAGAGCTACATAGCTCAGTGGTAAAATAAAAATAGTTTCGTTTTACTTTAGTTTTCGAGCAACAGCACAGAGTTTTTATTTAACGCCATCTCTGAAGCTGAAGGCGCGTAATGTTGTTCATTTGCTAATGCATCCGCAGTTTTAAACAGTGTGGCCGCTGGCCTCTAACTGGCAAACGTCTGCGAGGACACGTAATGAGAGTCCAGCGCCGTCCGTGTGACTTGCCGCCACCCCTCCCGTGACTTCTGTGCCCCCCTTCCCCCCTCCCAACAGGCACAACGTCTACAAGCGCGACGGCAAGGACATCGAGTTGAAGGAGGTGGGACCGTGATTCGAGATGGAGCGTAAGTCTGCCTGACACATTGTTACTCGTCTCCACTTTACACCCCTGCAGAGGCGGTGGAAATTCCACATTCCTTGTGGACTTCCCTACGAAGTGGTTGTAAATTTTATCGACCCCTGAGAGGATGATGGGCTGAATGTAAGAGTCTAGCCTCGGGCTAGGTGGCCCGCGGGTGACTTGTAGAGCGGATCGGAACTTGAGTCAGTGGGGTCGCTGCTCTGGTCGCATTCGCTGTACCGTGACCCGACTCGCATTCCCCCACCCCGGATGCGATGTGTAAATTCAAAGATGATCGGACGTAATGCTGGCCACCCACACCCACCCCTTGGTGTGCCGTGCTGGCTTTCCTACATGCTAACACACGAACAGCGCTTTTCCCACGCCGTCTGTTAAAGGCTGCATGGGGGGGATCTTTGCTTTTGTGTGTCGCGCAGTCTATGAGATTAAACTGGGCACGCTGGACAACGCGGCCACCGCCGAGGTGGAGTGGCCTTGGCGACCGTACATGAACACGGCGAAGAAGAGGAAGTTCCTGAGCGTGGAGTGAGGGAGGGGAGCGACTTCCCCCCCCCCCCATGGGCCTGGGGGGAGGGGCATTGGGGGGGGGGGGTTTGTCCCTGGAAAGCCGGAGTTGGAGTCGAACCTCGCGGCGCTCTCCGCCGAGGCTCGAGACGTTGAGGAGAGGTCGCCGCGTGGATAGGGCAGTGCGTGAATCGCTGTTCCAACCGTCGTCACACACGTGCATCATACGCGTCACACACACATTGCGGATGTACATTTATCAAACACAAACATGCACATCGTCGCATGCGTCGCACACAGAAGCACACAATTGCACAAAAAGACAAAGGTACTCCGTATCGCCGTTAACAGATTGCTGGGGCAAGTGCTGTTAACGGGTAGCACCTATGATGGCCGGCATGGCACAGAAGTGGTTGTGTGGCCAGCCCCACGTCTGGCTGCCTTTGTCCTCCCCAGTTTTGCGATGTTATACACACCCCACACCATGTACTCAGATGGCTGAGTTCGTAGTGCGCTAACTGCTGCACCACCGCTCCCCAAACGGTGTACATACACGCGTACACAAAACGAAACATTAACATTTATTTAAGTAACAAAAAAGAAAATACCAAGTCAGGCAGATGGAGAAAGTGGCGTGTCGCCGTGCACAGCACCGCTCTCGTAGCTACTCACCTAGGGTGGGAGCTCTTGGCTTCAATGCCACCCGGGATGTTTAGATGTGAAAACCTGCCATAAATAATATTTTTGGGAAGTCACAAGCGCCTTAAGTTGCATCTCATCTCGACCATTTTAATGGGCACCCCCCCCCTGTAGCTGTCCCCCTGTGGCACAAAATAAACTAACAAAACTAATCTCTTTTTATTTTACCAGGTAAGGCCCACTCAGCTGTATAGCTCTCTTTCAGGAACGACCGGGCCACAAATGAAAGCGCTATAAAGTGGCTTGTCACGCAGAAATATATAGCAGCCAAATACTTTTAAACGCATGTTTCTAAATGTGGAGGGAAAAACCGAA
The DNA here is from genome assembly GCF_048934315.1 of Petromyzon marinus. Classification (NCBI taxonomy): domain Eukaryota; kingdom Metazoa; phylum Chordata; class Hyperoartia; order Petromyzontiformes; family Petromyzontidae; genus Petromyzon; species Petromyzon marinus. Next base: position 825,663 of record NW_027423688.1, on the reverse strand, counting down.
GGACCCAGAGAAAAATCCACGCGGTCACGGGGAGAACATGCAAACTCCAGATATACAGGCGTCGGGATTTAACCCACGACCTCTATACCAGGCGAGGCCCCAAGGTGAATCAGCACTTGGCCTGCGAGCGGGTATTATTAGTCTGTCAGTAGGGGGTAATGATTCCGGATTTCAGTCTCAATTGAAACTGAAATCTGGAACACTTTTGTCATATTTTGCTCGTATAAGTGTGTTCATAAAATACAAGTTTGGTCATTGAGAGAGTTATAAATGTCCTATACGCATTTCATGTTTATTGTGTTTATTGTATTTAATGTATGAAGAAAATACAATTTTGTATATGCTACAGTATGTTTCACACGTTATTCAGTGACACTGCATATGACGGGCAATGTTTGGGGCAATCGGCCTTCAACATGGAAAATACATAGAGGCCACATGACCCGTGGCCACCGCCACTTCAACCGTGGCCCCACCACTTCAACCGTGGCCCCATTGGCACGTTGATGTGTGGCTCTGCCTTCACCTGTGGTGAGAATGAGACCAGAAAAATTACAGGAGGCCGACTCCATATGAGTCCGTCACGCTCTGGATCTCGCTAATGGGACGTCGGATGAAAATAAAACATGGAAGCGACAAGTTTCTTCTCTGGCGAGGACATTCCCACAAGATTGCCACCTTTCCCAATTAATGGAATTTGCCCCAACATCACCCTGATCCAAACCAGCGGGAGCTGAAATCTTCCAGAAGGTTCAGGATTTATTGGTACAATCGTTCGGATGTTGGTGTCCGCATGGACTTGCATTTAAAACCCCCGGTCCGCTTGACGTCTTTTAAACAATACCTGTGGTCGGGTCCGCTCCCCCACCTTTCTATCCCCTGCTTTTTTTTTTATAACCGGTGTAGTATATGTTGACGGTGTGTGCGTGTATCACAACGCGATGTAACCGGGCCCTCGAATTGCCTCAAGAAATGAATAAACAACACCTGTCGCTTTGCTGTTGTGATGTCACCACGAGGCGCCGAATGACGGTGGGACGGCGTCGTCGCACTCGTCGAGTGGACAAGGGCTCCGTGAAATGACGGTGCGGATTGCGCCAAGCGTATAGAGGTCGCCGATTGCACGCCGCTGTGGCTCAAACCCTCGTGGGTCCACCTCAAAGTTCCTGTGCCCATTTGAACCTCATTGCCTGCGTTGATGCTGCTGCTGCCATGGAAGAACACACGTGGCGCCCTCTTGTCTCTCCATGTTGTCTTTCACGTCCCATCGCAGTTTTCAGGTCACTTGATGTTTACAGCCTCCGGTAAGGAGGCAGTGAGGTTCAGCCGCTCCATTTTTCTTCCTTTAGTGCACAGTACCGTACACGGATACGGGCACAGTACGACACCGTAGCTTTATTGATTGTTCAACAAAAAAGACCATCCCTCGCCCAATCTAGTTACCTATACGGTGTAATATATGGCGAGACATTTGTTAACGTAAAAAAAATGGAACTGTAATGCTGAAAATTATACTCCATGAAACTCGGGGTTTTATGGAGTATCTGAGGGCTTCTCAACGCTTCATGCCTCGCCCCCACTGATGCCCTCTTCTCCCCACTACTACTGACGATTGTATGTAGGGTGTGTAGGCATTTACTTCCGACTTGTATGTAGGGTGGTGGTGATGGTGGGAGTAAATAAGATTTAAAACTGGGTGCTTAACTTGAACTCACCACCACTCACATCATGTATGCACTCATCCGCCATCTTGCTCACTGACCCTGTTTCCGTGTTGATGGTGTGAGTCCGTATTGATGCTGTGAGTCTGTTGATCGTGTGAGTCTGTTGATGCTGTGAGTCTGTGTTGATCATGTGCGTCTGTGTTGATGCTGTGAGTCCGTGTTGATGGCTCGGGGGCACGGTACAGAGGGGCAGTACAACTGTAGAGTAATAGTTGTTGTCCAGCAGCGGCAACTGCGGTGGACGGGGAGTACACACGCCAGTGAGCCTCATGCGGGTTTGTCAGCAGGGCGGAGGCACTGGGGCAAGGATCATAGAGACCCTCCCTGGAAGACACTGGAACCCGCTCGTGGGTTGGAGAAGGGAGGCGCGGCCGAGTCGGATAAAAGCAGCGGAGAGCGAGAGCTCGTGGTTGCACGTTCTGGGAAGTGGAGTCGTCTCGTCGGCACTGTCGTCTTTGCCGACTTGGTCGCTGCCGTCTTCACTAGATAATTGGGCGGCCGGATAGTTGTTGGCTGTCTCGGTCGATGCCGTCAGTGTAACATGGTGGGGGTTGTGTCTAAGCTAGGCTATTTGACTGGGAGAAGCGAGGGCGAGTCTGTGAACCTGATGGTGTTAAATAAGGAAGGTGCGGAAGGTACGGGAGAGGATGAGGAAGATCGTGGGATGGATGGGGGAGGATGAGAAGATAGTGGGAGGGACGGGGGAGTAAGGAGGTGGGAGGGATGTGAGAGAAAGAAGGAGATAGCGGGGGGGACGGGAGAGGAAGAGGGAGATGGTGGGAGGGAAGGGGGCGGAAGAGGGAGATAGTGGCAGGAAAGGGGAATGAAGAGGGAGATAGTTGGAGCGACTGGGGAAGTAGAGGGAGATAGTGGGAGTTATTTGGGAGGATTAGGCAGATCGGTTAGAGTAAGAAGGTGATAGTGGGAAGGAAGAGGAAGGAAGAGGGAGAGAGTGCGAGGGATTGGAGATGCAGAGGGAGATAGTGGGAAGGATGGGGGAAGAAAAGGGAGATAGTGCGAGGGACGGGAGAAGAGGGAGATTACTAGTAGAGCCAAGTGGGAGGAAGAGGGAGATAGTGGAAGGTACTGGGGAGGAAGTGGGAGATGGTGGGAGGGACGAGGGAGGAAGAGGGAGATGGTGGGACGGATTGGAGAGGTAGATAGTGGGAGGGACGCGGGAAGAAGAGGGAGATAATAGCAGGGACGAGAGAGGAAGAGGGAGATAGCCACTGATGTTCGCCGTGGCCAGAAATTTAAACTCGGTTCACAAAGTTCATGGTGTAGTGGGTGTTGAGGTGGCATATCCTGGCTGGCCAGGAGAAGGCAGTACAGCAAGTGGGATAAGCACCATCTCTGTCTGCATGGGATAGAGGGTTGCCCCCTTGCACGAGTGGGTTTTCTCTGGGTACTCCTGTATCCCCTCACGTTTATGAACGCTCAGTAATTGCCCAATTGAATTATTGCTATGCACCGCGACGTTCGTTTTGCTATGTCATGTGATCAGAATTGGGCGCCACGGTGGCGAGATGTTAACTATTTTGTAGGGTATACAGGAGGTCGTGTATTAAATCCTTACCCTGACACCTTTGTATTTGGAGTTTGTATGCTATCTCCCCGTGGTCGCGTGTATTTTTCTCCGGATCCTCCGGGTTTTCCCTCCACATTTATTAGCACATGTTTAGAGTATTTGGCTACTAATGTCCACGTAATAAGCCAATTTGTTGAGCTGTAATTGTGTGGCCGCTTCTGAAAGAGAGCTGTATAGCTCAGTGGGCCTTGCCTGGTTAAAGTAAAAAAAAATAGTCAAATAGTTTGCAATTGTTTATATCTGGGATAAATGCACCCGTGGCTTTAATGATGTGGGGATCTGCGCCTGGCATTTTCAGGTGGGATCCGGAGCAATGAATGAGCCCTGACAAGGCAATGGCCCACCCGTTGATTTGCTCCATGAGGAACTTTTAGGGGGCTCGGGACCGTGGCGCCAAGAAGACCAGCTATTGGACCATGGAGGCACCGAAGGGGGCGGTTTCCCCCCCACACGTAACGCTCCCTATCTGGTCGATAAAAACGTATCAATAGGGTCACAGAGCTTGGGCAATCGTTGGTGCCAGCTTACCAAGTGGCTTCCTTCCTGATTGTCTGTGGTTCCTCGCACCTCTGAGGCCTGCTTGATCACGTTATAAGTATAAATATTGTTGTTATCAAGTTCTAAGTGTAAATAATAATTGTTGTTGTTATTACTCGCCTGTTCTAAACATATGCCTGTTGTTATCATTCGCCTGTTATCATTCGCCTGTTTTCATTTGCCTGTTATCATTCGCCTGTTTTAATTGGCCTGTTATAATTTGCCTGTTGTTTTATTTCGCCTGTTGCTACCAAGTAATAAGTATAGTTATTGTTGTTGTTGTTATCATTCGCCTGATGTTAGTGGTGCACGTCTCAAATCCAGCACTGGGGAAGGCAGCGAGGGTTCGTAAATCACCGCACAATGATGTTGTGAAATCCTCTTCCCGTGGAAGTCGAGGTGCATAACCTGCCTCGCCAGGAGAAGGCAGTACAGCAAGTGGACTCATCGCCATCGTCACCTGTATGGTTTAAAATGCTGCCCCTTCACACACGTGGCTTTTCTCTGGGTGCTCCGATTTCCCCCACTTGTACAAACACTCGTTATTAATTAGCCAATAATGCCTCCATACATAGAGTACCGTAGAGCCTGGACAATCGTTGGTGCTGGCTCACCACGTGGCTTCCTTCCTGCATGTCTGTGGCTCCTCGCGCCTCTTGAGTCGTTCTTGTGAGTGCTATATAGCTTTAAATAATAACTACAAATACTCGCCAGAAGGTGGTGACGCAAGCCTGCGATCCAGCACTGTAGAAGGCAGCAAGGGTTGGTGGATCACACAGTAAATATTGTGAAACCCCCTTCCCGTGGACATTGAGGTGCCTTCTCCTGGCTGGCCAGGAGAAAGCATCTGACTGGCCAGGAGAAGGCATTATAGCAAGTGGGATCATCGCCATCGTCACCTGTACGGTTTAAAATGCTGCCTGCTGCCCCTTCACATACGTTTGTTTTCTCCGGGTGCTCCGGTTTCCCCCCACTTGTGTAAGCATTCGTTATTCATTGATTGAAAAGATCTTACAATAAAAACCAAATTCAGGACCTTACTATGACTCAGCGTGGCTTTCCTGGAGTAAGTCTAATTATTATTATAAAGAATTACAGGGGCTGTATGATGACACGACTAGAGAGCTGGCTTGCACTGCGGGGAGCTTAATAGTCAACTTGGATTCCGCACCCCTCAATGCCCTTTTTAAGTTCAGTTTGTGCACTTAAGACTCGCACAAACAACCATACTCAGAGAACCATAGATTCCCACTCAGACCCAGAACCAGAAACCCATAGACTCCAACAGAGACCCATACATTCCTTCAGACACTCAGACTCATACGGCGACCCTATATACTGACACAGGGATCCATAGACTCAGACAGAGACCCATACACTCACAGAGGCCCACAAACTCAGAAATCCATAGACTCGCACAGAGGTCAATAAAATTTAAATCTGAATATTTATTTACACTGGATGAAATCGATGAGCTACAAAGATCTGTTTTCACAGCTGTCCAATCGGGCAGGTCAGAACATAACTAAAAAAATACAAAAAATGACAGGAAAGACAAACTGTTCAAAAATAAACAAATTAAACTAAACTATTTTAATCTTTATTTGAAGCTTTCGTGACTGCAGGAATCCATACTCTTTGGTTCTTTCAGTAAAGTCACGTAGGTATAAATTAAATAAAATTAAACAAATCACGACGTTTCGATCGCAACATAAGTGATATTTTCAGGTGGGACAACCACAGCAAGAAAATGCTGAAGTCGGCGGGAGAGCTGCCGTGGCAAGAGGTTATACAGGTATGAGATGGGGGCGGAGGCAAGGGGGCAGAGAGAGAGGGGAGGGTGTGGGGTAGGGAGAGGAAGGGGAGCCGCGTGAGCGCTAGGAGAAGAGGACGTGAGGCTGGGGTGGGGGGACGTGGGCGGGGCTAGCAGTAATCGGCAGGTAATGATGGAAACAACAACACAAGTTAAGGCATTACCTGGTTGATAACATCCTTCCAGTGATTGTTTAATTTGTATCCATCTTCTCGATTGAAGTTTTGTCCTTGGCCTCCGAAAATAACAATATCATGCGAGCCTACAGCGTTATAACAATGGCCACTACGGCAGAGGTATTGGTTTGCTATGTTTCAGATCCGCCTTGTGTTCGTGAACACGGTCCGAGACGTGTCGTTTTATTTCTCCAACGTAACTGCGGCCGAAGTTACAACTCAGTTTGTAGACTCCAGGGTATAGACAAAACTTCAACCGAGAAGATGGATACAAATTAAATAATCACTGGAAGGATGTTATCAACCAGGTAATGCCTTAACTTGTGTTGTTGTTTCCATCATTACCTGCCGGTTTTACTGCTGCCCCGCCCATGTCCCCCCACCAGCCTAACGTCCTCTTCCCCTAGCGCTTACGTGCCCCCCTCTTCCTACCCCACACCCCCCCCTTTTCTCTCTGTCCCCTTGCCTCTTCCCCCCTCTCTAAACTATATAACCTCTTGCCATGGCAGCTCTCCCGCCGACTTCAGCATTTCTTGCTGTGGTTGTCCCACCTGATGAAGATCGCTTGTGTTGCGATCAAAACGTCGCGATTTGTTTTATTTTATTTCTACCTATGTGACTTTACCGAAAGAACCAAAGAGTATGGATCCCTGCAGTCACGAAAACTTCAAATCTACATTTAACACCCATACCCTCTAAAGAACTAACCCTCAAGACACCTAAACCTTAAAACACCTATACCCCTAAAACGCTAACCCTCTAAACACATAACACTCTAAGCCCCTAACCCTCTAAACGCATAATAAATATATTTTCGGGTTAGATCGTGTAAATATAAATGTGTCGTTAAACCAGACACCATCCGACACAGCCAATTAGTAAAGTTTGTCATGACAATAAAAAAGTGCCATTAAGTGTTGGAGAGAAATCCAAAACACCTTTAGTATGGATAATATTAGTTGTCAAAGTCTTGGTGTTAAACCCTCTAAACTCCCAAATCCCAAAACCCATAACCCTCTAAACCGCTAAACCCCATTACCCTATAAACCCCTAACCCTCAAAACCCCCATACCTCTAAACCCCTAAACACATACAATTATAACCTCCTAAACTCCTAACCATCTAAACCATTCAACCTCTAACAATCGAAACCCATACATCTCTAAACACCTAACTCTCTAAACCCCCAACCCTCTTTACCCCAAAATCTTCTAAACTCTAACATTCTAAACACCTAATCCTCTAAACGACCTTACCCTTAAAACCCTAACTGTCTAAAAACCTCTCCCTCGAAAACCCCACCCATAAACCCCCAAAACTCTAACTGTCTAAACACCAAACCCTCTAAACTCCGCAACCCCTAAAACCGTAAACCTCTCGGCACCTAACCTGCTAAACCCCTCACCCTCTAAACTCCTACACCACTAATAGCCCAATCCTCTAAACACCTAACACTATAAAGCCCTTTAACCTTAAAACCCTAACCCTCTAAACCCCTAACCCTTGAATCCCCTCAAGCGCTAACACTCTCAACCCCTAAACCCTCGAAGTCTATAAACCACGAAACCCCTTATCCCCGAAACACCCCGAAACTTCTAAGCTCCTAACCCTCTAAACCACTTAACCTATAACAATCGAAACCCATAAACCCATTAAACAGCTACTTCTCGAAACCCATAACACTCTAAACCCCTTTATCCTTAAAACCTTCACCCTCTAACCCCCTAAACCTCTAAACCCATAACCCTGTAAACCTCTAAACGGCTCAACTTATAATCCTCTAAATCCCAAACCCTCTAAACGCCTTTACCCATTAAATCAAATCCTTTCTAAACTCCTCACCCTTTGAAACCAGAACCCAAATACCCTGAAACCCCAAACCCCCTAACACTCTAAACCCCTTTACCGTTAAAATCCGAATTCTCAAAAGCCCTAGATCTCTGCACCCCTAACCCTCTAAACACCAACCCTCTAAACCCCTAACCCTTAAAATCCTCAACCCCTAAAACGCTCAACCCCTAAACACCATAACCCTAGAAACCCCCAAAACATCGAAGACGCTTATCCCCTAAAAAACCTCTAAACCCTTAACACGTAACCTTATAAACTCCAAGCCCTCTAAACCACTAACCCTTTAACAATCGAAACCCATAAACCGTCTAAACCTCAGGACACCAAACTCCTTACAATTATAACCCTATAAACCCATAACCTTCTAAACTGTACCCCTCTAAAACCCTAACCCTCTAAGCTAATCACCTTCTAAACCGCTAAACCTCTAAAACATTTTACCCTTAAAACCCTCAGCCTCTAAACCCCTAAACCTCTAAACCACACACCCTCTAAATACCTAACCCTCTAAACCCCTAAACCCATCACCCTGTAAACCTCTAAACCCTTAACTTATAATCCTCTAAATCCCTAACCCTTTAAACCGATTTACCCATAAAACCCTATCCATCTAAACTCCTCACCTTTTGAAACCATAACCCAAATACAACAAAAAATCCCAAACCCCCTAACACTCTATACCCCTTTACTGTTAAAACCATAATTCTATAAACCCCTAGATCTCTCCACCCCTAATCCTTTAAACACGTAACCCTCAAAACCCTTAACCCTTTGTGTGGAGTGTGGTGTGTGGTGGTTGTCACGGGGTAGGTGGGTGCAGGGTGTGTGTGGAGTGTGGTGGGTGGTGGGTGTCACGGAGTGGGTGGGTGCAGGGGGTGTGTGGAGTGTGGTGGCTGGTGGGTGTCACGGGGTGGGTGCAGGGTGTGTGTGGAGTGTGGTTGGTGTCACAGGGTGAGTTGGTGCAGGGTGTGTGGAGTGTGGTGGGTGGTGCGTGTCACGGGGTGGGTGGGTGCAGGGTATGTGGTGGGTGATGGGTGTCACGGGGCGGGTGGGTGCAGGGTGTGTGTGGAGTGTGGTGGGTGTCATGGGGTGGGTGGGTACAGGGTGTGTGGTGGGTGCCACGGGGTGGGTGGTTGCAGGGTGTGTGGTGAGTGGTGGGTGTCATGGGGTGGGTGAGTGCAGGGTGTGTGGAGTGTGTTGGGTGTCACAGGGTGGGTGGGTGCAGGGTGTGAGTGGATTGTGGTGGGTGGTGGGTGTCAAGGGGGTGGGTGGGTGCAGGGTGTGTGGTGTGTGGTGGGTGTCACGGGGTGGGTGGTTGCAGGGTGTGTGGTGTGTGGAGTGTGGTGGGTGTCACGGGGTGGGTGGGTGCAGGGTGTTTGGAGTGTGGTGTGTGGTGGGTGTCACGGCGTGGGTGGGTACAGAGTGTGTGGAGTGTGGTGGGTGTCACGGGGTGGGTGGGTGCAGGGTGTGTGGTGGATGATGGGTGTCACGGGGTGGGTGGGTGCAGGGTGTGTGTGGAATGTGGTGGATGGTGGGTGTCACGGGGTGGATGGGTGCAGGGTGTGAGTGGTGTGTGATGGGTGGTTGGTGCCACGGGGTGGGTGGGTGCAGGGTGTGTGTGTGGAGTGTGGTGGGTGGCGGGTGTCACGGAGTGGGTGGGTGCAGGGTGTGTGGTGTGTGGAGTGTGGTGGGTGTCACGGGGTGGGTGGGTGCAGGCTGTGTGGAGTGTGGTGTGTGGTGGGTGTAACGGTGTGGGTGGGTGCAGGGTGTGTGGAGTGTGGTGGGTGTCACGGGGTGGGTGGGTGCAGGGTGTGTGGTGGGTGATGGGTGTCACGGGGTGGGTGGGTGCAGGGTGTGTGTGGAATGTGGTGGATGGTGGGTGTCACGGGGTGGATGGGTGCAGGGTGTGTGTGGTGTGTGATGGGTGGTTGGTGCCACGGGGTGGGTGGGTGCAGGGTGTGTGTGTGGAGTGTGGTGGGTGGCGGGTGTCACGGGGTGGGTGGGTGCAGGGTGTGTGTGTGGAGTGTGGTGGATGGTGGGTGTCACGGGGTGGGTGGGTGCAGGGTGTGTGTGGAGTGTGGTGGGTGGTGGGTGTCACAGTGTGGGTAGGTGCAGGGTGTGTGTGGAGTGTGGCGGGTGTCATGGGGTGGGTGCAGGGTGTGTGTGGAGTGTGGTGGATGGTGGGTGTCACGGGGTGGGTGGGTGCAGGGTGTGTGTGGAGTGTGGTGGGTGTCACGGGGTGGGTGGGTACAGGGTGTGTGTGGTAGGTGTGGTGATAGTGGTCATGGATCAGACCGATCAACGACCACCTCCATCTCTACTGTGCGGTGGACCGGCCACCACACAGCAGCACGCGTCGGAGGAGTGAGCGGATGACTCTCCCCATGCGGGCCAGGCCCCCTGGCTTCCTCTTCTCCTGCATAACCATCACTTGATCCTCTTTCCTTGTTTTCTCCTTCTCCACCACCATCTCTTCCACAACGATCTCCTCCACCAGGGTGTCCTCCTCCTGCACCACCAGCTCCTCCACCAGAGTCTCCTCCTCTGGCAAAACCAGCTCCTCCACTAAGGTCTCCTCCTCCTGCAAAACCAGCTCCTCCACCAAGGTCTCCTCCTCCTGCAAAACCAGCTCCTCCACCAAGGTCTCCTGCACCACCAGCTCCTCCACCAGAGTCTCCTCCTCCTGCACCACCAGCTCCTCCACCAAGGCCTCCTCCTCCTGCAAAACCAGCTCCTCAACCAAGGTCTCCTCCTCCTGCACCACCAGCTCTTCCACCAGAGTCTCCTCCTCTTGCACCACCAGCTCCTCCACCAGGGTCTCTTCCTCCTGCAACACCAGCTCCTCCACCTGGGTTTCCTCTTCCTCCACAACCTTCAGCCTCCAATCAGAGGCCCAGGCGAGCAAAGAGAATGGGGGCAGCGCCGGCTCCGCTCTGTGAAGATATGCGCACGACATTGTTCCAACTTACTGCTACAGCAGAGATCGCAGCCATCCCCTCCCCCACCATCGGGGGGGAGGGGGGGAGCTGGCGATGTCACAGTGGATGAAGGGTTACCTACATGGCAAAGATATGGCCACTTCATTATTTGTCCTCACCCAGAAAGCAATTATAAAAATACATCCGTATATAACCGAATGTACAGGTGAGATTTGAACTCTCCGTGTGTTAGTTTGTGGGCGGCAGGGCTGGAACTCACAGCCAAAGAGGGACCTGGGTTTGATGCCCATACTTGGGCCACTTTCTCCATGTGGGAGTTGTGACTTGCCCTGGGCCCCACACCTCTCTATGGACTGCCTTGAAAATTGGTCAGCAGAATGTGGGTTACCGTCGTTCAGCAGCTCCAAAGCACTGGACACGGCCAGGAGTAGCAGTGGTGGTGGCATTGCTGGTGGTGCTGGTGGCCGCGGTCCGGAGCCAGCTGTGATCCAGCGCCTGCGCTGGCGTCATACGAGAATCCGGAACCCATCTGTTGAGAGACGCGTGGGAGACACACGCGCCACACGTAGTGAGAGAAGCGTGGTGAGAGCATTGAAGTTGCTTCCCTTCTCCTACAAGGTCAGGAATGCACGGCAGCAGCGGAAGCAGCAGGAACAGTGGCAATCCTCTGATGCCCAGTAGACTAAAAATGCCCCGAGCATCGCATTGGCCAGCAGCGTCTTGCACGGACCTCTCCATCCTCCACAGAGGGCGATCTTGACACCGGTGGTACTGCACATCGGCAGTCCCACTCAGCTCCACATTTTCCTGGCGATCGGTGGAGAGTGATCGCCGATCAATTGGAGGGGGGGGGATCCTCATTGGGAGGGGGTGGTGGGTGTGTCTTACCGCAGACAGAAGCTGACGAATTCCACAAACGCCGGGTCGTGGCTTTTGAGCACACTTTCAAGTGGGAAGCTCCCCGGTACCCTTTTCTTGCCTGGGCACAACATCTTCCCTTGACGGTCTGCGGGAGCCATGCACAGCGGGACAGATGCAGTCACCAACCACCACGTCACCTACTTACCCACTTACCGACCCATCCATCAACCTACTCACCCACCCACCCACTCTTCCACCTACACAATCACTCACTCACCTACCCAATCACCGAACCACCTCCCACTCACCCGCCCACCTGCTTACCCACTGACCAATTCGCCCACTTACCCTACAACCTACTTGCCCACACACCGACTTACCCACCCACTCACCCAAGGAATTTAAAATAAAAAGAGGCCATTCCCCCCCCCCCCCACCAAAAAAATAACAACAGCCGCAGGCCTCTTCTTAAAACTGAATCCGGTCCGTCACTCGCACCACCCTTTAACTCACCAAAAAACTGCCTTCTGTCGGGAGCTGAATTCACCATGTATCGTGGAGGCATTCCCAGAATCTGCACATGGTTGAGACAAAGACAAAGGTCACCCGTGTATCCTCGGCTGACTGTAGGGGCAAGTGCTGTTAGTATAGCGTAACAACAGCAGCAGCGCTTGTTGAGGGCAAGCATTATGGCACACAGAGACAGGGGGTGAGTGGCCACATTGACCCAGGTATTTTACACACTGCACTAGGTACTCATTTAAGGCTGAGTCTAACTAAGGGAGGCCCAGGACCGGTTCAGATAATCATCACTAGTGTGGGCCATGAGCGCAGCATGCTAACCGCTACACTACTGCTCCCCTCACACGTACAAGATGGACACGTGTACACTCATACACAACATACGACGGCCGCTATTCGCCAGATCACTAAGTGGCCACCTCCCCTCCTGCCACCCCCAAAACCCACGACTCCAAGGAAAGAGAGGGGCATCACGAGCGGATGGACGCCCAGTGGGAAATACCTCAATGCAGCGCGGGAGGTAATCTTTGTCACTGTCGGACTGAAATAATTGTCTGCCCGTCGCCAACTCCGCCACCGTGCAACCCAGCGCCCACATGTCTACGCCACAGGTCAAGCTGTAGCCCAAGTGCAGCTCCGGAGCCGAGTATTCCAGAGTCCCACCAACATTCATAGCTGCACACCAATCACAAGAACAACACATATATGTGTTTGTGTACTCACTGTTTCTTAAACAGCATCTTCATCACACACATGAACAGTCACATGTACAGAGATGCAGATACTCACACATATCCACAATCAGACAAACACCCACACGCAGACGCTCACACACCCAGGAGAGGTCACTCACGTTGACTTTCCACAAAAAAGCTCGTGCCAAAGTCCGTGACCCTCACAGTGCCGGTCACGGTGTCCTTGATGAGAACATTTTCCTGCAGGAGAAGGGGCAGAATGAATTCAAATGCAGAGGTTATGCCGATAACATTCAGCCAGCAGTGGAACGATCACGTACCACCACCTACGCTAAACAGGGGAACTAGACGAGGCGTAGTGCCGTCAACGAGCGTCAGTCAAGTGCAACATTTGATGTTTGTTGACAGCTATTACTGGGGGTTGCCCCTTTCAATTGCATCTAGAAAAGAGATTTGATTTGAGGCTCATGTTCAAAGCACTCTAAGGGACCATCGAAGTAAAGGAGGGCAGCTCTATTGACAACTGATCATGGTTCCTCTGACAGGAGAGTGCATTGAGCTCACAGCTGCAAGAGTGCCCTTTAACGGGTTACGGACCAAAAGCTACACATGAGAGCTCGCGTATTCCATGACGCTATCCACCGCGCGTTTGTCTTCGGAAGTTTTCCATTCGCAGTGTGGAAGCCGACAACGGGCAGCTGTCAGGTCAAAATACACGTTTGGCACACTTAGGAAATAGTCTTTATTTGCTCCAGTTTCTGTCTCCGAAGGACTGGGGCAACGCTGTGATCAACGTTGCCGGTTTTGTCTATGGTGAGTCCCCAATACCGACACGACTCTACACTACAGTTTAATTCATACCGCATTATCTTCACCAGGGGTACAATGACCCTGCCTCCTTCCAGTTAGATGGAAACAGCGAACGCATAGACCTTGTGACTAATGTGGCCGGTTTTCTCCGTGGAACGATTCCCTACTAACAATACGCCTCTGCAACAAAATCATACTGAATGCTGTGTCCACTCACTGGCTTGATGTCCGCGTGAACTATGTTCCTGGAAAAGATGTGGGACAGGAACATGAGGATTCCCCTGGTATAACTTTTCACCATTTCCATGTCCAACCGGAACCCCGATTCTCTCATCACATCATAAAGGCTCTCCCTGTGAGAAAGACAAAAGCAGAAACAACACCAACACAGTGTCAGTGTCATCTCCTTAAATGCTGTGCTGATTCTGCTAACAACAATCTTAATATTGTTCGTGCATGTTCACGACCAATATTCAGAGTCATAGTTCAGTGTAGGTTCAGGTCGTTGGTTTGTCGATGAACCAAATTATTTGGCTCATTTGCCCACTTGACAACTTGATTTCATTGGCATTTTTGCCAGGTGGTAGAGGGTTATCCATGGGGAGAAGTTAACAACTCCGCCTGGTAAGGTCGTGGGGTTTGATCCCGAACCTGACGCATGTACATTTGGAGTTTGCATGTTCTCCCTGTGATCATGTGGATTATTCTGTAGGTCCTCTGGTTTTCCCCTCCACATTTCGAATCGACATGCATTCATAGTATTTGGCTGCTATACATTTCCACGTGATAAGTTACTTTGTTAAGCTATCATTTGTGGGCAGGTCGCTTACAAAAAAATAACTAATAGGTCAGTGGACTTTCCCACGAAAACAAAAAGTTTGTTTAGTTAATCAGTTAACCACGCTATTAGCGGAGGGAGGGGGAGATGGAACACGCGGTACATACTTCAACAGCTCCAGGACAAGGCAGTGGTGTCCCCTGAAATCAAAGCTGTTTAGGACTTTGATGACGTTGTAATCTTCATTGCTGTCCTCACTCTGAAGTTCCAGAGCTATCTGGAGCTCCATCCTCTGCAATGTTTCTTCCTTGGAGCTGCGCAGAGGAAGTCCACAAATTAATAACTTACACTTGCTTAAGGGACACCCAGAGGCAAATGCTATTCAGAATTAATAATTAAATATACTTTCACCAGGTCTAATGGCATTGTGAGCTAGAGTAGCGTTCTCGACTCTCATTGGTACCATACGGGGCGCAGGAGCTGGCGTAGGGTACCCAATAGGATTTGAAGGTGAAGAGCCATTCAAATCGGATTGGTCATTCGGGAAAACTAAATGCAAACGCCCGTTAAAACAACGCGTTTTCGTTATAACGTGGTTCTTCAACACTTTTTACACAATGCAGAATGTGTCCGTTGTAACAAGAAACGCGACCATTACAACATGGAACACGCACATTCTAACAAGATACGCACCCATTATAACACGGAATAAGCCCATCATAACGTGGTTTGTGAGTAGTCGACAACAAAATACTTTTTTGAGCTGCACTGTTGAGCGGTATGATACAGTACTCGGAATGATAAAAGTAACGTGACAGCATAGCCTCATTATGATACCTCCTTTGCCAGTAACAAGATATAGTAATAGGTTTTACCCTTTTAACTGGCACAAAAACTGACACCTTTATTCAAGGCATCATGTTTGCAATAACCACAACACAAGCAGTCAAAATGCAAACAAAAGAGACAACTCTGATAATAATATGCACTGTCCTTGAATTTCATTGGTCCACACCCGAGACGGCTTTTCTTAGAGCCTAGTCTCCACTCTTCTGGTCCAACACCAGTGGAGACTAAGCTCTAAGAAAAGCCGTCTCGGGTGTGTTGAGCTCTGTCGTCCCGACAGGTCTGTAACTTTCACCTGAAGACGGCCGCTTGCATTGTGGCCGAAACGTCGTGAGAATTTTATTGTATTATTTTATTATTTTATTCTCATTCTACGTGACATTACCGAAAGAACCAAAGAAGGTGTCAGTTTTTGTGCCAGTTAAAAGGGTAAAACCTATTACTATAGCATAGCCTCAGTTATTGGTCTCATCATCTCACAGTGTATGCATACATTGCATCTCGCCAAACTTTATTGTTACATTATTTATGGAGAGATTCTTTTCGCTCAATGCTTTTTCGCTTAACGCGGAACTTTTCATGAATGTATCTACAGCATTAAATGATGACTTACTGTAATGTGGAGGTAATCTTGTAGCAATGGGATGTTTTGGCCGATACCAGTTCACACTGTGTGTGTATGTATTTTAAGCTTTAGAGACGAAAAACCAGAGTACCTAGAAGGAACCGATGCAGAACAGGGGTAGAAGGTACACACTCCACACACGATGGTGCCCGAGTCAGGAGCCGAACCAAGGCCCCCCTTCTCGCTGTGAAGCATGAGTGTCACCACCGCATTGCACGACAATGGACTTAACAACGTCGGCCTCGTGATGGCACGTCTCTGAAGTCTTACCTCGACGGTGACACCAGGATCTTTACAGCTACCAGGGTGTTCCTCTTGTGGTCAAGGCACTGGATCACCTGGCCTTGACCTCCTTCCCCAATCATCTTGAGCACCTCATAGCGGTAGTGGAGGTGATCATGTCGGAACTGAACAAAAGGTATAATCATTTAAACTGACTATTGTTAAAATCACAACGTTTAAGAAGTGCTAATGTAATTTTAACAAAAACATTTGCTTGGAATTATGAAGTTATTTTTAACCATAATTTGGAATGCTCAGATGTCTGCTGGCTGAGTCACCCTTAAAAAGAGCTTCTGAGCTCAATGGGCTTTACTCGGGAAATAAACTTCTGATTCAGATGTGTGCGGGTGAGTGCATTGGTGAGTGGGCGAGTGGGTCGGTGAGTGATTGAGTGGGTGAATGAGTGAGTGAGTCAGCAAGTGAGTGCGTCTGGGGGTGGGTGAGTAAGTGTGTGAGTGGGTGTAATTGTCGAATGCTTTGATACTGTCTGTTGGCGAAGATTCCCTTGAAAAATTGCTTCTTATCTAAAAGGGCTTTACTCGGGATTAAACATTCTGATTTTGAAGCGCGTTGGTGTGTGCCCTGGTTGGTAATTCAGGTGCAATAATAAGAAGCCACAAACCCCGCTACCTCTGGGCCCTGTGACCGCCCCCAAGGCTGTAGTTTTGTGGTGAGCCTCACCAGAATGTAATTACGTTCGTCGTCATCATATCCATGCCTGTTGCATCCCTTGGGTTTGTTGTCGAGTGCAAAGTACCACACTTCTTGCATGGCTGCGAGCTCCAGCTTTTCGCGGTCGGTCAAGTGAGGGCCAAAGTGAGCCAGGATTTCTGTAGGCACGAGGAGAATAACAACAACAGGTGTGTGAACCTAAATTTTGAGCAATTTATAGGGTAAATATTTCAGGATTGGGATGTTTTTGCCAATCCCAGCTATGTATGTTGAAATTATTTTGCACCGCATGTAGCCAATGGTGCTAATCAACAGTGTGGGGGAAGGTTAATAAACTAACCACGCAAATAGGTTCCACACATCTGTTAGAACCTTTAACAGACTGCGAGACAAGAAGGCTCACATGATCGAGTCACTCACCTTTCTGAAGAGATGCCGCGACAACAAGATAATACCGACCACATTTAAACTCACATCTGCTTCTGTCACTTAACCCAACTCTAAACGGATCTTATTCAGAGCTAGCCTTTCTCTAATCTCAGAGAGGATAAGAATACTCCGGCTTGAACTTGATAATTTAGACAAATGTCTCCTACAATCACACTTAACATTAACAGGTAAAAAGTCATAATCTTAGTTTTTTCGGTAAAGTCACGTTGAAGGGAAACAACAAAATAATAAAATATATATAAAACAATAAAAAAATTCTCACGACGTTTCGACCATAACTCAAACGGTCGTCTTCAGGTGTGTTGGTTTGCATAAATTTATTTTTAAACGGCGCATTTATTTATTTATAAAAAAACGTTAGCGCCATGCGCAACGATTTGGCAGTTTATTTAGGACTAGTCCATCTATATTCTGAAAAGAGGAGGGGGGAGACGAATTTTTTTTTTATAATGTATGCTGTCTGAAAGCCACTGTAAGCGTGAACAATCAATTAAGATCTGAAATGGTTTATCAAATCTTTCCAATGATTGCTAAGATAGAATCCATCTTCTCGGTTGAAATTGTCTCTGTGCTTGTATATGTGGATAGCCTCATGAACGAATCTCTCATGGAAGCCAGATGGCTTACAAAGAACCTCTGTCTTGGAAAAGTCAATGTCATGTGAGCCTACTGAATTATAATAATGATCTGTAACGGCCGAGGTGTTGGTCCAACACACCTGAAGACGACCGTTTGAGTTATGGTCGAAACGTCGTGAGAATTTTTTATTGTTTTATATATATTATTATTATTTTGTTGTTTCCCTTCAACGTGACTTTACCGAAAAAACTAAGAATATGAATTACTGCAGTCACAAAAGCTTTAAATCAAAATATAAAATGTCCGCATCTGATTGGAACCTTGTAGATAACATGACTGCTTCTTCTGCCACAACAATGTCTTCCAAATGCAAGGTTAACCTTATTGCTAAATTCAATAACTTGTCAAAAAAGAAACCAGATCCACACATAAAAAAGACTGCTATTAATCAGAGTAACAGCACAATCTCCGATAGCCTAAAATCGGTACTAGCTAGAGGGCTGAATTTTGCTGTCACCCTCAAACACATCCCAGTGGATGATATAAAAACCCAGGTAGATGTAGCCCTCAAAGGCTTGGGACGCATCCCGACAGACGTGGCAAGATTTAAAATTGCCACCATCTTTAAAAATGCTAAGAATCCTATTAATAACATCAGCAAGGACGAGCGCTCTGAATTCACCAAATTAAAAAATAGAGAGGACAAAGTCATCCTCTCAGCCGACAAGGGCAATGCTACTGTCATCATGGATAAAACCACATTCAGCAACATAATCCAGGACCTTCTTAATGATAGCAATTACACCAAAATCAACAAAGATCCGACCAACTGCCTGGCTATAAAAACAAACAACATCATTACCAATTCGACTTCTCTAATCGAACCATTCAAGCAGTTCTCCCTAAAACCTTCTGCTAATAGACCACCCAGATTATATGGTCTTCCAAAAATCCATAAAGAAGATACTCCACTTCGACCCATCGTTTCCACTATCAACTCACCTCCCTACAAACTGGCCCAATTTCTGTCTGAGACCTTGCTTCCATTCACGGGCAAGACTACCTCAGCAGTATGAAACTCAGCTCACTTTATCTCTCTAATCAAAGGCATTTCACTGTCCCCAGATGATTTGCTCGTCAGCTTTGATGTAGTCTCTCTGTTCACCAAGGTTCCTGTACCTGACACCTTAGCAATAATTGAAGACTTGGTCCAACATGGACCAACTTTGGTTAGGAACTGCCTTACTAACATTTACTCTTTGTTTTTTTTCGGTAAAGTCACATATGGATAAAATAAATGACGACGTTTCGATCGCAACACAAGCGGTCGTCCTCAGGCGGAAAAAAAATCATGCAGCAGTAGAAACGCTGAACCGGCACTTACTTCACCAGGAATGGTACTTTCTACAAACAAAATCAAGGTACCCACATGGGTCCCCCCTTATCACCAGTGATAGCGAATGTTTTCATGGAGAAATTTGAAACTGATGTCATCCAGACATGCACCCAACGTCCTTCCTTGTGGAAGAGATACATAGATCACACTTTCGTCATTTGGCCACATGGCCTGCCAACATTGAATCAATTTCTCAACAACATAAATTCCATACACCCATCCATCAAATTCATCATGGAAGTGGAGAAGGATGGTAAGCTACTAATTCCTGGATGTTTTGTTTGAGAAGAGACCTATCTAAAACCTAATTCCCACCACCATCCGGCGCAGAAGAATTCCCTCATCAAACCACTACACCATAGGGCCACTGCATTTGCAACCAACACCACCAAGCCAGTGAACTGGAACACGTACACCAGACTCTTAAGATGAATGGGTACTGGGACAGCATTATTCGCAAAGCTGTTTCTCCAACCATGTAGAAACAATCCACTGAGACGCCTATCAAAACCATCACTTTACCATACATAGCAGGTGTTACCAAAAATATTTCCAAAATCTTAAACAAACACAAGATCCAAGTCCGATTCAATACAGTACACAAAATCCGTGATCTAATCCCATCCTGACATGCAATATCCTGGAGTCGACAAACTGAGTTTTACCTGCGGTAGCAGTTACATTGGGAAAACGAATTGACATGTCGCGGACCGTGTTAGCGAACACAAGGCAGATCTGAAACATCGCAGAACCAATACCTCTGCCGTGTCTGACCATTGTTATAACGCTGTGGGCTCGCGTGATATTGTTTTTTTCCGAGACCAAGGTACTCTGCAAACCTTCAGGTAACTATCAAAGGTTTTTTCATGAAGCCATACAGATATACAAACATAGACATAACTTCAACCGAAAAGATGGATACAAATTGAGCAATCATTCGATGGATGTTATTAACTAGGTAAAGCCTTAACTGGTTGTGGTTGTTTCCATCACACGCGCCAGGTACTGGTAGATTTTTCAGATTTACTTTCCCACCATGTCCCATACTCAGCTTACCACTTCTACCTCCGCCTACGTCCCCCCCAGCCTCACTTCTTCTCCCCCTAGCGCTCACGCAGCTCCCCTCTCTCTCCCCCCCTTGCTCCTCCCCCCTTTCTTACCGATAACCTCTTGCCACAGCAGCTCTCTCACCTACTTCAGCATTTTATTATTGCTGTGGTTGTTCCACCTGATGAAGATTGATTGTGTTGCGATAGAAACGTCGTGATTTGTTTTATTTTATTTCTACCTACGTGACATTACCGAAAGAGCGAATGAGTAAAGATATTAGTTGTCAAACTAGATGATTTAAACGCGCATAGCTTCAGTGGTTTCCTAATATTGGAAGAGCATTCAAGATGGCCGCAGAAGCAATTCTGAAAGCGTTTGATGTTGTTTCAGTACTGAGGCCAGAGCACAGATAATTATCCCCATGCAACATGGCCACCATGAAGTCCCCCATGTAACATGGCAACCATGATGCAGTCTCTAATGCAACATGATTACCATATTCTTGGTTCTTTCGGTAAAGTCACGTAGAAGGAAAACAATAAAATAATAAAATAATACAATTCTCACGACGTTTCGACTGCAACACAAGCAATCATCATCAGGTGTGAAAACCACAGCAAGAAAATTTAAATTTTTCTTGCTGTGGTTCTTGCTGTGGTTTTCACACCTGATGATGATTACTTGTGTTGCAGTCGAAACGTCGTGAGATTTTTATTGTTTTATATTTTTATAATTTTATTGTTGCCCTTCTACGTGAGTTTACCGAAAGAACCAAGAATATGAATCCCTGCAGCCACGAAAGCTTTAAATCAAAACATGATTACCATTAAGTCCCCCATGTAGCATTGCTATCTTGACATCACCCATACAATCACCATAAAATCTCTCATACACCAAAGACACTGTGACGTCCCCCATGCAACATGGCCATCGTGATGTCCCACTATTTACCGTGGCCACTGTGACGTCCCTCATTACTGTTCTTACCTTTCGGCGATTTGCTACAGATGGAGCCGGTGCCCTCTGAGGACAGCGCACTCCACGTGGTGCAAGACGTGTCGTTACTCCGAGCCTCTCCAGCTCGGCTCATCTACACACACACAAAGACAAAGGTCCACCACATAGGCTTGATTAAGATGTTGGAGCAAGTGCAGAAGGCGAGCACTGAGCCAGCATCTCTGAGATCCTGGGCTCCACATTCAGGAGGGTCCTGCCGAGATGTTGGCGTTTCTCAGCATTGGGATATTTGGCCAATATCAGATGCCATGCTTGGATTCACAATGAAAGATGCGTGAATTTTGAGGTCACACGCAGGGATTGTTCAAATTGTTAAAGAGTGATTGGGGATCGGGCATGACGAGTCATGGCAAGGAGGGACAACAATGGCTGATAGTGAAGAATAATAACGGAGCAGCAGCCAAGGAAGGAAACACATCGGAGAGGAGAGCCACCAGAGAGATGGTGCGACAAAATCGGCGCTTGGCGGATTATTCCATCACAGCATTTGAGGGGTAGCAAGGTCTCAGGGAGGAAGGCATTCTCATTCATCAGTGGATAGATAATAGTGCTGTAAATGCTCACGCGTAGACAGGCAGGCACACCAACAGGATCTCGGAGACACGCTCTGATAGACATACACATACTCAGGCGGACAAGGAGAAGCACATCCAGGTATACAGGTAGGTGACAGGTAGGCACAAGTCGAGGGGAAAACACACGTCCACCCATATTTTACCACACGAGTTGAAGAGCCACACGTACCTCCATGGCAGCAACTTGCAGAGTAGGGTGCTCAGAGCTCACTGCGTTTCTCGCACGGTCCGGGTCTCTGCGTGGAGAGCGGGAGACGCAGGCGAGGGTCACACAAAACCGATGGTGTGCGACAATACTCATGTCTAAGCACGCGTCATGTCACAATGCGGACTCTCATCATCAACACGGACTCACATCATCATCACAGACTCACAACCTCACCACTCACCCACAACACGAAACACAACAAAAACAACAAAAACCGCCATTTGCCACTAAGTAGCGGCAAATGCGAGGCCAGGTGCACTTTGAGACCACGTGAAATGCTGAAGGCTCACTGACAGGTCACAGGTCAGACCCAGGTGCCAAGAGTTGACTGACTGAGATGACTGTGCCAACGTGCTACATTTCAGCCGCACAGGTCAAAGGTCGTTGTTGTGACCATCGCTCCTTTGTTCGGACACCAGCAACACCGCGACAAACACCACCACTAGCACCACCACTAACACCACTGCTAACACCACCACCACTAACAAAGACAGATCCCCCGTATAGCCTGAATATACTGTAGGGGCAATTTCTGCTAGCGAGCACCTATAAAGGTCGGCATGGCACACGAGGGGGTGGGTGGCTAACACCACGCCTGGCCACCTTTGTCTCCCTAGCGGCGATGTTTACACATCGTACCAGGTATTCATTTGAGGCTGAGTCTACCTAGGGGAGGCCCAGGACCGGTTCAGATAATCGTTACTGGTGTTGGCCGTGAGCGGAAATCGAACCCGGGTAGCCAGGTTTGTAGCGCAGCACGTTAACCGCTACACTACCGCTCCACTCAACTAACACCACAACTAACACCAGCACTAACACCACTCCTAACACCACCACTAACACTACGAACCCTAAAAACACCACCACCAACATCAACTCCACCACCATCAACACCACCACCAAAAACACCACCACCACTAACACTACCACCAATAATACCACCAATAATACCACCATCACTAACACGACCACCACTAATACCACCAACACCACCATCACTAACACCAGCAACAATACCTCGAACAACCACCACCACTAACACCACCATCACTAACACCAACACCACCATTATTAACACCACAAACACCACCACTAACACCACCATCACTAACACCACCACCACTAATACCACCAACATTAACACCACCACTCCTGCTAATACAGGACACCAAAGACAACGATCCTCATAGAGCCTTAACAGGCTGTAGGGGTAAGTGCTGTTAGCCAGCAGTACGTATGAAGGCCGGCACGGTACACGAAGGGGTGGGTGGTTAGCACCATGCCCGACCGCCTTTGTCTCCCCAGTGGCGATGTTTACGCATCGCACCAGGTACTCATTTGAGACCGGGTCACTGCTACACACAGACTCACACTGACCCAGACACACGTACACAGACTCACACAGAGAGACTCACACACAGACTCACTTAGAGAGACTCACACAGACTCACGTAGAAAGACTCACACCACCACCGCCACCACTCACCCACAGCTCGGTTCCACGCCTAACGGCCAAACTGCCAGGGGAAGCACGTGGCGCGAGACGCGGCGTGGTGTAATAGCCATTAGCTCCTCCCCCTCACCTAAGCTCCTCCCCCATAATCCCCCTTTCCCCCCATGCCCCTCCCCCTTCACAACCCCCCATTCCCCCCACACGACCCCCCCACGACCACCCCCCTTGCCCCCCCTGGCAACCCCCACCTATGCCCCCCTCGTGAACCCCCCTATCCGCTCGTCCAGACGGGGAGAATTCAATCACATTCATTCGATGCGACGTTACTTATGGGATTTAATAAGCGACAACATTTTGACCCCAAACCGAGAGGATTCTGGGATGTTTGTGGTTTTTTGGTAATAACTCTGGAAGGAAACGTCGCAGACCCATCAAGGTGGTACTCGTACTGCTCGCCTCGTCGAAAGGAATCCAAATATATGAATGGTTAAGCTAGGGGATATGAAATGGACGAGCGACCAATAAAACATCATGTATTATGGGGTTGAATGCTTTTTGCTATTCACAAAATAAAACAAAAGCAGTCATGCAAATATCTGAATTTTCACAGCACAGCAAAATCAGTTGCACCATTCAATTCCGCTCGTCCAGACGGGGAGAATTCAATCACATTCATTCGATGCGACGTTTCTTATGGGATTTAATGAGCGACAACATTTTGACCCCAAACCGAGACGATTCTGGGATGTTTGTGGTTTTTTGGTAATAACTCTGGAAGAAAACGTCGCAGACCCATCAAGGTGGTACTCGTACTGCTCGCCTCATCGAGAGGAATCCAAATATATGAGTTGTTAAGCTATGGGATATGAAATGGACGAGCGACCAATAAAACAACATGTATTATGGGGTTGAATGCTTTTTGCTATTCACAAAATAAAACAAAAGCAGTCATGCAAATATTTGAATTTTCACAGCACAGCAAAATCAGTTGCACCATTCAATTCCGCTCGTCCAGACGGGGAGAATTCAATCACATTCATTCGATGCGACGTTTCTTATGGGATTTAATGAGCGACAACATTTTGACCCCAAACCGAGAGGATTCTGGGATGTTTGTGTTTTTTTGGTAATAACTCTGGAAGGAAACGTCGCAGACCCATCAAGGTGGTACTCGTACTGCTCGCCTCGTCGAGAGGAATCCAAATATATGAATGGTTAAGCTATGGGATATGAAATGGACGAGCGACCAATAAAACAGCATGTATTATGGGGTTGAATGCTTTTTCCTATTCACAAAATAAAACAAAAGCAGTCATGCAAATATCTGAATTTTCACAGCACAGCAAAATCAGTTGCACCATTCAATTCCGCTCGTCCAGACGGGGAAAATTCAATCACATTCATTCGATGCGACGTTTCTTATGGGATTTAATGAGCGACAACATTTTGACCCCAAACCGAGACGATTCTGGGATGTTTGTGGTTTTTTGGTAATAACTCTGGAAGAAAACGTCGCAGACCCATCAAGGTGGTACTCGTACTGCTCGCCTCATCGAGAGGAATCCAAATATATGAGTTGTTAAGCTATGGGATATGAAATGGACGAGCGACCAATAAAACAACATGTATTATGGGGTTGAATGCTTTTTGCTATTCACAAAATAAAACAAAAGCAGTCATGCAAATATTTGAATTTTCACAGCACAGCAAAATCAGTTGCACCATTCAATTCTGCTCGTCCAGACGGGGAGAATTCAATCACATTCATTCGATGCGACGTTCCTTATGGGATTTAATGAGCGACAACATTTTGACCCCAAACCGAGAGGATTCTGGGATGTTTGTGTTTTTTTGGTAATAACTCTGGAAGGAAACGTCGCAGACCCATCAAGGTGGTACTCGTATTGCTCGCCTCGTCGAGAGGAATCCAAATATATGAATGGTTAAGCTATGGGATATGAAATGGACGAGCGACCAATAAAACAGCATGTATTATGGGGTTGAATGCTTTTTCCTATTCACAAAATAAAACAAAAGCAGTCATGCAAATATCTGAATTTTCACAGCACAGCAAAATCAGTTGCACCATTCAATTCCGCTCGTCCAGACGGGGAAAATTCAATCACATTCATTCGATGCGACGTTTCTTATGGGATTTAATGAGCGACAACATTTTGACCCCAAACCGAGAGGATTCTGGGATGTTTGTGGTTTTTTGGTAATAACTCTGGAAGAAAACGTCGCAGACCCATCAAGGTGGTACTCGTACTGCTCGCCTCATCGAGAGGAATCCAAATATATGAGTTGTTAAGCTATGGGATATGAAATGGACGAGCGACCAATAAAACAACATGTATTATGGGGTTGAATGCTTTTTGCTATTCACAAAATAAAACAAAAGCAGTCATGCAAATATTTGAATTTTCACAGCACAGCAAAATCAGTTGCACCATTCAATTCTGCTCGTCCAGACGGGGAGAATTCAATCACATTCATTCGATGCGACGTTCCTTATGGGATTTAATGAGCGACAACATTTTGACCCCAAACCGAGAGGATTCTGGGATGTTTGTGTTTTTTTGGTAATAACTCTGGAAGGAAACGTCGCAGACCCATCAAGGTGGTACTCGTATTGCTCGCCTCGTCGAGAGGAATCCAAATATATGAATGGTTAAGCTATGGGATATGAAATGGACGAGCGACCAATAAAACAGCATGTATTATGGGGTTGAATGCTTTTTCCTATTCACAAAATAAAACAAAAGCAGTCATGCAAATATCTGAATTTTCACAGCACAGCAAAATCAGTTGCACCATTCAATTCCGCTCGTCCAGACGGGGAAAATTCAATCACATTCATTCGATGCGACGTTTCTTATGGGATTTAATGAGCGACAACATTTTGACCCCAAACCGAGAGGATTCTGGGATGTTTGTGGTTTTTTGGTAATAACTCTGGAAGAAAACGTCGCAGACCCATCAAGGTGGTACTCGTACTGCTCGCCTCATCGAGAGGAATCCAAATATATGAGTTGTTAAGCTATGGGATATGAAATGGACGAGCGACCAATAAAACAACATGTATTATGGG
The DNA here is from genome assembly GCF_048934315.1 of Petromyzon marinus. Lineage (NCBI taxonomy): Eukaryota > Metazoa > Chordata > Hyperoartia > Petromyzontiformes > Petromyzontidae > Petromyzon > Petromyzon marinus. The sequence continues at coordinate 799,125 of NW_027423688.1, read as the reverse complement.
GTTGAATGCTTTTTGCTATTCACAAAATAAAACAAAAGCAGTCATGCAAATATTTGAATTTTCACAGCACAGCAAAATCAGTTGCACCATTCAATTCCGCTCGTCCAGACGGGGAGAATTCAATCACATTCATTCGATGCGACGTTTCTTATGGGATTTAATGAGCGACAACATTTTGACCCCAAACCGAGAGGATTCTGGGATGTTTGTGTTTTTTTGGTAATAACTCTGGAAGGAAACGTCGCAGACCCATCAAGGTGGTACTCGTACTGCTCGCCTCGTCGAGAGGAATCCAAATATATGAATGGTTAAGCTATGGGATATGAAATGGACGAGCGACCAATAAAACAGCATGTATTATGGGGTTGAATGCTTTTTCCTATTCACAAAATAAAACAAAAGCAGTCATGCAAATATCTGAATTTTCACAGCACAGCAAAATCAGTTGCACCATTCAATTCCGCTCGTCCAGACGGGGAGAATTCAATCACATTCATTCGATGCGACGTTTCTTATGGGATTTAATGAGCGACAACATTTTGACCCCAAACCGAGAGGATTCTGGGATGTTTGTTGTTTTTTGGTAATAACTCTGGAAGGAAACGTCGCAGACCCATCAAGTTGGTACTCGTACTGCTCGCCTCGTCGAGAGGAATCCAAATATATCAGTTGTTAAGCTATGGGATATGAAATGGACGAGCGACCAATAAAACAACATGTATTATAGGGTTGAATGCTTTTTGCTATTCACAAAATAAAACAAAAGCAGTCATGCAAATATCTGAATTTTCACAGCACAGCAAAATCAGTTGCACCATTCAATTCCGCTCGTCCAGACGGGGAGAATTCAATCACATTCATTTGATGCGACGTTTCTTATGGGATTTAATGAGCGACAACATTTTGACCCCAAACCGAGAGGATTCTGGGATGTTTGTGTTTTTTTGGTAATAACTCTGGAAGGAAACGTCACAGACCCATCAAGGTGGTACTCGTACTGCTCGCCTCGTCGAGAGGAATCCAAATATATGAATGGTTAAGCTATGGGATATGAAATGGACGAGCGACCAATAAAACAGCATGTATTATGGGATTGAATGCTTTTTGCTATTCACAAAATAAAACAAAAGCAGTCATGCAAATATCTGAATTTTCACAGCACAGCAAAATCAGTTGCACCATTCAATTCCGCTCGTCCAGACGGGGAGAATTCAATCACATTTATTCGATGCGACGTTTCTTATGGGATTTAATGAGCGACAACATTTTGACCCCAAACCGAGAGGATTCTGGGATGTTTGTGTTTTTTTGGTAATAACTCTGGAAGGAAACGTCACAGACCCATCAAGGTGGTACTCGTACTGCTCGCCTCGTCGAGAGGAATCCAAATATATGAGTTGTTAAGCTATGGGATATGAAATGGACGAGCGACCAATAAAACAACATGTATTATGGGGTTGAATGCTTTTTGCTATTCACAAAATAAAACAAAAGCAGTCATGCAAATATTTGAATTTTCACAGCACAGCAAAATCAGTTGCACCATTCAATTCCGCTCGTCCAGACGGGGAGAATTCAATCACATTCATTCGATGCGACGTTTCTTATGGGATTTAATGAGCGACAACATTTTGACCCCAAACCGAGAGGATTCTGGGATGTTTGTGTTTTTTTGGTAATAACTCTGGAAGGAAACGTCGCAGACCCATCAAGGTGGTACTCGTACTGCTCGCCTCGTCGAGAGGAATCCAAATATATGAATGGTTAAGCTATGGGATATGAAATGGACGAGCGACCAATAAAACAGCATGTATTATGGGGTTGAATGCTTTTTCCTATTCACAAAATAAAACAAAAGCAGTCATGCAAATATTTGAATTTTCACAGCACAGCAAAATCAGTTGCACCATTCAATTCCGCTCGTCCAGACGGGGAGAATTCAATCACATTCATTCGATGCGACGTTTCTTATGGGATTTAATGAGCGACAACATTTTGACCCCAAACCGAGAGGATTCTGGGATGTTTGTGGTTTTTTGGTAATAACTCTGGAAGGAAACGTCGCAGACCCATCAAGTTGGTACTCGTACTGCTCGCCTCGTCGAGAGGAATCCAAATATATCAGTTGTTAAGCTATGGGATATGAAATGGACGAGCGACCAATAAAACAACATGTATTATAGGGTTGAATGCTTTTTGCTATTCACAAAATAAAACAAAAGCAGTCATGCAAATATCTGAATTTTCACAGCACAGCAAAATCAGTTGCACCATTCAATTCCGCTCGTCCAGACGGGGAGAATTCAATCACATTCATTTGATGCGACGTTTCTTATGGGATTTAAAGAGCGACAACATTTTGACCCCAAACCGAGAGGATTCTGGGATGTTTGTGTTTTTTTGGTAATAACTCTGGAAGGAAACGTCACAGACCCATCAAGGTGGTACTCGTACTGCTCGCCTCGTCGAGAGGAATCCAAATATATGATTGGTTAAGCTATGGGATATGAAATGGACGAGGGACCAATAAAACAGCATGTATTATGGGATTGAATGCTTTTTGCTATTCACAAAATAAAACAAAAGCAGTCATGCAAATATCTGAATTTTCACAGCACAGCAAAATCAGTTGCACCATTCAATTCCGCTCGTCCAGACGGGGAGAATTCAATCACATTCATTCGATGCGACGTTTCTTATGGGATTTAATGAGCGACCACATTTTGACCCCAAACCGAGAAGATTCTGGGATGTTTGTGGTTTTTTGGTAATAACTCTGGAAGGAAACGTCGCAGACCCATCAAGGTGGTACTCGTACTGCTCGCCTCGTCGAGAGGAATCCAAATATATGAATGCTTAAGCTATGGGATATGAAATGGACGAGCGACCAATAAAACAACATGTATTATGGGGTTGAATGCTTTTTGCTACTCACAAAATAAAACAAAAGCAGTCATGCAAATATCTGAATTTTCACAGCACAGCAAAATCAGTTGCACCATTCAATTCCGCTCGTCCAGACGGGGAGAATTCAATCACATTCATTCGATGCGACGTTTCTTATGGGATTTAATGAGCGACAACATTTTGACCCCAAACCGAGAGGATTCTGGGATGTTTGTGTTTTTTTGGTAATAACTCTGGAAGGAAACGTCGCAGACCCATCAAGGTTGTACTCGTACTGCTCGCCTCGTCGAGAGGAATCCAAATATATGAATGGTTAAGCTATGGGATATGAAATGGACGAGCGACCAATAAAACAGCATGTATTATGGGGTTGAATGCTTTTTCCTATTCACAAAATAAAACAAAAGCAGTCATGCAAATATCTGAATTTTCACAGCACAGCAAAATCAGTTGCACCATTCAATTCCGCTCGTCCAGACGGGGAAAATTCAATCACATTCATTCGATGCGACGTTTCTTATGGGATTTAATGAGCGACAACATTTTGACCCCAAACCGAGAGGATTCTGGGATGTTTGTGGTTTTTTGGTAATAACTCTGGAAGAAAACGTCGCAGACCCATCAAGGTGGTACTCGTACTGCTCGGCTCATCGAGAGGAATCCAAATATATGAGTTGTTAAGCTATGGGATATGAAATGGACGAGCGACCAATAAAACAACATGTATTATGGGGTTGAATGCTTTTTGCTATTCACAAAATAAAACAAAAGCAGTCATGCAAATATTTGAATTTTCACAGCACAGCAAAATCAGTTGCACCATTCAATTCCGCTCGTCCAGACGGGGAGAATTCAATCACATTCATTCGATGCGACGTTTCTTATGGGATTTAATGAGCGACAACATTTTGACCCCAAACCGAGAGGATTCTGGGATGTTTGTGTTTTTTTGGTAATAACTCTGGAAGGAAACGTCGCAGACCCATCAAGGTGGTACTCGTACTGCTCGCCTCGTCGAGAGGAATCCAAATATATGAATGGTTAAGCTATGGGATATGAAATGGACGAGCGACCAATAAAACAGCATGTATTATGGGGTTGAATGCTTTTTCCTATTCACAAAATAAAACAAAAGCAGTCATGCAAATATCTGAATTTTCACAGCACAGCAAAATCAGTTGCACCATTCAATTCCGCTCGTCCAGACGGGGAAAATTCAATCACATTTATTCGATGCGACGTTTCTTATGGGATTTAATGAGCGACAACATTTTGACCCCAAACCGAGAGGATTCTGGGATGTTTGTGTTTTTTTGGTAATAACTCTGGAAGGAAACGTCACAGACCCATCAAGGTGGTACTCGTACTGCTCGCCTCGTCGAGAGGAATCCAAATATATGAGTTGTTAAGCTATGGGATATGAAATGGACGAGCGACCAATAAAACAACATGTATTATGGGGTTGAATGCTTTTTGCTATTCACAAAATAAAACAAAAGCAGTCATGCAAATATTTGAATTTTCACAGCACAGCAAAATCAGTTGCACCATTCAATTCCGCTCGTCCAGACGGGGAGAATTCAATCACATTCATTCGATGCGACGTTTCTTATGGGATTTAATGAGCGACAACATTTTGACCCCAAACCGAGAGGATTCTGGGATGTTTGTGTTTTTTTGGTAATAACTCTGGAAGGAAACGTCGCAGACCCATCAAGGTGGTACTCGTACTGCTCGCCTCGTCGAGAGGAATCCAAATATATGAATGGTTAAGCTATGGGATATGAAATGGACGAGCGACCAATAAAACAGCATGTATTATGGGGTTGAATGCTTTTTCCTATTCACAAAATAAAACAAAAGCAGTCATGCAAATATCTGAATTTTCACAGCACAGCAAAATCAGTTGCACCATTCAATTCCGCTCGTCCAGACGGGGAAAATTCAATCACATTTATTCGATACGACGTTTCTTATGGGATTTAATGAGCGACAACATTTTGACCCCAAACCGAGAGGATTCTGGGATGTTTGTGTTTTTTTGGTAATAACTCTGGAAGGAAACGTCACAGACCCATCAAGGTGGTACTCGTACTGCTCGCCTCGTCGAGAGGAATCCAAATATATGAGTTGTTAAGCTATGGGATATGAAATGGACGAGCGACCAATAAAACAACATGTATTATGGGGTTGAATGCTTTTTGCTATTCACAAAATAAAACAAAAGCAGTCATGCAAATATTTGAATTTTCACAGCACAGCAAAATCAGTTGCACCATTCAATTCCGCTCGTCCAGACGGGGAGAATTCAATCACATTCATTCGATGCGACGTTTCTTATGGGATTTAATGAGCGACAACATTTTGACCCCAAACCGAGAGGATTCTGGGATGTTTGTGTTTTTTTGGTAATAACTCTGGAAGGAAACGTCGCAGACCCATCAAGGTGGTACTCGTACTGCTCGCCTCGTCGAGAGGAATCCAAATATATGAATGGTTAAGCTATGGGATATGAAATGGACGAGCGACCAATAAAACAGCATGTATTATGGGGTTGAATGCTTTTTCCTATTCACAAAATAAAACAAAAGCAGTCATGCAAATATTTGAATTTTCACAGCACAGCAAAATCAGTTGCACCATTCAATTCCGCTCGTCCAGACGGGGAGAATTCAATCACATTCATTCGATGCGACGTTTCTTATGGGATTTAATGAGCGACAACATTTTGACCCCAAACCGAGAGGATTCTGGGATGTTTGTGTTTTTTTGGTAATAACTCTGGAAGGAAACGTCGCAGACCCATCAAGGTGGTACTCGTACTGCTCGCCTCGTCGAGAGGAATCCAAATATATGAATGGTTAAGCTATGGGATATGAAATGGACGAGCGACCAATAAAACAGCATGTATTATGGGGTTGAATGCTTTTTCCTATTCACAAAATAAAACAAAAGCAGTCATGCAAATATCTGAATTTTCACAGCACAGCAAAATCAGTTGCACCATTCAATTCCGCTCGTCCAGACGGGGAAAATTCAATCACATTTATTCGATACGACGTTTCTTATGGGATTTAATGAGCGACAACATTTTGACCCCAAACCGAGAGGATTCTGGGATGTTTGTGTTTTTTTGGTAATAACTCTGGAAGGAAACGTCACAGACCCATCAAGGTGGTACTCGTACTGCTCGCCTCGTCGAGAGGAATCCAAATATATGAGTTGTTAAGCTATGGGATATGAAATGGACGAGCGACCAATAAAACAACATGTATTATGGGGTTGAATGCTTTTTGCTATTCACAAAATAAAACAAAAGCAGTCATGCAAATATTTGAATTTTCACAGCACAGCAAAATCAGTTGCACCATTCAATTCCGCTCGTCCAGACGGGGAGAATTCAATCACATTCATTCGATGCGACGTTTCTTATGGGATTTAATGAGCGACAACATTTTGACCCCAAACCGAGAGGATTCTGGGATGTTTGTGTTTTTTGGTAATAACTCTGGAAGGAAACGTCGCAGACCCATCAAGGTGGTACTCGTACTGCTCGCCTCGTCGAGAGGAATCCAAATATATGAATGGTTAAGCTATGGGATATGAAATGGACGAGCGACCAATAAAACAGCATGTATTATGGGGTTGAATGCTTTTTCCTATTCACAAAATAAAACAAAAGCAGTCATGCAAATATTTGAATTTTCACAGCACAGCAAAATCAGTTGCACCATTCAATTCCGCTCGTCCAGACGGGGAGAATTCAATCACATTCATTCGATGCGACGTTTCTTATGGGATTTAATGAGCGACAACATTTTGACCCCAAACCGAGAGGATTCTGGGATGTTTGTGGTTTTTTGGTAATAACTCTGGAAGGAAACGTCGCAGACCCATCAAGTTGGTACTCGTACTGCTCGCCTCGTCGAGAGGAATCCAAATATATCAGTTGTTAAGCTATGGGATATGAAATGGACGAGCGAACAAAAAAACAACATGTATTATAGGGTTGAATGCTTTTTGCTATTCACAAAATAAAACAAAAGCAGTCATGCAAATATCTGAATTTTCACAGCACAGCAAAATCAGTTGCACCATTCAATTCCGCTCGTCCAGACGGGGAGAATTCAATCACATTCATTTGATGCGACGTTTCTTATGGGATTTAAAGAGCGACAACATTTTGACCCCAAACCGAGAGGATTCTGGGATGTTTGTGTTTTTTTGGTAATAACTCTGGAAGGAAACGTCACAGACCCATCAAGGTGGTACTCGTACTGCTCGCCTCGTCGAGAGGAATCCAAATATATGAATGGTTAAGCTATGGGATATGAAATGGACGAGGGACCAATAAAACAGCATGTATTATGGGATTGAATGCTTTTTGCTATTCACAAAATAAAACAAAAGCAGTCATGCAAATATCTGAATTTTCACAGCACGGCAAAATCAGTTGCACCATTCAATTCCGCTCGTCCAGACGGGGAGAATTCAATCACATTTATTCGATGCGACGTTTCTTATGGGATTTAATGAGCGACAACATTTTGACCCCAAACCGAGAGGATTCTGGGATGTTTGTGTTTTTTTGGTAATAACTCTGGAAGGAAACGTCACAGACCCATCAAGGTGGTACTCGTACTGCTCGCCTCGTCGAGAGGAATCCAAATATATGAATGGTTAAGCTATGGGATATGAAATGGAGGAGCGACCAATAAAACAACATGTATTATGGGGTTGAATGCTTTTTGCTATTCACAAAATAAAACAAAAGCAGTCATGCAAATATCTGAATTTTCACAGCACAGCAAAATCAGTTGCACCATTCAATTCCGCTCGTCCAAACGGGGAGAATTCAATCACATTCATTCGATGCGACGTTTCTTATGGGATTTAATGAGCGACCACATTTTGACCCCAAACCGAGAAGATTCTGGGATGTTTGTGGTTTTTTGGTAATAACTCTGGAAGGAAACGTCGCAGACCCATCAAGGTGGTACTCGTACTGCTCGCCTCGTCGAGAGGAATCCAAATATATGAATGGTTAAGCTATGGGATATGAAATGGACGAGCGACCAATAAAATAACATGTATTATGGGGTTGAATGCTTTTTGCTATTCACAAAATAAAACAAAAGCAGTCATGCAAATATCTGAATTTTCACAGCACAGCAAAATCAGTTGCACCATTCAATTCCGCTCGTCCAAACGGGGAGAATTCAATCACATTCATTCGATGCGACGTTTCTTATGGGATTTAATGAGCGACCACATTTTGACCCCAAACCGAGAAGATTCTGGGATGTTTGTGGTTTTTTGGTAATAACTCTGGAAGGAAACGTCGCAGACCCATCAAGGTGGTACTCGTACTGCTCGCCTCGTCGAGAGGAATCCAAATATATGAATGCTTAAGCTATGGGATATGAAATGGACGAGCGACCAATAAAACAACATGTATTATGGGGTTGAATGCTTTTTGCTATTCACAAAATAAAACAAAAGCAGTCATGCAAATATCTGAATTTTCACAGCACAGCAAAATCAGTTGCACCATTCAATTCCGCTCGTCCAGACGGGGAGAATTCAATCACATTCATTCGATGCGACGTTTCTTATGGGATTTAATGAGCGACAACATTTTGACCCCAAACCGAGAGGATTCTGGGATGTTTGTGTTTTTTTGGTAATAACTCTGGAAGGAAACGTCGCAGACCCATCAAGGTTGTACTCGTACTGCTCGCCTCGTCGAGCGGAATCCAAATATATGAATGGTTAAGCTATGGGATATGAAATGGACGAGCGACCAATAAAACAGCATGTATTATGGGGTTGAATGCTTTTTCCTATTCACAAAATAAAACAAAAGCAGTCATGCAAATATCTGAATTTTCACAGCACAGCAAAATCAGTTGCACCATTCAATTCCGCTCGTCCAGACGGGGAAAATTCAATCACATTCATTCGATGCGACGTTTCTTATGGGATTTAATGAGCGACAACATTTTGACCCCAAACCGAGAGGATTCTGGGATGTTTGTGTTTTTTTGGTAATAACTCTGGAAGAAAACGTCGCAGACCCATCAAGGTGGTACTCGTACTGCTCGCCTCATCGAGAGGAATCCAAATATATGAGTTGTTAAGCTATGGGATATGAAATGGACGAGCGACCAATAAAACAACATGTATTATGGGGTTGAATGCTTTTTGCTATTCACAAAATAAAACAAAAGCAGTCATGCAAATATTTGAATTTTCACAGCACAGCAAAATCAGTTGCACCATTCAATTCCGCTCGTCCAGACGGGGAGAATTCAATCACATTCATTCGATGCGACGTTTCTTATGGGATTTAATGAGCGACAACATTTTGACCCCAAACCGAGAGGATTCTGGGATGTTTGTGTTTTTTTGGTAATAACTCTGGAAGGAAACGTCGCAGACCCATCAAGGTGGTACTCGTACTGCTCGCCTCGTCGAGAGGAATCCAAATATATGAATGGTTAAGCTATGGGATATGAAATGGACGAGCGACCAATAAAACAGCATGTATTATGGGGTTGAATGCTTTTTCCTATTCACAAAATAAAACAAAAGCAGTCATGCAAATATCTGAATTTTCACAGCACAGCAAAATCAGTTGCACCATTCAATTCCGCTCGTCCAGACGGGGAGAATTCAATCACATTCATTCGATGCGACGTTTCTTATGGGATTTAATGAGCGACAACATTTTGACCCCAAACCGAGAGGATTCTGGGATGTTTGTGTTTTTTTGGTAATAACTCTGGAAGGAAACGTCGCAGACCCATCAAGGTGGTACTCGTACTGCTCGCCTCGTCGAGAGGAATCCAAATATATGAATGGTTAAGCTATGGGATATGAAATGGACGAGCGACCAATAAAACAGCATGTATTATGGGGTTGAATGCTTTTTCCTATTCACAAAATAAAACAAAAGCAGTCATGCAAATATCTGAATTTTCACAGCACAGCAAAATCAGTTGCACCATTCAATTCCGCTCGTCCAGACGGGGAAAATTCAATCACATTTATTCGATGCGACGTTTCTTATGGGATTTAATGAGCGACAACATTTTGACCCCAAACCGAGAGGATTCTGGGATGTTTGTGTTTTTTTGGTAATAACTCTGGAAGGAAACGTCACAGACCCATCAAGGTGGTACTCGTACTGCTCGCCTCGTCGAGAGGAATCCAAATATATGAATGGTTAAGCTATGGGATATGAAATGGAGGAGCGACCAATAAAACAACATGTATTATGGGGTTGAATGCTTTTTGCTATTCACAAAATAAAACAAAAGCAGTCATGCAAATATCTGAATTTTCACAGCACAGCAAAATCAGTTGCACCATTCAATTCCGCTCGTCCAGACGGGGAGAATTCAATCACATTCATTCGATGCGACGTTTCTTATGGGATTTAATGAGCGACCACATTTTGACCCCAAACCGAGAAGATTCTGGGATGTTTGTGGTTTTTTGGTAATAACTCTGGAAGGAAACGTCGCAGACCCATCAAGGTGGTACTCGTACTGCTCGCCTCGTCGAGAGGAATCCAAATATATGAATGCTTAAGCTATGGGATATGAAATGGACGAGCGACCAATAAAACAACATGTATTATGGGGTTGAATGCTTTTTGCTATTCACAAAATAAAACAAAAGCAGTCATGCAAATATCTGAATTTTCACAGCACAGCAAAATCAGTTGCACCATTCAATTCCGCTCGTCCAGACGGGGAGAATTCAATCACATTCATTCGATGCGACGTTTCTTATGGGATTTAATGAGCGACAACATTTTGACCCCAAACCGAGAGGATTCTGGGATGTTTGTGTTTTTTTGGTAATAACTCTGGAAGGAAACGTCGCAGACCCATCAAGGTTGTACTCGTACTGCTCGCCTCGTCGAGAGGAATCCAAATATATGAATGGTTAAGCTATGGGATATGAAATGGACGAGCGACCAATAAAACAGCATGTATTATGGGGTTGAATGCTTTTTCCTATTCACAAAATAAAACAAAAGCAGTCATGCAAATATCTGAATTTTCACAGCACAGCAAAATCAGTTGCACCATTCAATTCCGCTCGTCCAGACGGGGAAAATTCAATCACATTCATTCGATGCGACGTTTCTTATGGGATTTAATGAGCGACAACATTTTGACCCCAAACCGAGAGGATTCTGGGATGTTTGTGTTTTTTTGGTAATAACTCTGGAAGGAAACGTCGCAGACCCATCAAGGTTGTACTCGTACTGCTCGCCTCGTCGAGAGGAATCCAAATATATGAATGGTTAAGCTATGGGATATGAAATGGACGAGCGACCAATAAAACAGCATGTATTATGGGGTTGAATGCTTTTTCCTATTCACAAAATAAAACAAAAGCAGTCATGCAAATATCTGAATTTTCACAGCACAGCAAAATCAGTTGCACCATTCAATTCCGCTCGTCCAGACGGGGAGAATTCAATCACATTCATTCGATGCGACGTTTCTTATGGGATTTAATGAGCGACAACATTTTGACCCCAAACCGAGAGGATTCTGGGATGTTTGTGTTTTTTTGGTAATAACTCTGGAAGGAAACGTCGCAGACCCATCAAGGTTGTACTCGTACTGCTCGCCTCGTCGAGAGGAATCCAAATATATGAATGGTTAAGCTATGGGATATGAAATGGACGAGCGACCAATAAAACAGCATGTATTATGGGGTTGAATGCTTTTTCCTATTCACAAAATAAAACAAAAGCAGTCATGCAAATATCTGAATTTTCACAGCACAGCAAAATCAGTTGCACCATTCAATTCCGCTCGTCCAGACGGGGAAAATTCAATCACATTCATTCGATGCGACGTTTCTTATGGGATTTAATGAGCGACAACATTTTGACCCCAAACCGAGAGGATTCTGGGATGTTTGTGTTTTTTTGGTAATAACTCTGGAAGGAAACGTCACAGACCCATCAAGGTGGTACTCGTACTGCTCGCCTCGTCGAGAGGAATCCAAATATATGAATGGTTAAGCTATGGGATATGAAATGGAGGAGCGACCAATAAAACAACATGTATTATGGGGTTGAATGCTTTTTGCTATTCACAAAATAAAACAAAAGCAGTCATGCAAATATCTGAATTTTCACAGCACAGCAAAATCAGTTGCACCATTCAATTCCGCTCGTCCAGACGGGGAGAATTCAATCACATTCATTCGATGCGACGTTTCTTATGGGATTTAATGAGCGACCACATTTTGACCCCAAACCGAGAAGATTCTGGGATGTTTGTGGTTTTTTGGTAATAACTCTGGAAGGAAACGTCGCAGACCCATCAAGGTGGTACTCGTACTGCTCGCCTCGTCGAGAGGAATCCAAATATATGAATGCTTAAGCTATGGGATATGAAATGGACGAGCGACCAATAAAACAACATGTATTATGGGGTTGAATGCTTTTTGCTATTCACAAAATAAAACAAAAGCAGTCATGCAAATATCTGAATTTTCACAGCACAGCAAAATCAGTTGCACCATTCAATTCCGCTCGTCCAGACGGGGAGAATTCAATCACATTCATTCGATGCGACGTTTCTTATGGGATTTAATGAGCGACAACATTTTGACCCCAAACCGAGAGGATTCTGGGATGTTTGTGTTTTTTTGGTAATAACTCTGGAAGGAAACGTCGCAGACCCATCAAGGTTGTACTCGTACTGCTCGCCTCGTCGAGAGGAATCCAAATATATGAATGGTTAAGCTATGGGATATGAAATGGACGAGCGACCAATAAAACAGCATGTATTATGGGGTTGAATGCTTTTTCCTATTCACAAAATAAAACAAAAGCAGTCATGCAAATATCTGAATTTTCACAGCACAGCAAAATCAGTTGCACCATTCAATTCCGCTCGTCCAGACGGGGAAAATTCAATCACATTCATTCGATGCGACGTTTCTTATGGGATTTAATGAGCGACAACATTTTGACCCCAAACCGAGAGGATTCTGGGATGTTTGTGTTTTTTTGGTAATAACTCTGGAAGGAAACGTCGCAGACCCATCAAGGTTGTACTCGTACTGCTCGCCTCGTCGAGAGGAATCCAAATATATGAATGGTTAAGCTATGGGATATGAAATGGACGAGCGACCAATAAAACAGCATGTATTATGGGGTTGAATGCTTTTTCCTATTCACAAAATAAAACAAAAGCAGTCATGCAAATATCTGAATTTTCACAGCACAGCAAAATCAGTTGCACCATTCAATTCCGCTCGTCCAGACGGGGAAAATTCAATCACATTCATTCGATGCGACGTTTCTTATGGGATTTAATGAGCGACAACATTTTGACCCCAAACCGAGAGGATTCTGGGATGTTTGTGGTTTTTTGGTAATAACTCTGGAAGAAAACGTCGCAGACCCATCAAGGTGGTACTCGTACTGCTCGCCTCGTCGAGAGGAATCCAAATATATGAATGGTTAAGCTATGGGATATGAAATGGACGAGCGACCAATAAAACAACATGTATTATGGGGTTGAATGCTTTTTGCTATTCACAAAATAAAACAAAAGCAGTCATGCAAATATCTGAATTTTCACAGCACAGCAAAATCAGTTGCACCATTCAATTCCGCTCGTCCAGACGGGGAGAATTCAATCACATTCATTCGATGCGACGTTTCTTATGGGATTTAATGAGCGACAACATTTTGACCCCAAACCGAGAGGATTCTGGGATGTTTGTGTTTTTTTGGTAATAACTCTGGAAGGAAACGTCGCAGACCCATCAAGGTGGTAATCGTACTGCTCGCCTCGTCGAGAGGAATCCAAATATATGAATGGTTAAGCTATGGGATATGAAATGGACGAGCGACCAATAAAACAGCATGTATTATGGGGTTGAATGCTTTTTCCTATTCACAAAATTAAACAAAAGCAGTCATGCAAATATCTGAATTTTCACAGCACAGCAAAATCAGTTGCACCATTCAATTCCGCTCGTCCAGACGGGGAAAATTCAATCACATTCATTCGATGCGACGTTTCTTATGGGATTTAATGAGCGACAACATTTTGACCCCAAACCGAGAGGATTCTGGGATGTTTGTGTTTTTTTGGTAATAACTCTGGAAGGAAACGTCGCAGACCCATCAAGGTTGTACTCGTACTGCTCGCCTCGTCGAGAGGAATCCAAATATATGAATGGTTAAGCTATGGGATATGAAATGGACGAGCGACCAATAAAACAGCATGTATTATGGGGTTGAATGCTTTTTCCTATTCACAAAATAAAACAAAAGCAGTCATGCAAATATCTGAATTTTCACAGCACAGCAAAATCAGTTGCACCATTCAATTCCGCTCGTCCAGACGGGGAAAATTCAATCACATTCATTCGATGCGACGTTTCTTATAGGATTTAATGAGCGACAACATTTTGACCCCAAACCGAGAGGATTCTGTGATGTTTGTGTTTTTTTGGTAATAACTCTGGAAGGAAACGTCGCAGACCCATCAAGGTTGTACTCGTACTGCTCGCCTCGTCGAGCGGAATCCAAATATATGAATGGTTAAGCTATGGGATATTAAATGGACGAGCGACTAATAAAACAGCATGTATTATGGGGTTGAATGCTTTTTCCTATTCACAAAATAAAACAAAAGCAGTCATGCAAATATCTGAATTTTCACAGCACAGCAAAATCAGTTGCACCATTCAATTCCGCTCGTCCAGACGGGGAAAATTCAATCACATTCATTCGATGCGACGTTTCTTATGGGATTTAATGAGCGACAACATTTTGACCCCAAACCGAGAGGATTCTGGGATGTTTGTGGTTTTTTGGTAATAACTCTGGAAGAAAACGTCGCAGACCCATCAAGGTGGTACTCGTACTGCTCGCCTCGTCGAGAGGAATCCAAATATATGAATGCTTAAGCTATGGGATATGAAATGGACGAGCGACCAATAAAACAACATGTATTATGGGGTTGAATGCTTTTTGCTATTCACAAAATAAAACAAAAGCAGTCATGCAAATATCTGAATTTTCACAGCACAGCAAAATCAGTTGCACCATTCAATTCCGCTCGTCCAGACGGGGAGAATTCAATCACATTCATTCGATGCGACGTTTCTAATGGGATTTAATGAGCGACAACATTTTGACCCCAAAACCGAGAGGATTCTAGGATGTTTGTGTTTTTTTGGTAATAACTCTGGAAGGAAACGTCGCAGACCCATCAAGGTGGTACTCGTACTGCTCGCCTCGTCGAGAGGAATCCAAATATATGAATGGTTAAGCTATGGGATATGAAATGGACGAGCGACCAATAAAACAGCATGTATTATGGGGTTGAATGCTTTTTCCTATTCACAAAATTAAACAAAAGCAGTCATGCAAATATCTGAATTTTCACAGCACAGCAAAATCAGTTGCACCATTCAATTCCGCTCGTCCAGACGGGGAAAATTCAATCACATTCATTCGATGCGACGTTTCTTATGGGATTTAATGAGCGACAACATTTTGACCCCAAACCGAGAGGATTCTGGGATGTTTGTGTTTTTTTGGTAATAACTCTGGAAGGAAACGTCGCAGACCCATCAAGGTTGTACTCGTACTGCTCGCCTCGTCGAGAGGAATCCAAATATATAAATGGTTAAGCTATGGGATATGAAATGGACGAGCGACCAATAAAACAGCATGTATTATGGGGTTGAATGCTTTTTCCTATTCACAAAATAAAACAAAAGCAGTCATGCAAATATCTGAATTTTCACAGCACAGCAAAATCAGTTGCACCATTCAATTCCGCTCGTCCAGACGGGGAAAATTCAATCACATTCATTCGATGCGACGTTTCTTATGGGATTTAATGAGCGACAACATTTTGACCCCAAACCGAGAGGATTCTGGGATGTTTGTGGTTTTTTGGTAATAACTCTGGAAGAAAACGTCGCAGACCCATCAAGGTGGTACTCGTACTGCTCGCCTCATCGAGAGGAATCCAAATATATGAGTTCTTAAGCTATGGGATATGAAATGGACGAGCGACCAATAAAACAACATGTATTATGGGGTTGAATGCTGTTTGCTATTCACAAAATAAAACAAAAGCAGTCATGCAAAAATTTGAATTTTCACAGCACAGCAAAATCAGTTGCACCATTCAATTCCGCTCGTCCAGACGGGGAAAATTCAATCACTTTCATTCGATGCGACGTTTCTTATGGGATTTAATGAGCGACAACATTTTGACCCCAAACCGAGAGGATTCTGGGATGTTTGTGGTTTTTTGGTAATAACTCTGGAAGAAAACGTCGCAGACCCATCAAGGTGGTACTCGTACTGCTCGCCTCGTCGAGAGTAATCCAAATATATGAATGGTTAAGCTATGGGATATGAAATGGACGAGCGACCAATAAAACAGCATGTATTATGGGGTTGAATGCTTTTTCCTATTCACAAAATAAAACAAAAGCGGTCATGCAAATATCTGAATTTTCACAGCACAGCAAAATCAGTTGCACCATTCAATTCCGCTCGTCCAGACGGGGAAAATTCAATCACATTCATTCGATGCGACGTTTCTTATGGGATTTAATGAGCGACAACATTTTGACCCCAAACCGAGAGGATTCTGGGATGTTTGTGGTTTTTTGGTAATAACTCTGGAAGAAAACGTCGCAGACCCATCAAGGTGGTACTCGTACTGCTCGCCTCATCGAGAGGAATCCAAATATATGAGTTGTTAAGCTATGGGATATGAAATGGACGAGCGACCAATAAAACAACATGTATTATGGGGTTGAATGCTTTTTGCTATTCACAAAATAAAACAAAAGCAGTCATGCAAATATTTGAATTTTCACAGCACAGCAAAATCAGTTGCACCATTCAATTCCGCTCGTCCAGACGGGGAGAATTCAATCACATTCATTCGATGCGACGTTTCTTATGGGATTTAATGAGCGACAACATTTTGACCCCAAACCGAGAGGATTCTGGGATGTTTGTGTTTTTTTGGTAATAACTCTGGAAGGAAACGTCGCAGACCCATCAAGGTGGTACTCGTACTGCTCGCCTCGTCGAGAGGAATCCAAATATATGAATGCTTAAGCTATGGGATATGAAATGGACGAGCGACCAATAAAACAACATGTATTATGGGGTTGAATGCTTTTTGCTATTCACAAAATAAAACAAAAGCAGTCGTGCAAATATCTGAATTTTCACAGCACAGCAAAATCAGTTGCACCATTCAATTCCGCTCGTCCAGACGGGGATAATTCAATCACATTCATTCGATGCGACGTTTCTTATGGGATTTAATGAGCGACAACATTTTGACCCCAAACCGAGAGGATTCTGGGATGTTTGTGTTTTTTTGGTAATAACTCTGGAAGGAAACATCGCAGACCCATCAAGGTGGTACTCGTACTGCTCGCCTCATCGAGAGGAATCCAAATATATGAGTTGTTAAGCTATGGGATATGAAATGGACGAGCGACCAATAAAACAACATGTATTATGGGGTTGAATGCTTTTTGCTATTCACAAAATAAAACAAAAGCAGTCATGCAAATATTTGAATTTTCACAGCACAGCAAAATCAGTTGCACCATTCAATTCCGCTCGTCCAGACGGGGAAAATTCAATCACTTTCATTCGATGCGACGTTTCTTATGGGATTTAATGAGCGACAACATTTTGACCCCAAACCGAGAGGATTCTGGGATGTTTGTGGTTTTTTGGTAATAACTCTGGAAGAAAACGTCGCAGACCCATCAAGGTGGTACTCGTACTGCTCGCCTCATCGAGAGGAATCCAAATATATGAGTTGTTAAGCTATGGGATATGAAATGGACGAGCGACCAATAAAACAACATGTATTATGGGGTTGAATGCTTTTTGCTATTCACAAAATAAAACAAAAGCAGTCATGCAAATATCTGAATTTTCACAGCACAGCAAAATCAGTTGCACCATTCAATTCCGCTCGTCCAGACGGGGAGAATTCAATCACATTCATTCGATGCGACGTTTCTTATGGGATTTAATGAGCGACAACATTTTGACCCCAAACCGAGAGGATTCTGGGATGTTTGTGTTTTTTTGGTAATAACTCTGGAAGGAAACATCGCAGACCCATCAAGGTGGTACTCGTACTGCTCGCCTCATCGAGAGGAATCCAAATATATGAGTTTTTAAGCTATGGGATATGAAATGGACGAGCGACCAATAAAACAACATGTATTATGGGGTTGAATGCTTTTTGCTATTCACAAAATAAAACAAAAGCAGTCATGCAAATATTTGAATTTTCACAGCACAGCAAAATCAGTTGCACCATTCAATTCCGCTCGTCCAGACGGGGAAAATTCAATCACTTTCATTCGATGCGACGTTTCTTATGGGATTTAATGAGCGACAACATTTTGACCCCAAACCGAGAGGATTCTGGGATGTTTGTGGTTTTTTGGTAATAACTCTGGAAGAAAACGTCGCAGACCCATCAAGGTGGTACTCGTACTGCTCGCCTCATCGAGAGGAATCCAAATATATGAGTTGTTAAGCTATGGGATATGAAATGGACGAGCGACCAATAAAACAACATGTATTATGGGGTTGAATGCTTTTTGCTATTCACAAAATAAAACAAAAGCAGTCATGCAAATATCTGAATTTTCACAGCACAGCAAAATCAGTTGCACCATTCAATTCCGCTCGTCCAGACGGGGAAAATTCAATCACATTCATTCGATGCGACGTTTCTTATGGGATTTAATGAGCGACAACAATTTGACCCAAAACCGAGAGGATTCTGGGATGTTTGTGGTTTTTTGGTAATAACTCTGGAAGAAAACGTCGCAGACCCATCAAGGTGGTACTCGTACTGCTCGCCTCGTCGAGAGTAATCCAAATATATGAATGATTAAGCTATGGGATATGAAATGGACGAGCGACCAATAAAACAGCATGTATTATGGGGTTGAATGCTTTTTCCTATTCACAAAATAAAACAAAAGCAGTCATGCAAATATCTGAATTTTCACAGCACAGCAAAATCAGTTGCACCATTCAATTCCGCTCGTCCAGACGGGGAAAATTCAATCACATTCATTCGATGCGACGTTTCTTATGGGATTTAATGAGCGACAACATTTTGACCCCAAACCGAGAGGATTCTGGGATGTTTGTGGTTTTTTGGTAATAACTCTGGAAGAAAACGTCGCAGACCCATCAAGGTGGTACTCGTACTGCTCGCCTCATCGAGAGGAATCCAAATATATGAGTTGTTAAGCTATGGGATATGAAATGGACGAGCGACCAATAAAACAACATGTATTATGGGGTTGAATGCTTTTTGCTATTCACAAAATAAAACAAAAGCAGTCATGCAAATATTTGAATTTTCACAGCACAGCAAAATCAGTTGCACCATTCAATTCCGCTCGTCCAGACGGGGAGAATTCAATCACATTCATTCGATGCGACGTTTCTTATGGGATTTAATGAGCGACAACATTTTGACCCCAAACCGAGAGGATTCTGGGATGTTTGTGTTTTTTTGGTAATAACTCTGGAAGGAAACGTCGCAGACCCATCAAGGTGGTACTCGTACTGCTCGCCTCGTCGAGAGGAATCCAAATATATGAATGCTTAAGCTATGGGATATGAAATGGACGAGCGACCAATAAAACAACATGTATTATGGGGTTGAATGCTTTTTGCTATTCACAAAATAAAACAAAAGCAGTCGTGCAAATATCTGAATTTTCACAGCACAGCAAAATCAGTTGCACCATTCAATTCCGCTCGTCCAGACGGGGAGAATTCAATCACATTCATTCGATGCGACGTTTCTTATGGGATTTAATGAGCGACAACATTTTGACCCCAAACCGAGAGGATTCTGGGATGTTTGTGTTTTTTTGGTAATAACTCTGGAAGGAAACATCGCAGACCCATCAAGGTGGTACTCGTACTGCTCGCCTCGTCGAGAGGAATCCAAATATATGAATGGTTAAGCTATGGGATATGAAATGGACGAGCGACCAATAAAACAGCATGTATTATGGGGTTGAATGCTTTTTCCTATTCACAAAATAAAACAAAAGCAGTCATGCAAATATCTGAATTTTCACAGCACAGCAAATCAGTTGCACCATTCAATTCCGCTCATCCAGACGGGGAAAATTCAATCACATTCATTCGATGCGACGTTTCTTATGGGATTTAATGAACGACAACATTTTGACCCCAAACCGAGAGGATTCTGGGATGTTTGTGGTTTTTTGGTAATAACTCTGGAAGAAAACGTCGCAGACCCATCAAGGTGGTACTCGTACTGCTCGCCTCATCGAGAGGAATCCAAATATATGAGTTGTTAAGCTATGGGATATGAAATGGACGAGCGACCAATAAAACAACATGTATTATGGGGTTGAATGCTTTTTGCTATTCACAAAATAAAACAAAAGCAGTCATGCAAATATCTGAATTTTCACAGCACAGCAAAATCAGTTGCACCATTCAATTCCGCTCGTCCAGACGGGGAGAATTCAATCACATTCATTCGATGCGACGTTTCTTATGGGATTTAATGAGCGACAACATTTTGACCCCAAACCGAGAGGATTCTGGGATGTTTGTAGTTTTTTGGTAATAACTCTGGAAGAAAACGTCGCAGACCCATCAAGGTGGTACTCGTACTGCTCGCCTCGTCGAGAGGAATCCAAGTATATGAATGCTTAAGCTATGGGATATGAAATGGACGAGCGACCAATAAAACAACATGTATTATGGGGTTGAATGCTTTTTCCTCTTCACAAAATAAAACAAAAGCAGTCATGCAAATATCTGAATTTTCACAGCACAGCAAAATCAGTTGCACCATTCAATTCCGCTCGTCCAGACGGGGAAAATTCAATCACATTCATTCGATGCGACGTTTCTTATGGGATTTAATGAGCGACAACATTTTGACCCCAAACCGAGAGGATTCTGGGATGTTTGTGGTTTTTTGGTAATAACTCTGGAAGAAAACGTCGCAGACCCATCAAGGTGGTACTCGTACTGCTCGCCTCATCGAGAGGAATCCAAATATATGAGTTGTTAAGCTATGGGTATGAAATGGACGAGCGACCAATAAAACAGCATGTATTATGGGGTTGAATGCTTTTTGCTATTCACAAAATAAAACAAAAGCAGTCATGCAAATATCTGAATTTTCACAGCACAGCAAAATCAGTTGCACCATTCAATTCCGCTCGTCCAGACGGGGAGAATTCAATCACATTCATTCGATGCGACGTTTCTTATGGGATTTAATGAGCGACAACATTTTGACCCCAAACCGAGAGGATTCTGGGATGTTTGTGGTTTTTTGGTAATAACTCTGGAAGAAAACGTCGCAGACCCATCAAGGTGGTACTCGTACTGCTCGCCTCGTCGAAAGGAATCCAAATATATGAATGGTTAAGCTATGGGATATGAAATGGACGAGCGACCAATAAAACAGCATGTATTATGGGGTTGAATGCTTTTTCCTATTCACAAAATTAAACAAAAGCAGTCATGCAAATATCTGAATTTTCACAGCACAGCAAAATCAGTTGCACCATTCAATTCCGCTCGTCCAGACGGGGAAAATTCAATCACATTCATTCGATGCGACGTTTCTTATGGGATTTAATGAGCGACAACATTTTGACCCCAAACCGAGAGGATTCTGGGATGTTTGTGTTTTTTTGGTAATAACTCTGGAAGAAAACGTCGCAGACCCATGAAGGTGGTACTCGTACTGCTCGCCTCATCGAGAGGAATCCAAATATATGAGTTGTTAAGCTATGGGATATGAAATGGAGGAGCGACCAATAAAACAACATGTATTATGGGGTGGAATGCTTTTTGCTATTCACAAAATAAAACAAAAGCAGTCATGCAAATATCTGAATTTTCACAGCACAGCAAAATCAGTTGCACCATTCAATTCCGCTCGTCCAGACGGGGAGAATTCAATCACATTCATTCGATGCGACGTTTCTTATGGGATTTAATGAGCGACAACATTTTGACCCCAAACCGAGAGGATTCTGGGATGTTTGTGTTTTTTTGGTAATAACTCTGGAAGAAAACGTCGCAGACCCATGAAGGTGGTACTCGTACTGCTCGCCTCATCGAGAGGAATCCAAATATATGAGTTGTTAAGCTATGGGATATGAAATGGAGGAGCGACCAATAAAACAACATGTATTATGGGGTGGAATGCTTTTTGCTATTCACAAAATAAAACAAAAGCAGTCATGCAAATATCTGAATTTTCACAGCACAGCAAAATCAGTTGCACCATTCAATTCCGCTCGTCCAGACGGGGAGAATTCAATCACATTCATTCGATGCGACGTTTCTTATGGGATTTAATGAGCGACAACATTTTGACCCCAAACCGAGAGGATTCTGGGATGTTTGTTTTTTTGGTAATAACTCTGGAAGGAAACGTCGCAGACCCATCAAGGTGGTACTCGTACTGCTCGCCTCGTCGAGAGGAATCCAAATATATGAATGCTTAAGCTATGGGATATGAAATGGACGAGCGACCAATAAAACAACATGTATTATGGGGTTGAATGCTTTTTGCTATTCACAAAATAAAACAAAAGCAGTCATGCAAATATCTGAATTTTCACAGCACAGCAAAATCAGTTGCACCATTCAATTCCGCTCGTCCAGACGGGGAGAATTCAATCACATTCATTCGATGCGACGTTTCTTATGGGATTTAATGAGCGACAACATTTTGACCCCAAACCGAGAGGATTCTGGGATGTTTGTGTTTTTTTGGTAATAACTCTGGAAGGAAACGTCGCAGACCCATCAAGGTGGTACTCGTACTGCTCGCCTCGTCGAGAGGAATCCAAATATATGAATGGTTAAGCTATGGGATATGAAATGGACGAGCGACCAATAAAACAGCATGTATTATGGGGTTGAATGCTTTTTCCTATTCACAAAAGAAAACAAAAGCAGTCATGCAAATATCTGAATTTTCACAGCACAGCAAAATCAGTTGCACCATTCAATTCCGCTCGTCCAGACGGGGAAAATTCAATCACATTCATTCGATGCGACGTTTCTTATGGGATTTAATGAGCGACAACATTTTGACCCCAAACCGAGAGGATTCTGGGATGTTTGTGTTTTTTTGGTAATAACTCTGGAAGGAAACGTCGCAGACCCATCAAGGTGGTACTCGTACTGCTCGCCTCGTCGAGAGGAATCCAAATATATGAATGCTTAAGCTATGGGATATGAAATGGACGAGCGACCAATAAAACAACATGTATTATGGGGTTGAATGCTTTTTGCTATTCACAAAATAAAACAAAAGCAGTCGTGCAAATATCTGAATTTTCACAGCACAGCAAAATCAGTTGCACCATTCAATTCCGCTCGTCCAGACGGGGAGAATTCAATCACATTCATTCGATGCGACGTTTCTTATGGGATTTAATGAGCGACAACATTTTGACCCCAAACCGAGAGGATTCTGGGATGTTTGTGTTTTTTTGGTAATAACTCTGGAAGGAAACATCGCAGACCCATCAAGGTGGTACTCGTACTGCTCGCCTCATCGAGAGGAATCCAAATATATGAGTTGTTAAGCTATGGGATATGAAATGGACGAGCGACCAATAAAACAACATGTATTATGGGGTTGAATGCTTTTTGCTATTCACAAAATAAAACAAAAGCAGTCGTGCAAATATCTGAATTTTCACAGCACAGCAAAATCAGTTGCACCATTCAATTCCGCTCGTCCAGACGGGGAGAATTCAATCACATTCATTCGATGCGACGTTTCTTATGGGATTTAATGAGCGACAACATTTTGACCCCAAACCGAGAGGATTCTGGGATGTTTGTGGTTTTTTGGTAATAACTCTGGAAGAAAACGTCGCAGACCCATCAAGGTGGTACTCGTACTGCTCGCCTCATCGAGAGGAATCCAAATATATGAGTTGTTAAGCTATGGGATATGAAATGGACGAGCGACCAATAAAACAACATGTATTATGGGGTTGAATGCTTTTTGCTATTCACAAAATAAAACAAAAGCAGTCATGCAAATATCTGAATTTTCACAGCACAGCAAAATCAGTTGCACCATTCAATTCCGCTCGTCCAGACGGGGAGAATTCAATCACATTCATTCGATGCGACGTTTCTTATGGGATTTAATGAGCGACAACATTTTGACCCCAAACCGAGAGGATTCTGGGATGTTTGTGTTTTTTTGGTAATAACTCTGGAAGGAAACATCGCAGACCCATCAAGGTGGTACTCGTACTGCTCGCCTCATCGAGAGGAATCCAAATATATGAGTTTTTAAGCTATGGGATATGAAATGGACGAGCGACCAATAAAACAACATGTATTATGGGGTTGAATGCTTTTTGCTATTCACAAAATAAAACAAAAGCAGTCATGCAAATATTTGAATTTTCACAGCACAGCAAAATCAGTTGCACCATTCAATTCCGCTCGTCCAGACGGGGAAAATTCAATCACTTTCATTCGATGCGACGTTTCTTATGGGATTTAATGAGCGACAACATTTTGACCCCAAACCGAGAGGATTCTGGGATGTTTGTGGTTTTTTGGTAATAACTCTGGAAGAAAACGTCGCAGACCCATCAAGGTGGTACTCGTACTGCTCGCCTCATCAAGAGGAATCCAAATATATGAGTTGTTAAGCTATGGGATATGAAATGGACGAGCGACCAATAAAACAACATGTATTATGGGGTTGAATGCTTTTTGCTATTCACAAAATAAAACAAAAGCAGTCATGCAAATATCTGAATTTTCACAGCACAGCAAAATCAGTTGCACCATTCAATTCCGCTCGTCCAGACGGGGAAAATTCAATCACATTCATTCGATGCGACGTTTCTTATGGGATTTAATGAGCGACAACAATTTGACCCAAAACCGAGAGGATTCTGGGATGTTTGTGGTTTTTTGGTAATAACTCTGGAAGAAAACGTCGCAGACCCATCAAGGTGGTACTCGTACTGCTCGCCTCGTCGAGAGTAATCCAAATATATGAATGATTAAGCTATGGGATATGAAATGGACGAGCGACCAATAAAACAGCATGTATTATGGGGTTGAATGCTTTTTCCTATTCACAAAATAAAACAAAAGCAGTCATGCAAATATCTGAATTTTCACAGCACAGCAAAATCAGTTGCACCATTCAATTCCGCTCGTCCAGACGGGGAAAATTCAATCACATTCATTCGATGCGACGTTTCTTATGGGATTTAATGAGCGACAACATTTTGACCCCAAACCGAGAGGATTCTGGGATGTTTGTGGTTTTTTGGTAATAACTCTGGAAGAAAACGTCGCAGACCCATCAAGGTGGTACTCGTACTGCTCGCCTCATCGAGAGGAATCCAAATATATGAGTTGTTAAGCTATGGGATATGAAATGGACGAGCGACCAATAAAACAACATGTATTATGGGGTTGAATGCTTTTTGCTATTCACAAAATAAAACAAAAGCAGTCATGCAAATATTTGAATTTTCACAGCACAGCAAAATCAGTTGCACCATTCAATTCCGCTCGTCCAGACGGGGAGAATTCAATCACATTCATTCGATGCGACGTTTCTTATGGGATTTAATGAGCGACAACATTTTGACCCCAAACCGAGAGGATTCTGGGATGTTTGTGTTTTTTTGGTAATAACTCTGGAAGGAAACGTCGCAGACCCATCAAGGTGGTACTCGTACTGCTCGCCTCGTCGAGAGGAATCCAAATATATGAATGCTTAAGCTATGGGATATGAAATGGACGAGCGACCAATAAAACAACATGTATTATGGGGTTGAATGCTTTTTGCTATTCACAAAATAAAACAAAAGCAGTCGTGCAAATATCTGAATTTTCACAGCACAGCAAAATCAGTTGCACCATTCAATTCCGCTCGTCCAGACGGGGAGAATTCAATCACATTCATTCGATGCGACGTTTCTTATGGGATTTAATGAGCGACAACATTTTGACCCCAAACCGAGAGGATTCTGGGATGTTTGTGTTTTTTTGGTAATAACTCTGGAAGGAAACATCGCAGACCCATCAAGGTGGTACTCGTACTGCTCGCCTCGTCGAGAGGAATCCAAATATATGAATGGTTAAGCTATGGGATATGAAATGGACGAGCGACCAATAAAACAGCATGTATTATGGGGTTGAATGCTTTTTCCTATTCACAAAATAAAACAAAAGCAGTCATGCAAATATCTGAATTTTCACAGCACAGCAAATCAGTTGCACCATTCAATTCCGCTCATCCAGACGGGGAAAATTCAATCACATTCATTCGATGCGACGTTTCTTATGGGATTTAATGAACGACAACATTTTGACCCCAAACCGAGAGGATTCTGGGATGTTTGTGGTTTTTTGGTAATAACTCTGGAAGAAAACGTCGCAGACCCATCAAGGTGGTACTCGTACTGCTCGCCTCATCGAGAGGAATCCAAATATATGAGTTGTTAAGCTATGGGATATGAAATGGACGAGCGACCAATAAAACAACATGTATTATGGGGTTGAATGCTTTTTGCTATTCACAAAATAAAACAAAAGCAGTCATGCAAATATCTGAATTTTCACAGCACAGCAAAATCAGTTGCACCATTCAATTCCGCTCGTCCAGACGGGGGGAATTCAATCACATTCATTCGATGCGACGTTTCTTATGGGATTTAATGAGCGACAACATTTTGACCCCAAACCGAGAGGATTCTGGGATGTTTGTAGTTTTTTGGTAATAACTCTGGAAGAAAACGTCGCAGACCCATCAAGGTGGTACTCGTACTGCTCGCCTCGTCGAGAGGAATCCAAGTATATGAATGCTTAAGCTATGGGATATGAAATGGACGAGCGACCAATAAAACAACATGTATTATGGGGTTGAATGCTTTTTCCTCTTCACAAAATAAAACAAAAGCAGTCATGCAAATATCTGAATTTTCACAGCACAGCAAAATCAGTTGCACCATTCAATTCCGCTCGTCCAGACGGGGAAAATTCAATCACATTCATTCGATGCGACGTTTCTTATGGGATTTAATGAGCGACAACATTTTGACCCCAAACCGAGAGGATTCTGGGATGTTTGTGGTTTTTTGGTAATAACTCTGGAAGAAAACGTCGCAGACCCATCAAGGTGGTACTCGTACTGCTCGCCTCATCGAGAGGAATCCAAATATATGAGTTGTTAAGCTATGGGTATGAAATGGACGAGCGACCAATAAAACAGCATGTATTATGGGGTTGAATGCTTTTTGCTATTCACAAAATAAAACAAAAGCAGTCATGCAAATATCTGAATTTTCACAGCACAGCAAAATCAGTTGCACCATTCAATTCCGCTCGTCCAGACGGGGAGAATTCAATCACATTCATTCGATGCGACGTTTCTTATGGGATTTAATGAGCGACAACATTTTGACCCCAAACCGAGAGGATTCTGGGATGTTTGTGGTTTTTTGGTAATAACTCTGGAAGAAAACGTCGCAGACCCATCAAGGTGGTACTCGTACTGCTCGCCTCGTCGAAAGGAATCCAAATATATGAATGGTTAAGCTATGGGATATGAAATGGACGAGCGACCAATAAAACAGCATGTATTATGGGGTTGAATGCTTTTTCCTATTCACAAAATTAAACAAAAGCAGTCATGCAAATATCTGAATTTTCACAGCACAGCAAAATCAGTTGCACCATTCAATTCCGCTCGTCCAGACGGGGAAAATTCAATCACATTCATTCGATGCGACGTTTCTTATGGGATTTAATGAGCGACAACATTTTGACCCCAAACCGAGAGGATTCTGGGATGTTTGTGTTTTTTTGGTAATAACTCTGGAAGAAAACGTCGCAGACCCATGAAGGTGGTACTCGTACTGCTCGCCTCATCGAGAGGAATCCAAATATATGAGTTGTTAAGCTATGGGATATGAAATGGAGGAGCGACCAATAAAACAACATGTATTATGGGGTGGAATGCTTTTTGCTATTCACAAAATAAAACAAAAGCAGTCATGCAAATATCTGAATTTTCACAGCACAGCAAAATCAGTTGCACCATTCAATTCCGCTCGTCCAGACGGGGAGAATTCAATCACATTCATTCGATGCGACGTTTCTTATGGGATTTAATGAGCGACAACATTTTGACCCCAAACCGAGAGGATTCTGGGATGTTTGTTTTTTTGGTAATAACTCTGGAAGGAAACGTCGCAGACCCATCAAGGTGGTACTCGTACTGCTGGCCTCGTCGAGAGGAATCCAAATATATGAATGCTTAAGCTATGGGATATGAAATGGACGAGCGACCAATAAAACAACATGTATTATGGGGTTGAATGCTTTTTGCTATTCACAAAATAAAACAAAAGCAGTCATGCAAATATCTGAATTTTCACAGCACAGCAAAATCAGTTGCACCATTCAATTCCGCTCGTCCAGACGGGGAGAATTCAATCACATTCATTCGATGCGACGTTTCTTATGGGATTTAATGAGCGACAACATTTTGACCCCAAACCGAGAGGATTCTGGGATGTTTGTGTTTTTTTGGTAATAACTCTGGAAGGAAACGTCGCAGACCCATCAAGGTGGTACTCGTACTGCTCGCCTCGTCGAGAGGAATCCAAATATATGAATGGTTAAGCTATGGGATATGAAATGGACGAGCGACCAATAAAACAGCATGTATTATGGGGTTGAATGCTTTTTCCTATTCACAAAAGAAAACAAAAGCAGTCATGCAAATATCTGAATTTTCACAGCACAGCAAAATCAGTTGCACCATTCAATTCCGCTCGTCCAGACGGGGAAAATTCAATCACATTCATTCGATGCGACGTTTCTTATGGGATTTAATGAGCGACAACATTTTGACCCCAAACCGAGAGGATTCTGGGATGTTTGTGGTTTTTTGGTAATAACTCTGGAAGAAAACGTCGCAGACCCATCAAGGTGGTACTCGTACTGCTCGCCTCATCGAGAGGAATCCAAATATATGAGTTGTTAAGCTATGGGATATGAAATGGACGAGCGACCAATAAAATAACATGTATTATGGGGTTGAATGCTTTTTCCTATTCACAAAAGAAAACAAAAGCAGTCATGCAAATATCTGAATTTTCACAGCACAGCAAAATCAGTTGCACCATTCAATTCCGCTCGTCCAGACGGGGAAAATTCAATCACATTCATTCGATGCGACGTTTCTTATGGGATTTAATGAGCGACAACATTTTGACCCCAAACCGAGAGGATTCTGGGATGTTTGTGGTTTTTTGGTAATAACTCTGGAAGAAAACGTCGCAGACCCATCAAGGTGGTACTCATACTGCTCGCCTCATCGAGAGGAATCCAAATATATGAGTTGTTAAGCTATGGGATATGAAATGGACGAGCGACCAATAAAACAACATGTATTATGGGGTTGAATGCTTTTTGCTATTCACAAAATAAAACAAAAGCAGTCATGCAAATATTTGAATTTTCACAGCACAGCAAAATCAGTTGCACCATTCAATTCCGCTCGTCCAGACGGGGAGAATTCAATCACATTCATTCGATGCGACGTTTCTTATGGGATTTAATGAGCGACAACATTTTGACCCCAAACCGAGAGGATTCTGGGATGTTTGTGTTTTTTTGGTAATAACTCTGGAAGGAAACGTCGCAGACCCATCAAGGTGGTACTCGTACTGCTCGCCTCGTCGAGAGGAATCCAAATATATGAATGCTTAAGCTATGGGATATGAAATGGACGAGCGACCAATAAAACAACATGTATTATGGGGTTGAATGCTTTTTGCTATTCACAAAATAAAACAAAAGCAGTCGTGCAAATATCTGAATTTTCACAGCACAGCAAAATCAGTTGCACCATTCAATTCCGCTCGTCCAGACGGGGAGAATTCAATCACATTCATTCGATGCGACGTTTCTTATGGGATTTAATGAGCGACAACATTTTGACCCCAAACCGAGAGGATTCTGGGATGTTTGTGTTTTTTTGGTAATAACTCTGGAAGGAAACATCGCAGACCCATCAAGGTGGTACTCGTACTGCTCGCCTCGTCGAGAGGAATCCAAATATATGAATGGTTAAGCTATGGGATATGAAATGGACGAGCGACCAATAAAACAGCATGTATTATGGGGTTGAATGCTTTTTCCTATTCACAAAATAAAACAAAAGCAGTCATGCAAATATCTGAATTTTCACAGCACAGCAAATCAGTTGCACCATTCAATTCCGCTCATCCAGACGGGGAAAATTCAATCACATTCATTCGATGCGACGTTTCTTATGGGATTTAATGAACGACAACATTTTGACCCCAAACCGAGAGGATTCTGGGATGTTTGTGGTTTTTTGGTAATAACTCTGGAAGAAAACGTCGCAGACCCATCAAGGTGGTACTCGTACTGCTCGCCTCATCGAGAGGAATCCAAATATATGAGTTGTTAAGCTATGGGATATGAAATGGACGAGCGACCAATAAAACAACATGTATTATGGGGTTGAATGCTTTTTGCTATTCACAAAATAAAACAAAAGCAGTCATGCAAATATCTGAATTTTCACAGCACAGCAAAATCAGTTGCACCATTCAATTCCGCTCGTCCAGACGGGGGGAATTCAATCACATTCATTCGATGCGACGTTTCTTATGGGATTTAATGAGCGACAACATTTTGACCCCAAACCGAGAGGATTCTGGGATGTTTGTAGTTTTTTGGTAATAACTCTGGAAGAAAACGTCGCAGACCCATCAAGGTGGTACTCGTACTGCTCGCCTCGTCGAGAGGAATCCAAGTATATGAATGCTTAAGCTATGGGATATGAAATGGACGAGCGACCAATAAAACAGCATGTATTATGGGGTTGAATGCTTTTTCCTATTCACAAAATAAAACAAAAGCAGTCATGCAAATATCTGAATTTTCACAGCACAGCAAATCAGTTGCACCATTCAATTCCGCTCATCCAGACGGGGAAAATTCAATCACATTCATTCGATGCGACGTTTCTTATGGGATTTAATGAACGACAACATTTTGACCCCAAACCGAGAGGATTCTGGGATGTTTGTGGTTTTTTGGTAATAACTCTGGAAGAAAACGTCGCAGACCCATCAAGGTGGTACTCGTACTGCTCGCCTCATCGAGAGGAATCCAAATATATGAGTTGTTAAGCTATGGGATATGAAATGGACGAGCGACCAATAAAACAACATGTATTATGGGGTTGAATGCTTTTTGCTATTCACAAAATAAAACAAAAGCAGTCATGCAAATATCTGAATTTTCACAGCACAGCAAAATCAGTTGCACCATTCAATTCCGCTCGTCCAGACGGGGGGAATTCAATCACATTCATTCGATGCGACGTTTCTTATGGGATTTAATGAGCGACAACATTTTGACCCCAAACCGAGAGGATTCTGGGATGTTTGTAGTTTTTTGGTAATAACTCTGGAAGAAAACGTCGCAGACCCATCAAGGTGGTACTCGTACTGCTCGCCTCGTCGAGAGGAATCCAAGTATATGAATGCTTAAGCTATGGGATATGAAATGGACGAGCGACCAATAAAACAACATGTATTATGGGGTTGAATGCTTTTTCCTCTTCACAAAATAAAACAAAAGCAGTCATGCAAATATCTGAATTTTCACAGCACAGCAAAATCAGTTGCACCATTCAATTCCGCTCGTCCAGACGGGGAAAATTCAATCACATTCATTCGATGCGACGTTTCTTATGGGATTTAATGAGCGACAACATTTTGACCCCAAACCGAGAGGATTCTGGGATGTTTGTGGTTTTTTGGTAATAACTCTGGAAGAAAACGTCGCAGACCCATCAAGGTGGTACTCGTACTGCTCGCCTCATCGAGAGGAATCCAAATATATGAGTTGTTAAGCTATGGGTATGAAATGGACGAGCGACCAATAAAACAGCATGTATTATGGGGTTGAATGCTTTTTGCTATTCACAAAATAAAACAAAAGCAGTCATGCAAATATCTGAATTTTCACAGCACAGCAAAATCAGTTGCACCATTCAATTCCGCTCGTCCAGACGGGGAGAATTCAATCACATTCATTCGATGCGACGTTTCTTATGGGATTTAATGAGCGACAACATTTTGACCCCAAACCGAGAGGATTCTGGGATGTTTGTGGTTTTTTGGTAATAACTCTGGAAGAAAACGTCGCAGACCCATCAAGGTGGTACTCGTACTGCTCGCCTCGTCGAAAGGAATCCAAATATATGAATGGTTAAGCTATGGGATATGAAATGGACGAGCGACCAATAAAACAGCATGTATTATGGGGTTGAATGCTTTTTCCTATTCACAAAATTAAACAAAAGCAGTCATGCAAATATCTGAATTTTCACAGCACAGCAAAATCAGTTGCACCATTCAATTCCGCTCGTCCAGACGGGGAAAATTCAATCACATTCATTCGATGCGACGTTTCTTATGGGATTTAATGAGCGACAACATTTTGACCCCAAACCGAGAGGATTCTGGGATGTTTGTGTTTTTTTGGTAATAACTCTGGAAGAAAACGTCGCAGACCCATGAAGGTGGTACTCGTACTGCTCGCCTCATCGAGAGGAATCCAAATATATGAGTTGTTAAGCTATGGGATATGAAATGGAGGAGCGACCAATAAAACAACATGTATTATGGGGTGGAATGCTTTTTGCTATTCACAAAATAAAACAAAAGCAGTCATGCAAATATCTGAATTTTCACAGCACAGCAAAATCAGTTGCACCATTCAATTCCGCTCGTCCAGACGGGGAGAATTCAATCACATTCATTCGATGCGACGTTTCTTATGGGATTTAATGAGCGACAACATTTTGACCCCAAACCGAGAGGATTCTGGGATGTTTGTTTTTTTGGTAATAACTCTGGAAGGAAACGTCGCAGACCCATCAAGGTGGTACTCGTACTGCTGGCCTCGTCGAGAGGAATCCAAATATATGAATGCTTAAGCTATGGGATATGAAATGGACGAGCGACCAATAAAACAACATGTATTATGGGGTTGAATGCTTTTTGCTATTCACAAAATAAAACAAAAGCAGTCATGCAAATATCTGAATTTTCACAGCACAGCAAAATCAGTTGCACCATTCAATTCCGCTCGTCCAGACGGGGAGAATTCAATCACATTCATTCGATGCGACGTTTCTTATGGGATTTAATGAGCGACAACATTTTGACCCCAAACCGAGAGGATTCTGGGATGTTTGTGTTTTTTTGGTAATAACTCTGGAAGGAAACGTCGCAGACCCATCAAGGTGGTACTCGTACTGCTCGCCTCGTCGAGAGGAATCCAAATATATGAATGGTTAAGCTATGGGATATGAAATGGACGAGCGACCAATAAAACAGCATGTATTATGGGGTTGAATGCTTTTTCCTATTCACAAAAGAAAACAAAAGCAGTCATGCAAATATCTGAATTTTCACAGCACAGCAAAATCAGTTGCACCATTCAATTCCGCTCGTCCAGACGGGGAAAATTCAATCACATTCATTCGATGCGACGTTTCTTATGGGATTTAATGAGCGACAACATTTTGACCCCAAACCGAGAGGATTCTGGGATGTTTGTGGTTTTTTGGTAATAACTCTGGAAGAAAACGTCGCAGACCCATCAAGGTGGTACTCGTACTGCTCGCCTCATCGAGAGGAATCCAAATATATGAGTTGTTAAGCTATGGGATATGAAATGGACGA
Organism: Petromyzon marinus; assembly: GCF_048934315.1. Lineage (NCBI taxonomy): Eukaryota > Metazoa > Chordata > Hyperoartia > Petromyzontiformes > Petromyzontidae > Petromyzon > Petromyzon marinus. The sequence goes on along the minus strand of NW_027423688.1, from coordinate 765,315 downwards.
GCGACCAATAAAATAACATGTATTATGGGGTTGAATGCTTTTTCCTATTCACAAAAGAAAACAAAAGCAGTCATGCAAATATCTGAATTTTCACAGCACAGCAAAATCAGTTGCACCATTCAATTCCGCTCGTCCAGACGGGGAAAATTCAATCACATTCATTCGATGCGACGTTTCTTATGGGATTTAATGAGCGACAACATTTTGACCCCAAACCGAGAGGATTCTGGGATGTTTGTGGTTTTTTGGTAATAACTCTGGAAGAAAACGTCGCAGACCCATCAAGGTGGTACTCATACTGCTCGCCTCATCGAGAGGAATCCAAATATATGAGTTGTTAAGCTATGGGATATGAAATGGACGAGCGACCAATAAAACAACATGTATTATGGGGTTGAATGCTTTTTGCTATTCACAAAATAAAACAAAAGCAGTCATGCAAATATTTGAATTTTCACAGCACAGCAAAATCAGTTGCACCATTCAATTCCGCTCGTCCAGACGGGGAGAATTCAATCACATTCATTCGATGCGACGTTTCTTATGGGATTTAATGAGCGACAACATTTTGACCCCAAACCGAGAGGATTCTGGGATGTTTGTGTTTTTTTGGTAATAACTCTGGAAGGAAACGTCGCAGACCCATCAAGGTGGTACTCGTACTGCTCGCCTCGTCGAGAGGAATCCAAATATATGAATGCTTAAGCTATGGGATATGAAATGGACGAGCGACCAATAAAACAACATGTATTATGGGGTTGAATGCTTTTTGCTATTCACAAAATAAAACAAAAGCAGTCGTGCAAATATCTGAATTTTCACAGCACAGCAAAATCAGTTGCACCATTCAATTCCGCTCGTCCAGACGGGGAGAATTCAATCACATTCATTCGATGCGACGTTTCTTATGGGATTTAATGAGCGACAACATTTTGACCCCAAACCGAGAGGATTCTGGGATGTTTGTGTTTTTTTGGTAATAACTCTGGAAGGAAACATCGCAGACCCATCAAGGTGGTACTCGTACTGCTCGCCTCGTCGAGAGGAATCCAAATATATGAATGGTTAAGCTATGGGATATGAAATGGACGAGCGACCAATAAAACAGCATGTATTATGGGGTTGAATGCTTTTTCCTATTCACAAAATAAAACAAAAGCAGTCATGCAAATATCTGAATTTTCACAGCACAGCAAATCAGTTGCACCATTCAATTCCGCTCATCCAGACGGGGAAAATTCAATCACATTCATTCGATGCGACGTTTCTTATGGGATTTAATGAACGACAACATTTTGACCCCAAACCGAGAGGATTCTGGGATGTTTGTGGTTTTTTGGTAATAACTCTGGAAGAAAACGTCGCAGACCCATCAAGGTGGTACTCGTACTGCTCGCCTCATCGAGAGGAATCCAAATATATGAGTTGTTAAGCTATGGGATATGAAATGGACGAGCGACCAATAAAACAACATGTATTATGGGGTTGAATGCTTTTTGCTATTCACAAAATAAAACAAAAGCAGTCATGCAAATATCTGAATTTTCACAGCACAGCAAAATCAGTTGCACCATTCAATTCCGCTCGTCCAGACGGGGGGAATTCAATCACATTCATTCGATGCGACGTTTCTTATGGGATTTAATGAGCGACAACATTTTGACCCCAAACCGAGAGGATTCTGGGATGTTTGTAGTTTTTTGGTAATAACTCTGGAAGAAAACGTCGCAGACCCATCAAGGTGGTACTCGTACTGCTCGCCTCGTCGAGAGGAATCCAAGTATATGAATGCTTAAGCTATGGGATATGAAATGGACGAGCGACCAATAAAACAACATGTATTATGGGGTTGAATGCTTTTTCCTCTTCACAAAATAAAACAAAAGCAGTCATGCAAATATCTGAATTTTCACAGCACAGCAAAATCAGTTGCACCATTCAATTCCGCTCGTCCAGACGGGGAAAATTCAATCACATTCATTCGATGCGACGTTTCTTATGGGATTTAATGAGCGACAACATTTTGACCCCAAACCGAGAGGATTCTGGGATGTTTGTGGTTTTTTGGTAATAACTCTGGAAGAAAACGTCGCAGACCCATCAAGGTGGTACTCGTACTGCTCGCCTCATCGAGAGGAATCCAAATATATGAGTTGTTAAGCTATGGGTATGAAATGGACGAGCGACCAATAAAACAGCATGTATTATGGGGTTGAATGCTTTTTGCTATTCACAAAATAAAACAAAAGCAGTCATGCAAATATCTGAATTTTCACAGCACAGCAAAATCAGTTGCACCATTCAATTCCGCTCGTCCAGACGGGGAGAATTCAATCACATTCATTCGATGCGACGTTTCTTATGGGATTTAATGAGCGACAACATTTTGACCCCAAACCGAGAGGATTCTGGGATGTTTGTGGTTTTTTGGTAATAACTCTGGAAGAAAACGTCGCAGACCCATCAAGGTGGTACTCGTACTGCTCGCCTCGTCGAAAGGAATCCAAATATATGAATGGTTAAGCTATGGGATATGAAATGGACGAGCGACCAATAAAACAGCATGTATTATGGGGTTGAATGCTTTTTCCTATTCACAAAATTAAACAAAAGCAGTCATGCAAATATCTGAATTTTCACAGCACAGCAAAATCAGTTGCACCATTCAATTCCGCTCGTCCAGACGGGGAAAATTCAATCACATTCATTCGATGCGACGTTTCTTATGGGATTTAATGAGCGACAACATTTTGACCCCAAACCGAGAGGATTCTGGGATGTTTGTGTTTTTTTGGTAATAACTCTGGAAGAAAACGTCGCAGACCCATGAAGGTGGTACTCGTACTGCTCGCCTCATCGAGAGGAATCCAAATATATGAGTTGTTAAGCTATGGGATATGAAATGGAGGAGCGACCAATAAAACAACATGTATTATGGGGTGGAATGCTTTTTGCTATTCACAAAATAAAACAAAAGCAGTCATGCAAATATCTGAATTTTCACAGCACAGCAAAATCAGTTGCACCATTCAATTCCGCTCGTCCAGACGGGGAGAATTCAATCACATTCATTCGATGCGACGTTTCTTATGGGATTTAATGAGCGACAACATTTTGACCCCAAACCGAGAGGATTCTGGGATGTTTGTTTTTTTGGTAATAACTCTGGAAGGAAACGTCGCAGACCCATCAAGGTGGTACTCGTACTGCTGGCCTCGTCGAGAGGAATCCAAATATATGAATGCTTAAGCTATGGGATATGAAATGGACGAGCGACCAATAAAACAACATGTATTATGGGGTTGAATGCTTTTTGCTATTCACAAAATAAAACAAAAGCAGTCATGCAAATATCTGAATTTTCACAGCACAGCAAAATCAGTTGCACCATTCAATTCCGCTCGTCCAGACGGGGAGAATTCAATCACATTCATTCGATGCGACGTTTCTTATGGGATTTAATGAGCGACAACATTTTGACCCCAAACCGAGAGGATTCTGGGATGTTTGTGTTTTTTTGGTAATAACTCTGGAAGGAAACGTCGCAGACCCATCAAGGTGGTACTCGTACTGCTCGCCTCGTCGAGAGGAATCCAAATATATGAATGGTTAAGCTATGGGATATGAAATGGACGAGCGACCAATAAAACAGCATGTATTATGGGGTTGAATGCTTTTTCCTATTCACAAAAGAAAACAAAAGCAGTCATGCAAATATCTGAATTTTCACAGCACAGCAAAATCAGTTGCACCATTCAATTCCGCTCGTCCAGACGGGGAAAATTCAATCACATTCATTCGATGCGACGTTTCTTATGGGATTTAATGAGCGACAACATTTTGACCCCAAACCGAGAGGATTCTGGGATGTTTGTGGTTTTTTGGTAATAACTCTGGAAGAAAACGTCGCAGACCCATCAAGGTGGTACTCGTACTGCTCGCCTCATCGAGAGGAATCCAAATATATGAGTTGTTAAGCTATGGGATATGAAATGGACGAGCGACCAATAAAATAACATGTATTATGGGGTTGAATGCTTTTTGCTATTCACAAAATAAAACAAAAGCAGTCATGCAAATATCTGAATTTTCACAGCACAGCAAAATCAGTTGCACCATTCAATTCCGCTTGTCCAGACGGGGAGAATTCAATCACATTCATTCGATGCGACGTTTCTTATGGGATTTAATGAGCGACAACATTTTGACCCCAAACCGAGAGGATTCTGGGATGTTTGTGGTTTTTTGATAATAACTCTGGAAGGAAACGTCGCAGACCCATCAAGTTGGTACTCGTACTGCTCGCCTCATCGAGAGGAATCCAAATATATGAGTTGTTAAGCTATGGGATATGAAATGGACGAGCGACCAATAAAACAACATGTATTATGGGGTTGAATGCTTTTTGCTATTCACAAAATAAAACAAAAGCAGTCATGCAAATATCTGAATTTTCACAGCACAGCAAAATCAGTTGCACCATTCAATTCCGCTCGTCCAGACGGGGAGAATTCAATCACATTCATTCGATGCGACGTTTCTTATGGGATTTAATGAGCGACAACATTTTGACCCCAAACCGAGAGGATTCTGGGATGTTTGTGGTTTTTTGGTAATAACTCTGGAAGAAAACGTCGCAGACCCATCAAGGTGGTACTCGTACTGCTCGCCTCGTCGAGAGGAATCCAAATATATGAATGGTTAAGCTATGGGATATGAAATGGACGAGCGACCAATAAAACAGCATGTATTATGGGGTTGAATGCTTTTTCCTATTCACAAAATAAAACAAAAGCAGTCATGCAAATATCTGAATTTTCACAGCACAGCAAAATCAGTTGCACCATTCAATTCCGCTCGTCCAGACGGGGAGAATTCAATCACATTCATTCGATGCGACGTTTCTTATGGGATTTAATGAGCGACAACATTTTGACCCCAAACCGAGAGGATTCTGGGATGTTTGTGTTTTTTTGGTAATAACTCTGGAAGGAAACGTCACAGACCCATCAAGGTGGTACTCGTACTGCTCGCCTCGTCGAGAGGAATCCAAATATATGAATGGTTAAGCTATGGGATATGAAATGGACGAGCGACCAATAAAACAGCATGTATTATGGGGTTGAATGCTTTTTCCTATTCACAAAATTAAACAAAAGCAGTCATGCAAATATCTGAATTTTCACAGCACAGCAAAATCAGTTGCACCATTCAATTCCGCTCGTCCAGACGGGGAAAATTCAATCACATTCATTCGATGCGACGTTTCTTATGGGATTTAATGAGCGACAACATTTTGACCCCAAACCGAGAGGATTCTGGGATGTTTGTGGTTTTTTGGTAATAACTCTGGAAGAAAACGTTGCAGACCCATCAAGGTGGTACTCGTACTGCTTGCCTCATCGAGAGGAATCCAAATATATGAGTTGTTAAGCTATGGGATATGAAATGGACGAGCGACCAATAAAACAACATGTATTATGGGGTTGAATGCTTTTTGCTATTCACAAAATAAAACAAAAGCAGTCATGCAAATATCTGAATTTTCACAGCACAGCAAAATCAGTTGCACCATTCAATTCCGCTCGTCCAGACGGGGAAAATTCAATCACATTCATTCGATGCGACGTTTCTTATGGGATTTAATGAGCGACAACATTTTGACCCCAAACCGAGAGGATTCTGGGATGTTTGTGGTTTTTTGGTAATAACTCTGGAAGAAAACGTTGCAGACCCATCAAGGTGGTACTCGTACTGCTCGCCTCATCGAGAGGAATCCAAATATATGAGTTGTTAAGCTATGGGATATGAAATGGACGAGCGACCAATAAAACAACATGTATTATGGGGTTGAATGCTTTTTGCTATTCACAAAATAAAACAAATGCAGTCATGCAAATATCTGAATTTTCACAGCACAGCAAAATCAGTTGCACCATTCAATTCCGCTCGTCCAGACGGGGAGAATTCAATCACATTCATTCGATGCGACGTTTCTTATGGGATTTAATGAGCGACAACATTTTGACCCCAAACCGAGAGGATTCTGGGATGTTTGTGGTTTTTTGGTATTAACTCTCGAAGAAAACGTCGCAGACCCATCAAGGTGGTACTCGTACTGCTCGCCTCGTCGAGAGGAATCCAAATATATGAATGGTTAAGCTATGGGATATGAAATGGACGAGCGACCAATAAAACAGCATGTATTATGGGGTTGAATGCTTTTTCCTATTCACAAAATAAAACAAAAGCAGTCATGCAAATATCTGAATTTTCACAGCACAGCAAAATCAGTTGCACCATTCAATTCCGCTCGTCCAGACGGGGAAAATTCAATCACATTCATTCGATGCGACGTTTCTTATGGGATTTAATGAGCGACAACATTTTGACCCCAAACCGAGAGGATTCTGGGATGTTTGTGGTTTTTTGGTAATAACTCTGGAAGAAAACGTTGCAGACCCATCAAGGTGGTACTCGTACTGCTCGCCTCATCGAGAGGAATCCAAATATATGAGTTGTTAAGCTATGGGATATGAAATGGACGAGCGACCAATAAAACAACATGTATTATGGGGTTGAATGCTTTTTGCTATTCACAAAATAAAACAAAAGCAGTCATGCAAATATCTGAATTTTCACAGCACAGCAAAATCAGTTGCACCATTCAATTCCGCTCGTCCAGACGGGGAGAATTCAATCACATTCATTCGATGCGACGTTTCTTATGGGATTTAATGAGCGACAACATTTTGACCCCAAACCGAGAGGATTCTGGGATGTTTGTGTTTTTTTGGTAATAACTCTGGAAGGAAACGTCACAGACCCATCAAGGTGGTACTCGTACTGCTCGCCTCGTCGAGAGGAATCCAAATATATGAATGGTTAAGCTATGGGATATGAAATGGACGAGCGACCAATAAAACAGCATGTATTATGGGGTTGAATGATTTTTCCTATTCACAAAATTAAACAAAAGCAGTCATGCAAATATCTGAATTTTCACAGCACAGCAAAATCAGTTACACCATTCAATTCCGCTCGTCCAGACGGGGAAAATTCAATCACATTCATTCGATGCGACGTTTCTTATGGGATTTAATGAGCGACAACATTTTGACCCCAAACCGAGAGGATTCTGGGATGTTTGTGGTTTTTTGGTAATAACTCTGGAAGAAAACGTTGCAGACCCATCAAGGTGGTACTCGTACTGCTCGCCTCATCGAGAGGAATCCAAATATATGAGTTGTTAAGCTATGGGATATGAAATGGACGAGCGACCAATAAAACAACATGTATTATGGGGTTGAATGCTTTTTGCTATTCACAAAATAAAACAAAAGCAGTCATGCAAATATCTGAATTTTCACAGCACAGCAAAATCAGTTGCACCATTCAATTCCGCTCGTCCAGACGGGGAGAATTCAATCACATTCATTCGATGCGACGTTTCTTATGGGATTTAATGAGCGACAACATTTTGACCCCAAACCGAGAGGATTCTGGGATGTTTGTGTTTTTTTGGTAATAACTCTGGAAGGAAACGTCGCAGACCCATCAAGGTGGTATTCGTACTGCTCGCCTCGTCGAGAGGAATCCAAATATATGAATGGTTAAGCTATGGGATATGAAATGGACGAGCGACCAATAAAACAGCATGTATTATGGGGTTGAATGCTTTTTCCTATTCACAAAAGAAAACAAAAGCAGTCATGCAAATATCTGAATTTTCACAGCACAGCAAAATCAGTTGCACCATTCAATTCCGCTCGTCCAGACGGGGAAAATTCAATCACATTCATTCGATGCGACGTTTCTTATGGGATTTAATGAGCGACAACTTTTTGACCCCAAACGGAGAGGATTCTGGGATGTTTGTGGTTTTTTGGTAATAACTCTGGAAGGAAACGTCGCAGACCCATCAAGTTGGTACTCGTACTGCTCGCCTCGTCGAGAGGAATCCAAATATATCAGTTGTTAAGCTATGGGATATGAAATGGACGAGCGACCAATAAAACAACATGTATTATGGGGTTGAATGCTTTTTGCTATTCACAAAATAAAACAAAAGCAGTCATGCAAATATCTGAATTTTCACAGCACAGCAAAATCAGTTGCACCATTCAATTCCGCTCGTCCAGACGGGGAGAATTCAATCACATTCATTCGATGCGACGTTTCTTATGGGATTTAATGAGCGACAACATTTTGACCCCAAACCGAGAGGATTCTGGGATGTTTGTGTTTTTTTGGTAATAACTCTGGAAGGAAACGTCACAGACCCATCAAGGTGGTACTCGTACTGCTCGCCTCGTCGAGAGGAATCCAAATATATGAATGGTTAAGCTATGGGATATGAAATGGACGAGCGACCAATAAAACAGCATGTATTATGGGGTTGAATGCTTTTTCCTATTCACAAAATTAAACAAAAGCAGTCATGCAAATATCTGAATTTTCACAGCACAGCAAAATCAGTTGCACCATTCAATTCCGCTCGTCCAGACGGGGAAAATTCAATCACATTCATTCGATGCGACGTTTCTTATGGGATTTAATGAGCGACAACATTTTGACCCCAAACCGAGAGGATTCTGGGATGTTTGTGGTTTTTTGGTAATAACTCTGGAAGAAAACGTTGCAGACCCATCAAGGTGGTACTCGTACTGCTCGCCTCATCGAGAGGAATCCAAATATATGAGTTGTTAAGCTATGGGATATGAAATGGACGAGCGACCAATAATATATGAGTTGTTAAGCTATGGGATATGAAATGGACGAGCGACCAATAAAACAACATGTATTATGGGGTTGAATGCTTTTTGCTATTCACAAAATAAAACAAAAGCAGTCATGCAAATATCTGAATTTTCACAGCACAGCAAAATCAGTTGCACCATTCAATTCCGCTCGTCCAGACGGGGAGAATTCAATCACATTCATTCGATGCGACGTTTCTTATGGGATTTAATGAGCGACAACATTTTGACCCCAAACCGAGAGGATTCTGGGATGTTTGTGGTTTTTTGGTAATAACTCTGGAAGAAAACGTCGCAGACCCATCAAGGTGGTACTCGTACTGCTCGCCTCGTCGAGAGGAATCCAAATATATGAATGGTTAAGCTATGGGATATGAAATGGACGAGCGACCAATAAAACAGCATGTATTATGGGGTTGAATGCTTTTTCCTATTCACAAAATAAAACAAAAGCAGTCATGCAAATATCTGAATTTTCACAGCACAGCAAAATCAGTTGCACCATTCAATTCCGCTCGTCCAGACGGGGAGAATTCAATCACATTCATTCGATGCGACGTTTCTTATGGGATTTAATGAGCGACAACATTTTGACCCCAAACCGAGAGGATTCTGGGATGTTTGTGTTTTTTTGGTAATAACTCTGGAAGGAAACGTCACAGACCCATCAAGGTGGTACTCGTACTGCTCGCCTCGTCGAGAGGAATCCAAATATATGAATGGTTAAGCTATGGGATATGAAATGGACGAGCGACCAATAAAACAGCATGTATTATGGGGTTGAATGCTTTTTCCTATTCACAAAATAAAACAAAAGCAGTCATGCAAATATCTGAATTTTCACAGCACAGCAAAATCAGTTGCACCATTCAATTCCGCTCGTCCAGACGGGGAAAATTCAATCACATTCATTCGATGCGACGTTTCTTATGGGATTTAATGAGCGACAACATTTTGACCCCAAACCGAGAGGATTCTGGGATGTTTGTGGTTTTTTGGTAATAACTCTGGAAGAAAACGTTGCAGACCCATCAAGGTGGTACTCGTACTGCTCGCCTCATCGAGAGGAATCCAAATATATGAGTTGTTAAGCTATGGGATATGAAATGGACGAGCGACCAATAAAACAACATGTATTATGGGGTTGAATGCTTTTTGCTATTCACAAAATAAAACAAAAGCAGTCATGCAAATATCTGAATTTTCACAGCACAGCAAAATCAGTTGCACCATTCAATTCCGCTCGTCCAGACGGGGAGAATTCAATCACATTCATTCGATGCGACGTTTCTTATGGGATTTAATGAGCGACAACATTTTGACCCCAAACCGAGAGGATTCTGGGATGTTTGTGGTTTTTTGGTAATAACTCTGGAAGAAAACGTCGCAGACCCATCAAGGTGGTACTCGTACTGCTCGCCTCGTCGAGAGGAATCCAAATATATGAATGGTTAAGCTATGGGATATGAAATGGACGAGCGACCAATAAAACAGCATGTATTATGGGGTTGAATGCTTTTTCCTATTCACAAAATAAAACAAAAGCAGTCATGCAAATATCTGAATTTTCACAGCACAGCAAAATCAGTTGCACCATTCAATTCTGCTCGTCCAGACGGGGAGAATTCAATCACATTCATTCGATGCGACGTTTCTTATGGGATTTAATGAGCGACAACATTTTGACCCCAAACCGAGAGGATTCTGGGATGTTTGTGTTTTTTTGGTAATAACTCTGGAAGGAAACGTCACAGACCCATCAAGGTGGTACTCGTACTGCTCGCCTCGTCGAGAGGAATCCAAATATATGAATGGTTAAGCTATGGGATATGAAATGGACGAGCGACCAATAAAACAGCATGTATTATGGGGTTGAATGATTTTTCCTATTCACAAAATTAAACAAAAGCAGTCATGCAAATATCTGAATTTTCACAGCACAGCAAAATCAGTTACACCATTCAATTCCGCTCGTCCAGACGGGGAAAATTCAATCACATTCATTCGATGCGACGTTTCTTATGGGATTTAATGAGCGACAACATTTTGACCCCAAACCGAGAGGATTCTGGGATGTTTGTGGTTTTTTGGTAATAACTCTGGAAGAAAACGTTGCAGACCCATCAAGGTGGTACTCGTACTGCTCGCCTCATCGAGAGGAATCCAAATATATGAGTTGTTAAGCTATGGGATATGAAATGGACGAGCGACCAATAAAACAACATGTATTATGGGGTTGAATGCTTTTTGCTATTCACAAAATAAAACAAAAGCAGTCATGCAAATATCTGAATTTTCACAGCACAGCAAAATCAGTTGCACCATTCAATTCCGCTCGTCCAGACGGGGAGAATTCAATCACATTCATTCGATGCGACGTTTCTTATGGGATTTAATGAGCGACAACATTTTGACCCCAAACCGAGAGGATTCTGGGATGTTTGTGTTTTTTTGGTAATAACTCTGGAAGGAAACGTCGCAGACCCATCAAGGTGGTATTCGTACTGCTCGCCTCGTCGAGAGGAATCCAAATATATGAATGGTTAAGCTATGGGATATGAAATGGACGAGCGACCAATAAAACAGCATGTATTATGGGGTTGAATGCTTTTTCCTATTCACAAAAGAAAACAAAAGCAGTCATGCAAATATCTGAATTTTCACAGCACAGCAAAATCAGTTGCACCATTCAATTCCGCTCGTCCAGACGGGGAAAATTCAATCACATTCATTCGATGCGACGTTTCTTATGGGATTTAATGAGCGACAACTTTTTGACCCCAAACGGAGAGGATTCTGGGATGTTTGTGGTTTTTTGGTAATAACTCTGGAAGGAAACGTCGCAGACCCATCAAGTTGGTACTCGTACTGCTCGCCTCGTCGAGAGGAATCCAAATATATCAGTTGTTAAGCTATGGGATATGAAATGGACGAGCGACCAATAAAACAACATGTATTATGGGGTTGAATGCTTTTTGCTATTCACAAAATAAAACAAAAGCAGTCATGCAAATATCTGAATTTTCACAGCACAGCAAAATCAGTTGCACCATTCAATTCCGCTCGTCCAGACGGGGAGAATTCAATCACATTCATTCGATGCGACGTTTCTTATGGGATTTAATGAGCGACAACATTTTGACCCCAAACCGAGAGGATTCTGGGATGTTTGTGTTTTTTTGGTAATAACTCTGGAAGGAAACGTCACAGACCCATCAAGGTGGTACTCGTACTGCTCGCCTCGTCGAGAGGAATCCAAATATATGAATGGTTAAGCTATGGGATATGAAATGGACGAGCGACCAATAAAACAGCATGTATTATGGGGTTGAATGCTTTTTCCTATTCACAAAATTAAACAAAAGCAGTCATGCAAATATCTGAATTTTCACAGCACAGCAAAATCAGTTGCACCATTCAATTCCGCTCGTCCAGACGGGGAAAATTCAATCACATTCATTCGATGCGACGTTTCTTATGGGATTTAATGAGCGACAACATTTTGACCCCAAACCGAGAGGATTCTGGGATGTTTGTGGTTTTTTGGTAATAACTCTGGAAGAAAACGTTGCAGACCCATCAAGGTGGTACTCGTACTGCTCGCCTCATCGAGAGGAATCCAAATATATGAGTTGTTAAGCTATGGGATATGAAATGGACGAGCGACCAATAATATATGAGTTGTTAAGCTATGGGATATGAAATGGACGAGCGACCAATAAAACAACATGTATTATGGGGTTGAATGCTTTTTGCTATTCACAAAATAAAACAAAAGCAGTCATGCAAATATCTGAATTTTCACAGCACAGCAAAATCAGTTGCACCATTCAATTCCGCTCGTCCAGACGGGGAGAATTCAATCACATTCATTCGATGCGACGTTTCTTATGGGATTTAATGAGCGACAACATTTTGACCCCAAACCGAGAGGATTCTGGGATGTTTGTGGTTTTTTGGTAATAACTCTGGAAGAAAACGTCGCAGACCCATCAAGGTGGTACTCGTACTGCTCGCCTCGTCGAGAGGAATCCAAATATATGAATGGTTAAGCTATGGGATATGAAATGGACGAGCGACCAATAAAACAGCATGTATTATGGGGTTGAATGCTTTTTCCTATTCACAAAATAAAACAAAAGCAGTCATGCAAATATCTGAATTTTCACAGCACAGCAAAATCAGTTGCACCATTCAATTCCGCTCGTCCAGACGGGGAGAATTCAATCACATTCATTCGATGCGACGTTTCTTATGGGATTTAATGAGCGACAACATTTTGACCCCAAACCGAGAGGATTCTGGGATGTTTGTGTTTTTTTGGTAATAACTCTGGAAGGAAACGTCACAGACCCATCAAGGTGGTACTCGTACTGCTCGCCTCGTCGAGAGGAATCCAAATATATGAATGGTTAAGCTATGGGATATGAAATGGACGAGCGACCAATAAAACAGCATGTATTATGGGGTTGAATGCTTTTTCCTATTCACAAAATTAAACAAAAGCAGTCATGCAAATATCTGAATTTTCACAGCACAGCAAAATCAGTTGCACCATTCAATTCCGCTCGTCCAGACGGGGAAAATTCAATCACATTCATTCGATGCGACGTTTCTTATGGGATTTAATGAGCGACAACATTTTGACCCCAAACCGAGAGGATTCTGGGATGTTTGTGTTTTTTTGGTAATAACTCTGGAAGAAAACGTTGCAGACCCATCAAGGTGGTACTCGTACTGCTCGCCTCATCGAGAGGAATCCAAATATATGAGTTGTTAAGCTATGGGATATGAAATGGACGAGCGACCAATAAAACAACATGTATTATGGGGTTGAATGCTTTTTGCTATTCACAAAATAAAACAAAAGCAGTCATGCAAATATCTGAATTTTCACAGCACAGCAAAATCAGTTGCACCATTCAATTCCGCTCGTCCAGACGGGGAGAATTCAATCACATTCATTCGATGCGACGTTTCTTATGGGATTTAATGAGCAACAACATTTTGACCCCAAACCGAGAGGATTCTGGGATGTTTGTGGTTTTTTGGTAATAACTCTGGAAGAAAACGTCGCAGACCCATCAAGGTGGTACTCGTACTGCTCGCCTCGTCGAGAGGAATCCAAATATATGAATGGTTAAGCTATGGGATATGAAATGGACGAGCGACCAATAAAACAGCATGTATTATGGGGTTGAATGCTTTTTCCTATTCACAAAATAAAACAAAAGCAGTCATGCAAATATCTGAATTTTCACAGCACAGCAAAATCAGTTGCACCATTCAATTCCGCTCGTCCAGACGGGGAGAATTCAATCACATTCATTCGATGCGACGTTTCTTATGGGATTTAATGAGCGACAACATTTTGACCCCAAACCGAGAGGATTCTGGGATGTTTGTGTTTTTTTGGTAATAACTCTGGAAGGAAACGTCACAGACCCATCAAGGTGGTACTCGTACTGCTCGCCTCGTCGAGAGGAATCCAAATATATGAATGGTTAAGCTATGGGATATGAAATGGACGAGCGACCAATAAAACAGCATGTATTATGGGGTTGAATGCTTTTCCTATTCACAAAATTAAACAAAAGCAGTCATGCAAATATCTGAATTTACACAGCAGAGCAAAATCAGTTGCACCATTCAATTCCGCTCGTCCAGACGGGGAAAATTCAATCACATTCATTCGATGCGACGTTTCTTATGGGATTTAATGAGCGACAACATTTTGACCCCAAACCGAGAGGATTCTGGGATGTTTGTGTTTTTTTGGTAATAACTCTGGAAGAAAACGTTGCAGACCCATCAAGGTGGTACTCGTACTGCTCGCCTCATCGAGAGGAATCCAAATATATGAGTTGTTAAGCTATGGGATATGAAATGGACGAGCGACCAATAAAACAACATGTATTATGGGGTTGAATGCTTTTTGCTATTCACAAAATAAAACAAAAGCAGTCATGCAAATATCTGAATTTTCACAGCACAGCAAAATCAGTTGCACCATTCAATTCCGCTCGTCCAGACGGGGAGAATTCAATCACATTCATTCGATGCGACGTTTCTTATGGGATTTAATGAGCAACAACATTTTGACCCCAAACCGAGAGGATTCTGGGATGTTTGTGGTTTTTTGGTAATAACTCTGGAAGAAAACGTCCCAGACCCATCAAGGTGGTACTCGTACTGCTCGCCTCGTCGAGAGGAATCCAAATATATGAATGGTTAAGCTATGGGATATGAAATGGACGAGCGACCAATAAAACAGCATGTATTATGGGGTTGAATGCTTTTTCCTATTCACAAAATAAAACAAAAGCAGTCATGCAAATATCTGAATTTTCACAGCACAGCAAAATCAGTTGCACCATTCAATTCCGCTCGTCCAGACGGGGAAAATTCAATCACATTCATTCGATGCGACGTTTCTTATGGGATTTAATGAGCGACAACATTTTGACCCCAAACCGAGAGGATTCTGGGATGTTTGTGGTTTTTTGGTAATAACTCTGGAAGAAAACGTTGCAGACCCATCAAGGTGGTACTCGTACTGCTCGCCTCATCGAGAGGAATCCAAATATATGAGTTGTTAAGCTATGGGATATGAAATGGACGAGCGACCAATAAAACAACATGTATTATGGGGTTGAATGCTTTTTGCTATTCACAAAATAAAACAAAAGCAGTCATGCAAATATCTGAATTTTCACAGCACAGCAAAATCAGTTGCACCATTCAATTCCGCTCGTCCAGACGGGGAGAATTCAATCACATTCATTCGATGCGACGTTTCTTATGGGATTTAATGAGCAACAACATTTTGACCCCAAACCGAGAGGATTCTGGGATGTTTGTGGTTTTTTGGTAATAACTCTGGAAGAAAACGTCCCAGACCCATCAAGGTGGTACTCGTACTGCTCGCCTCGTCGAGAGGAATCCAAATATATGAATGGTTAAGCTATGGGATATGAAATGGACGAGCGACCAATAAAACAGCATGTATTATGGGGTTGAATGCTTTTTCCTATTCACAAAATAAAACAAAAGCAGTCATGCAAATATCTGAATTTTCACAGCACAGCAAAATCAGTTGCACCATTCAATTCCGCTCGTCCAGACGGGGAGAATTCAATCACATTCATTCGATGCGACGTTTCTTATGGGATTTAATGAGCGACAACATTTTGACCCCAAACCGAGAGGATTCTGGGATGTTTGTGTTTTTTTGGTAATAACTCTGGAAGGAAACGTCACAGACCCATCAAGGTGGTACTCGTACTGCTCGCCTCGTCGAGAGGAATCCAAATATATGAATGGTTAAGCTATGGGATATGAAATGGACGAGCGACCAATAAAACAGCATGTATTATGGGGTTGAATGCTTTTTCCTATTCACAAAATTAAACAAAAGCAGTCATGCAAATATCTGAATTTTCACAGCACAGCAAAATCAGTTGCACCATTCAATTCCGCTCGTCCAGACGGGGAAAATTCAATCACATTCATTCGATGCGACGTTTCTTATGGGATTTAATGAGCGACAACATTTTGACCCCAAACCGAGAGGATTCTGGGATGTTTGTGTTTTTTTGGTAATAACTCTGGAAGAAAACGTTGCAGACCCATCAAGGTGGTACTCGTACTGCTCGCCTCATCGAGAGGAATCCAAATATATGAGTTGTTAAGCTATGGGATATGAAATGGACGAGCGACCAATAAAACAACATGTATTATGGGGTTGAATGCTTTTTGCTATTCACAAAATAAAACAAAAGCAGTCATGCAAATATCTGAATTTTCACAGCACAGCAAAATCAGTTGCACCATTCAATTCCGCTCGTCCAGACGGGGAGAATTCAATCACATTCATTCGATGCGACGTTTCTTATGGGATTTAATGAGCAACAACATTTTGACCCCAAACCGAGAGGATTCTGGGATGTTTGTGGTTTTTTGGTAATAACTCTGGAAGAAAACGTCGCAGACCCATCAAGGTGGTACTCGTACTGCTCGCCTCGTCGAGAGGAATCCAAATATATGAATGGTTAAGCTATGGGATATGAAATGGACGAGCGACCAATAAAACAGCATGTATTATGGGGTTGAATGCTTTTTCCTATTCACAAAATAAAACAAAAGCAGTCATGCAAATATCTGAATTTTCACAGCACAGCAAAATCAGTTGCACCATTCAATTCCGCTCGTCCAGACGGGGAGAATTCAATCACATTCATTCGATGCGACGTTTCTTATGGGATTTAATGAGCGACAACATTTTGACCCCAAACCGAGAGGATTCTGGGATGTTTGTGTTTTTTTGGTAATAACTCTGGAAGGAAACGTCACAGACCCATCAAGGTGGTACTCGTACTGCTCGCCTCGTCGAGAGGAATCCAAATATATGAATGGTTAAGCTATGGGATATGAAATGGACGAGCGACCAATAAAACAGCATGTATTATGGGGTTGAATGCTTTTCCTATTCACAAAATTAAACAAAAGCAGTCATGCAAATATCTGAATTTACACAGCACAGCAAAATCAGTTGCACCATTCAATTCCGCTCGTCCAGACGGGGAAAATTCAATCACATTCATTCGATGCGACGTTTCTTATGGGATTTAATGAGCGACAACATTTTGACCCCAAACCGAGAGGATTCTGGGATGTTTGTGTTTTTTTGGTAATAACTCTGGAAGAAAACGTTGCAGACCCATCAAGGTGGTACTCGTACTGCTCGCCTCATCGAGAGGAATCCAAATATATGAGTTGTTAAGCTATGGGATATGAAATGGACGAGCGACCAATAAAACAACATGTATTATGGGGTTGAATGCTTTTTGCTATTCACAAAATAAAACAAAAGCAGTCATGCAAATATCTGAATTTTCACAGCACAGCAAAATCAGTTGCACCATTCAATTCCGCTCGTCCAGACGGGGAGAATTCAATCACATTCATTCGATGCGACGTTTCTTATGGGATTTAATGAGCAACAACATTTTGACCCCAAACCGAGAGGATTCTGGGATGTTTGTGGTTTTTTGGTAATAACTCTGGAAGAAAACGTCCCAGACCCATCAAGGTGGTACTCGTACTGCTCGCCTCGTCGAGAGGAATCCAAATATATGAATGGTTAAGCTATGGGATATGAAATGGACGAGCGACCAATAAAACAGCATGTATTATGGGGTTGAATGCTTTTTCCTATTCACAAAATAAAACAAAAGCAGTCATGCAAATATCTGAATTTTCACAGCACAGCAAAATCAGTTGCACCATTCAATTCCGCTCGTCCAGACGGGGAAAATTCAATCACATTCATTCGATGCGACGTTTCTTATGGGATTTAATGAGCGACAACATTTTGACCCCAAACCGAGAGGATTCTGGGATGTTTGTGGTTTTTTGGTAATAACTCTGGAAGAAAACGTCGCAGACCCATCAAGGTGGTACTCGTACTGCTCGCCTCATCGAGAGGAATCCAAATATATGAGTTGTTAAGCTATGGGATATGAAATGGACGAGCGACCAATAAAACAACATGTATTATGGGGTTGAATGCTTTTTGCTATTCACAAAATAAAACAAAAGCAGTCATGCAAATATCTGAATTTTCACAGCACAGCAAAATCAGTTGCACCATTCAATTCCGCTCGTCCAGACGGGGAGAATTCAATCACATTCATTCGATGCGACGTTTCTTATGGGATTTAATGAGCGACAACATTTTGACCCCAAACCGAGAGGATTCTGGGATGTTTGTGTTTTTTTGGTAATAACTCTGGAAGGAAACGTCGCAGACCCATCAAGGTGGTACTCGTACTGCTCGCCTCGTCGAGAGGAATCCAAATATATGAATGCTTAAGCTATGGGATATGAAATGGACGAGAGACCAATAAAACAACATGTATTATGGGGTTGAATGCTTTTTGCTATTCACAAAATAAAACAAAAGCAGTCATGCAAATATCTGAATTTTCACAGCACAGCAAAATCAGTTGCACCATTCAATTCCGCTCGTCCGGACGGGGAGAATTCAATCACATTCATTCGATGCGACGTTTCTTATGGGATTTAATGAGCGACAACATTTTGACCCCAAACCGAGAGGATTCTGGGATGTTTGTGTTTTTTTGGTAATAACTCTGGAAGAAAACGTCGCAGACCCATCAAGGTGGTACTCGTACTGCTCGCCTCATCGAGAGGAATCCAAATATATGAGTTGTTAAGCTATGGGATATGAAATGGACGAGCGACCAATAAAACAACATGTATTATGGGGTTGAATGCTTTTTGCTATTCACAAAATAAAACAAAAGCAGTCATGCAAATATCTGAATTTTCACAGCACAGAAAAATCAGTTGCACCATTCAATTCCGCTCGTCCAGACGGGGAGAATTCAATCACATTCATTCGATGCGACGTTTCTTATGGGATTTAATGAGCGACAACATTTTGACCCCAAACCGAGAGGATTCTGGGATGTTTGTGTTTTTTTGGTAATAACTCTGGAAGAAAACGTCGCAGACCCATCAAGGTGGTACTCGTACTGCTCGCCTCATCGAGAGGAATCCAAATATATGAGTTGTTAAGCTATGGGATATGAAATGGACGAGCGACCAATAAAACAACATGTATTATGGGGTTGAATGCTTTTTGCTATTCACAAAATAAAACAAAAGCAGTCATGCAAATATCTGAATTTTCACAGCACAGCAAAATCAGTTGCACCATTCAATTCCGCTCGTCCAGACGGGGAGAATTCAATCACATTCATTCGATGCGACGTTTCTTATGGGATTTAATGAGCGACAACATTTTGACCCCAAACCGAGAGGATTCTGGGATGTTTGTGGTTTTTTGGTAATAACTCTGGAAGGAAACGTCGCAGACCCATCAAGTTGGTACTCGTACTGCTCGCCTCGTCGAGAGGAATCCAAATATATCAGTTGTTAAGCTATGGGATATGAAATGGACGAGCGACCAATAAAACAACATGTATTATGGGGTTGAATGCTTTTTGCTATTCACAAAATAAAACAAAAGCAGTCATGCAAATATCTGAATTTTCACAGCACAGCAAAATCAGTTGCACCATTCAATTCCGCTCGTCCAGACGGGGAGAATTCAATCACATTCATTCGATGCGACGTTTCTTATGGGATTTAATGAGCGACAACATTTTGACCCCAAACCGAGAGGATTCTGGGATGTTTGTGTTTTTTTGGTAATAACTCTGGAAGGAAACGTCACAGACCCATCAAGGTGGTACTCGTACTGCTCGTCTCGTCGAGAGGAATCCAAATATATGAATGGTTAAGCTATGGGATATGAAATGGACGAGCGACCAATAAAACAGCATGTATTATGGGGTTGAATGCTTTTTCCTATTCACAAAATAAAATAAAAGCAGTCATGCAAATATCTGAATTTTCACAGCACAGCAAAATCAGTTGCACCATTCAATTCCGCTCGTCCAGACGGGGAAAATTCAATCACATTCATTCGATGCGACGTTTCTTATGGGATTTAATGAGCGACAACATTTTGACCCCAAACCGAGAGGATTCTGGGATGTTTGTGGTTTTTTGGTAATAACTCTGGAAGAAAACGTTGCAGACCCATCAAGGTGGTACTCGTACTGCTCGCCTCATCGAGAGGAATCCAAATATATGAGTTGTTAAGCTATGGGATATGAAATGGACGAGCGACCAATAAAACAACATGTATTATGGGGTTGAATGCTTTTTGCTATTCACAAAATAAAACAAAAGCAGTCATGCAAATATCTGAATTTTCACAGCACAGCAAAATCAGTTGCACCATTCAATTCCGCTCGTCCAGACGGGGAAAATTCAATCACATTCATTCGATGCGACGTTTCTTATGGGATTTAATGAGCGACAACATTTTGACCCCAAACCGAGAGGATTCTGGGATGTTTGTGGTTTTTTGGTAATAACTCTGGAAGAAAACGTCGCAGACCCATCAAGGTGGTACTCGTACTGCTCGCCTCATCGAGAGGAATCCAAATATATGAGTTGTTAAGCTATGGGATATGAAATGGACGAGCGACCAATAAAACAACATGTATTATGGGGTTGAATGCTTTTTGCTATTCACAAAATAAAACAAAAGCAGTCATGCAAATATCTGAATTTTCACAGCACAGCAAAATCAGTTGCACCATTCAATTCCGCTCGTCCAGACGGGGAGAATTCAATCACATTCATTCGATGCGACGTTTCTTATGGGATTTAATGAGCGACAACATTTTGACCCCAAACCGAGAGGATTCTGGGATGTTTGTGTTTTTTTGGTAATAACTCTGGAAGGAAACGTCGCAGACCCATCAAGGTGGTACTCGTACTGCTCGCCTCGTCGAGAGGAATCCAAATATATGAATGCTTAAGCTATGGGATATGAAATGGACGAGAGACCAATAAAACAACATGTATTATGGGGTTGAATGCTTTTTGCTATTCACAAAATAAAACAAAAGCAGTCATGCAAATATCTGAATTTTCACAGCACAGCAAAATCAGTTGCACCATTCAATTCCGCTCGTCCAGACGGGGAGAATTCAATCACATTCATTCGATGCGACGTTTCTTATGGGATTTAATGAGCGACAACATTTTGACCCCAAACCGAGAGGATTCTGGGATGTTTGTGTTTTTTTGGTAATAACTCTGGAAGAAAACGTCGCAGACCCATCAAGGTGGTACTCGTACTGCTCGCCTCATCGAGAGGAATCCAAATATATGAGTTGTTAAGCTATGGGATATGAAATGGACGAGCGACCAATACAACAACATGTATTATGGGGTTGAATGCTTTTTGCTATTCACAAAATAAAACAAAAGCAGTCATGCAAATATCTGAATTTTCACAGCACAGCAAAATCAGTTGCACCATTCAATTCCGCTCGTCCAGACGGGGAGAATTCAATCACATTCATTCGATGCGACGTTTCTTATGGGATTTAATGAGCGACAACATTTTGACCCCAAACCGAGAGGATT
Organism: Petromyzon marinus; assembly: GCF_048934315.1. Lineage (NCBI taxonomy): Eukaryota > Metazoa > Chordata > Hyperoartia > Petromyzontiformes > Petromyzontidae > Petromyzon > Petromyzon marinus. The sequence continues at coordinate 743,521 of NW_027423688.1, read as the reverse complement.
CTGGGATGTTTGTGTTTTTTTGGTAATAACTCTGGAAGAAAACGTCGCAGACCCATCAAGGTGGAACTCGTACTGCTCGCCTCATCGAGAGGAATCCAAATATATGAGTTGTTAAGCTATGGGATATGAAATGGACGAGCGACCAATAAAACAACATGTATTATGGGGTTGAATGCTTTTTGCTATTCACAAAATAAAACAAAAGCAGTCATGCAAATATCTGAATTTTCACAGCACAGCAAAATCAGTTGCACCATTCAATTCCGCTCGTCCAGACGGGGAGAATTCAATCACATTCATTCGATGCGACGTTTCTTATGGGATTTAATGAGCGACAACATTTTGACCCCAAACCGAGAGGATTCTGGGATGTTTGTGGTTTTTTGGTAATAACTCTGGAAGGAAACGTCGCAGACCCATCAAGTTGGTACTCGTACTGCTCGCCTCGTCGAGAGGAATCCAAATATATCAGTTGTTAAGCTATGGGATATGAAATGGACGAGCGACCAATAAAACAACATGTATTATGGGGTTGAATGCTTTTTGCTATTCACAAAATAAAACAAAAGCAGTCATGCAAATATCTGAATTTTCACAGCACAGCAAAATCAGTTGCACCATTCAATTCCGCTCGTCCAGACGGGGAGAATTCAATCACATTCATTCGATGCGACGTTTCTTATGGGATTTAATGAGCGACAACATTTTGACCCCAAACCGAGAGGATTCTGGGATGTTTGTGTTTTTTTGGTAATAACTCTGGAAGGAAACGTCGCAGACCCATCAAGGTGGTACTCGTACTGCTCGCCTCGTCGAGAGGAATCCAAATATATGAATGGTTAAGCTATGGGATATGAAATGGACGAGCGACCAATAAAACAGCATGTATTATGGGGTTGAATGCTTTTTCCTATTCACAAAAGAAAACAAAAGCAGTCATGCAAATATCTGAATTTTCACAGCACAGCAAAATCAGTTGCACCATTCAATTCCGCTCGTCCAGACGGGGAAAATTCAATCACATTCATTCGATGCGACGTTTCTTATGGGATTTAATGAGCGACAACTTTTTGACCCCAAACGGAGAGGATTCTGGGATGTTTGTGGTTTTTTGGTAATAACTCTGGAAGGAAACGTCGCAGACCCATCAAGTTGGTACTCGTACTGCTCGCCTCGTCGAGAGGAATCCAAATATATCAGTTGTTAAGCTATGGGATATGAAATGGACGAGCGACCAATAAAACAACATGTATTATGGGGTTGAATGCTTTTTGCTATTCACAAAATAAAACAAAAGCAGTCATGCAAATATCTGAATTTTCACAGCACAGCAAAATCAGTTGCACCATTCAATTCCGCTCGTCCAGACGGGGAGAATTCAATCACATTCATTCGATGCGACGTTTCTTATGGGATTTAATGAGCGACAACATTTTGACCCCAAACCGAGAGGATTCTGGGATGTTTGTGTTTTTTTGGTAATAACTCTGGAAGGAAACGTCACAGACCCATCAAGGTGGTACTCGTACTGCTCGCCTCGTCGAGAGGAATCCAAATATATGAATGGTTAAGCTATGGGATATGAAATGGACGAGCGACCAATAAAACAGCATGTATTATGGGGTTGAATGCTTTTTCCTATTCACAAAATTAAACAAAAGCAGTCATGCAAATATCTGAATTTTCACAGCACAGCAAAATCAGTTGCACCATTCAATTCCGCTCGTCCAGACGGGGAAAATTAAATCACATTCATTCGATGCGACGTTTCTTATGGGATTTAATGAGCGACAACATTTTGACCCCAAACCGAGAGGATTCTGGGATGTTTGTGGTTTTTTGGTAATAACTCTGGAAGAAAACGTTGCAGACCCATCAAGGTGGTACTCGTACTGCTCGCCTCATCGAGAGGAATCCAAATATATGAGTTGTTAAGCTATGGGATATGAAATGGACGAGCGACCAATAATATATGAGTTGTTAAGCTATGGGATATGAAATGGACGAGCGACCAATAAAACAACATGTATTATGGGGTTGAATGCTTTTTGCTATTCACAAAATAAAACAAAAGCAGTCATGCAAATATCTGAATTTTCACAGCACAGCAAAATCAGTTGCACCATTCAATTCCGCTCGTCCAGACGGGGAGAATTCAATCACATTCATTCGATGCGACGTTTCTTATGGGATTTAATGAGCGACAACATTTTGACCCCAAACCGAGAGGATTCTGGGATGTTTGTGGTTTTTTGGTAATAACTCTGGAAGAAAACGTCGCAGACCCATCAAGGTGGTACTCGTACTGCTCGCCTCGTCGAGAGGAATCCAAATATATGAATGGTTAAGCTATGGGATATGAAATGGACGAGCGACCAATAAAACAGCATGTATTATGGGGTTGAATGCTTTTTCCTATTCACAAAATAAAACAAAAGCAGTCATGCAAATATCTGAATTTTCACAGCACAGCAAAATCAGTTGCACCATTCAATTCCGCTCGTCCAGACGGGGAGAATTCAATCACATTCATTCGATGCGACGTTTCTTATGGGATTTAATGAGCGACAACATTTTGACCCCAAACCGAGAGGATTCTGGGATGTTTGTGTTTTTTTGGTAATAACTCTGGAAGGAAACGTCACAGACCCATCAAGGTGGTACTCGTACTGCTCGCCTCGTCGAGAGGAATCCAAATATATGAATGGTTAAGCTATGGGATATGAAATGGACGAGCGACCAATAAAACAGCATGTATTATGGGGTTGAATGCTTTTTCCTATTCACAAAATTAAACAAAAGCAGTCATGCAAATATCTGAATTTTCACAGCACAGCAAAATCAGTTGCACCATTCAATTCCGCTCGTCCAGACGGGGAAAATTCAATCACATTCATTCGATGCGACGTTTCTTATGGGATTTAATGAGCGACAACATTTTGACCCCAAACCGAGAGGATTCTGGGATGTTTGTGTTTTTTTGGTAATAACTCTGGAAGAAAACGTTGCAGACCCATCAAGGTGGTACTCGTACTGCTCGCCTCATCGAGAGGAATCCAAATATATGAGTTGTTAAGCTATGGGATATGAAATGGACGAGCGACCAATAAAACAACATGTATTATGGGGTTGAATGCTTTTTGCTATTCACAAAATAAAACAAAAGCAGTCATGCAAATATCTGAATTTTCACAGCACAGCAAAATCAGTTGCACCATTCAATTCCGCTCGTCCAGACGGGGAGAATTCAATCACATTCATTCGATGCGACGTTTCCTATGGGATTTAATGAGCAACAACATTTTGACCCCAAACCGAGAGGATTCTGGGATGTTTGTGGTTTTTTGGTAATAACTCTGGAAGAAAACGTCGCAGACCCATCAAGGTGGTACTCGTACTGCTCGCCTCGTCGAGAGGAATCCAAATATATGAATGGTTAAGCTATGGGATATGAAATGGACGAGCGACCAATAAAACAGCATGTATTATGGGGTTGAATGCTTTTTCCTATTCACAAAATAAAACAAAAGCAGTCATGCAAATATCTGAATTTTCACAGCACAGCAAAATCAGTTGCACCATTCAATTCCGCTCGTCCAGACGGGGAGAATTCAATCACATTCATTCGATGCGACGTTTCTTATGGGATTTAATGAGCGACAACATTTTGACCCCAAACCGAGAGGATTCTGGGATGTTTGTGTTTTTTTGGTAATAACTCTGGAAGGAAACGTCACAGACCCATCAAGGTGGTACTCGTACTGCTCGCCTCGTCGAGAGGAATCCAAATATATGAATGGTTAAGCTATGGGATATGAAATGGACGAGCGACCAATAAAACAGCATGTATTATGGGGTTGAATGCTTTTTCCTATTCACAAAATTAAACAAAAGCAGTCATGCAAATATCTGAATTTTCACAGCACAGCAAAATCAGTTGCACCATTCAATTCCGCTCGTCCAGACGGGGACAATTCAATCACATTCATTCGATGCGACGTTTCTTATGGGATTTAATGAGCGACAACATTTTGACCCCAAACCGAGAGGATTCTGGGATGTTTGTGTTTTTTTGGTAATAACTCTGGAAGAAAACGTTGCAGACCCATCAAGGTGGTACTCGTACTGCTCGCCTCATCGAGAGGAATCCAAATATATGAGTTGTTAAGCTATGGGATATGAAATGGACGAGCGACCAATAAAACAACATGTATTATGGGGTTGAATGCTTTTTGCTATTCACAAAATAAAACAAAAGCAGTCATGCAAATATCTGAATTTTCACAGCACAGCAAAATCAGTTGCACCATTCAATTCCGCTCGTCCAGACGGGGAGAATTCAATCACATTCATTCGATGCGACGTTTCTTATGGGATTTAATGAGCAACAACATTTTGACCCCAAACCGAGAGGATTCTGGGATGTTTGTGGTTTTTTGGTAATAACTCTGGAAGAAAACGTCGCAGACCCATCAAGGTGGTACTCGTACTGCTCGCCTCGTCGAGAGGAATCCAAATATATGAATGGTTAAGCTATGGGATATGAAATGGACGAGCGACCAATAAAACAGCATGTATTATGGGGTTGAATGCTTTTTCCTATTCACAAAATAAAACAAAAGCAGTCATGCAAATATCTGAATTTTCACAGCACAGCAAAATCAGTTGCACCATTCAATTCCGCTCGTCCAGACGGGGAAAATTCAATCACATTCATTCGATGCGACGTTTCTTATGGGATTTAATGAGCGACAACATTTTGACCCCAAACCGAGAGGATTCTGGGATGTTTGTGGTTTTTTGGTAATAACTCTGGAAGAAAACGTCGCAGACCCATCAAGGTGGTACTCGTACTGCTCGCCTCATCGAGAGGAATCCAAATATATGAGTTGTTAAGCTATGGGATATGAAATGGACGAGCGACCAATAAAACAACATGTATTATGGGGTTGAATGCTTTTTGCTATTCACAAAATAAAACAAAAGCAGTCATGCAAATATCTGAATTTTCACAGCACAGCAAAATCAGTTGCACCATTCAATTCCGCTCGTCCAGACGGGGAGAATTCAATCACATTCATTCGATGCGACGTTTCTTATGGGATTTAATGAGCGACAACATTTTGACCCCAAACCGAGAGGATTCTGGGATGTTTGTGTTTTTTTGGTAATAACTCTGGAAGGAAACGTCGCAGACCCATCAAGGTGGTACTCGTACTGCTCGCCTCGTCGAGAGGAATCCAAATATATGAATGCTTAAGCTATGGGATATGAAATGGACGAGAGACCAATAAAACAACATGTATTATGGGGTTGAATGCTTTTTGCTATTCACAAAATAAAACAAAAGCAGTCATGCAAATATCTGAATTTTCACAGCACAGCAAAATCAGTTGCACCATTCAATTCCGCTCGTCCGGACGGGGAGAATTCAATCACATTCATTCGATGCGACGTTTCTTATGGGATTTAATGAGCGACAACATTTTGACCCCAAACCGAGAGGATTCTGGGATGTTTGTGTTTTTTTGGTAATAACTCTGGAAGAAAACGTCGCAGACCCATCAAGGTGGTACTCGTACTGCTCGCCTCATCGAGAGGAATCCAAATATATGAGTTGTTAAGCTATGGGATATGAAATGGACGAGCGACCAATAAAACAACATGTATTATGGGGTTGAATGCTTTTTGCTATTCACAAAATAAAACAAAAGCAGTCATGCAAATATCTGAATTTTCACAGCACAGAAAAATCAGTTGCACCATTCAATTCCGCTCGTCCAGACGGGGAGAATTCAATCACATTCATTCGATGCGACGTTTCTTATGGGATTTAATGAGCGACAACATTTTGACCCCAAACCGAGAGGATTCTGGGATGTTTGTGTTTTTTTGGTAATAACTCTGGAAGAAAACGTCGCAGACCCATCAAGGTGGTACTCGTACTGCTCGCCTCATCGAGAGGAATCCAAATATATGAGTTGTTAAGCTATGGGATATGAAATGGACGAGCGACCAATAAAACAACATGTATTATGGGGTTGAATGCTTTTTGCTATTCACAAAATAAAACAAAAGCAGTCATGCAAATATCTGAATTTTCACAGCACAGCAAAATCAGTTGCACCATTCAATTCCGCTCGTCCAGACGGGGAGAATTCAATCACATTCATTCGATGCGACGTTTCTTATGGGATTTAATGAGCGACAACATTTTGACCCCAAACCGAGAGGATTCTGGGATGTTTGTGGTTTTTTGGTAATAACTCTGGAAGGAAACGTCGCAGACCCATCAAGTTGGTACTCGTACTGCTCGCCTCGTCGAGAGGAATCCAAATATATCAGTTGTTAAGCTATGGGATATGAAATGGACGAGCGACCAATAAAACAACATGTATTATGGGGTTGAATGCTTTTTGCTATTCACAAAATAAAACAAAAGCAGTCATGCAAATATCTGAATTTTCACAGCACAGCAAAATCAGTTGCACCATTCAATTCCGCTCGTCCAGACGGGGAGAATTCAATCACATTCATTCGATGCGACGTTTCTTATGGGATTTAATGAGCGACAACATTTTGACCCCAAACCGAGAGGATTCTGGGATGTTTGTGTTTTTTTGGTAATAACTCTGGAAGGAAACGTCACAGACCCATCAAGGTGGTACTCGTACTGCTCGTCTCGTCGAGAGGAATCCAAATATATGAATGGTTAAGCTATGGGATATGAAATGGACGAGCGACCAATAAAACAGCATGTATTATGGGGTTGAATGCTTTTTCCTATTCACAAAATAAAATAAAAGCAGTCATGCAAATATCTGAATTTTCACAGCACAGCAAAATCAGTTGCACCATTCAATTCCGCTCGTCCAGACGGGGAAAATTCAATCACATTCATTCGATGCGACGTTTCTTATGGGATTTAATGAGCGACAACATTTTGACCCCAAACCGAGAGGATTCTGGGATGTTTGTGGTTTTTTGGTAATAACTCTGGAAGAAAACGTTGCAGACCCATCAAGGTGGTACTCGTACTGCTCGCCTCATCGAGAGGAATCCAAATATATGAGTTGTTAAGCTATGGGATATGAAATGGACGAGCGACCAATAAAACAACATGTATTATGGGGTTGAATGCTTTTTGCTATTCACAAAATAAAACAAAAGCAGTCATGCAAATATCTGAATTTTCACAGCACAGCAAAATCAGTTGCACCATTCAATTCCGCTCGTCCAGACGGGGAAAATTCAATCACATTCATTCGATGCGACGTTTCTTATGGGATTTAATGAGCGACAACATTTTGACCCCAAACCGAGAGGATTCTGGGATGTTTGTGGTTTTTTGGTAATAACTCTGGAAGAAAACGTCGCAGACCCATCAAGGTGGTACTCGTACTGCTCGCCTCATCGAGAGGAATCCAAATATATGAGTTGTTAAGCTATGGGATATGAAATGGACGAGCGACCAATAAAACAACATGTATTATGGGGTTGAATGCTTTTTGCTATTCACAAAATAAAACAAAAGCAGTCATGCAAATATCTGAATTTTCACAGCACAGCAAAATCAGTTGCACCATTCAATTCCGCTCGTCCAGACGGGGAGAATTCAATCACATTCATTCGATGCGACGTTTCTTATGGGATTTAATGAGCGACAACATTTTGACCCCAAACCGAGAGGATTCTGGGATGTTTGTGTTTTTTTGGTAATAACTCTGGAAGGAAACGTCGCAGACCCATCAAGGTGGTACTCGTACTGCTCGCCTCGTCGAGAGGAATCCAAATATATGAATGCTTAAGCTATGGGATATGAAATGGACGAGAGACCAATAAAACAACATGTATTATGGGGTTGAATGCTTTTTGCTATTCACAAAATAAAACAAAAGCAGTCATGCAAATATCTGAATTTTCACAGCACAGCAAAATCAGTTGCACCATTCAATTCCGCTCGTCCAGACGGGGAGAATTCAATCACATTCATTCGATGCGACGTTTCTTATGGGATTTAATGAGCGACAACATTTTGACCCCAAACCGAGAGGATTCTGGGATGTTTGTGTTTTTTTGGTAATAACTCTGGAAGAAAACGTCGCAGACCCATCAAGGTGGTACTCGTACTGCTCGCCTCATCGAGAGGAATCCAAATATATGAGTTGTTAAGCTATGGGATATGAAATGGACGAGCGACCAATAAAACAACATGTATTATGGGGTTGAATGCTTTTTGCTATTCACAAAATAAAACAAAAGCAGTCATGCAAATATCTGAATTTTCACAGCACAGCAAAATCAGTTGCACCATTCAATTCCGCTCGTCCAGACGGGGAGAATTCAATCACATTCATTCGATGCGACGTTTCTTATGGGATTTAATGAGCGACAACATTTTGACCCCAAACCGAGAGGATTCTGGGATGTTTGTGTTTTTTTGGTAATAACTCTGGAAGAAAACGTCGCAGACCCATCAAGGTGGTACTCGTACTGCTCGCCTCATCGAGAGGAATCCAAATATATGAGTTGTTAAGCTATGGGATATGAAATGGACGAGCGACCAATAAAACAACATGTATTATGGGGTTGAATGCTTTTTGCTATTCACAAAATAAAACAAAAGCAGTCATGCAAATATCTGAATTTTCACAGCACAGCAAAATCAGTTGCACCATTCAATTCCGCTCGTCCAGACGGGGAGAATTCAATCACATTCATTCCATGCGACGTTTCTTATGGGATTTAATGAGCGACAACATTTTGACCCCAAACCGAGAGGATTCTGGGATGTTTGTGTTTTTTTGGTAATAACTCTGGAAGAAAACGTCGCAGACCCATCAAGGTGGTACTCGTACTGCTCGCCTCATCGAGAGGAATCCAAATATATGAGTTGTTAAGCTATGGGATATGAAATGGACGAGCGACCAATAAAACAACATGTATTATGGGGTTGAATGCTTTTTGCTATTCACAAAATAAAACAAAAGCAGTCATGCAAATATCTGAATTTTCACAGCACAGCAAAATCAGTTGCACCATTCAATTCCGCTCGTCCAGACGGGGAGAATTCAATCACATTCATTCGATGCGACGTTTCTTATGGGATTTAATGAGCGACAACATTTTGACCCCAAACCGAGAGGATTCTGGGATGTTTGTGTTTTTTTGGTAATAACTCTGGAAGAAAACGTCGCAGACCCATCAAGGTGGTACTCGTACTGCTCGCCTCATCGAGAGGAATCCAAATATATGAGTTGTTAAGCTATGGGATATGAAATGGACGAGCGACCAATAAAACAACATGTATTATGGGGTTGAATGCTTTTTGCTATTCACAAAATAAAACAAAAGCAGTCATGCAAATATCTGAATTTTCACAGCACAGCAAAATCAGTTGCACCATTCAATTCCGCTCGTCCAGACGGGGAGAATTCAATCACATTCATTCGATGCGACGTTTCTTATGGGATTTAATGAGCGACAACATTTTGACCCCAAACCGAGAGGATTCTGGGATGTTTGTGGTTTTTTGGTAATAACTCTGGAAGGAAACGTCGCAGACCCATCAAGTTGGTACTCGTACTGCTCGCCTCGTCGAGAGGAATCCAAATATATCAGTTGTTAAGCTATGGGATATGAAATGGACGAGCGACCAATAAAACAACATGTATTATGGGGTTGAATGCTTTTTGCTATTCACAAAATAAAACAAAAGCAGTCATGCAAATATCTGAATTTTCACAGCACAGCAAAATCAGTTGCACCATTCAATTCCGCTCGTCCAGACGGGGAGAATTCAATCACATTCATTCGATGCGACGTTTCTTATGGGATTTAATGAGCGACAACATTTTGACCCCAAACCGAGAGGATTCTGGGATGTTTGTGTTTTTTTGGTAATAACTCTGCAAGGAAACGTCACAGACCCATCAAGGTGGTACTCGTACTGCTCGTCTCGTCGAGAGGAATCCAAATATATGAATGGTTAAGCTATGGGATATGAAATGGACGAGCGACCAATAAAACAGCATGTATTATGGGGTTGAATGCTTTTTCCTATTCACAAAATAAAATAAAAGCAGTCATGCAAATATCTGAATTTTCACAGCACAGCAAAATCAGTTGCACCATTCAATTCCGCTCGTCCAGACGGGGAAAATTCAATCACATTCATTCGATGCGACGTTTCTTATGGGATTTAATGAGCGACAACATTTTGACCCCAAACCGAGAGGATTCTGGGATGTTTGTGGTTTTTTGGTAATAACTCTGGAAGAAAACGTTGCAGACCCATCAAGGTGGTACTCGTACTGCTCGCCTCATCGAGAGGAATCCAAATATACGAGTTGTTAAGCTATGGGATATGAAATGGACGAGCGACCAATAAAACAACATGTATTATGGGGTTGAATGCTTTTTGCTATTCACAAAATAAAACAAAAGCAGTCATGCAAATATCTGAATTTTCACAGCACAGCAAAATCAGTTGCACCATTCAATTCCGCTCGTCCAGACGGGGAGAATTCAATCACATTCATTCGATGCGACGTTTCTTATGGGATTTAATGAGCGACAACATTTTGACCCCAAACCGAGAGGATTCTGGGATGTTTGTGTTTTTTTGGTAATAACTCTGGAAGGAAACGTCGCAGACCCATCAAGGTGGTACTCGTACTGCTCGCCTCGTCGAGAGGAATCCAAATATATGAATGGTTAAGCTATGGGATATGAAATGGACGAACGACCAATAAAACAGCATGTATTATGGGGTTGAATGCTTTTTCCTATTCACAAAATTAAACAAAAGCAGTCATGCAAATATCTGAATTTTCACAGCACAGCAAAATCAGTTGCACCATTCAATTCCGCTCGTCCAGACGGGGAGAATTCAATCACATTCATTCGATGCGACGTTTCTTATGGGATTTAATGAGCGACAACATTTTGACCCCAAACCGAGAGGATTCTGGGATGTTTGTGTTTTTTTGGTAATAACTCTGCAAGGAAACGTCACAGACCCATCAAGGTGGTACTCGTACTGCTCGTCTCGTCGAGAGGAATCCAAATATATGAATGGTTAAGCTATGGGATATGAAATGGACGAGCGACCAATAAAACAGCATGTATTATGGGGTTGAATGCTTTTTCCTATTCACAAAATAAAATAAAAGCAGTCATGCAAATATCTGAATTTTCACAGCACAGCAAAATCAGTTGCACCATTCAATTCCGCTCGTCCAGACGGGGAAAATTCAATCACATTCATTCGATGCGACGTTTCTTATGGGATTTAATGAGCGACAACATTTTGACCCCAAACCGAGAGGATTCTGGGATGTTTGTGGTTTTTTGGTAATAACTCTGGAAGAAAACGTTGCAGACCCATCAAGGTGGTACTCGTACTGCTCGCCTCATCGAGAGGAATCCAAATATACGAGTTGTTAAGCTATGGGATATGAAATGGACGAGCGACCAATAAAACAACATGTATTATGGGGTTGAATGCTTTTTGCTATTCACAAAATAAAACAAAAGCAGTCATGCAAATATCTGAATTTTCACAGCACAGCAAAATCAGTTGCACCATTCAATTCCGCTCGTCCAGACGGGGAGAATTCAATCACATTCATTCGATGCGACGTTTCTTATGGGATTTAATGAGCGACAACATTTTGACCCCAAACCGAGAGGATTCTGGGATGTTTGTGTTTTTTTGGTAATAACTCTGGAAGGAAACGTCGCAGACCCATCAAGGTGGTACTCGTACTGCTCGCCTCGTCGAGAGGAATCCAAATATATGAATGGTTAAGCTATGGGATATGAAATGGACGAACGACCAATAAAACAGCATGTATTATGGGGTTGAATGCTTTTTCCTATTCACAAAATTAAACAAAAGCAGTCATGCAAATATCTGAATTTTCACAGCACAGCAAAATCAGTTGCACCATTCAATTCCGCTCGTCCAGACGGGGAAAATTCAATCACATTCATTCGATGCGACGTTTCTTATGGGATTTAATGAGCGACAACATTTTGACCCCAAACCGAGAGGATTCTGGGATGTTTGTGGTTTTTTGGTAATAACTCTGGAAGAAAACGTCGCAGACCCATCAAGGTGGTACTCGTACTGCGCGCCTCATCGAGAGGAATCCAAATATATGAGTTGTTAAGCTATGGGATATGAAATGGACGAGCGACCAATAAAACAACATGTATTATGGGGTTGAGTGCTTTTTGCTATTCACAAAATAAAACAAAAGCAGTCATGCAAATATTTGAATTTTCACAGCACAGCAAAATCAGTTGCACCATTCAATTCCGCTCGTCCAGACGGGGAGAATTCAATCACATTCATTCGATGCGACCTTTCTTATGGGATTTAATGAGCGACAACATTTTGACCCCAAACCGAGAGGATTCTGGGATGTTTGTGTTTTTTTGGTAATAACTCTGGAAGGAAACGTCGCAGACCCATCAAGGTGGTACTCGTACTGCTCGCCTCGTCGAGAGGAATCCAAATATATGAATGCTTAAGCTATGGGATATGAAATGGACGAGCGACCAATAAACAACATGTATTATGGGGTTGAATGCTTTTTGCTATTCACAAAATAAAACAAAGCAGTCATGCAAATATCTGAATTTTCACAGCACAGCAAAATCAGTTGCACCATTCAATTCCGCTCGTCCAGACGGGGAGAATTCAATCACATTCATTCGATGCGACGTATCTTATTGGATTTAATAAGCGACAACAGTTTGACCCCAAACCGAGAGGATTCTGGGATGTTTGTGGTTTTTGGTAATAACTCTGGAAGGAAACGTCGCAGACCCATCAAGGTGGTACTCGTACTGCTCGCCTCATCGAGAGGAATCCAAATATATGAGTTGTTAAGCTATGGGATATGAAATGGAGGAGCGACCAATAAAACAACATGTATTATGGGGTTGAATGCTTTTTGCTATTCACAAAATAAAACAAAAGCAGTCATGCAAATATCTGAATTTTCACAGCACAGCAAAATCAGTTGCACCATTCAATTCCGCTCGTCCAGACGGGGAGAATTCAATCACATTCATTCGATGCGACGTTTCTTATGGGATTTAATGAGCGACAACATTTTGACCCCAAACCGAGAGGATTCTGGGATGTTTGTGGTTTTTTGGTAATAACTCTGGAAGAAAACGTCGCGGACCCATCAAGGTGGTACTCGTACTGCTCGACTCATCGAGAGGAATCCAAATATATGAATGGTTAAGCTATGGGATTTGAAATGGACGAGCGACCAATAAAACAGCATGTATTATGGGGTTGAATGCTTTTTCCTATTCACAAAATAAAATAAAAGCAGTCATGCAAATATCTGAATTTTCACAGCACAGCAAAATCAGTTGCACCATTCAATTCCGCTCGTCCAGACGGGGAGAATTCAATCACATTCATTCGATGCGACGTTTCTTATGGGATTTAATGAGCGACAACATTTTGACCCCAAACCGAGAGGATTCTGGGATGTTTGTGTTTTTTTGGTAATAACTCTGGAAGGAAACGTCGCAGACCCATCAAGGTGGTACTCGTACTGCTCGCCTCGTCGAGAGGAATCCAAATATATGAATGGTTAAGCTATGGGATATGAAATGGACGAACGACCAATAAAACAGCATGTATTATGGGGTTGAATGCTTTTTCCTATTCACAAAATTAAACAAAAGCAGTCATGCAAATATCTGAATTTTCACAGCACAGCAAAATCAGTTGCACCATTCAATTCCGCTCGTCCAGACGGGGAAAATTCAATCACATTCATTCGATGCGACGTTTCTTATGGGATTTAATGAGCGACAACATTTTGACCCCAAACCGAGAGGATTCTGGGATGTTTGTGGTTTTTTGGTAATAACTCTGGAAGAAAACGTCGCAGACCCATCAAGGTGGTACTCGTACTGCTCGCCTCATCGAGAGGAATCCAAATATATGAGTTGTTAAGCTATGGGATATGAAATGGACGAGCGACCAATAAAACAACATGTATTATGGGGTTGAATGCTTTTTGCTATTCACAAAATAAAACAAAAGCAGTCATGCAAATATTTGAATTTTCACAGCACAGCAAAATCAGTTGCACCATTCAATTCCGCTCGTCCAGACGGGGAGAATTCAATCACATTCATTCGATGCGACGTTTCTTATGGGATTTAATGAGCGACAACATTTTGACCCCAAACCGAGAGGATTCTGGGATGTTTGTGTTTTTTTGGTAATAACTCTGGAAGGAAACGTCGCAGACCCATCAAGGTGGTACTCGTACTGCTCGCCTCGTCGAGAGGAATCCAAATATATGAATGCTTAAGCTATGGGATATGAAATGGACGAGCGACCAATAAAACAACATGTATTATGGGGTTGAATGCTTTTTGCTATTCACAAAATAAAACAAAGCAGTCATGCAAATATCTGAATTTTCACAGCACAGCAAAATCAGTTGCACCATTCAATTCCGCTCGTCCAGACGGGGAGAATTCAATCACATTCATTCGATGCGACGTTTCTTATTGGATTTAATAAGCGACAACAGTTTGACCCCAAACCGAGAGGATTCTGGGATGTTTGTGGTTTTTGGTAATAACTCTGGAAGGAAACGTCACAGACCCATAAAGGTGGTACTCGTACTGCTCGCCTCATCGAGAGGAATCCAAATATATGAGTTGTTAAGCTATGGGATATGAAATGGAGGAGCGACCAATAAAACAACATGTATTATGGGGTTGAATGCTTTTTGCAATTCACAAAATAAAACAAAAGCAGTCATGCAAATATCTGAATTTTCACAGCACAGCAAAATCAGTTGCACCATTCAATTCTGCTCGTCCAGACGGGGAGAATTCAATCACATTCATTCGATGCGACGTTTCTTATGGGATTTAATGAGCGACAACATTTTGACCCCAAACCGAGAGGATTCTGGGATGTTTGTGGTTTTTTGGTAATAACTCTGGAAGAAAACGTCGCGGACCCATCAAGGTGGTACTCGTACTGCTCGCCTCATCGAGAGGAATCCAAATATATGAGTTGTTAAGCTATGGGATATGAAATGGAGGAGCGACCAATAAAACAACATGTATTATGGGGTTGAATGCTTTTTGCTATTCACAAAATAAAACAAAATCAGTCATGCAAATATCTGAATTTTCACAGCACAGCAAAATCAGTTGCACCATTCAATTCCGCTCGTCCAGACGGGGAGAATTCAATCACATTCATTCGATGCGACGTTTCTTATGGGATTTAATGAGCGACAACATTTTGACCCCAAACCGAGAGGATTCTGGGATGTTTGTGTTTTTTTGGTAATAACTCTGGAAGGAAACGTCGCAGACCCATCAAGGTGGTACTCGTACTGCTCGCCTCGTCGAGAGGAATCCAAATATATGAGTGTTTAAGCTATGGGATATGAAATGGACGAGCGACCAATAAAACAGCATGTATTATGGGGTTGAATGCTTTTTCCTATTCACAAAATTAAACAAAAGCAGTCATGCAAATATCTGAATTTTCACAGCACAGCAAAATCAGTTGCACCATTCAATTCCGCTCGTCCAGACGGGGAAAATTCAATCACATTCATTCGATGCGACGTTTCTTATGGGATTTAATGAGCGACAACATTTTGACGCCAAACCGAGAGGATTCTGGGATGTTTGTGTTTTTTTGGTAATAACTCTGGAAGGAAACGTCGCAGACCCATCAAGGTGGTACTCGTACTGCTCGCCTCGTCGAGAGGAATCCAAATATATGAATGGTTAAGCTATGGGATATGAAATGGACGAGGGACCAATAAAACAGCATGTATTATGGGGTTGAATGCTTTTTCCTATTCACAAAATTAAACAAAAGCAGTCATGCAAATATCTGAATTTTCACAGCACAGCAAAATCAGTTGCACCATTCAATTCCGCTCGTCCAGACGGGGAAAATTCAATCACATTCATTCGATGCGACGTTTCTTATGGGATTTAATGAGCGACAACATTTTGACCCCAAACCGAGAGGATTCTGGGATGTTTGTGTTTTTTTGGTAATAACTCTGGAAGGAAACGTCGCAGACCCATCAAGGTGGTACTCGTACTGCTCGCCTCGTCGAGAGGAATCCAAATATATGAATGCTTAAGCTATGGGATATGAAATGGACGAGCGACCAATAAAACAACATGTATTATGGGGTTGAATGCTTTTTGCTATTCACAAAATAAAACAAAGCAGTCATGCAAATATCTGAATTTTCACAGCACAGCAAAATCAGTTGCACCATTCAATTCCGCTCGTCCAGACGGGGAGAATTCAATCACATTCATTCGATGCGACGTTTCTTATTGGATTTAATAAGCGACAACAGTTTGACCCCAAACCGAGAGGATTCTGGGATGTTTGTGGTTTTTGGTAATAACTCTGGAAGGAAACGTCACAGACCCATAAAGGTGGTACTCGTACTGCTCGCCTCATCGAGAGGAATCCAAATATATGAGTTGTTAAGCTATGGGATATGAAATGGAGGAGCGACCAATAAAACAACATGTATTATGGGGTTGAATGCTTTTTGCAATTCACAAAATAAAACAAAAGCAGTCATGCAAATATCTGAATTTTCACAGCACAGCAAAATCAGTTGCACCATTCAATTCTGCTCGTCCAGACGGGGAGAATTCAATCACATTCATTCGATGCGACGTTTCTTATGGGATTTAATGAGCGACAACATTTTGACCCCAAACCGAGAGGATTCTGGGATGTTTGTGGTTTTTTGGTAATAACTCTGGAAGAAAACGTCGCGGACCCATCAAGGTGGTACTCGTACTGCTCGCCTCATCGAGAGGAATCCAAATATATGAGTTGTTAAGCTATGGGATATGAAATGGAGGAGCGACCAATAAAACAACATGTATTATGGGGTTGAATGCTTTTTGCTATTCACAAAATAAAACAAAATCAGTCATGCAAATATCTGAATTTTCACAGCACAGCAAAATCAGTTGCACCATTCAATTCCGCTCGTCCAGACGGGGAGAATTCAATCACATTCATTCGATGCGACGTTTCTTATGGGATTTAATGAGCGACAACATTTTGACCCCAAACCGAGAGGATTCTGGGATGTTTGTGTTTTTTTGGTAATAACTCTGGAAGGAAACGTCGCAGACCCATCAAGGTGGTACTCGTACTGCTCGCCTCGTCGAGAGGAATCCAAATATATGAGTGTTTAAGCTATGGGATATGAAATGGACGAGCGACCAATAAAACAGCATGTATTATGGGGTTGAATGCTTTTTCCTATTCACAAAATTAAACAAAAGCAGTCATGCAAATATCTGAATTTTCACAGCACAGCAAAATCAGTTGCACCATTCAATTCCGCTCGTCCAGACGGGGAAAATTCAATCACATTCATTCGATGCGACGTTTCTTATGGGATTTAATGAGCGACAACATTTTGACGCCAAACCGAGAGGATTCTGGGATGTTTGTGTTTTTTTGGTAATAACTCTGGAAGGAAACGTCGCAGACCCATCAAGGTGGTACTCGTACTGCTCGCCTCGTCGAGAGGAATCCAAATATATGAATGGTTAAGCTATGGGATATGAAATGGACGAGGGACCAATAAAACAGCATGTATTATGGGGTTGAATGCTTTTTCCTATTCACAAAATTAAACAAAAGCAGTCATGCAAATATCTGAATTTTCACAGCACAGCAAAATCAGTTGCACCATTCAATTCCGCTCGTCCAGACGGGGAAAATTCAATCACATTCATTCGATGCGACGTTTCTTATGGGATTTAATGAGCGACAACATTTTGACCCCAAACCGAGAGGATTCTGGGATGTTTGTGTTTTTTTGGTAATAACTCTGGAAGGAAACGTCGCAGACCCATCAAGGTGGTACTCGTACTGCTCGCCTCGTCGAGAGGAATCCAAATATACGAATGCTTAAGCTATGGGATATGAAATGGACGAGCGACCAATAAAACAACATGTATTATGGGGTTGAATGCTTTTTGCTATTCACAAAATAAAACAAAGCAGTCATGCAAATATCTGAATTTTCACAGCACAGCAAAATCAGTTGCACCATTCAATTCCGCTCGTCCAGACGGGGAGAATTCAATCACATTCATTCGATGCGACGTTTCTTATGGGATTTAATAAGCGACAACAGTTTGACCCCAAACCGAGAGGATTCTGGGATGTTTGTGGTTTTTGGTAATAACTCTGGAAGGAAACGTCGCAGACCCATAAAGCTGGTACTCGTACTGCTCGCCTCATCGAGAGGAATCCAAATATATGAGTTGTTAAGCTATGGGATATGAAATGGAGGAGCGACCAATTAAACAACATGTATTATGGGGTTGAATGCTTTTTGCTATTCACAAAATAAAACAAAAGCAGTCATGCAAATATCTGAATTTTCACAGCACAGCAAAATCAGTTGCACCATTCAATTCCGCTCGTCCAGACGGGGAGAATTCAATCACATTCATTCGATGCGACGTTTCTTATGGGATTTAATGAGCGACAACATTTTGACCCCAAACCGAGAAGATTCTGGGATGTTTGTGGTTTTTTGGTAATAACTCTGGAAGGAAACGTCGCAGACCCATCAAGGTGGAACTCGTACTGCTCGCCTCGTCGAGAGGAATCCAAATATATGAATGCTTAAGCTATGGGATATGAAATGGACGAGCGACCAATAAAACAACATGTATTATGGGGTTGAATGATTTTTGCTATTCACAAAATAAAACAAAAGCAGTCATGCAAATATCTGAATTTTCACAGCACAGCAAAATCAGTTGCACCATTCAATTCCGCTCGTCCAGACGGGGAGAATTCAATCACATTCATTCGATGCGACGTTTCTTATGGGATTTAATGAGCGACAACATTTTGACCCCAAACCGAGAGGATTCTGGGATGTTTGTGTTTTTTTGGTAATAACTCTGGAAGAAAACGTCGCAGACCCATCAAGGTGGTACTTGTACTGCTCGCCTCGTCGAGAGGAATCCAAATATATGAATGCTTAAGCTATGGGATATGAAATGGACGAGCGACCAATAAAACAACATGTATTATGGGGTTGAATGCTTTTTGCTATTCACAAAATAAAACAAAGCAGTCATGCAAATATCTGAATTTTCACAGCACAGCAAAATCAGTTGCACCATTCAATTCCGCTCGTCCAGACGGGGAGAATTCAATCACATTCATTCGATGCGACGTTTCTTATGGGATTTAATAAGCGACAACAGTTTGACCCCAAACCGAGAGGATTCTGGGATGTTTGTGGTTTTTGGTAATAACTCTGGAAGGAAACGTCGCAGACCCATAAAGGTGGTACTCGTACTGCTCGCCTCATCGAGAGGAATCCAAATATATGAGTTGTTAAGCTATGGGATATGAAATGGAGGAGCGACCAATTAAACAACATGTATTATGGGGTTGAATGCTTTTTGCTATTCACAAAATAAAACAAAAGCAGTCATGCAAATATCTGAATTTTCACAGCACAGCAAAATCAGTTGCACCATTCAATTCCGCTCGTCCAGACGGGGAGAATTCAATCACATTCATTCGATGCGACGTTTCTTATGGGATTTAATGAGCGACAACATTTTGACCCCAAACCGAGAAGATTCTGGGATGTTTGTGGTTTTTTGGTAATAACTCTGGAAGGAAACGTCGCAGACCCATCAAGGTGGAACTCGTACTGCTCGCCTCGTCGAGAGGAATCCAAATATATGAATGCTTAAGCTATGGGATATGAAATGGACGAGCGACCAATAAAACAACATGTATTATGGGGTTGAATGATTTTTGCTATTCACAAAATAAAACAAAAGCAGTCATGCAAATATCTGAATTTTCACAGCACAGCAAAATCAGTTGCACCATTCAATTCCGCTCGTCCAGACGGGGAGAATTCAATCACATTCATTCGATGCGACGTTTCTTATGGGATTTAATGAGCGACAACATTTTGACCCCAAACCGAGAGGATTCTGGGATGTTTGTGTTTTTTTGGTAATAACTCTGGAAGAAAACGTCGCAGACCCATCAAGGTGGTACTTGTACTGCTCGCCTCGTCGAGAGGAATCCAAATATATGAATGCTTAAGCTATGGGATATGAAATGGACGAGCGACCAATAAAACAACATGTATTATGGGGTTGAATGCTTTTTGCTATTCACAAAATAAAACAAAGCAGTCATGCAAATATCTGAATTTTCACAGCACAGCAAAATCAGTTGCACCATTCAATTCCGCTCGTCCAGACGGGGAGAATTCAATCACATTCATTCGATGCGACGTTTCTTATGGGATTTAATAAGCGACAACAGTTTGACCCCAAACCGAGAGGATTCTGGGATGTTTGTGGTTTTTGGTAATAACTCTGGAAGGAAACGTCGCAGACCCATAAAGGTGGTACTCGTACTGCTCGCCTCATCGAGACGAATCCAAATATATGAGTTGTTAAGCTATGGGATATGAAATGGAGGAGCGACCAATTAAACAACATGTATTATGGGGTTGAATGCTTTTTGCTATTCACAAAATAAAACAAAAGCAGTCATGCAAATATCTGAATTTTCACAGCACAGCAAAATCAGTTGCACCATTCAATTCCGCTCGTCCAGACGGGGAGAATTCAATCACATTCATTCGATGCGACGTTTCTTATGGGATTTAATGAGCGACAACATTTTGACCCCAAACCGAGAAGATTCTGGGATGTTTGTGGTTTTTTGGTAATAACTCTGGAAGGAAACGTCGCAGACCCATCAAGGTGGTACTCGTACTGCTCGCCTCGTCGAGAGGAATCCAAATATATGAATGCTTAAGCTATGGGATATGAAATGGACGAGCGACCAATAAAACAACATGTATTATGGGGTTGAATGATTTTTGCTATTCACAAAATAAAACAAAAGCAGTCATGCAAATATCTGAATTTTCACAGCACAGCAAAATCAGTTGCACCATTCAATTCCGCTCGTCCAGACGGGGAGAATTCAATCACATTCATTCGATGCGACGTTTCTTATGGGATTTAATGAGCGACAACATTTTGACCCCAAACCGAGAGGATTCTGGGATGTTTGTGTTTTTTTGGTAATAACTCTGGAAGAAAACGTCGCAGACCCATCAAGGTGGTACTTGTACTGCTCGCCTCGTCGAGAGGAATCCAAATATATGAATGCTTAAGCTATGGGATATGAAATGGACGAGCGACCAATAAAACAACATGTATTATGGGGTTGAATGCTTTTTGCTATTCACAAAATTAAACAAAAGCAGTCATGCAAATATCTGAATTTTCACAGCACAGCAAAATCAGTTGCACCATTCAATTCCGCTCGTCCAGACGGGGAGAATTCAATCACATTCATTCGATGCGACGTTTCTTATGGGATTTAATAAGCGACAACAGTTTGACCCCAAACCGAGAGGATTCTGGGATGTTTGTGGTTTTTGGTAATAACTCTGGAAGGAAACGTCGCAGACCCATAAAGGTGGTACTCGTACTGCTCGCCTCATCGAGAGGAATCCAAATATATGAGTTGTTAAGCTATGGGATATGAAATGGAGGAGCGACCAATTAAACAACATGTATTATGGGGTTGAATGCTTTTTGCTATTCACAAAATAAAACAAAAGCAGTCATGCAAATATCTGAATTTTCACAGCACAGCAAAATCAGTTGCACCATTCAATTCCGCTCGTCCAGACGGGGAGAATTCAATCACATTCATTCGATGCGACGTTTCTTATGGGATTTAATGAGCGACAACATTTTGACCCCAAACCGAGAAGATTCTGGGATGTTTGTGGTTTTTTGGTAATAACTCTGGAAGGAAACGTCGCAGACCCATCAAGGTGGTACTCGTACTGCTCGCCTCGTCGAGAGGAATCCAAATATATGAATGCTTAAGCTATGGGATATGAAATGGACGAGCGACCAATAAAACAACATGTATTATGGGGTTGAATGATTTTTGCTATTCACAAAATAAAACAAAAGCAGTCATGCAAATATCTGAATTTTCACAGCACAGCAAAATCAGTTGCACCATTCAATTCCGCTCGTCCAGACGGGGAGAATTCAATCACATTCATTCGATGCGACGTTTCTTATGGGATTTAATGAGCGACAACATTTTGACCCCAAACCGAGAGGATTCTGGGATGTTTGTGTTTTTTTGGTAATAACTCTGGAAGAAAACGTCGCAGACCCATCAAGGTGGTACTTGTACTGCTCGCCTCGTCGAGAGGAATCCAAATATATGAATGGTTAAGCTATGGGATATGAAATGGACGAGCGACCAATAAAACAGCATGTATTATGGGGTTGAATGCTTTTTCCTATTCACAAAATTAAACAAAAGCAGTCATGCAAATATCTGAATTTTCACAGCACAGCAAAATCAGTTGCACCATTCAATTCCGCTCGTCCAGACGGGGAAAATTCAATCACATTCATTCGATGCGACGTTTCTTATGGGATTTAATGAGCGACAACATTTTGACCCCAAACCGAGAGGATTCTGGGATGTTTGTGTTTTTTTGGTAATAACTCTGGAAGGAAACGTCGCAGACCCATCAAGGTGGTACTTGTACTGCTCGCCTCGTCGAGAGGAATCCAAATATATGAATGGTTAAGCTATGGGATATGAAATGGACGAGCGACCAATAAAACAGCATGTATTATGGCGTTGAATGCTTTTTCCTATTCACAAAATAAAACAAAAGCAGTCATGCAAATATCTGAATTTTCACAGCACAGCAAAATCAGTTGCACCATTCAATTCCGCTCGTCCAGACGGGGAAAATTCAATCACATTCATTCGATGCGACGTTTCTTATGGGATTTAATGAGCGACAACATTTTGACCCCAAACCGAGAGGATTCTGGGATGTTTGTGTTTTTTTGGTAATACCTCTGGAAGAAAACGTCGCAGACCCATCAAGGTGGTACTCGTACTGCTCGCCTCGTCGAGAGGAATCCAAATATATGAATGGTTAAGCTATGCGATATGAAATGGATGAGCGACCAATAAAACAGCATGTATTATGGGGTTGAATGCTTTTTCCTATTCACAAAATTAAACAAAAGCAGTCATGCAAATATCTGAATTTTCACAGCACAGCAAAATCAGTTGCACCATTCAATTCCGCTCGTCCAGACGGGGAAAATTCAATCACATTCATTCGATGCGACGTTTCTTATGGGATTTAATGAGCGACAACATTTTGACCCCAAACCGAGAGGATTCTGGGATGTTTGTGGTTTTTTGGTAATAACTCTGGAAGAAAACGTCGCAGACTCATCAAGGTGGTACTCGTACTGCTCGCCTCGTCGAGAGGAATCCAAATATATGAGTGTTTAAGCTATGGGATATGAAATGGACGAGCGACCAATAAAACAGCATGTATTATGGGGTTGAATGCTTTTTCCTATTCACAAAATTAAACAAAAGCAGTCATGCAAATATCTGAATTTTCACAGCACAGCAAAATCAGTTGCACCATTCAATTCCGCTCGTCCAGACGGGGAAAATTCAATCACATTCATTCGATGCGACGTTTCTTATGGGATTTAATGAGCGACAACATTTTGACCCCAAACCGAGAGGATTCTGGGATGTTTGTGTTTTTTTGGTAATAACTCTGGAAGGAAACGTCGCAGACCCATCAAGGTGGTACTCGTACTGCTCGCCTCGTCGAGAGGAATCCAAATATATGAATGGTTAAGCTATGGGATATGAAATGGACGAGCGACCAATAAAACAGCATGTATTATGGGGTTGAATGCTTTTTCCTATTCACAAAATTAAACAAAAGCAGTCATGCAAATATCTGAATTTTCACAGCACAGCAAAATCAGTTGCACCATTCAATTCCGCTCGTCCAGACGGGGAAAATTCAATCACATTCATTCGATGCGACGTTTCTTATGGGATTTAATGAGCGACAACATTTTGACCCCAAACCGAGAGGATTCTGGGATGTTTGTGTTTTTTTGGTAATACCTCTGGAAGGAAACGTCGCAGACCCATCAAGGTGGTACTCGTACTGCTCGCCTCGTCGAGAGGAATCCAAATATATGAATGGTTAAGCTATGCGATATGAAATGGATGAGCGACCAATAAAACAGCATGTATTATGGGGTTGAATGCTTTTTCCTATTCACAAAATTAAACAAAAGCAGTCATGCAAATATCTGAATTTTCACAGCACAGCAAAATCAGTTGCACCATTCAATTCCGCTCGTCCAGACGGGGAAAATTCAATCACATTCATTCGATGCGACGTTTCTTATGGGATTTAATGAGCGACAACATTTTGACCCCAAACCGAGAGGATTCTGGGATGTTTGTGGTTTTTTGGTAATAACTCTGGAAGAAAACGTCGCAGACTCATCAAGGTGGTACTCGTACTGCTCGCCTCATCGAGAGAAATCCAAATATATGAGTTGTTAAGCTATGGGATATGAAATGGAGGAGCGACCAATAAAACAACATGTATTATGGGGTTGAATGCTTTTTGCTATTCACAAAATAAAACAAAAGCAGTCATGCAAATATCTGAATTTTCACAGCACAGCAAAATCAGTTGCACCATTCAATTCCGCTCGTCCAGACGGGGAGAATTCAATCACATTCATTCGATGCGACGTTTCTTATGGGATTTAATGAGCGACAACATTTTGACCCCAAACCGAGAAGATTCTGGGATGTTTGTGGTTTTTTGGTAATAACTCTGGAAGGAAACGTCGCAGACCCATCAAGGTGGTACTCGTACTGCTCGCCTCGTCGAGAGGAATCCAAATATATGAATGCTTAAGCTATGGGATATGAAATGGACGAGCGACCAATAAAACAACATGTATTATGGGGTTGAATGCTTTTTGCTATTCACAAAATAAAACAAAAGCAGTCATGCAAATATCTGAATTTTCACAGCACAGCAAAATCAGTTGCACCATTCAATTCCGCTCGTCCAGACGGGGAGAATTCAATCACATTCATTCGATGCGACGTTTCTTATGGGATTTAATGAGCGACAACATTTTGACCCCAAACCGAGAGGATTCTGGGATGTTTGTGTTTTTTGGTAATAACTCTGGAAGGAAACGTCGCAGACCCACCAAGGTGGTACTCGTACTGCTCGCCTCGTCGAGAGGAATCCAAATATATGAATGGTTAAGCTATGGGATATGAAATGGACGAGCGACCAATAAAACAGCATGTATTATGGGGTTGAATGCTTTTTCCTATTCACAAAATTAAACAAAAGCAGTCATGCAAATATCTGAATTTTCACAGCACAGCAAAATCAGTTGCACCATTCAATTCCGCTCGTCCAGAGGGGGAAAATTCAATCACATTCATTCGATGCGACGTTTCTTATGGGATTTAATGAGCGACAACATTTTGACCCCAAACCGAGAGGATTCTGGGATGTTTGTGTTTTTTTGGTAATAACTCTGGAAGGAAACGTCGCAGACCCATCAAGGTGGTACTCGTACTGCTCGCCTCGTCGAGAGGAATCCAAATATATGAATGGTTAAGCTATGGGATATGAAATAAACGAGCGACCAATAAAACAGCATGTATTATGGGGTTGAATGCTTTTTGCTATTCACAAAATAAAACAAAAGCAGTCATGCAAATATCTGAATTTTCACAGCACAGCAAAATCAGTTGCACCATTCAATTCCGCTCGTCCAGACAGGGAAAATTCAATCACATTCATTCGATGCGACGTTTCTTATGGGATTTAATGAGCGACAACATTTTGACCCCAAACCGAGAGGATTCTGGGATGTTTGTGTTTTTTTGGTAATACCTCTAGAAGGAAACGTCGCAGACCCATCAAGGTGGTACTCGTACTGCTCGCCTCGTCGAGAGGAATCCAAATATATGAGTTGTTAAGCTATGGGATATGAAATGGAGGAGCGACCAATAAAACAACATGTATTATGGGGTTGAATGCTTTTTGCTATTCACAAAATAAAACAAAAGCAGTCATGCAAATATCTGAATTTTCACAGCACAGCAAAATCAGTTGCACCATTCAATTCCGCTCGTCCAGACGGGGAGAATTCAATCACATTCATTCGATGCGACGTTTCTTATGGGATTTAATGAGCGACAACATTTTGACCCCAAACCGAGAAGATTCTGGGATGTTTGTGGTTTTTTGGTAATAACTCTGGAAGGAAACGTCGCAGACCCATCAAGGTGGTACTCGTACTGCTCGCCTCGTCGAGAGGAATCCAAATATATGAATGCTTAAGCTATGGGATATGAAATGGACGAGCGACCAATAAAACAACATGTATTATGGGGTTGAATGCTTTTTGCTATTCACAAAATAAAACAAAAGCAGTCATGCAAATATCTGAATTTTCACAGCACAGCAAAATCAGTTGCACCATTCAATTCCGCTCGTCCAGACGGGGAGAATTCAATCACATTCATTCGATGCGACGTTTCTTATGGGATTTAATGAGCGACAACATTTTGACCCCAAACCGAGAGGATTCTGGGATGTTTGTGTTTTTTGGTAATAACTCTGGAAGGAAACGTCGCAGACCCATCAAGGTGGTACTCGTACTGCTCGCCTCGTCGAGAGGAATCCAAATATATGAATGGTTAAGCTATGGGATATGAAATGGAGGAGCGACCAATAAAACAACATGTATTATGGGGTTGAATGCTTTTTGCTATTCACAAAATAAAACAAAAGCAGTCATGCAAATATCTGAATTTTCACAGCACAGCAAAATCAGTTGCACCATTCAATTCCGCTCGTCCAGACGGGGAGAATTCAATCACATTCATTCGATGCGACGTTTCTTATGGGATTTAATGAGCGACAACATTTTGACCCCAAACCGAGAAGATTCTGGGATGTTTGTGGTTTTTTGGTAATAACTCTGGAAGGAAACGTCGCAGACCCATCAAGGTGGTACTCGTACTGCTCGCCTCGTCGAGAGGAATCCAAATATATGAATGCTTAAGCTATGGGATATGAAATGGACGAGCGACCAATAAAACAACATGTATTATGGGGTTGAATGCTTTTTGCTATTCACAAAATAAAACAAAAGCAGTCATGCAAATATCTGAATTTTCACAGCACAGCAAAATCAGTTGCACCATTCAATTCCGCTCGTCCAGACGGGGAGAATTCAATCACATTCATTCGATGCGACGTTTCTTATGGGATTTAATGAGCGACAACATTTTGACCCCAAACCGAGAGGATTCTGGGATGTTTGTGTTTTTTGGTAATAACTCTGGAAGGAAACGTCCCAGACCCATCAAGGTGGTACTCGTACTGCTCGCCTCGTCGAGAGGAATCCAAATATATGAATGGTTAAGCTATGGGATATGAAATGGACGAGCGACCAATAAAACAGCATGTATTATGGGGTTGAATGCTTTTTCCTATTCACAAAATTAAACAAAAGCAGTCATGCAAATATCTGAATTTTCACAGCACAGCAAAATCAGTTGCACCATTCAATTCCGCTTGTCCAGAGGGGGAAAATTCAATCACATTCATTCGATGCGACGTTTCTTATGGGATTTAATGAGCGACAACATTTTGACCCCAAACCGAGAGGATTCTGGGATGTTTGTGTTTTTTTGGTAATAACTCTGGAAGGAAACGTCGCAGACCCATCAAGGTGGTACTCGTACTGCTCGCCTCGTCGAGAGGAATCCAAATATATGAATGGTTAAGCTATGGGATGTGAAATAAACGAGCGACCAATAAAACAGCATGTATTATGGGGTTGAATGGTTTTTGCTATTCACAAAATAAAACAAAAGCAGTCATGCAAATATCTGAATTTTCACAGCACAGCAAAATCAGTTGCACCATTCAATTCCGCTCGTCCAGACAGGGAAAATTCAATCACATTCATTCGATGCGACGTTTCTTATGGGATTTAATGAGCGACAACATTTTGACCCCAAACCGAGAGGATTCTGGGATGTTTGTGGTTTTTTGGTAATAACTCTGGAAGAAAACGTCGCAGACCCATCAAGGTGGTACTCGTACTGCTCGCCTCATCGAGAGGAATCCAAATATATGAGTTGTTAAGCTATGGGATATGAAATGGACGAGCGACCAATAAAACAACATGTATTATGGGGTTGAATGCTTTTTGCTATTCACAAAATAAAACAAAAGCAGTCATGCAAATATTTGAATTTTCACAGCACAGCAAAATCAGTTGCACCATTCAATTCCGCTCGTCTAGACGGGGATAATTCAATCACATTCATTCGATGCGACGTTTCTTATGGGATTTAATGAGCGACAACATTTTGACCCCAAACCGAGAGGATTCTGGGATGTTTGTGTTTTTTTGGTAATAACTCTGGAAGGAAACGTCGCAGACCCATCAAGGTGGTACTCGTACTGCTCGCCTCGTCGAGAGGAATCCAAATATATGAATGGTTAAGCTATGGGATATGAAATGGACGAGCGACCAATAAAACAGCATGTATTATGGGGTTGAATGCTTTTTCCTATTCACAAAATTAAACAAAAGCAGTCATGCAAATATCTGAATTTTCACAGCACAGCAAAATCAGTTGCACCATTCAATTCCGCTCGTCCAGACGGGGAAAATTCAATCACATTCATTCGATGCGACGTTTCTTATGGGATTTAATGAGCGACAACATTTTGACCCCAAACCGAGAGGATTCTGGGATGTTTGTGTTTTTTTGGTAATAACTCTGGAAGGAAACGTCGCAGACCCATCAAGGTGGTACTCGTACTGCTCGCCTCGTCGAGAGGAATCCAAATATATGAATGGTTAAGCTATGCGATATGAAATGGACGAGCGACCAATAAAACAGCATGTATTATGGGGTTGAATGCTTTTTCCTATTCACAAAATTAAACAAAAGCAGTCATGCAAATATCTGAATTTTCACAGCACAGCAAAATCAGTTGCACCATTCAATTCCGCTCGTCCAGACGGGGAGAATTCAATCACATTCATTCGATGCGACGTTTCTTATGGGATTTAATGAGCGACAACATTTTGACCCCAAACCGAGAAGATTCTGGGATGTTTGTGGTTTTTTGGTAATAACTCTGGAAGGAAACGTCGCAGACCCATCAAGGTGGTACTCGTACTGCTCGCCTCGTCGAGAGGAATCCAAATATATGAATGCTTAAGCTATGGGATATGAAATGGACGAGCGACCAATAAAACAACATGTATTATGGGGTTGAATGCTTTTTGCTATTCACAAAATAAAACAAAAGCAGTCATGCAAATATCTGAATTTTCACAGCACAGCAAAATCAGTTGCACCATTCAATTCCGCTCGTCCAGACGGGGAGAATTCAATCACATTCATTCGATGCGACGTTTCTTATGGGATTTAATGAGCGACAACATTTTGACCCCAAACCGAGAGGATTCTGGGATGTTTGTGTTTTTTGGTAATAACTCTGGAAGGAAACGTCCCAGACCCATCAAGGTGGTACTCGTACTGCTCGCCTCGTCGAGAGGAATCCAAATATATGAATGGTTAAGCTATGGGATATGAAATGGACGAGCGACCAATAAAACAGCATGTATTATGGGGTTGAATGCTTTTTCCTATTCACAAAATTAAACAAAAGCAGTCATGCAAATATCTGAATTTTCACAGCACAGCAAAATCAGTTGCACCATTCAATTCCGCTTGTCCAGAGGGGGAAAATTCAATCACATTCATTCGATGCGACGTTTCTTATGGGATTTAATGAGCGACAACATTTTGACCCCAAACCGAGAGGATTCTGGGATGTTTGTGTTTTTTTGGTAATAACTCTGGAAGGAAACGTCGCAGACCCATCAAGGTGGTACTCGTACTGCTCGCCTCGTCGAGAGGAATCCAAATATATGAATGGTTAAGCTATGGGATGTGAAATAAACGAGCGACCAATAAAACAGCATGTATTATGGGGTTGAATGGTTTTTGCTATTCACAAAATAAAACAAAAGCAGTCATGCAAATATCTGAATTTTCACAGCACAGCAAAATCAGTTGCACCATTCAATTCCGCTCGTCCAGACAGGGAAAATTCAATCACATTCATTCGATGCGACGTTTCTTATGGGATTTAATGAGCGACAACATTTTGACCCCAAACCGAGAGGATTCTGGGATGTTTGTGGTTTTTTGGTAATAACTCTGGAAGAAAACGTCGCAGACCCATCAAGGTGGTACTCGTACTGCTCGCCTCATCGAGAGGAATCCAAATATATGAGTTGTTAAGCTATGGGATATGAAATGGACGAGCGACCAATAAAACAACATGTATTATGGGGTTGAATGCTTTTTGCTATTCACAAAATAAAACAAAAGCAGTCATGCAAATATTTGAATTTTCACAGCACAGCAAAATCAGTTGCACCATTCAATTCCGCTCGTCTAGACGGGGATAATTCAATCACATTCATTCGATGCGACGTTTCTTATGGGATTTAATGAGCGACAACATTTTGACCCCAAACCGAGAGGATTCTGGGATGTTTGTGTTTTTTTGGTAATAACTCTGGAAGGAAACGTCGCAGACCCATCAAGGTGGTACTCGTACTGCTCGCCTCGTCGAGAGGAATCCAAATATATGAATGGTTAAGCTATGGGATATGAAATGGACGAGCGACCAATAAAACAGCATGTATTATGGGGTTGAATGCTTTTTCCTATTCACAAAATTAAACAAAAGCAGTCATGCAAATATCTGAATTTTCACAGCACAGCAAAATCAGTTGCACCATTCAATTCCGCTCGTCCAGACGGGGAAAATTCAATCACATTCATTCGATGCGACGTTTCTTATGGGATTTAATGAGCGACAACATTTTGACCCCAAACCGAGAGGATTCTGGGATGTTTGTGTTTTTTTGGTAATAACTCTGGAAGGAAACGTCGCAGACCCATCAAGGTGGTACTCGTACTGCTCGCCTCGTCGAGAGGAATCCAAATATATGAATGGTTAAGCTATGCGATATGAAATGGACGAGCGACCAATAAAACAGCATGTATTATGGGGTTGAATGCTTTTTCCTATTCACAAAATTAAACAAAAGCAGTCATGCAAATATCTGAATTTTCACAGCACAGGAAAATCAGTTGCACCATTCAATTCCGCTCGTCCAGACGGGGAGAATTCAATCACATTCATTCGATGCGACGTTTCTTATGGGATTTAATGAGCGACAACATTTTGACCCCAAACCGAGAGGATTCTGGGATGTTTGTGTTTTTTGGTAATAACTCTGGAAGGAAACGTCGCAGACCCATCAAGGTGGTACTCGTACTGCTCGCCTCGTCGAGAGGAATCCAAATATATGAATGGTTAAGCTATGGGATATGAAATGGACGAGCGACCAATAAAACAGCATGTATTATGGGGTTGAATGCTTTTTCCTATTCACAAAATTAAACAAAAGCAGTCATGCAAATATCTGAATTTTCACAGCACAGCAAAATCAGTTGCACCATTCAATTCCGCTTGTCCAGAGGGGGAAAATTCAATCACATTCATTCGATGCGACGTTTCTTATGGGATTTAATGAGCGACAACATTTTGACCCCAAACCGAGAGGATTCTGGGATGTTTGTGTTTTTTTGGTAATAACTCTGGAAGGAAACGTCGCAGACCCATCAAGGTGGTACTCGTACTGCTCGCCTCGTCGAGAGGAATCCAAATATATGAATGGTTAAGCTATGGGATATGAAATAAACGAGCGACCAATAAAACAGCATGTATTATGGGGTTGAATGCTTTTTGCTATTCACAAAATAAAACAAAAGCAGTCATGCAAATATCTGAATTTTCACAGCACAGCAAAATCAGTTGCACCATTCAATTCCGCTCGTCCAGACAGGGAAAATTCAATCACATTCATTCGATGCGACGTTTCTTATGGGATTTAATGAGCGACAACATTTTGACCCCAAACCGAGAGGATTCTGGGATGTTTGTGGTTTTTTGGTAATAACTCTGGAAGAAAACGTCGCAGACCCATCAAGGTGGTACTCGTACTGCTCGCCTCATCGAGAGGAATCCAAATATATGAGTTGTTAAGCTATGGGATATGAAATGGACGAGCGACCAATAAAACAACATGTATTATGGGGTTGAATGCTTTTTGCTATTCACAAAATAAAACAAAAGCAGTCATGCAAATATTTGAATTTTCACAGCACAGCAAAATCAGTTGCACCATTCAATTCCGCTCGTCTAGACGGGGATAATTCAATCACATTCATTCGATGCGACGTTTCTTATGGGATTTAATGAGCGACAACATTTTGACCCCAAACCGAGAGGATTCTGGGATGTTTGTGTTTTTTTGGTAATAACTCTGGAAGGAAACGTCGCAGACCCATCAAGGTGGTACTCGTACTGCTCGCCTCGTCGAGAGGAATCCAAATATATGAATGGTTAAGCTATGGGATATGAAATGGACGAGCGACCAATAAAACAGCATGTATTATGGGGTTGAATGCTTTTTCCTATTCACAAAATTAAACAAAAGCAGTCATGCAAATATCTGAATTTTCACAGCACAGCAAAATCAGTTGCACCATTCAATTCCGCTTGTCCAGAGGGGGAAAATTCAATCACATTCATTCGATGCGACGTTTCTTATGGGATTTAATGAGCGACAACATTTTGACCCCAAACCGAGAGGATTCTGGGATGTTTGTGTTTTTTTGGTAATAACTCTGGAAGGAAACGTCGCAGACCCATCAAGGTGGTACTCGTACTGCTCGCCTCGTCGAGAGGAATCCAAATATATGAATGGTTAAGCTATGGGATATGAAATAAACGAGCGACCAATAAAACAGCATGTATTATGGGGTTGAATGCTTTTTGCTATTCACAAAATAAAACAAAAGCAGTCATGCAAATATCTGAATTTTCACAGCACAGCAAAATCAGTTGCACCATTCAAT
Organism: Petromyzon marinus; assembly: GCF_048934315.1. Classification (NCBI taxonomy): domain Eukaryota; kingdom Metazoa; phylum Chordata; class Hyperoartia; order Petromyzontiformes; family Petromyzontidae; genus Petromyzon; species Petromyzon marinus. The sequence continues at coordinate 710,469 of NW_027423688.1, read as the reverse complement.
TCCGCTCGTCCAGACAGGGAAAATTCAATCACATTCATTCGATGCGACGTTTCTTATGGGATTTAATGAGCGACAACATTTTGACCCCAAACCGAGAGGATTCTGGGATGTTTGTGGTTTTTTGGTAATAACTCTGGAAGAAAACGTCGCAGACCCATCAAGGTGGTACTCGTACTGCTCGCCTCATCGAGAGGAATCCAAATATATGAGTTGTTAAGCTATGGGATATGAAATGGACGAGCGACCAATAAAACAACATGTATTATGGGGTTGAATGCTTTTTGCTATTCACAAAATAAAACAAAAGCAGTCATGCAAATATTTGAATTTTCACAGCACAGCAAAATCAGTTGCACCATTCAATTCCGCTCGTCTAGACGGGGATAATTCAATCACATTCATTCGATGCGACGTTTCTTATGGGATTTAATGAGCGACAACATTTTGACCCCAAACCGAGAGGATTCTGGGATGTTTGTGTTTTTTTGGTAATAACTCTGGAAGGAAACGTCGCAGACCCATCAAGGTGGTACTCGTACTGCTCGCCTCGTCGAGAGGAATCCAAATATATGAATGGTTAAGCTATGGGATATGAAATGGACGAGCGACCAATAAAACAGCATGTATTATGGGGTTGAATGCTTTTTCCTATTCACAAAATTAAACAAAAGCAGTCATGCAAATATCTGAATTTTCACAGCACAGCAAAATCAGTTGCACCATTCAATTCCGCTCGTCCAGACGGGGAAAATTCAATCACATTCATTCGATGCGACGTTTCTTATGGGATTTAATGAGCGACAACATTTTGACCCCAAACCGAGAGGATTCTGGGATGTTTGTGGTTTTTTGGTAATAACTCTGGAAGAAAACGTCGCAGACTCATCAAGGTGGTACTCGTACTGCTCGCCTCATCGAGAGGAATCCAAATATATGAGTTGTTAAGCTATGGGATATGAAATGGAGGAGCGACCAATAAAACAACATGTATTATGGGGTTGAATGCTTTTTCCTATTCACAAAATAAAACAAAAGCAGTCATGCAAATATCTGAATTTTCACAGCACAGCAAAATCAGTTGCACCATTCAATTCCGCTCGTCCAGACGGGGAGAATTCAATCACATTCATTCGATGCGACGTTTCTTATGGGATTTAATGAGCGACAACATTTTGACCCCAAACCGAGAAGATTCTGGGATGTTTGTGGTTTTTTGGTAATAACTCTGGAAGGAAACGTTGCAGACCCATTAAGGTGGTACTCGTACTGCTCGCCTCGTCGAGAGGAATCCAAATATATGAATGCTTAAGCTATGGGATATGAAATGGACGAGCGACCAATAAAACAACATGTATTATGGGGTTGAATGCTTTTTGCTATTCAGAAAATAAAACAAAAGCAGTCATGCAAATATCTGAATTTTCACAGCACAGCAAAATCAGTTGCACCATTCAATTCCGCTCGTCCAGACGGGGAGAATTCAATCACATTCATTCGATGCGACGTTTCTTATGGGATTTAATGAGCGACAACATTTTGACCCCAAACCGAGAGGATTCTGGGATGTTTGTGTTTTTTTGGTAATAACTCTGGAAGGAAACGTCGCAGACCCATCAAGGTGGTACTCGTACTGCTCGCCTCATCGAGAGGAATCCAAATATATGAGTTGTTAAGCTATGGGATATGAAATGGACGAGCGACCAATAAAACAACATGTATTATGGGGTTGAATGCTTTTTGCTATTCACAAAATAAAACAAAAGCAGTCATGCAAATATTTGAATTTTCACAGCACAGCAAAATCAGTTGCACCATTCAATTCCGCTCGTCTAGACGGGGATAATTCAATCACATTCATTCGATGCGACGTTTCTTATGGGATTTAATGAGCGACAACATTTTGACCCCAAACCGAGAGGATTCTGGGATGTTTGTGTTTTTTTGGTAATAACTCTGGAAGGAAACGTCGCAGACCCATCAAGGTGGTACTCGTACTGCTCGCCTCGTCAAGACGAATCCAAATATATGAATGCTTAAGCTATGGGATATTAAATGGACGAGCGACCAATAAAACAACATGTATTATGGGGTTCAATGCTTTTTGCTATTCACAAAATAAAACAAAGCAGTCATGCAAATATCTGAATTTTCACAGCACAGCAAAATCAGTTGCACCATTCAATTCCGCTCGTCCAGACGGGGAAAATTCAATCACATTCATTCGATGCGACGTTTCTTATGGGATTTAATGAGCGACAACATTTTGACCCCAAACCGAAAGGATTCTGGGATGTTTGTGTTTTTTTGGTAATAACTCTGGAAGGAAACGTCGCAGACCCATCAAGGTGGTACTCGTACTGCTCGCCTCGTCGAGAGGAATCCAAATATATGAATGGTTAAGCTATGCGATATGAAATGGACGAGCGACCAATAAAACAGCATGTATTATGGGGTTGAATGCTTTTTCCTATTCACAAAATTAAACAAAAGCAGTCATGCAAATATCTGAATTTTCACAGCACAGCAAAATCAGTTGCACCATTCAATTCCGCTCGTCCAGACGGGGAAAATTCAATCACATTCATTCGATGCGACGTTTCTTATGGGATTTAATGAGCGACAACATTTTGACTCCAAACCGAGAGGATTCTGGGATGTTTGTGTTTTTTTGGTAATAACTCTGGAAGGAAACGTCGCAGACCCATCAAGGTGGTACTCGTACTGCTCGCCTCGTCGAGAGGAATCCAAATATATGAATGGTTAAGCTATGCGATATGAAATGGACGAGCGACCAATAAAACAGCATGTATTATGGGGTTGAATGCTTTTTCCTATTCACAAAATTAAACAAAAGCAGTCATGCAAATATCTGAATTTTCACAGCACAGCAAAATCAGTTGCACCATTCAATTCCGCTCGTCCAGACGGGGAAAATTCAATCACATTCATTCGATGCGACGTTTCTTATGGGATTTAATGAGCGACAACATTTTGACCCCAAACCGAGAGGATTCTGGGATGTTTGTGGTTTTTTGGTAATAACTCTGGAAGGAAACGTCGCAGACCCATCAAGGTGGTACTCGTACTGCTCGCCTCGTCGAGTGGAATCCAAATATATGAATGGTTAAGCTATGGGATATGAAATGGACGAGCGACCAATAAAACAGCATGTATTATGGGGTTGAATGCTTTTTCCTATTCACAAAATTAAACAAAAGCAGTCATGCAAATATCTGAATTTTCACAGCACAGCAAAATCAGTTGCACCATTCAATTCCGCTCGTCCAGAGGGGGAAAATTCAATCACATTCATTCGATGCGACGTTTCTTATGGGATTTAATGAGCGACAACATTTTGACCCCAAACCGAGAGGATTCTGGGATGTTTGTGTTTTTTTGGTAATAACTCTGGAAGGAAACGTCGCAGACCCATCAAGGTGGTACTCGTACTGCTCGCCTCGTCGAGAGGAATCCAAATATATGAATGGTTAAGCTATGGGATATGAAATGGACGAGCGACCAATAAAACAGCATGTATTATGGGGTTGAATGCTTTTTGCTATTCACAAAATAAAACAAAAGCAGTCATGCAAATATCTGAATTTTCACAGCACAGCAAAATCAGTTGCACCATTCAATTCCGCTCGTCCAGACAGGGAAAATTCAATCACATTCATTCGATGCGACGTTTCTTATGGGATTTAATGAGCGACAACATTTTGACCCCAAACCGAGAGGATTCTGGGATGTTTGTGGTTTTTTGGTAATAACTCTGGAAGAAAACGTCGCAGACCCATCAAGGTGGTACTCGTACTGCTCGCCTCATCGAGAGGAATCCAAATATATGAGTTGTTAAGCTATGGGATATGAAATGGACGAGCGACCAATAAAACAACATGTATTATGGGGTTGAATGCTTTTTGCTATTCACAAAATAAAACAAAAGCAGTCATGCAAATATTTGAATTTTCACAGCACAGCAAAATCAGTTGCACCATTCAATTCCGCTCGTCTAGATGGGGATAATTCAATCACATTCATTCGATGCGACGTTTCTTATGGGATTTAATGAGCGACAACATTTTGACCCCAAACCGAGAGGATTCTGGGATGTTTGTGTTTTTTTGGTAATAACTCTGGAAGGAAACGTCGCAGACCCATCAAGGTGGTACTCGTACTGCTCGCCTCGTCGAGAGGAATCCAAATATATGAATGGTTAAGCTATGGGATATGAAATGGACGAGCGACCAATAAAACAGCATGTATTATGGGGTTGAATGATTTTTCCTATTCACAAAATTAAACAAAAGCAGTCATGCAAATATCTGAATTTTCACAGCACAGCAAAATCAGTTGCACCATTCAATTCCGCTCGTCCAGACGGGGAAAATTCAATCACATTCATTCGATGCGACGTTTCTTATGGGATTTAATGAGCGACAACATTTTGACCCCAAACCGAGAGGATTCTGGGATGTTTGTGTTTTTTTGGTAATAACTCTGGAAGGAAACGTCGCAGACCCATCAAGGTGGTACTCGTACTGCTCGCCTCGTCGAGAGGAATCCAAATATATGAATGGTTAAGCTATGCGATATGAAATGGACGAGCGACCAATAAAACAGCATGTATTATGGGGATGAATGCTTTTTCCTATTCACAAAATTAAACAAAAGCAGTCATGCAAATATCTGAATTTTCACAGCACAGCAAAATCAGTTGCCCCATTCAATTCCGCTCGTCCAGACGGGGAGAATTCAATCACATTCATTCGATGCGACGTTTCTTATGGGATTTAATGAGCGACAACATTTTGACCCCAAACCGAGAAGATTCTGGGATGTTTGTGGTTTTTTGGTAATAACTCTGGAAGGAAACGTCGCAGACCCATTAAGGTGGTACTCGTACTGCTCGCCTCGTCGAGAGGAATCCAAATATATGAATGCTTAAGCTATGGGATATGAAATGGACGAGCGACCAATAAAACAACATGTATTATGGGGTTGAATGCTTTTTGCTATTCACAAAATAAAACAAAAGCAGTCATGCAAATATCTGAATTTTCACAGCACAGCAAAATCAGTTGCACCATTCAATTCCGCTCGTCCAGACGGGGAGAATTCAATCACATTCATTCGATGCGACGTTTCTTATGGGATTTAATGAGCGACAACATTTTGACCCCAAACCGAGAGGATTCTGGGATGTTTGTGTTTTTTGGTAATAACTCTGGAAGGAAACGTCGCAGACCCATCAAGGTGGTACTCGTACTGCTCGCCTCGTCGAGAGGAATCCAAATATATGAATGGTTAAGCTATGGGATATGAAATGGACGAGCGACCAATAAAACAGCATGTATTATGGGGTTGAATGCTTTTTCCTATTCACAAAATTAAACAAAAGCAGTCATGCAAATATCTGAATTTTCACAGCACAGCAAAATCAGTTGCACCATTCAATTCCGCTCGTCCAGACGGGGAAAATTCAATCACATTCATTCGATGCGACGTTTCTTATGGGATTTAATGAGCGACAACATTTTGACCCCAAACCGAGAGGATTCTGGGATGTTTGTGTTTTTTTGGTAATAACTCTGGAAGGAAACGTCGCAGACTCATCAAGGTGGTACTCGTACTGCTCGCCTCATCGAGAGGAATCCAAATATATGAATGGTTAAGCTATGGGATATGAAATGGACGAGCGACCAATAAAACAGCATGTATTATGGGGTTGAATGCTTTTTGCTATTCACAAAATAAAACAAAAGCAGTCATGCAAATATCTGAATTTTCACAGCACAGCAAAATCAGTTGCACCATTCAATTCCGCTCGTCCAGACGGGGAGAATTCAATCACATTCATTCGATGCGACGTTTCTTATGGGATTTAATGAGCGACAACATTTTGACCCCAAACCGAGAAGATTCTGGGATGTTTGTGGTTTTTTGGTAATAACTCTGGAAGGAAACGTCGCAGACCCATTAAGGTGGTACTCGTACTGCTCGCCTCGTCGAGAGGAATCCAAATATATGAATGCTTAAGCTATGGGATATGAAATGGACGAGCGACCAATAAAACAACATGTATTATGGGGTTGAATGCTTTTTGCTATTCACAAAATAAAACAAAAGCAGTCATGCAAATATCTGAATTTTCACAGCACAGCAAAATCAGTTGCACCATTCAATTCCGCTCGTCCAGACGGGGAGAATTCAATCACATTCATTCGATGCGACGTTTCTTATGGGATTTAATGAGCGACAACATTTTGACCCCAAACCGAGAGGATTCTGGGATGTTTGTGTTTTTTGGTAATAACTCTGGAAGGAAACGTCGCAGACCCATCAAGGTGGTACTCGTACTGCTCGCCTCGTCGAGAGGAATCCAAATATATGAATGGTTAAGCTATGGGATATTAAATGGACGAGCGACCAATAAAACAGCATGTATTATGGGGTTGAATGCTTTTTCCTATTCACAAAATTAAACAAAAGCAGTCATGCAAATATCTGAATTTTCACAGCACAGCAAAATCAGTTGCACCATTCAATTCCGCTCGTCCAGACGGGGAAAATTCAATCACATTCATTCGATGCGACGTTTCTTATGGGATTTAATGAGCGACAACATTTTGACCCCAAACCGAGAGGATTCTGGGATGTTTGTGTTTTTTTGGTAATAACTCTGGAAGGAAACGTCGCAGACTCATCAAGGTGGTACTCGTACTGCTCGCCTCATCGAGAGGAATCCAAATATATGAATGGTTAAGCTATGGGATATGAAATGGACGAGCGACCAATAAAACAGCATGTATTATGGGGTTGAATGCTTTTTGCTATTCACAAAATAAAACAAAAGCAGTCATGCAAATATCTGAATTTTCACAGCACAGCAAAATCAGTTGCACCATTCAATTCCGCTCGTCCAGACGGGGAGAATTCAATCACATTCATTCGATGCGACGTTTCTTATGGGATTTAATGAGCGACAACATTTTGACCCCAAACCGAGAAGATTCTGGGATGTTTGTGGTTTTTTGGTAATAACTCTGGAAGGAAACGTCGCAGACCCATTAAGGTGGTACTCGTACTGCTCGCCTCGTCGAGAGGAATCCAAATATATGAATGCTTAAGCTATGGGATATGAAATGGACGAGCGACCAATAAAACAACATGTATTATGGGGTTGAATGCTTTTTGCTATTCACAAAATAAAACAAAAGCAGTCATGCAAATATCTGAATTTTCACAGCACAGCAAAATCAGTTGCACCATTCAATTCCGCTCGTCCAGACGGGGAGAATTCAATCACATTCATTCGATGCGACGTTTCTTATGGGATTTAATGAGCGACAACATTTTGACCCCAAACCGAGAGGATTCTGGGATGTTTGTGTTTTTTGGTAATAACTCTGGAAGGAAACGTCGCAGACCCATCAAGGTGGTACTCGTACTGCTCGCCTCGTCGAGAGGAATCCAAATATATGAATGGTTAAGCTATGGGATATGAAATGGACGAGCGACCAATAAAACAGCATGTATTATGGGGTTGAATGCTTTTTCCTATTCACAAAATTAAACAAAAGCAGTCATGCAAATATCTGAATTTTCACAGCACAGCAAAATCAGTTGCACCATTCAATTCCGCTCGTCCAGACGGGGAAAATTCAATCACATTCATTCGATGCGACGTTTCTTATGGGATTTAATGAGCGACAACATTTTGACCCCAAACCGAGAGGATTCTGGGATGTTTGTGGTTTTTTGGTAATAACTCTGGAAGAAAACGTCGCAGACCCATCAAGGTGGTACTCGTACTGCTCGCCTCATCGAGAGGAATCCAAATATATGAGTTGTTAAGCTATGGGATATGAAATGGACGAGCGACCAATAAAACAACATGTATTATGGGGTTGAATGCTTTTTGCTATTCACAAAATAAAACAAAAGCAGTCATGCAAATATTTGAATTTTCACAGCACATCAAAATCAGTTGCACCATTCAATTCCGCTCGTCTAGACGGGGATAATTCAATCACATTCATTCGATGCGACGTTTCTTATGGGATTTAATGAGCGACAACATTTTGACCCCAAACCGAGAGGATTCTGGGATGTTTGTGTTTTTTTGGTAATAACTCTGGAAGGAAACGTCGCAGACCAATCAAGGTGGTACTCGTACTGCTCGCCTCGTCAAGAGGAATCCAAATATATGAATGCTTAAGCTATGGGATATTAAATGGACGAGCGACCAATAAAACAACATGTATTATGGGGTTCAATGCTTTTTGCTATTCACAAAATAAAACAAAGCAGTCATGCAAATATCTGAATTTTCACAGCACAGCAAAATCAGTTGCACCATTCAATTCCGCTCGTCCAGACGGGGAAAATTCAATCACATTCATTCGATGCGACGTTTCTTATGGGATTTAATGAGCGACAACATTTTGACCCCAAACCGAGAGGATTCTGGGATGTTTGTGTTTTTTTGGTAATAACTCTGGAAGGAAACGTCGCAGACCCATCAAGGTGGTACTCGTACTGCTCGCCTCGTCGAGAGGAATCCAAATATATGAATGCTTAAGCTATGGGATATTAAATGGACGAGCGACCAATAAAACAACATGTATTATGGGGTTCAATGCTTTTTGCTATTCACAAAATAAAACAAAGCAGTCATGCAAATATCTGAATTTTCACAGCACAGCAAAATCAGTTGCACCATTCAATTCCGCTCGTCCAGACGGGGAAAATTCAATCACATTCATTCGATGCGACGTTTCTTATGGGATTTAATGAGCGACAACATTTTGACCCCAAACCGAGAGGATTCTGGGATGTTTGTGGTTTTTTGGTAATAACTCTGGAAGGAAACGTCGCAGACCCATTAAGGTGGTACTCGTACTGCTCGCCTCGTCGAGAGGAATCCAAATATATGAATGCTTAAGCTATGGGATATGAAATGGACGAGCGACCAATAAAACAACATGTATTATGGGGTTGAATGCTTTTTGCTATTCACAAAATAAAACAAAAGCAGTCATGCAAATATCTGAATTTTCACAGCACAGCAAAATCAGTTGCACCATTCAATTCCGCTCGTCCAGACGGGGAGAATTCAATCACATTCATTCGATGCGACGTTTCTTATGGGATTTAATGAGCGACAACATTTTGACCCCAAACCGAGAGGATTCTGGGATGTTTGTGTTTTTTGGTAATAACTCTGGAAGGAAACGTCGCAGACCCATCAAGGTGGTACTCGTACTGCTCGCCTCGTCGAGAGGAATCCAAATATATGAATGGTTAAGCTATGGGATATGAAATGGACGAGCGACCAATAAAACAGCATGTATTATGGGGTTGAATGCTTTTTCCTATTCACAAAATTAAACAAAAGCAGTCATGCAAATATCTGAATTTTCACAGCACAGCAAAATCAGTTGCACCATTCAATTCCGCTCGTCCAGACGGGGAAAATTCAATCACATTCATTCAATGCGACGTTTCTTATGGGATTTAATGAGCGACAACATTTTGACCCCAAACCGAGAGGATTCTGGGATGTTTGTGGTTTTTTGGTAATAACTCTGGAAGAAAACGTCGCAGACCCATCAAGGTGGTACTCGTACTGCTCGCCTCATCGAGAGGAATCCAAATATATGAGTTGTTAAGCTATGGGATATGAAATGGACGAGCGACCAATAAAACAACATGTATTATGGGGTTGAATGCTTTTTGCTATTCACAAAATAAAACAAAAGCAGTCATGCAAATATTTGAATTTTCACAGCACAGCAAAATCAGTTGCACCATTCAATTCCGCTCGTCTAGACGGGGATAATTCAATCACATTCATTCGATGCGACGTTTCTTATGGGATTTAATGAGCGACAACATTTTGACCCCAAACCGAGAGGATTCTGGGATGTTTGTGTTTTTTTGGTAATAACTCTGGAAGGAAACGTCGCAGACCAATCAAGGTGGTACTCGTACTGCTCGCCTCGTCAAGAGGAATCCAAATATATGAATGCTTAAGCTATGGGATATTAAATGGACGAGCGACCAATAAAACAACATGTATTATGGGGTTCAATGCTTTTTGCTATTCACAAAATAAAACAAAGCAGTCATGCAAATATCTGAATTTTCACAGCACAGCAAAATCAGTTGCACCATTCAATTCCGCTCGTCCAGACGGGGAAAATTCAATCACATTCATTCGATGCGACGTTTCTTATGGGATTTAATGAGCGACAACATTTTGACCCCAAACCGAGAGGATTCTGGGATGTTTGTGTTTTTTTGGTAATAACTCTGGAAGGAAACGTCGCAGACCCATCAAGGTGGTACTCGTACTGCTCGCCTCGTCGAGAGGAATCCAAATATATGAATGCTTAAGCTATGGGATATTAAATGGACGAGCGACCAATAAAACAACATGTATTATGGGGTTCAATGCTTTTTGCTATTCACAAAATAAAACAAAGCAGTCATGCAAATATCTGAATTTTCACAGCACAGCAAAATCAGTTGCACCATTCAATTCCGCTCGTCCAGACGGGGAAAATTCAATCACATTCATTCGATGCGACGTTTCTTATGGGATTTAATGAGCGACAACATTTTGACCCCAAACCGAGAGGATTCTGGGATGTTTGTGTTTTTTTGGTAATAACTCTGGAAGGAAACGTCGCAGACCCATCAAGGTGGTACTCGTACTGCTCGCCTCGTCGAGAGGAATCCAAATATATGAGTGTTTAAGCTATGGGATATGAAATGGACGAGCGACCAATAAAACAGCATGTATTATGGGGTTGAATGCTTTTTCCTATTCACAAAATTAAACAAAAGCAGTCATGCAAATATCTGAATTTTCACAGCACAGCAAAATCAGTTGCACCATTCAATTCCGCTCGTCCAGACGGGGAAAATTCAATCACATTCATTCGATGCGACGTTTCTTATGGGATTTAATGAGCGACAACATTTTGACCCCAAACCGAGAGGATTCTGGGATGTTTGTGTTTTTTTGGTAATAACTCTGGAAGGAAACGTCGCAGACCCATCAAGGTGGTACTCGTACTGCTCGCCTCCTCGAGAGGAATCCAAATATATGAATGGTTAAGCTATGCGAAATGAAATGGACGAGCGACCAATAAAACAGCATGTATTATGGGGTTGAATGCTTTTTCCTATTCACAAAATTAAACAAAAGCAGTCATGCAAATATCTGAATTTTCACAGCACAGCAAAATCAGTTGCACCATTCAATTCCGCTCGTCCAGACGGGGAAAATTCAATCACATTCATTCGATGCGACGTTTCTTATGGGATTTAATGAGCGACAACATTTTGACCCCAAACCGAGAGGATTCTGGGATGTTTGTGTTTTTTTGGTAATAACTCTGGAAGGAAACGTCGCAGACCCATCAAGGTGGTACTCGTACTGCTCGCCTCGTCGAGAGGAATCCAAATATATGAGTGTTTAAGCTATGGGATATGAAATGGACGAGCGACCAATAAAACAGCATGTATTATGGGGTTGAATGCTTTTTCCTATTCACAAAATTAAACAAAAGCAGTCATGCAAATATCTGAATTTTCACAGCACAGCAAAATCAGTTGCACCATTCAATTCCGCTCGTCCAGACGGGGAAAATTCAATCACATTCATTCGATGCGACGTTTCTTATGGGATTTAATGAGCGACAACATTTTGACCCCAAACCGAGAGGATTCTGGGATGTTTGTGTTTTTTTGGTAATAACTCTGGAAGGAAACGTCGCAGACCCATCAAGGTGGTACTCGTACTGCTCGCCTCCTCGAGAGGAATCCAAATATATGAATGGTTAAGCTATGCGAAATGAAATGGACGAGCGACCAATAAAACAGCATGTATTATGGGGTTGAATGCTTTTTCCTATTCACAAAATTAAACAAAAGCAGTCATGCAAATATCTGAATTTTCACAGCACAGCAAAATCAGTTGCACCATTCAATTCCGCTCGTCCAGACGGGGAAAATTCAATCACATTCATTCGATGCGACGTTTCTTATGGGATTTAATGAGCGACAACATTTTGACCCCAAACCGAGAGGATTCTGGGATGTTTGTGGTTTTTTGGTAATAACTCTGGAAGAAAACGTCGCAGACTCATCAAGGTGGTACTCGTACTGCTCGCCTCATCGAGAGGAATCCAAATATATGAGTTGTTAAGCTATGGGATATGAAATGGAGGAGCGACCAATAAAACAACATGTATTATGGGGTTGAATGCTTTTTGCTATTCACAAAATAAAACAAAAGCAGTCATGCAAATATCTGAATTTTCACAGCACAGCAAAATCAGTTGCACCATTCAATTCCGCTCGTCCAGACGGGGAGAATTCAATCACATTCATTCGATGCGACGTTTCTTATGGGATTTAATGAGCGACAACATTTTGACCCCAAACCGAGAGGATTCTGGGATGTTTGTGTTTTTTGGTAATAACTCTGGAAGGAAACGTCGCAGACCCATCAAGGTGGTACTCGTACTGCTCGCCTCGTCGAGAGGAATCCAAATATATGAATGCTTAAGCTATGGGATATGAAATGGACGAGCGACCAATAAAACAACATGTATTATGGGGTTGAATGCTTTTTGCTATTCACAAAATAAAACAAAAGCAGTCATGCAAATATCTGAATTTTCACAGCACAGCAAAATCACTTGCACCATTCAATTCCGCTCGTCCAGACGGGGAGAATTCAATCACATTCATTCGATGCGACGTTTCTTATGGGATTTAATGAGCGACAACATTTTGACCCCAAACCGAGAGGATTCTGGGATGTTTGTGTTTTTTGGTAATAACTCTGGAAGGAAACGTCGCAGACCCATCAAGGTGGTACTCGTACTGCTCGCCTCGTCGAGAGGAATCCAAATATATGAATGGTTAAGCTATGGGATATGAAATGGACGAGCGACCAATAAAACAGCATGTATTATGGGGTTGAATGCTTTTTCCTATTCACAAAATTAAACAAAAGCAGTCATGCAAATATCTGAATTTTCACAGCACAGCAAAATCAGTTGCACCATTCAATTCCGCTCGTCCAGACGGGGAAAATTCAATCACATTCATTCGATGCGACGTTTCTTATGGGATTTAATGAGCGACAACATTTTGACCCCAAACCGAGAGGATTCTGGGATGTTTGTGTTTTTTTGGTAATAACTCTGGAAGGAAACGTCGCAGACCCATCAGGTGGTACTCGTACTGCTCGCCTCGTCGAGAAGAATCCAAATATATGAATGGTTAAGCTATGGGATATGAAATGGACGAGCGACCAATAAAACAGCATGTATTATGGGGTTGAATGCTTTTTGCTATTCACAAAATAAAACAAAAGCAGTCATGCAAATATCTGAATTTTCACAGCACAGCAAAATCAGTTGCACCATTCAATTCCGCTCGTCCAGACGGGGAGAATTCAATCACATTCATTCGATGCGACGTTTCTTATGGGATTTAATGAGCGACAACATTTTGACCCCAAACCGAGAAGATTCTGGGATGTTTGTGGTTTTTTGGTAATAACTCTGGAAGGAAACGTCGCAGACCCATCAAGGTGGTACTCGTACTGCTCGCCTCGTCGAGAGGAATCCAAATATATGAATGCTTAAGCTATGGGATATGAAATGGACGAGCGACCAATAAAACAACATGTATTATGGGGTTGAATGCTTTTTGCTATTCACAAAATAAAACAAAAGCAGTCATGCAAATATCTGAATTTTCACAGCACAGCAAAATCACTTGCACCATTCAATTCCGCTCGTCCAGACGGGGAGAATTCAATCACATTCATTCGATGCGACGTTTCTTATGGGATTTAATGAGCGACAACATTTTGACCCCAAACCGAGAGGATTCTGGGATGTTTGTGTTTTTTGGTAATAACTCTGGAAGGAAACGTCGCAGACCCATCAAGGTGGTACTCGTACTGCTCGCCTCGTCGAGAGGAATCCAAATATATGAATGGTTAAGCTATGGGATATGAAATGGACGAGCGACCAATAAAACAGCATGTATTATGGGGTTGAATGCTTTTTCCTATTCACAAAATTAAACAAAAGCAGTCATGCAAATATCTGAATTTTCACAGCACAGCAAAATCAGTTGCACCATTCAATTCCGCTCGTCCAGACGGGGAAAATTCAATCACATTCATTCGATGCGACGTTTCTTATGGGATTTAATGAGCGACAACATTTTGACCCCAAACCGAGAGGATTCTGGGATGTTTGTGTTTTTTTGGTAATAACTCTGGAAGGAAACGTCGCAGACCCATCAGGTGGTACTCGTACTGCTCGCCTCGTCGAGAGGAATCCAAATATATGAATGGTTAAGCTATGGGATATGAAATGGACGAGCGACCAATAAAACAGCATGTATTATGGGGTTGAATGCTTTTTGCTATTCACAAAATAAAACAAAAGCAGTCATGCAAATATCTGAATTTTCACAGCACAGCAAAATCAGTTGCACCATTCAATTCCGCTCGTCCAGACGGGGAAAATTCAATCACATTCATTCGATGCGACGTTTCTTATGGGATTTAATGATCGACAACATTTTGACCCCAAACCGAGAGGATTCTGGGATGTTTGTGGTTTTTTGGTAATAACTCTGGAAGAAAACGTCGCAGACCCATCAAGGTGGTACTCGTACTGCTCGCCTCATCGAGAGGAATCCAAATATATGAGTTGTTAAGCTATGGGATATGAAATGGACGAGCGACCAATAAAACAACATGTATTATGGGGTTGAATGCTTTTTGCTATTCACAAAATAAAACAAAAGCAGTCATGCAAATATTTGAATTTTCACAGCACAGCAAAATCAGTTGCACCATTCAATTCCGCTCGTCTAGACGGGGATAATTCAATCACATTCATTCGATGCGACGTTTCTTATGGGATTTAATGAGCGACAACATTTTGACCCCAAACCGAGAGGATTCTGGGATGTTTGTGTTTTTTTGGTAATAACTCTGGAAGGAAACGTCGCAGACCCATCAAGGTGGTACTCGTACTGCTCGCCTCGTCAAGAGGAATCCAAATATATGAATGCTTAAGCTATGGGATATGAAATGGGCGAGCGACCAATAAAACAACATGTATTATGGGGTTCAATGCTTTTTGCTATTCACAAAATAAAACAAAGCAGTCATGCAAATATCTGAATTTTCACAGCACAGCAAAATCAGTTGCACCATTCAATTCCGCTCGTCCAGACGGGGAAAATTCAATCACATTCATTCGATGCGACGTTTGTTATGGGATTTAATGAGCGACAACAGTTTGACCCCAAACCGAGAGGATTCTGGGATGTTTGTGGTTTTTGGTAATAACTCTGGAAGGAAACGTCGCAGACCCATAAAGGTGGTACTCGTACTGCTCGCCTCATCGAGAGGAATCCAAATATATGAGTTGTTAAGCTATGGGATATGAAATGGAGGAGCGACCAATAAAACAACATGTATTATGGGGTTGAATGCTTTTTGCTATTCACAAAATAAAACAAAAGCAGTCATGCAAATATCTGAATTTTCACAGCACAGCAAAATCAGTTGCACCATTCAATTCCGATCGTCCAGACGGGGAGAATTCAATCACATTCATTCGATGCGACGTTTCTTATGGGATTTAATGAGCGACAACATTTTGACCCCAAACCGAGAAGATTCTGGGATGTTTGTGGTTTTTTGGTAATAACTCTGGAAGGAAACGTCGCAGACCCATCAAGGTGGTACTCGTACTGCTCGCCTCGTCGAGAGGAATCCAAATATATGAATGCTTAAGCTATGGGATATGAAATGGACGAGCGACCAATAAAACAACATGTATTATGGGGTTGAATGCTTTTTGCTATTCACAAAATAAAACAAAAGCAGTCATGCAAATATCTGAATTTTCACAGCACAGCAAAATCAGTTGCACCATTCAATTCCGATCGTCCAGACGGGGAGAATTCAATCACATTCATTCGATGCGACGTTTCTTATGGGATTTAATGAGCGACAACATTTTGACCCCAAACCGAGAGGATTCTGGGATGTTTGTGTTTTTTTGGTAATAACTCTGGAAGGAAACGTCGCAGACCCATCAAGGTGGTACTCGTACTGCTCGCCTCGTCGAGAGGAATCCAAATATATGAATGGTTAAGCTATGGGATATGAAATGGACGAGCGACCAATAAAACAGCATGTATTATGGGGTTGAATGCTTTTTCCTATTCACAAAATTAAACAAAAGCAGTCATGCAAATATCTGAATTTTCACAGCACAGCAAAATCAGTTGCACCATTCAATTCCGCTCGTCTAGACGGGGATAATTCAATCACATTCATTCGATGCGACGTTTCTTATGGGATTTAATGAGCGACAACATTTTGACCCCAAACCGAGAGGATTCTGGGATGTTTGTGTTTTTTTGGTAATAACTCTGGAAGGAAACGTCGCAGACCCATCAAGGTGGTACTCGTACTGCTCGCCTCGTCAAGAGGAATCCAAATATATGAATGCTTAAGCTATGGGATATGAAATGGGCGAGCGACCAATAAAACAACATGTATTATGGGGTTCAATGCTTTTTGCTATTCACAAAATAAAACAAAGCAGTCATGCAAATATCTGAATTTTCACAGCACAGCAAAATCAGTTGCACCATTCAATTCCGCTCGTCCAGACGGGGAAAATTCAATCACATTCATTCGATGCGACGTTTCTTATGGGATTTAATGAGCGACAACATTTTGACCCCAAACCGAGAGGATTCTGGGATGTTTGTGTTTTTTGGTAATAACTCTGGAAGGAAACGTCGCAGACCCATCAAGGTGGTACTCGTACTGCTCGCCTCGTCGAGAGGAATCCAAATATATGAATGGTTAAGCTATGGGATATGAAATGGACGAGCGACCAATAAAACAGCATGTATTATGGGGTTGAATGCTTTTTCCTATTCACAAAATTAAACAAAAGCAGTCATGCAAATATCTGAATTTTCACAGCACAGCAAAATCAGTTGCACCATTCAATTCCGCTCGTCCAGACGGGGAAAATTCAATCACATTCATTCGATGCGACGTTTCTTATGGGATTTAATGAGCGACAACATTTTGACCCCAAACCGAGAGGATTCTGGGATGTTTGTGTTTTTTTGGTAATAACTCTGGAAGGAAACGTCGCAGACCCATCAGGTGGTACTCGTACTGCTCGCCTCGTCGAGAGGAATCCAAATATATGAATGGTTAAGCTATGGGATATGAAATGGACGAGCGACCAATAAAACAGCATGTATTATGGGGTTGAATGCTTTTTGCTATTCACAAAATAAAACAAAAGCAGTCATGCAAATATCTGAATTTTCACAGCACAGCAAAATCAGTTGCACCATTCAATTCCGCTCGTCCAGACGGGGAAAATTCAATCACATTCATTCGATGCGACGTTTCTTATGGGATTTAATGAGCGACAACATTTTGACCCCAAACCGAGAGGATTCTGGGATGTTTGTGTTTTTTTGGTAATAACTCTGGAAGGAAACGTCGCAGACCCATCAAGGTGGTACTCGTACTGCTCGCCTCGTCAAGAGGAATCCAAATATATGAATGCTTAAGCTATGGGATATGAAATGGGCGAGCGACCAATAAAACAACATGTATTATGGGGTTCAATGCTTTTTGCTATTCACAAAATAAAACAAAGCAGTCATGCAAATATCTGAATTTTCACAGCACAGCAAAATCAGTTGCACCATTCAATTCCGCTCGTCCAGACGGGGAAAATTCAATCACATTCATTCGATGCGACGTTTCTTATGGGATTTAATGAGCGACAACATTTTGACCCCAAACCGAGAGGATTCTGGGATGTTTGTGTTTTTTGGTAATAACTCTGGAAGGAAACGTCGCAGACCCATCAAGGTGGTACTCGTACTGCTCGCCTCGTCGAGAGGAATCCAAATATATGAATGGTTAAGCTATGGGATATGAAATGGACGAGCGACCAATAAAACAGCATGTATTATGGGGTTGAATGCTTTTTCCTATTCACAAAATTAAACAAAAGCAGTCATGCAAATATCTGAATTTTCACAGCACAGCAAAATCAGTTGCACCATTCAATTCCGCTCGTCCAGACGGGGAAAATTCAATCACATTCATTCGATGCGACGTTTCTTATGGGATTTAATGAGCGACAACATTTTGACCCCAAACCGAGAGGATTCTGGGATGTTTGTGTTTTTTTGGTAATAACTCTGGAAGGAAACGTCGCAGACCCATCAGGTGGTACTCGTACTGCTCGCCTCGTCGAGAGGAATCCAAATATATGAATGGTTAAGCTATGGGATATGAAATGGACGAGCGACCAATAAAACAGCATGTATTATGGGGTTGAATGCTTTTTGCTATTCACAAAATAAAACAAAAGCAGTCATGCAAATATCTGAATTTTCACAGCACAGCAAAATCAGTTGCACCATTCAATTCCGCTCGTCCAGACGGGGAAAATTCAATCACATTCATTCGATGCGACGTTTCTTATGGGATTTAATGATCGACAACATTTTGACCCCAAACCGAGAGGATTCTGGGATGTTTGTGGTTTTTTGGTAATAACTCTGGAAGAAAACGTCGCAGACCCATCAAGGTGGTACTCGTACTGCTCGCCTCATCGAGAGGAATCCAAATATATGAGTTGTTAAGCTATGGGATATGAAATGGACGAGCGACCAATAAAACAACATGTATTATGGGGTTGAATGCTTTTTGCTATTCACAAAATAAAACAAAAGCAGTCATGCAAATATTTGAATTTTCACAGCACAGCAAAATCAGTTGCACCATTCAATTCCGCTCGTCTAGACGGGGATAATTCAATCACATTCATTCGATGCGACGTTTCTTATGGGATTTAATGAGCGACAACATTTTGACCCCAAACCGAGAGGATTCTGGGATGTTTGTGTTTTTTTGGTAATAACTCTGGAAGGAAACGTCGCAGACCCATCAAGGTGGTACTCGTACTGCTCGCCTCGTCAAGAGGAATCCAAATATATGAATGCTTAAGCTATGGGATATGAAATGGGCGAGCGACCAATAAAACAACATGTATTATGGGGTTCAATGCTTTTTGCTATTCACAAAATAAAACAAAGCAGTCATGCAAATATCTGAATTTTCACAGCACAGCAAAATCAGTTGCACCATTCAATTCCGCTCGTCCAGACGGGGAAAATTCAATCACATTCATTCGATGCGACGTTTGTTATGGGATTTAATGAGCGACAACAGTTTGACCCCAAACCGAGAGGATTCTGGGATGTTTGTGGTTTTTGGTAATAACTCTGGAAGGAAACGTCGCAGACCCATAAAGGTGGTACTCGTACTGCTCGCCTCATCGAGAGGAATCCAAATATATGAGTTGTTAAGCTATGGGATATGAAATGGAGGAGCGACCAATAAAACAACATGTATTATGGGGTTGAATGCTTTTTGCTATTCACAAAATAAAACAAAAGCAGTCATGCAAATATCTGAATTTTCACAGCACAGCAAAATCAGTTGCACCATTCAATTCCGATCGTCCAGACGGGGAGAATTCAATCACATTCATTCGATGCGACGTTTCTTATGGGATTTAATGAGCGACAACATTTTGACCCCAAACCGAGAAGATTCTGGGATGTTTGTGGTTTTTTGGTAATAACTCTGGAAGGAAACGTCGCAGACCCATCAAGGTGGTACTCGTACTGCTCGCCTCGTCGAGAGGAATCCAAATATATGAATGCTTAAGCTATGGGATATGAAATGGACGAGCGACCAATAAAACAACATGTATTATGGGGTTGAATGCTTTTTGCTATTCACAAAATAAAACAAAAGCAGTCATGCAAATATCTGAATTTTCACAGCACAGCAAAATCAGTTGCACCATTCAATTCCGATCGTCCAGACGGGGAGAATTCAATCATATTCATTCGATGCGACGTTTCTTATGGGATTTAATGAGCGACAACATTTTGACCCCAAACCGAGAGGATTCTGGGATGTTTGTGTTTTTTTGGTAATAACTCTGGAAGGAAACGTCGCAGACCCATCAAGGTGGTACTCGTACTGCTCGCCTCGTCGAGAGGAATCCAAATATATGAATGGTTAAGCTATGGGATATGAAATGGACGAGCGACCAATAAAACAGCATGTATTATGGGGTTGAATGCTTTTTCCTATTCACAAAATTAAACAAAAGCAGTCATGCAAATATCTGAATTTTCACAGCACAGCAAAATCAGTTGCACCATTCAATTCCGCTCGTCTAGACGGGGATAATTCAATCACATTCATTCGATGCGACGTTTCTTATGGGATTTAATGAGCGACAACATTTTGACCCCAAACCGAGAGGATTCTGGGATGTTTGTGTTTTTTTGGTAATAACTCTGGAAGGAAACGTCGCAGACCCATCAAGGTGGTACTCGTACTGCTCGCCTCGTCAAGAGGAATCCAAATATATGAATGCTTAAGCTATGGGATATGAAATGGGCGAGCGACCAATAAAACAACATGTATTATGGGGTTCAATGCTTTTTGCTATTCACAAAATAAAACAAAGCAGTCATGCAAATATCTGAATTTTCACAGCACAGCAAAATCAGTTGCACCATTCAATTCCGCTCGTCCAGACGGGGAAAATTCAATCACATTCATTCGATGCGACGTTTGTTATGGGATTTAATGAGCGACAACAGTTTGACCCCAAACCGAGAGGATTCTGGGATGTTTGTGGTTTTTGGTAATAACTCTGGAAGGAAACGTCGCAGACCCATAAAGGTGGTACTCGTACTGCTCGCCTCATCGAGAGGAATCCAAATATATGAGTTGTTAAGCTATGGGATATGAAATGGAGGAGCGACCAATAAAACAACATGTATTATGGGGTTGAATGCTTTTTGCTATTCACAAAATAAAACAAAAGCAGTCATGCAAATATCTGAATTTTCACAGCACAGCAAAATCAGTTGCACCATTCAATTCCGATCGTCCAGACGGGGAGAATTCAATCACATTCATTCGATGCGACGTTTCTTATGGGATTTAATGAGCGACAACATTTTGACCCCAAACCGAGAAGATTCTGGGATGTTTGTGGTTTTTTGGTAATAACTCTGGAAGGAAACGTCGCAGACCCATCAAGGTGGTACTCGTACTGCTCGCCTCGTCGAGAGGAATCCAAATATATGAATGCTTAAGCTATGGGATATGAAATGGACGAGCGACCAATAAAACAACATGTATTATGGGGTTGAATGCTTTTTGCTATTCACAAAATAAAACAAAAGCAGTCATGCAAATATCTGAATTTTCACAGCACAGCAAAATCAGTTGCACCATTCAATTCCGCTCGTCCAGACGGGGAGAATTCAATCACATTCATTCGATGCGACGTTTCTTATGGGATTTAATGAGCGACAACATTTTGACCCCAAACCGAGAGGATTCTGGGATGTTTGTGTTTTTTTGGTAATAACTCTGGAAGGAAACGTCGCAGACCCATCAAGGTGGTACTCGTACTGCTCGCCTCGTCGAGAGGAATCCAAATATATGAATGGTTAAGCTATGGGATATGAAATGGACGAGCGACCAATAAAACAGCATGTATTATGGGGTTGAATGCTTTTTCCTATTCACAAAATAAAACAAAAGCAGTCATGCAAATATTTGAATTTTCACAGCACAGCAAAATCAGTTGCACCATTCAATTCCGCTCGTCCAGACGGGGAAAATTCAATCACATTCATTCGATGCGACGTTTGTTATGGGATTTAATGAGCGACAACAGTTTGACCCCAAACCGAGAGGATTCTGGGATGTTTGTGGTTTTTGGTAATAACTCTGGAAGGAAACGTCGCAGACCCATAAAGGTGGTACTCGTACTGCTCGCCTCATCGAGAGGAATCCAAATATATGAGTTGTTAAGCTATGGGATATGAAATGGAGGAGCGACCAATAAAACAACATGTATTATGGGGTTGAATGCTTTTTGCTATTCACAAAATAAAACAAAAGCAGTCATGCAAATATCTGAATTTTCACAGCACAGCAAAATCAGTTGCACCATTCAATTCCGATCGTCCAGACGGGGAGAATTCAATCACATTCATTCGATGCGACGTTTCTTATGGGATTTAATGAGCGACAACATTTTGACCCCAAACCGAGAAGATTCTGGGATGTTTGTGGTTTTTTGGTAATAACTCTGGAAGGAAACGTCGCAGACCCATCAAGGTGGTACTCGTACTGCTCGCCTCGTCGAGAGGAATCCAAATATATGAATGCTTAAGCTATGGGATATGAAATGGACGAGCGACCAATAAAACAACATGTATTATGGGGTTGAATGCTTTTTGCTATTCACAAAATAAAACAAAAGCAGTCATGCAAATATCTGAATTTTCACAGCACAGCAAAATCAGTTGCACCATTCAATTCCGCTCGTCCAGACGGGGAGAATTCAATCACATTCATTCGATGCGACGTTTCTTATGGGATTTAATGAGCGACAACATTTTGACCCCAAACCGAGAGGATTCTGGGATGTTTGTGTTTTTTTGGTAATAACTCTGGAAGGAAACGTCGCAGACCCATCAAGGTGGTACTCGTACTGCTCGCCTCGTCGAGAGGAATCCAAATATATGAATGGTTAAGCTATGGGATATGAAATGGACGAGCGACCAATAAAACAGCATGTATTATGGGGTTGAATGCTTTTTCCTATTCACAAAATTAAACAAAAGCAGTCATGCAAATATCTGAATTTTCACAGCACAGCAAAATCAGTTGCACCATTCAATTCCGCTCGTCCAGACGGGGAAAATTCAATCACATTCATTCGATGCGACGTTTCTTATGGGATTTAATGAGCGACAACATTTTGACCCCAAACCTAGAGGATTCTGGGATGTTTGTGTTTTTTTGGTAATAACTCTGGAAGGAAACGTCGCAGACCCATCAAGGTGGTACTCGTACTGCTCGCCTCGTCGAGAGGAATCCAAATATATGAATGGTTAAGCTATGGGATATGAAATGGACGAGCGACCAATAAAACAGCATGTATTATGGGGTTGAATGCTTTTTCCTATTCACAAAATAAAACAAAAGCAGTCATGCAAATATCTGAATTTTCACAGCACAGCAAAATCAGTTGCACCATTCAATTCCGCTCGTCCAGACGGGGAAAATTTAATCACATTCATTCGATGCGACGTTTCTTATGGAATTTAATGAGCGACAACATTTTGACCCCAAACCGAGAGGATTCTGGGATGTTTGTGGTTTTTTGGTAATAACTCTGGAAGAAAACATCGCAGACCCATCAAGGTGGTACTCGTACTGCTCGCCTCATCGAGAGGAATCCAAATATATGAATTGTTAAGCTATGGGATATGAAATGGAGGAGCGACCAATAAAACAACATGTATTATGGGGTTGAATGCTTTTTGCTATTCACAAAATAAAACAAAAGCAGTCATGCAAATATCTGAATTTTCACAGCACAGCAAAATCAGTTGCACCATTCAATTCCGCTCGTTCAGACGGGGAGAATTCAATCACATTCATTCGATGCGACGTTTCTTATGGGATTTAATGAGCGACAACATTTTGACCCCAAACCGAGAGGATTCTGGGATGTTTGTGTTTTTTTGGTAATAACTCTGGAAGGAAACGTCGCAGACCCATCAAGGTGGTACTCGTACTGCTCGCCTCGTCGAGAGGAATCCAAATATATGAGTGTTTAAGCTATGGGATATGAAATGGACGAGCGACCAATAAAACAGCATGTATTATGGGGTTGAATGCTTTTTCCTATTCACAAAATTAAACAAAAGCAGTCATGCAAATATCTGAATTTTCACAGCACAGCAAAATCAGTTGCACCATTCAATTCCGCTCGTCCAGACGGGGAAAATTCAATCACATTAATTCGATGCGACGTTTCTTATGGGATTTAATGATCGACAACATTTTGACCCCAAACCGAGAGGATTCTGGGATGTTTGTGTTTTTTTGGTAATAACTCTGCAAGGAAACGTCGCAGACCCATCAAGGTGGTACTCGTACTGCTCGCCTCGTCGAGAGGAATCCAAATATATGAATGGTTAAGCTATGCGATATGAAATGGACGAGCGACCAATAAAACAGCATGTATTATGGGGTTGAATGCTTTTTCCTATTCACAAAATAAAACAAAAGCAGTCATGCAAATATCTGAATTTTCACAGCACAGCAAAATCAGTTGCACCATTCAATTCCGCTCGTCCAGACGGGGAAAATTTAATCACATTCATTCGATGCGACGTTTCTTATGGGATTTAATGAGCGACAACATTTTGACCCCAAACCGAGAGGATTCTGGGATGTTTGTGTTTTTTTGGTAATAACTCTGGAAGGAAACGTCGCAGACCCATCAAGGTGGTACTCGTACTGCTCGCCTCGTCGAGAGGAATCCAAATATATGAGTGTTTAAGCTATGGGATATGAAATGGACGAGCGACCAATAAAACAGCATGTATTATGGGGTTGAATGCTTTTTCCTATTCACAAAATTAAACAAAAGCAGTCATGCAAATATCTGAATTTTCACAGCACAGCAAAATCAGTTGCACCATTCAATTCCGCTCGTCCAGACGGGGAAAATTCAATCACATTCATTCGATGCGACGTTTCTTATGGGATTTAATGAGCGACAACATTTTGACCCCAAACCGAGAGGATTCTGGGATGTTTGTGTTTTTTTGGTAATAAGTCTGGAAGGAAACGTCGCAGACCCATCAAGGTGGTACTCGTACTGCTCGCCGCGTCGAGAGGAATCCAAATATATGAATGGTTAAGCTATGCGATATGAAATGGACGAGCGACCAATAAAACAGCATGTATTATGGGGTTGAATGCTTTTTCCTATTCACAAAATTAAACAAAAGCAGTCATGCAAATATCTAAATTTTCACAGCACAGCAAAATCAGTTGCACCATTCAATTCCGCTCGTCCAGACGGGGAAAATTCAATCACATTCATTCGATGCGACGTTTCTTATGGGATTTAATGAGCGACAACATTTTGACCCCAAACCGAGAGGATTCTGGGATGTTTGTGGTTTTTTGGTAATAACTCTGGAAGAAAACGTCGCAGACTCATCAAGGTGGTACTCGTACTGCTCGCCTCATCGAGAGGAATCCAAATATATGAGTTGTTAATCTATGGGATATGAAATGGAGGAGCGACCAATAAAACAGCATGTATTATGGGGTTGAATGCTTTTTGCTATTCACAAAATAAAACAAAAGCAGTCATGCAAATATCTGAATTTTCACAGCACAGCAAAATCAGTTGCACCATTCAATTCCGCTCGTTCAGACGGGGAGAATTCAATCACATTCATTCGATGCGACGTTTCTTATGGGATTTAATGAGCGACAACATTTTGACCCCAAACCGAGAGGATTCTGGGATGTTTGTGTTTTTTTGGTAATAACTCTGGAAGGAAACGTCGCAGACCCATCAAGGTGGTACTCGTACTGCTCGCCTCGTCGAGAGGAATCCAAATATATGAGTGTTTAAGCTATGGGATATGAAATGGACGAGCGACCAATAAAACAGCATGTATTATGGGGTTGAATGCTTTTTCCTATTCACAAAATTAAACAAAAGCAGTCATGCAAATATCTGAATTTTCACAGCACAGCAAAATCAGTTGCACCATTCAATTCCGCTCGTCCAGACGGGGAAAATTCAATCACATTAATTCGATGCGACGTTTCTTATGGGATTTAATGATCGACAACATTTTGACCCCAAACCGAGAGGATTCTGGGATGTTTGTGTTTTTTTGGTAATAACTCTGCAAGGAAACGTCGCAGACCCATCAAGGTGGTACTCGTACTGCTCGCCTCGTCGAGAGGAATCCAAATATATGAATGGTTAAGCTATGCGATATGAAATGGACGAGCGACCAATAAAACAGCATGTATTATGGGGTTGAATGCTTTTTCCTATTCACAAAATAAAACAAAAGCAGTCATGCAAATATCTGAATTTTCACAGCACAGCAAAATCAGTTGCACCATTCAATTCCGCTCGTCCAGACGGGGAAAATTTAATCACATTCATTCGATGCGACGTTTCTTATGGGATTTAATGAGCGACAACATTTTGACCCCAAACCGAGAGGATTCTGGGATGTTTGTGGTTTTTTGGTAATAACTCTGGAAGCAAACGTCTCAGACCCATCAAGGTGGTACTCGTACTGCTCGCCTCGTCGAGAGGAATCCAAATATATGAATGGTTAAGCTATGGGATATGAAATGGACGAGCGACCAATAAAACAGCATGTATTATGGGGTTGAATGCTTTTTCCTATTCACAAAATAAAACAAAAGCAGTCATGCAAATATCTGAATTTTCACAGCACAGCAAAATCAGTTGCACCATTCAATTCCGCTCGTCCAGACGGGGAAAATTCAATCACATTCATTCGATGCGACGTTTCTTATGGGATTAAATGAGCGACAACATTTTGACCCCAAACCGAGAGGATTCTGGGATGTTTGTGGTTTTTTGGTAATAACTCTGGAAGAAAACGTCGCAGACCCATCAAGGTGGTACTCGTACTGCTCGCCTCGTCGAGATTAATCCAAATATATGAATGTTTAAGCTATGGGATATGAAATGGAGGAGCGACCAATAAAACAACATGTATTATGGGGTTGAATGCTTTTTGCTATTCACAAAATAAAACAAAAGCAGTCATGCAAATATCTGAATTTTCACAGCACAGCAAAATCAGTTGCACCATTCAATTCCGCTCGTCCAGACGGGGAAAATTCAATCACATTCATTCGATGCGACGTTTCTTATGGGATTTAATGAGCGACAACATTTTGACCCCAAACCGAGAGGATTCTGGGATGTTTGTGGTTTTTTGGTAATAACTCTGGAAGAAAACGTCGCAGACTCATCAAGGTGGTACTCGTACTGCTCGCCTCATCGAGAGGAATCCAAATATATGAGTTGTTAATCTATGGGATATGAAATGGAGGAGCGACCAATAAAACAGCATGTATTATGGGGTTGAATGCTTTTTCCTATTCACAAAATTAAACAAAAGCAGTCATGCAAATATCTGAATTTTCACAGCACAGCAAAATCAGTTGCACCATTCAATTCCGCTCGTCCAGACGGGGAAAATTCAATCACATTCATTCGATGCGACGTTTCTTATGGGATTTAATGAGCGACAACATTTTGACCCCAAACCGAGAGGATTCTGGGATGTTTGTGTTTTTTTGGTAATAACTCTGCAAGGAAACGTCGCAGACCCATCAAGGTGGTACTCGTACTGCTCGCCTCGTCGAGAGGAATCCAAATATATGAATGGTTAAGCTATGCGATATGAAATGGACGAGCGACCAATAAAACAGCATGTATTATGGGGTTGAATGCTTTTTCCTATTCACAAAATAAAACAAAAGCAGTCATGCAAATATCTGAATTTTCACAGCACAGCAAAATCAGTTGCACCATTCAATTCCGCTCGTCCAGACGGGGAAAATTTAATCACATTCATTCGATGCGACGTTTCTTATGGGATTTAATGAGCGACAACATTTTGACCCCAAACCGAGAGGATTCTGGGATGTTTGTGTTTTTTTGGTAATAACTCTGGAAGGAAACGTCGCAGACCCATCAAGGTGGTACTCGTACTGCTCGCCTCGTCGAGAGGAATCCAAATATATGAGTGTTTAAGCTATGGGATATGAAATGGACGAGCGACCAATAAAACAGCATGTATTATGGGGTTGAATGCTTTTTCCTATTCACAAAATTAAACAAAAGCAGTCATGCAAATATCTGAATTTTCACAGCACAGCAAAATCAGTTGCACCATTCAATTCCGCTCGTCCAGACGGGGAAAATTTAATCACATTCATTCGATGCGACGTTTCTTATGGGATTTAATGAGCGACAACATTTTGACCCCAAACCGAGAGGATTCTGGGATGTTTGTGTTTTTTTGGTAATAAGTCTGGAAGGAAACGTCGCAGACCCATCAAGGTGGTACTCGTACTGCTCGCCGCGTCGAGAGGAATCCAAATATATGAATGGTTAAGCTATGCGATATGAAATGGACGAGCGACCAATAAAACAGCATGTATTATGGGGTTGAATGCTTTTTCCTATTCACAAAATTAAACAAAAGCAGTCATGCAAATATCTAAATTTTCACAGCACAGCAAAATCAGTTGCACCATTCAATTCCGCTCGTCCAGACGGGGAAAATTCAATCACATTCATTCGATGCGACGTTTCTTATGGGATTTAATGAGCGACAACATTTTGACCCCAAACCGAGAGGATTCTGGGATGTTTGTGTTTTTTTGGTAATAACTCTGGAAGGAAACGTCGCAGACCCATCAAGGTGGTACTCGTACTGCTCGCCTCGTCGAGAGGAATCCAAATATATGAATGCTTAAGCTATGGGATATGAAATGGACGAGCGACCAATTAAACAACATGTATTATGGGGTTGAATGCTTTTTGCTATTCACAAAATAAAACAAAAGCAGTCATGCAAATATCTGAATTTTCACAGCACAGCAAAATCAGTTGCACCATTCAATTCCGCTCGTCCAGACGGGGAGAATTCAATCACATTCATTCGATGCGACGTTTCTTATGGGATTTAATGAGCGACAACATTTTGACCCCAAACCGAGAGGATTCTGGGATGTTTGTGTTTTTTGGTAATAACTCTGGAAGGAAACGTCGCAGACCCATCAAGGTGGTACTCGTACTGCTCGCCTCGTCGAGAGGAATCCAAATATATGAATGGTTAAGCTATGGGATATGAAATGGACGAGCGACCAATAAAACAGCATGTATTATGGGGTTTTATGCTTTTTGCTATTCACAAAATAAAACAAAAGCAGTCATGCAAATATCTGAATTTTCACAGCACAGCAAAATCAGTTGCACCATTCAATTCCGCTCGTCCAGACGGGGAAAATTCAATCACATTCATTCGATGCGACGTTTCTTATGGGATTTAATGAGCGACAACATTTTGACCCCAAACCGAGAGGATTCTGGGATGTTTGTGGTTTTTTGGTAATAACTCTGGAAGAAAACGTCGCAGACCCATCAAGGTGGTACTCGTACTGCTCGCCTCATCGAGAGGAATCCAAATATATGAGTTGTTAAGCTATGGGATATGAAATGGACGAGCGACCAATAAAACAACATGTATTATGGGGTTGAATGCGTTTTGCTATTCACTAAATAATACAAAAGCAGTCATGCAAATATTTGAATTTTCACAGCACAGCAAAATCAGTTGCACCATTCAATTCCGCTCGTCTAGACGGGGATAATTCAATCACATTCATTCGATGCGACGTTTCTTATGGGATTTAATGAGCGACAACATTTTGACCCCAAACCGAGAAGATTCTGGGATGTTTGTGTTTTTTTGGTAATAACTCTGGAAGGAAACGTCGCAGACCCATCAAGGTGGTACTCGTACTGCTCGCCTCGTCGAGAGGAATCCAAATATATGAATGCTTAAGCTATGGGATATGAAATGGACGAGCGACCAATAAAACAACATGTATTATGGGGTTCAATGCTTTTTGCTATTCACAAAATAAAACAAAAGCAGTCATGCAAATATCTGAATTTTCACAGCACAGCAAAATCAGTTGCACCATTCAATTCCGCTCGTCCAGACGGGGAGAATTCAATCACATTCATTCGATGCGACGTTTCTTATGGGATTTAATGAGCGACAACATTTTGACCCCAAACCGAGAGGAATCTGGGATGTTTGTGTTTTTTTGGTAATAACTCTGGAAGGAAACGTCGCAGACCCATCAAGGTGGTACTCGTACTGCTCGCCTCGTCGAGAGGAATCCAAATATATGAATGGTTAAGCTATGGGATATGAAATGGACGAGCGACCAATAAAACAGCATGTATTATGGGGTTGAATGCTTTTTCCTATTCACAAAATTAAACAAAAGCAGTCATGCAAATATCTGAATTTTCACAGCACAGCAAAATCAGTTGCACCATTCAATTCCGCTCGTCCAGACGGGGAAAATTCAATCACATTCATTCGATGCGACGTTTCTTATGGGATTTAATGAGCGACAACATTTTGACCCCAAACCGAGAGGATTCTGGGATGTTTGTGTTTTTTTGGTAATAACTCTGGAAGGAAACGTCGCAGACCCATCAAGGTGGTACTCGTACTGCTCGCCTCGTCGAGAGGAATCCAAATATATGAATGGTTAAGCTATGGGATATGAAATGGACGAGCGACCAATAAAACAGCATGTATTATGGGGTTGAATGCTTTTTCCAATTCACAAAATTAAACAAAAGCAGTCATGCAAATATCTGAATTTTCACAGCACAGCAAAATCAGTTGCACCATTCAATTCCGCTCGTCCAGACGCGGAAAATTCAATCACAATCATTCGATGCGACGTTTCTTATGGGATTTAATGAGCGACAACATTTTGACCCCAAACCGAGAGGATTCTGGGATGTTTGTGGTTTTTTGGTAATAACTCTGGAAGCAAACGTCGCAGACCCATCAAGGTGGTACTCGTACTGCTCGCCTCGTCGAGAGGAATCCAAATATATGAATGGTTAAGCTATGGGATATGAAATGGACGAGCGACCAATAAAACAGCATGTATTATGGGGTTGAATGCTTTTTCCTATTCACAAAATAAAACAAAAGCAGTCATGCAAATATCTGAATTTTCACAGCACAGCAAAATCAGTTGCACCATTCAATTCCGCTCGTCCAGACGGGGAAAATTCAATCACATTCATTCGATGCGACGTTTCTTATGGGATTAAATGAGCGACAACATTTTGACCCCAAACCGAGAGGATTCTGGGATGTTTGTGGTTTTTTGGTAATAACTCTGGAAGAAAACGTCGCAGACCCATCAAGGTGGTACTCGTACTGCTCGCCTCGTCGAGATTAATCCAAATATATGAATGTTTAAGCTATGGGATATGAAATGGAGGAGCGACCAATAAAACAACATGTATTATGGGGTTGAATGCTTTTTGCTATTCACAAAATAAAACAAAAGCAGTCATGCAAATATCTGAATTTTCACAGCACAGCAAAATCAGTTGCACCATTCAATTCCGCTCGTCCAGACGGGGAGAATTCAATCACATTCATTCGATGCGACGTTTCTTATGGGATTTAATGAGCGACAACATTTTGACCCCAAACCGAGAAGATTCTGGGATGTTTGTGGTTTTTTGGTAATAACTCTGGAAGGATACATCGCAGACCCATCAAGGTGGTACTCGTACTGCTCGCCTCGTCGAGAGGAATCCAAATATATGAATGCTTAAGCTATGGGATATGAAATGGACGAGCGACCAATAAAACAACATGTATTATGGGGTTGAATGCTTTTTGCTATTCACAAAATAAAACAAAAGCAGTCATGCAAATATCTGAATTTTCACAGCACAGCAAAATCAGTTGCACCATTCAATTCCGCTCGTCCAGATGGGGAGAATTCAATCACATTCATTCGATGCGACGTTTCTTATGGGATTTAATGAGCGACAACATTTTGACCCCAAACCGAGAAGATTCTGGGATGTTTGTGGTTTTTTGGTAATAACTCTGGAAGGCAACGTCGCAGACCCATCAAGGTGGTACTCGTACTGCTCGCCTCGTCGAGAGGAATCCAAATATATGAATGCTTAAGCTATGGGATATGAAATGGACGAGCGACCAATAAAACAACATGTATTATGGGGTTGAATGCTTTTTGCTATTCACAAAATAAAACAAAAGCAGTCATGCAAATATCTGAATTTTCACAGCACAGCAAAATCAGTTGCACCATTCAATTCCGCTCGTCCAGACGGGGAGAATTCAATCACATTCATTCGATGCGACGTTTCTTATGGGATTTAATGAGCGACAACATTTTGACCCCAAACCGAGAGGATTCTGGGATGTTTGTGTTTTTTTGGTAATAACTCTGGAAGGAAACGTCGCAGACCCATCAAGGTGGTACTCGTACTGCTCGCCTCGTCGAGAGGAATCCAAATATATGAATGGTTAAGCTATGGGATATGAAATGGACGAGCGACCAATAAAACAGCATGTATTATGGGGTTGAATGCTTTTTCCTATTCACAAAATTAAACAAAAGCAGTCATGCAAATATCTGAATTTTCACAGCACAGCAAAATCAGTTGCACCATTCAATTCCGCTCGTCCAGACGGGGAAAATTCAATCACATTCATTCGATGCGACGTTTCTTATGGGATTTAATGAGCGACAACATTTTGACCCCAAACCGAGAGGATTCTGGGATGTTTGTGTTTTTTTGGTAATAACTCTGGAAGGAAACGTCGCAGACCCATCAAGGTGGTACTCGTACTGCTCGCCTCGTCGAGAGGAATCCAAATATATGAATGGTTAAGCTATGGGATATGAAATGGACGAGCGACCAATAAAACAGCATGTATTATGGGGTTGAATGCTTTTTCCTATTCACAAAATAAAACAAAAGCAGTCATGCAAATATCTGAATTTTCACAGCACAGCAAAATCAGTTGCACCATTCAATTCCGCTCGTCCAGACGGGGAAAATTCAATCACATTCATTCGATGCGACGTTTCTTATGGGATTTAATGAGCGACAACATTTTGACCCCAAACCGAGAGGATTCTGGGATGTTTGTGGTTTTTTGGTAATAACTCTGGAAGAAAACGTCGCAGACCCATCAAGGTGGTACTCGTACTGCTCGCCTCGTCGAGAGTAATCCAAATATATGAATGTTTAAGCTATGGGATATGAAATGGAGGAGCGACCAATAAAACAACATGTATTATGGGGTTGAATGCTTTTTGCTATTCACAAAATAAAACAAAAGCAGTCATGCAAATATCTGAATTTTCACAGCACAGCAAAATCAGTTGCACCATTCAATTCCGCTCGTCCAGACGGGGAGAATTCAATCACATTCATTCGATGCGACGTTTCTTATGGGATTTAATGAGCGACAACATTTTGACCCCAAACCGAGAAGATTCTGGGATGTTTGTGGTTTTTTGGTAATAACTCTGGAAGGAAACATCGCAGACCCATCAAGGTGGTACTCGTACTGCTCGCCTCGTCGAGAGGAATCCAAATATATGAATGCTTAAGCTATGGGATATGAAATGGACGAGCGACCAATAAAACAACATGTATTATGGGGTTGAATGCTTTTTGCTATTCACAAAATAAAACAAAAGCAGTCATGCAAATATCTGAATTTTCACAGCACAGCAAAATCAGTTGCACCATTCAATTCCGCTCGTCCAGATGGGGAGAATTCAATCACATTCATTCGATGCGACGTTTCTTATGGGATTTAATGAGCGACAACATTTTGACCCCAAACCGAGAAGATTCTGGGATGTTTGTGGTTTTTTGGTAATAACTCTGGAAGGCAACGTCGCAGACCCATCAAGGTGGTACTCGTACTGCTCGCCTCGTCGAGAGGAATCCAAATATATGAATGCTTAAGCTATGGGATATGAAATGGACGAGCGACCAATAAAATAACATGTATTATGGGGTTGAATGCTTTTTGCTATTCACAAAATAAAACAAAAGCAGTCATGCAAATATCTGAATTTTCACAGCACAGCAAAATCAGTTGCACCATTCAATTCCGCTCGTCCAGACGGGGAGAATTCAATCACATTCATTCGATGCGACGTTTCTTATGGGATTTAATGAGCGACAACATTTTGACCCCAAACCGAGAGGATTCTGGGATGTTTGTGTTTTTTTGGTAATAACTCTGGAAGGAAACGTCGCAGACCCATCAAGGTGGTACTCGTACTGCTCGCCTCGTCGAGAGGAATCCAAATATATGAATGGTTAAGCTATGGGATATGAAATGGACGAGCGACCAATAAAACAGCATGTATTATGGGGTTGAATGCTTTTTCCTATTCACAAAATAAAACAAAAGCAGTCATGCAAATATCTGAATTTTCACAGCACAGCAAAATCAGTTGCACCATTCAATTCCGCTCGTCCAGACGGGGAAAATTCAATCACATTCATTCGATGCGACGTTTCTTATGGGATTTAATGAGCGACAACATTTTGACCCCAAACCGAGAGGATTCTGGGATGTTTGTGGTTTTTTGGTAATAACTCTGGAAGAAAACGTCGCAGACCCATCAAGGTGGTACTCGTACTGCTCGCCTCGTCGAGATTAATCCAAATATATGAATGTTTAAGCTATGGGATATGAAATGGACGAGCGACCAATAAAACAACATGTATTATGGGGTTGAATGCTTTTTGCTATTCACAAAATAAAACAAAAGCAGTCATGCAAATATCTGAATTTTCACAGCACAGCAAAATCAGTTGCACCATTCAATTCCGCTCGTCCAGATGGGGAGAATTCAATCACATTCATTCGATGCGACGTTTCTTATGGGATTTAATGAGCGACAACATTTTGACCCCAAACCGAGAAGATTCTGGGATGTTTGTGGTTTTTTGGTAATAACTCTGGAAGGCAACGTCGCAGACCCATCAAGGTGGTACTCGTACTGCTCGCCTCGTCGAGAGGAATCCAAATATATGAATGCTTAAGCTATGGGATATGAAATGGACGAGCGACCAATAAAACAACATGTATTATGGGGTTGAATGCTTTTTGCTATTCACAAAATAAAACAAAAGCAGTCATGCAAATATCTGAATTTTCACAGCACAGCAAAATCAGTTGCACCATTCAATTCCGCTCGTCCAGATGGGGAGAATTCAATCACATTCATTCGATGCGACGTTTCTTATGGGATTTAATGAGCGACAACATTTTGACCCCAAACCGAGAAGATTCTGGGATGTTTGTGGTTTTTTGGTAATAACTCTGGAAGGCAACGTCGCAGACCCATCAAGGTGGTACTCGTACTGCTCGCCTCGTCGAGAGGAATCCAAATATATGAATGCTTAAGCTATGGGATATGAAATGGACGAGCGACCAATAAAACAGCATGTATTATGGGGTTGAATGCTTTTTCCTATTCACAAAATAAAACAAAAGCAGTCATGCAAATATCTGAATTTTCACAGCACAGCAAAATCAGTTGCACCATTCAATTCCGCTCGTCCAGACGGGGAAAATTCAATCACATTCATTCGATGCGACGTTTCTTATGGGATTTAATGAGCGACAACATTTTGACCCCAAACCGAGAGGATTCTGGGATGTTTGTGGTTTTTTGGTAATAACTCTGGAAGAAAACGTCGCAGACCCATCAAGGTGGTACTCGTACTGCTCGCCTCGTCGAGATTAATCCAAATATATGAATGTTTAAGCTATGGGATATGAAATGGAGGAGCGACCAATAAAACAACATGTATTATGGGGTTGAATGCTTTTTGCTATTCACAAAATAAAACAAAAGCAGTCATGCAAATATCTGAATTTTCACAGCACAGCAAAATCAGTTGCACCATTCAATTCCGCTCGTCCAGACGGGGAGAATTCAATCACATTCATTCGATGCGACGTTTCTTATGGGATTTAATGAGCGACAACATTTTGACCCCAAACCGAGAAGATTCTGGGATGTTTGTGGTTTTTTGGTAATAACTCTGGAAGGAAACATCGCAGACCCATCAAGGTGGTACTCGTACTGCTCGCCTCGTCGAGAGGAATCCAAATATATGAATGCTTAAGCTATGGGATATGAAATGGACGAGCGACCAATAAAACAACATGTATTATGGGGTTGAATGCTTTTTGCTATTCACAAAATAAAACAAAAGCAGTCATGCAAATATCTGAATTTTCACAGCACAGCAAAATCAGTTGCACCATTCAATTCCGCTCGTCCAGATGGGGAGAATTCAATCACATTCATTCGATGCGACGTTTCTTATGGGATTTAATGAGCGACAACATTTTGACCCCAAACCGAGAAGATTCTGGGATGTTTGTGGTTTTTTGGTAATAACTCTGGAAGGCAACGTCGCAGACCCATCAAGGTGGTACTCGTACTGCTCGCCTCGTCGAGAGGAATCCAAATATATGAATGCTTAAGCTATGGGATATGAAATGGACGAGCGACCAATAAAACAACATGTATTATGGGGTTGAATGCTTTTTGCTATTCACAAAATAAAACAAAAGCAGTCATGCAAATATCTGAATTTTCACAGCACAGCAAAATCAGTTGCACCATTCAATTCCGCTCGTCCAGACGGGGAGAATTCAATCACATTCATTCGATGCGACGTTTCTTATGGGATTTAATGAGCGACAACATTTTGACCCCAAACCGAGAGGATTCTGGGATGTTTGTGTTTTTTTGGTAATAACTCTGGAAGGAAACGTCGCAGACCCATCAAGGTGGTACTCGTACTGCTCGCCTCTTCGAGAGGAATCCAAATATATGAATGGTTAAGCTATGGGATATGAAATGGACGAGCGACCAATAAAACAGCATGTATTATGGGGTTGAATGCTTTTTCCTATTCACAAAATTAAACAAAAGCAGTCATGCAAATATCTGAATTTTCACAGCACAGCAAAATCAGTTGCACCATTCAATTCCGCTCGTCCAGACGGGGAAAATTCAATCACATTCATTCGATGCGACGTTTCTTATGGGATTTAATGAGCGACAACATTTTGACCCCAAACCGAGAGGATTCTGGGATGTTTGTGTTTTTTTGGTAATAACTCTGGAAGGAAACGTCGCAGACCCATCAAGGTGGTACTCGTTATGCTCGCCTCGTCGAGAGGAATCCAAATATATGAATGGTTAAGCTATGGGATATGAAATGGACGAGCGACCAATAAAACAGCATGTATTATGGGGTTGAATGCTTTTTCCTATTCACAAAATTAAACAAAAGCAGTCATGCAAATATCTGAATTTTCACAGCACAGCAAAATCAGTTGCACCATTCAATTCCGCTCGTCCAGACGGGGAAAATTCAATCACATTCATTCGATGCGACGTTTCTTATGGGATTTAATGAGCGACAACATTTTGACCCCAAACCGAGAGGATTCTGGGATGTTTGTGGTTTTTTGGTAATAACTCTGGAAGCAAACGTCGCAGACCCATCATGGTGGTACTCGTACTGCTCGCCTCGTCGAGAGGAATCCAAATATATGAATGGTTAAGCTATGGGATATGAAATGGACGAGCGACCAATAAAACAGCATGTATTATGGGGTTGAATGCTTTTTCCTATTCACAAAATAAAACAAAAGCAGTCATGCAAATATCTGAATTTTCACAGCACAGCAAAATCAGTTGCACCATTCAATTCCGCTCGTCCAGACGGGGAAAATTCAATCACATTCATTCGATGCGACGTTTCTTATGGGATTTAATGAGCGACAACATTTTGACCCCAAACCGAGAGGATTCTGGGATGTTTGTGGTTTTTTGGTAATAACTCTGGAAGAAAACGTCGCAGACCCATCAAGGTGGTACTCGTACTGCTCGCCTCGTCGAGATTAATCCAAATATATGAATGTTTAAGCTATGGGATATGAAATGGAGGAGCGACCAATAAAACAACATGTATTATGGGGTTGAATGCTTTTTGCTATTCACAAAATAAAACAAAAGCAGTCATGCAAATATCTGAATTTTCACAGCACAGCAAAATCAGTTGCACCATTCAATTCCGCTCGTCCAGACGGGGAGAATTCAATCACATTCATTCGATGCGACGTTTCTTATGGGATTTAATGAGCGACAACATTTTGACCCCAAACCGAGAAGATTCTGGGATGTTTGTGGTTTTTTGGTAATAACTCTGGAAGGAAACATCGCAGACCCATCAAGGTGGTACTCGTACTGCTCGCCTCGTCGAGAGGAATCCAAATATATGAATGCTTAAGCTATGGGATATGAAATGGACGAGCGACCAATAAAACAACATGTATTATGGGGTTGAATGCTTTTTGCTATTCACAAAATAAAACAAAAGCAGTCATGCAAATATCTGAATTTTCACAGCACAGCAAAATCAGTTGCACCATTCAATTCCGCTCGTCCAGATGGGGAGAATTCAATCACATTCATTCGATGCGACGTTTCTTATGGGATTTAATGAGCGACAACATTTTGACCCCAAACCGAGAGGATTCTGGGATGTTTGTGGTTTTTTGGTAATAACTCTGGAAGAAAACGTCGCAGACCCATCAAGGTGGTACTCGTACTGCTCGCCTCGTCGAGATTAATCCAAATATATGAATGTTTAAGCTATGGGATATGAAATGGACGAGCGACCAATAAAACAACATGTATTATGGGGTTGAATGCTTTTTGCTATTCACAAAATAAAACAAAAGCAGTCATGCAAATATCTGAATTTTCACAGCACAGCAAAATCAGTTGCACCATTCAATTCCGCTCGTCCAGATGGGGAGAATTCAATCACATTCATTCGATGCGACGTTTCTTATGGGATTTAATGAGCGACAACATTTTGACCCCAAACCGAGAAGATTCTGGGATGTTTGTGGTTTTTTGGTAATAACTCTGGAAGGCAACGTCGCAGACCCATCAAGGTGGTACTCGTACTGCTCGCCTCGTCGAGAGGAATCCAAATATATGAATGCTTAAGCTATGGGATATGAAATGGACGAGCGACCAATAAAACAACATGTATTATGGGGTTGAATGCTTTTTGCTATTCACAAAATAAAACAAAAGCAGTCATGCAAATATCTGAATTTTCACAGCACAGCAAAATCAGTTGCACCATTCAATTCCGCTCGTCCAGATGGGGAGAATTCAATCACATTCATTCGATGCGACGTTTCTTATGGGATTTAATGAGCGACAACATTTTGACCCCAAACCGAGAAGATTCTGGGATGTTTGTGGTTTTTTGGTAATAACTCTGGAAGGCAACGTCGCAGACCCATCAAGGTGGTACTCGTACTGCTCGCCTCGTCGAGAGGAATCCAAATATATGAATGCTTAAGCTATGGGATATGAAATGGACGAGCGACCAATAAAACAGCATGTATTATGGGGTTGAATGCTTTTTCCTATTCACAAAATAAAACAAAAGCAGTCATGCAAATATCTGAATTTTCACAGCACAGCAAAATCAGTTGCACCATTCAATTCCGCTCGTCCAGACGGGGAAAATTCAATCACATTCATTCGATGCGACGTTTCTTATGGGATTTAATGAGCGACAACATTTTGACCCCAAACCGAGAAGATTCTGGGATGTTTGTGGTTTTTTGGTAATAACTCTGGAAGGAAACATCGCAGACCCATCAAGGTGGTACTCGTACTGCTCGCCTCGTCGAGAGGAATCCAAATATATGAATGCTTAAGCTATGGGATATGAAATGGACGAGCGACCAATAAAACAACATGTATTATGGGGTTGAATGCTTTTTGCTATTCACAAAATAAAACAAAAGCAGTCATGCAAATATCTGAATTTTCACAGCACAGCAAAATCAGTTGCACCATTCAATTCCGCTCGTCCAGATGGGGAGAATTCAATCACATTCATTCGATGCGACGTTTCTTATGGGATTTAATGAGCGACAACATTTTGACCCCAAACCGAGAAGATTCTGGGATGTTTGTGGTTTTTTGGTAATAACTCTGGAAGGCAACGTCGCAGACCCATCAAGGTGGTACTCGTACTGCTCGCCTCGTCGAGAGGAATCCAAATATATGAATGCTTAAGCTATGGGATATGAAATGGACGAGCGACCAATAAAACAACATGTATTATGGGGTTGAATGCTTTTTGCTATTCACAAAATAAAACAAAAGCAGTCATGCAAATATCTGAATTTTCACAGCACAGCAAAATCAGTTGCACCATTCAATTCCGCTCGTCCAGACGGGGAGAATTCAATCACATTCATTCGATGCGACGTTTCTTATGGGATTTAATGAGCGACAACATTTTGACCCCAAACCGAGAGGATTCTGGGATGTTTGTGTTTTTTTGGTAATAACTCTGGAAGGAAACGTCGCAGACCCATCAAGGTGGTACTCGTACTGCTCGCCTCTTCGAGAGGAATCCAAATATATGAATGGTTAAGCTATGGGATATGAAATGGACGAGCGACCAATAAAACAGCATGTATTATGGGGTTGAATGCTTTTTCCTATTCACAAAATTAAACAAAAGCAGTCATGCAAATATCTGAATTTTCACAGCACAGCAAAATCAGTTGCACCATTCAATTCCGCTCGTCCAGACGGGGAAAATTCAATCACATTCATTCGATGCGACGTTTCTTATGGGATTTAATGAGCGACAACATTTTGACCCCAAACCGAGAGGATTCTGGGATGTTTGTGTTTTTTTGGTAATAACTCTGGAAGGAAACGTCGCAGACCCATCAAGGTGGTACTCGTTATGCTCGCCTCGTCGAGAGGAATCCAAATATATGAATGGTTAAGCTATGGGATATGAAATGGACGAGCGACCAATAAAACAGCATGTATTATGGGGTTGAATGCTTTTTCCTATTCACAAAATTAAACAAAAGCAGTCATGCAAATATCTGAATTTTCACAGCACAGCAAAATCAGTTGCACCATTCAATTCCGCTCGTCCAGACGGGGAAAATTCAATCACATTCATTCGATGCGACGTTTCTTATGGGATTTAATGAGCGACAACATTTTGACCCCAAACCGAGAGGATTCTGGGATGTTTGTGGTTTTTTGGTAATAACTCTGGAAGCAAACGTCGCAGACCCATCATGGTGGTACTCGTACTGCTCGCCTCGTCGAGAGGAATCCAAATATATGAATGGTTAAGCTATGGGATATGAAATGGACGAGCGACCAATAAAACAGCATGTATTATGGGGTTGAATGCTTTTTCCTATTCACAAAATAAAACAAAAGCAGTCATGCAAATATCTGAATTTTCACAGCACAGCAAAATCAGTTGCACCATTCAATTCCGCTCGTCCAGACGGGGAAAATTCAATCACATTCATTCGATGCGACGTTTCTTATGGGATTTAATGAGCGACAACATTTTGACCCCAAACCGAGAGGATTCTGGGATGTTTGTGGTTTTTTGGTAATAACTCTGGAAGAAAACGTCGCAGACCCATCAAGGTGGTACTCGTACTGCTCGCCTCGTCGAGATTAATCCAAATATATGAATGTTTAAGCTATGGGATATGAAATGGAGGAGCGACCAATAAAACAACATGTATTATGGGGTTGAATGCTTTTTGCTATTCACAAAATAAAACAAAAGCAGTCATGCAAATATCTGAATTTTCACAGCACAGCAAAATCAGTTGCACCATTCAATTCCGCTCGTCCAGACGGGGAGAATTCAATCACATTCATTCGATGCGACGTTTCTTATGGGATTTAATGAGCGACAACATTTTGACCCCAAACCGAGAAGATTCTGGGATGTTTGTGGTTTTTTGGTAATAACTCTGGAAGGAAACATCGCAGACCCATCAAGGTGGTACTCGTACTGCTCGCCTCGTCGAGAGGAATCCAAATATATGAATGCTTAAGCTATGGGATATGAAATGGACGAGCGACCAATAAAACAACATGTATTATGGGGTTGAATGCTTTTTGCTATTCACAAAATAAAACAAAAGCAGTCATGCAAATATCTGAATTTTCACAGCACAGCAAAATCAGTTGCACCATTCAATTCCGCTCGTCCAGATGGGGAGAATTCAATCACATTCATTCGATGCGACGTTTCTTATGGGATTTAATGAGCGACAACATTTTG
Organism: Petromyzon marinus; assembly: GCF_048934315.1. NCBI lineage: Eukaryota > Metazoa > Chordata > Hyperoartia > Petromyzontiformes > Petromyzontidae > Petromyzon > Petromyzon marinus. The sequence goes on along the minus strand of NW_027423688.1, from coordinate 668,554 downwards.
ACCCCAAACCGAGAAGATTCTGGGATGTTTGTGGTTTTTTGGTAATAACTCTGGAAGGCAACGTCGCAGACCCATCAAGGTGGTACTCGTACTGCTCGCCTCGTCGAGAGGAATCCAAATATATGAATGCTTAAGCTATGGGATATGAAATGGACGAGCGACCAATAAAATAACATGTATTATGGGGTTGAATGCTTTTTGCTATTCACAAAATAAAACAAAAGCAGTCATGCAAATATCTGAATTTTCACAGCACAGCAAAATCAGTTGCACCATTCAATTCCGCTCGTCCAGACGGGGAGAATTCAATCACATTCATTCGATGCGACGTTTCTTATGGGATTTAATGAGCGACAACATTTTGACCCCAAACCGAGAGGATTCTGGGATGTTTGTGTTTTTTTGGTAATAACTCTGGAAGGAAACGTCGCAGACCCATCAAGGTGGTACTCGTACTGCTCGCCTCGTCGAGAGGAATCCAAATATATGAATGGTTAAGCTATGGGATATGAAATGGACGAGCGACCAATAAAACAGCATGTATTATGGGGTTGAATGCTTTTTCCTATTCACAAAATAAAACAAAAGCAGTCATGCAAATATCTGAATTTTCACAGCACAGCAAAATCAGTTGCACCATTCAATTCCGCTCGTCCAGACGGGGAAAATTCAATCACATTCATTCGATGCGACGTTTCTTATGGGATTTAATGAGCGACAACATTTTGACCCCAAACCGAGATGATTCTGGGATGTTTGTGGTTTTTTGGTAATAACTCTGGAAGAAAACGTCGCAGACCCATCAAGGTGGTACTCGTACTGCTCGCCTCGTCGAGATTAATCCAAATATATGAATGTTTAAGCTATGGGATATGAAATGGAGGAGCGACCAATAAAACAACATGTATTATGGGGTTGAATGCTTTTTGCTATTCACAAAATAAAACAAAAGCAGTCATGCAAATATCTGAATTTTCACAGCACAGCAAAATCAGTTGCACCATTCAATTCCGCTCGTCCAGATGGGGAGAATTCAATCACATTCATTCGATGCGACGTTTCTTATGGGATTTAATGAGCGACAACATTTTGACCCCAAACCGAGAAGATTCTGGGATGTTTGTGGTTTTTTGGTAATAACTCTGGAAGGCAACGTCGCAGACCCATCAAGGTGGTACTCGTACTGCTCGCCTCGTCGAGAGGAATCCAAATATATGAATGCTTAAGCTATGGGATATGAAATGGACGAGCGACCAATAAAACAGCATGTATTATGGGGTTGAATGCTTTTTCCTATTCACAAAATAAAACAAAAGCAGTCATGCAAATATCTGAATTTTCACAGCACAGCAAAATCAGTTGCACCATTCAATTCTGCTCGTCCAGACGGGGAAAATTCAATCACATTCATTCGATGCGACGTTTCTTATGGGATTTAATGAGCGACAACATTTTGACCCCAAACCGAGAGGATTCTGGGATGTTTGTGGTTTTTTGGTAATAACTCTGGAAGAAAACGTCGCAGACCCATCAAGGTGGTACTCGTACTGCTCGCCTCGTCGAGATTAATCCAAATATATGAATGTTTAAGCTATGGGATATGAAATGGAGGAGCGACCAATAAAACAACATGTATTATGGGGTTGAATGCTTTTTGCTATTCACAAAATAAAACAAAAGCAGTCATGCAAATATCTGAATTTTCACAGCACAGCAAAATCAGTTGCACCATTCAATTCCGCTCGTCCAGACGGGGAGAATTCAATCACATTCATTCGATGCGACGTTTCTTATGGGATTTAATGAGCGACAACATTTTGACCCCAAACCGAGAAGATTCTGGGATGTTTGTGGTTTTTTGGTAATAACTCTGGAAGGAAACATCGCAGACCCATCAAGGTGGTACTCGTACTGCTCGCCTCGTCGAGAGGAATCCAAATATATGAATGCTTAAGCTATGGGATATGAAATGGACGAGCGACCAATAAAACAACATGTATTATGGGGTTGAATGCTTTTTGCTATTCACAAAATAAAACAAAAGCAGTCATGCAAATATCTGAATTTTCACAGCACAGCAAAATCAGTTGCACCATTCAATTCCGCTCGTCCAGACGGGGAGAATTCAATCACATTCATTCGATGCGACGTTTCTTATGGGATTTAATGAGCGACAACATTTTGACCCCAAACCGAGAGGATTCTGGGATGTTTGTGTTTTTTTGGTAATAACTCTGGAAGAAAACGTCGCAGACCCATCAAGGTGGTACTCGTACTGCTCGCCTCGTCGAGATTAATCCAAATATATGAATGTTTAAGCTATGGGATATGAAATGGAGGAGCGACCAATAAAACAACATGTATTATGGGGTTGAATGCTTTTTGCTATTCACAAAATAAAACAAAAGCAGTCATGCAAATATCTGAATTTTCACAGCACAGCAAAATCAGTTGCACCATTCAATTCCGCTCGTCCAGACGGGGAGAATTCAATCACATTCATTCGATGCGACGTTTCTTATGGGATTTAATGAGCGACAACATTTTGACCCCAAACCGAGAAGATTCTGGGATGTTTGTGGTTTTTTGGTAATAACTCTGGAAGGAAACATCGCAGACCCATCAAGGTGGTACTCGTACTGCTCGCCTCGTCGAGAGGAATCCAAATATATGAATGCTTAAGCTATGGGATATGAAATGGACGAGCGACCAATAAAACAACATGTATTATGGGGTTGAATGCTTTTTGCTATTCACAAAATAAAACAAAAGCAGTCATGCAAATATCTGAATTTTCACAGCACAGCAAAATCAGTTGCACCATTCAATTCCGCTCGTCCAGATGGGGAGAATTCAATCACATTCATTCGATGCGACGTTTCTTATGGGATTTAATGAGCGACAACATTTTGACCCCAAACCGAGAAGATTCTGGGATGTTTGTGGTTTTTTGGTAATAACTCTGGAAGGCAACGTCGCAGACCCATCAAGGTGGTACTCGTACTGCTCGCCTCGTCGAGAGGAATCCAAATATATGAATGCTTAAGCTATGGGATATGAAATGGACGAGCGACCAATAAAATAACATGTATTATGGGGTTGAATGCTTTTTGCTATTCACAAAATAAAACAAAAGCAGTCATGCAAATATCTGAATTTTCACAGCACAGCAAAATCAGTTGCACCATTCAATTCCGCTCGTCCAGACGGGGAGAATTCAATCACATTCATTCGATGCGACGTTTCTTATGGGATTTAATGAGCGACAACATTTTGACCCCAAACCGAGAGGATTCTGGGATGTTTGTGTTTTTTTGGTAATAACTCTGGAAGGAAACGTCGCAGACCCATCAAGGTGGTACTCGTACTGCTCGCCTCGTCGAGAGGAATCCAAATATATGAATGGTTAAGCTATGGGATATGAAATGGACGAGCGACCAATAAAACAGCATGTATTATGGGGTTGAATGCTTTTTCCTATTCACAAAATAAAACAAAAGCAGTCATGCAAATATCTGAATTTTCACAGCACAGCAAAATCAGTTGCACCATTCAATTCCGCTCGTCCAGACGGGGAAAATTCAATCACATTCATTCGATGCGACGTTTCTTATGGGATTTAATGAGCGACAACATTTTGACCCCAAACCGAGAGGATTCTGGGATGTTTGTGGTTTTTTGGTAATAACTCTGGAAGAAAACGTCGCAGACCCATCAAGGTGGTACTCGTACTGCTCGCCTCGTCGAGATTAATCCAAATATATGAATGTTTAAGCTATGGGATATGAAATGGAGGAGCGACCAATAAAACAACATGTATTATGGGGTTGAATGCTTTTTTGCTATTCACAAAATAAAACAAAAGCAGTCATGCAAATATCTGAATTTTCACAGCACAGCAAAATCAGTTGCACCATTCAATTCCGCTCGTCCAGATGGGGAGAATTCAATCACATTCATTCGATGCGACGTTTCTTATGGGATTTAATGAGCGACAACATTTTGACCCCAAACCGAGAAGATTCTGGGATGTTTGTGGTTTTTTGGTAATAACTCTGGAAGGCAACGTCGCAGACCCATCAAGGTGGTACTCGTACTGCTCGCCTCGTCGAGAGGAATCCAAATATATGAATGCTTAAGCTATGGGATATGAAATGGACGAGCGACCAATAAAACAGCATGTATTATGGGGTTGAATGCTTTTTCCTATTCACAAAATAAAACAAAAGCAGTCATGCAAATATCTGAATTTTCACAGCACAGCAAAATCAGTTGCACCATTCAATTCTGCTCGTCCAGACGGGGAAAATTCAATCACATTCATTCGATGCGACGTTTCTTATGGGATTTAATGAGCGACAACATTTTGACCCCAAACCGAGAGGATTCTGGGATGTTTGTGGTTTTTTGGTAATAACTCTGGAAGAAAACGTCGCAGACCCATCAAGGTGGTACTCGTACTGCTCGCCTCGTCGAGATTAATCCAAATATATGAATGTTTAAGCTATGGGATATGAAATGGAGGAGCGACCAATAAAACAACATGTATTATGGGGTTGAATGCTTTTTGCTATTCACAAAATAAAACAAAAGCAGTCATGCAAATATCTGAATTTTCACAGCACAGCAAAATCAGTTGCACCATTCAATTCCGCTCGTCCAGACGGGGAGAATTCAATCACATTCATTCGATGCGACGTTTCTTATGGGATTTAATGAGCGACAACATTTTGACCCCAAACCGAGAGGATTCTGGGATGTTTGTGTTTTTTTGGTAATAACTCTGGAAGAAAACGTCGCAGACCCATCAAGGTGGTACTCGTACTGCTCGCCTCGTCGAGATTAATCCAAATATATGAATGTTTAAGCTATGGGATATGAAATGGAGGAGCGACCAATAAAACAACATGTATTATGGGGTTGAATGCTTTTTGCTATTCACAAAATAAAACAAAAGCAGTCATGCAAATATCTGAATTTTCACAGCACAGCAAAATCAGTTGCACCATTCAATTCCGCTCGTCCAGACGGGGAGAATTCAATCACATTCATTCGATGCGACGTTTCTTATGGGATTTAATGAGCGACAACATTTTGACCCCAAACCGAGAAGATTCTGGGATGTTTGTGGTTTTTTGGTAATAACTCTGGAAGGAAACATCGCAGACCCATCAAGGTGGTACTCGTACTGCTCGCCTCGTCGAGAGGAATCCAAATATATGAATGGTTAAGCTATGGGATATGAAATGGACGAGCGACCAATAAAACAGCATGTATTATGGGGTTGAATGCTTTTTCCTATTCACAAAATAAAACAAAAGCAGTCATGCAAATATCTGAATTTTCACAGCACAGCAAAATCAGTTGCACCATTCAATTCCGCTCGTCCAGACGGGGAAAATTCAATCACATTCATTCGATGCGACGTTTCTTATGGGATTTAATGAGCGACAACATTTTGACCCCAAACCGAGAGGATTCTGGGATGTTTGTGGTTTTTTGGTAATAACTCTGGAAGAAAACGTCGCAGACCCATCAAGGTGGTACTCGTACTGCTCGCCTCGTCGAGATTAATCCAAATATATGAATGTTTAAGCTATGGGATATGAAATGGAGGAGCGACCAATAAAACAACATGTATTATGGGGTTGAATGCTTTTTGCTATTCACAAAATAAAACAAAAGCAGTCATGCAAATATCTGAATTTTCACAGCACAGCAAAATCAGTTGCACCATTCAATTCCGCTCGTCCAGATGGGGAGAATTCAATCACATTCATTCGATGCGACGTTTCTTATGGGATTTAATGAGCGACAACATTTTGACCCCAAACCGAGAAGATTCTGGGATGTTTGTGGTTTTTTGGTAATAACTCTGGAAGGCAACGTCGCAGACCCATCAAGGTGGTACTCGTACTGCTCGCCTCGTCGAGAGGAATCCAAATATATGAATGCTTAAGCTATGGGATATGAAATGGACGAGCGACCAATAAAACAGCATGTATTATGGGGTTGAATGCTTTTTCCTATTCACAAAATAAAACAAAAGCAGTCATGCAAATATCTGAATTTTCACAGCACAGCAAAATCAGTTGCACCATTCAATTCTGCTCGTCCAGACGGGGAAAATTCAATCACATTCATTCGATGCGACGTTTCTTATGGGATTTAATGAGCGACAACATTTTGACCCCAAACCGAGAGGATTCTGGGATGTTTGTGGTTTTTTGGTAATAACTCTGGAAGAAAACGTCGCAGACCCATCAAGGTGGTACTCGTACTGCTCGCCTCGTCGAGATTAATCCAAATATATGAATGTTTAAGCTATGGGATATGAAATGGAGGAGCGACCAATAAAACAACATGTATTATGGGGTTGAATGCTTTTTGCTATTCACAAAATAAAACAAAAGCAGTCATGCAAATATCTGAATTTTCACAGCACAGCAAAATCAGTTGCACCATTCAATTCCGCTCGTCCAGACGGGGAGAATTCAATCACATTCATTCGATGCGACGTTTCTTATGGGATTTAATGAGCGACAACATTTTGACCCCAAACCGAGAGGATTCTGGGATGTTTGTGGTTTTTTGGTAATAACTCTGGAAGAAAACGTCGCAGACCCATCAAGGTGGTACTCGTACTGCTCGCCTCGTCGAGATTAATCCAAATATATGAATGTTTAAGCTATGGGATATGAAATGGAGGAGCGACCAATAAAACAACATGTATTATGGGGTTGAATGCTTTTTGCTATTCACAAAATAAAACAAAAGCAGTCATGCAAATATCTGAATTTTCACAGCACAGCAAAATCAGTTGCACCATTCAATTCCGCTCGTCCAGACGGGGAGAATTCAATCACATTCATTCGATGCGACGTTTCTTATGGGATTTAATGAGCGACAACATTTTGACCCCAAACCGAGAGGATTCTGGGATGTTTGTGTTTTTTTGGTAATAACTCTGGAAGAAAACGTCGCAGACCCATCAAGGTGGTACTCGTACTGCTCGCCTCGTCGAGATTAATCCAAATATATGAATGTTTAAGCTATGGGATATGAAATGGAGGAGCGACCAATAAAACAACATGTATTATGGGGTTGAATGCTTTTTGCTATTCACAAAATAAAACAAAAGCAGTCATGCAAATATCTGAATTTTCACAGCACAGCAAAATCAGTTGCACCATTCAATTCCGCTCGTCCAGACGGGGAGAATTCAATCACATTCATTCGATGCGACGTTTCTTATGGGATTTAATGAGCGACAACATTTTGACCCCAAACCGAGAAGATTCTGGGATGTTTGTGGTTTTTTGGTAATAACTCTGGAAGGAAACATCGCAGACCCATCAAGGTGGTACTCGTACTGCTCGCCTCGTCGAGAGGAATCCAAATATATGAATGCTTAAGCTATGGGATATGAAATGGACGAGCGACCAATAAAACAACATGTATTATGGGGTTGAATGCTTTTTGCTATTCACAAAATAAAACAAAAGCAGTCATGCAAATATCTGAATTTTCACAGCACAGCAAAATCAGTTGCACCATTCAATTCCGCTCGTCCAGATGGGGAGAATTCAATCACATTCATTCGATGCGACGTTTCTTATGGGATTTAATGAGCGACAACATTTTGACCCCAAACCGAGAAGATTCTGGGATGTTTGTGGTTTTTTGGTAATAACTCTGGAAGGCAACGTCGCAGACCCATCAAGGTGGTACTCGTACTGCTCGCCTCGTCGAGAGGAATCCAAATATATGAATGCTTAAGCTATGGGATATGAAATGGACGAGCGACCAATAAAATAACATGTATTATGGGGTTGAATGCTTTTTGCTATTCACAAAATAAAACAAAAGCAGTCATGCAAATATCTGAATTTTCACAGCACAGCAAAATCAGTTGCACCATTCAATTCCGCTCGTCCAGACAGGGAGAATTCAATCACATTCATTCGATGCGACGTTTCTTATGGGATTTAATGAGCGACAACATTTTGACCCCAAACCGAGAGGATTCTGGGATGTTTGTGTTTTTTTGGTAATAACTCTGGAAGGAAACGTCGCAGACCCATCAAGGTGGTACTCGTACTGCTCGCCTCGTCGAGAGGAATCCAAATATATGAATGGTTAAGCTATGGGATATGAAATGGACGAGCGACCAATAAAACAGCATGTATTATGGGGTTGAATGCTTTTTCCTATTCACAAAATAAAACAAAAGCAGTCATGCAAATATCTGAATTTTCACAGCACAGCAAAATCAGTTGCACCATTCAATTCCGCTCGTCCAGACGGGGAAAATTCAATCACATTCATTCGATGCGACGTTTCTTATGGGATTTAATGAGCGACAACATTTTGACCCCAAACCGAGAGGATTCTGGGATGTTTGTGGTTTTTTGGTAATAACTCTGGAAGAAAACGTCGCAGACCCATCAAGGTGGTACTCGTACTGCTCGCCTCGTCGAGATTAATCCAAATATATGAATGTTTAAGCTATGGGATATGAAATGGAGGAGCGACCAATAAAACAACATGTATTATGGGGTTGAATGCTTTTTGCTATTCACAAAATAAAACAAAAGCAGTCATGCAAATATCTGAATTTTCACAGCACAGCAAAATCAGTTGCACCATTCAATTCCGCTCGTCCAGACGGGGAGAATTCAATCACATTCATTCGATGCGACGTTTCTTATGGGATTTAATGAGCGACAACATTTTGACCCCAAACCGAGAAGATTCTGGGATGTTTGTGGTTTTTTGGTAATAACTCTGGAAGGAAACATCGCAGACCCATCAAGGTGGTACTCGTACTGCTCGCCTCGTCGAGAGGAATCCAAATATATGAATGGTTAAGCTATGGGATATGAAATGGACGAGCGACCAATAAAACAGCATGTATTATGGGGTTGAATGCTTTTTCCTATTCACAAAATAAAACAAAAGCAGTCATGCAAATATCTGAATTTTCACAGCACAGCAAAATCAGTTGCACCATTCAATTCCGCTCGTCCAGACGGGGAAAATTCAATCACATTCATTCGATGCGACGTTTCTTATGGGATTTAATGAGCGACAACATTTTGACCCCAAACCGAGAGGATTCTGGGATGTTTGTGGTTTTTTGGTAATAACTCTGGAAGAAAACGTCGCAGACCCATCAAGGTGGTACTCGTACTGCTCGCCTCGTCGAGATTAATCCAAATATATGAATGTTTAAGCTATGGGATATGAAATGGAGGAGCGACCAATAAAACAACATGTATTATGGGGTTGAATGCTTTTTGCTATTCACAAAATAAAACAAAAGCAGTCATGCAAATATCTGAATTTTCACAGCACAGCAAAATCAGTTGCACCATTCAATTCCGCTCGTCCAGATGGGGAGAATTCAATCACATTCATTCGATGCGACGTTTCTTATGGGATTTAATGAGCGACAACATTTTGACCCCAAACCGAGAAGATTCTGGGATGTTTGTGGTTTTTTGGTAATAACTCTGGAAGGCAACGTCGCAGACCCATCAAGGTGGTACTCGTACTGCTCGCCTCGTCGAGAGGAATCCAAATATATGAATGCTTAAGCTATGGGATATGAAATGGACGAGCGACCAATAAAACAGCATGTATTATGGGGTTGAATGCTTTTTCCTATTCACAAAATAAAACAAAAGCAGTCATGCAAATATCTGAATTTTCACAGCACAGCAAAATCAGTTGCACCATTCAATTCTGCTCGTCCAGACGGGGAAAATTCAATCACATTCATTCGATGCGACGTTTCTTATGGGATTTAATGAGCGACAACATTTTGACCCCAAACCGAGAGGATTCTGGGATGTTTGTGGTTTTTTGGTAATAACTCTGGAAGAAAACGTCGCAGACCCATCAAGGTGGTACTCGTACTGCTCGCCTCGTCGAGATTAATCCAAATATATGAATGTTTAAGCTATGGGATATGAAATGGAGGAGCGACCAATAAAACAACATGTATTATGGGGTTGAATGCTTTTTGCTATTCACAAAATAAAACAAAAGCAGTCATGCAAATATCTGAATTTTCACAGCACAGCAAAATCAGTTGCACCATTCAATTCCGCTCGTCCAGACGGGGAGAATTCAATCACATTCATTCGATGCGACGTTTCTTATGGGATTTAATGAGCGACAACATTTTGACCCCAAACCGAGAGGATTCTGGGATGTTTGTGGTTTTTTGGTAATAACTCTGGAAGAAAACGTCGCAGACCCATCAAGGTGGTACTCGTACTGCTCGCCTCGTCGAGATTAATCCAAATATATGAATGTTTAAGCTATGGGATATGAAATGGAGGAGCGACCAATAAAACAACATGTATTATGGGGTTGAATGCTTTTTGCTATTCACAAAATAAAACAAAAGCAGTCATGCAAATATCTGAATTTTCACAGCACAGCAAAATCAGTTGCACCATTCAATTCCGCTCGTCCAGACGGGGAGAATTCAATCACATTCATTCGATGCGACGTTTCTTATGGGATTTAATGAGCGACAACATTTTGACCCCAAACCGAGAAGATTCTGGGATGTTTGTGGTTTTTTGGTAATAACTCTGGAAGGAAACATCGCAGACCCATCAAGGTGGTACTCGTACTGCTCGCCTCGTCGAGAGGAATCCAAATATATGAATGGTTAAGCTATGGGATATGAAATGGACGAGCGACCAATAAAACAGCATGTATTATGGGGTTGAATGCTTTTTCCTATTCACAAAATAAAACAAAAGCAGTCATGCAAATATCTGAATTTTCACAGCACAGCAAAATCAGTTGCACCATTCAATTCCGCTCGTCCAGACGGGGAAAATTCAATCACATTCATTCGATGCGACGTTTCTTATGGGATTTAATGAGCGACAACATTTTGACCCCAAACCGAGAGGATTCTGGGATGTTTGTGGTTTTTTGGTAATAACTCTGGAAGAAAACGTCGCAGACCCATCAAGGTGGTACTCGTACTGCTCGCCTCGTCGAGATTAATCCAAATATATGAATGTTTAAGCTATGGGATATGAAATGGAGGAGCGACCAATAAAACAACATGTATTATGGGGTTGAATGCTTTTTGCTATTCACAAAATAAAACAAAAGCAGTCATGCAAATATCTGAATTTTCACAGCACAGCAAAATCAGTTGCACCATTCAATTCCGCTCGTCCAGATGGGGAGAATTCAATCACATTCATTCGATGCGACGTTTCTTATGGGATTTAATGAGCGACAACATTTTGACCCCAAACCGAGAAGATTCTGGGATGTTTGTGGTTTTTTGGTAATAACTCTGGAAGGCAACGTCGCAGACCCATCAAGGTGGTACTCGTACTGCTCGCCTCGTCGAGAGGAATCCAAATATATGAATGCTTAAGCTATGGGATATGAAATGGACGAGCGACCAATAAAACAGCATGTATTATGGGGTTGAATGCTTTTTCCTATTCACAAAATAAAACAAAAGCAGTCATGCAAATATCTGAATTTTCACAGCACAGCAAAATCAGTTGCACCATTCAATTCTGCTCGTCCAGACGGGGAAAATTCAATCACATTCATTCGATGCGACGTTTCTTATGGGATTTAATGAGCGACAACATTTTGACCCCAAACCGAGAGGATTCTGGGATGTTTGTGGTTTTTTGGTAATAACTCTGGAAGAAAACGTCGCAGACCCATCAAGGTGGTACTCGTACTGCTCGCCTCGTCGAGATTAATCCAAATATATGAATGTTTAAGCTATGGGATATGAAATGGAGGAGCGACCAATAAAACAACATGTATTATGGGGTTGAATGCTTTTTGCTATTCACAAAATAAAACAAAAGCAGTCATGCAAATATCTGAATTTTCACAGCACAGCAAAATCAGTTGCACCATTCAATTCCGCTCGTCCAGACGGGGAGAATTCAATCACATTCATTCGATGCGACGTTTCTTATGGGATTTAATGAGCGACAACATTTTGACCCCAAACCGAGAGGATTCTGGGATGTTTGTGGTTTTTTGGTAATAACTCTGGAAGAAAACGTCGCAGACCCATCAAGGTGGTACTCGTACTGCTCGCCTCGTCGAGATTAATCCAAATATATGAATGTTTAAGCTATGGGATATGAAATGGAGGAGCGACCAATAAAACAACATGTATTATGGGGTTGAATGCTTTTTGCTATTCACAAAATAAAACAAAAGCAGTCATGCAAATATCTGAATTTTCACAGCACAGCAAAATCAGTTGCACCATTCAATTCCGCTCGTCCAGACGGGGAGAATTCAATCACATTCATTCGATGCGACGTTTCTTATGGGATTTAATGAGCGACAACATTTTGACCCCAAACCGAGAGGATTCTGGGATGTTTGTGTTTTTTTGGTAATAACTCTGGAAGAAAACGTCGCAGACCCATCAAGGTGGTACTCGTACTGCTCGCCTCGTCGAGATTAATCCAAATATATGAATGTTTAAGCTATGGGATATGAAATGGAGGAGCGACCAATAAAACAACATGTATTATGGGGTTGAATGCTTTTTGCTATTCACAAAATAAAACAAAAGCAGTCATGCAAATATCTGAATTTTCACAGCACAGCAAAATCAGTTGCACCATTCAATTCCGCTCGTCCAGACGGGGAGAATTCAATCACATTCATTCGATGCGACGTTTCTTATGGGATTTAATGAGCGACAACATTTTGACCCCAAACCGAGAAGATTCTGGGATGTTTGTGGTTTTTTGGTAATAACTCTGGAAGGAAACATCGCAGACCCATCAAGGTGGTACTCGTACTGCTCGCCTCGTCGAGAGGAATCCAAATATATGAATGCTTAAGCTATGGGATATGAAATGGACGAGCGACCAATAAAACAACATGTATTATGGGGTTGAATGCTTTTTGCTATTCACAAAATAAAACAAAAGCAGTCATGCAAATATCTGAATTTTCACAGCACAGCAAAATCAGTTGCACCATTCAATTCCGCTCGTCCAGATGGGGAGAATTCAATCACATTCATTCGATGCGACGTTTCTTATGGGATTTAATGAGCGACAACATTTTGACCCCAAACCGAGAAGATTCTGGGATGTTTGTGGTTTTTTGGTAATAACTCTGGAAGGCAACGTCGCAGACCCATCAAGGTGGTACTCGTACTGCTCGCCTCGTCGAGAGGAATCCAAATATATGAATGCTTAAGCTATGGGATATGAAATGGACGAGCGACCAATAAAATAACATGTATTATGGGGTTGAATGCTTTTTGCTATTCACAAAATAAAACAAAAGCAGTCATGCAAATATCTGAATTTTCACAGCACAGCAAAATCAGTTGCACCATTCAATTCCGCTCGTCCAGACAGGGAGAATTCAATCACATTCATTCGATGCGACGTTTCTTATGGGATTTAATGAGCGACAACATTTTGACCCCAAACCGAGAGGATTCTGGGATGTTTGTGTTTTTTTGGTAATAACTCTGGAAGGAAACGTCGCAGACCCATCAAGGTGGTACTCGTACTGCTCGCCTCGTCGAGAGGAATCCAAATATATGAATGGTTAAGCTATGGGATATGAAATGGACGAGCGACCAATAAAACAGCATGTATTATGGGGTTGAATGCTTTTTCCTATTCACAAAATAAAACAAAAGCAGTCATGCAAATATCTGAATTTTCACAGCACAGCAAAATCAGTTGCACCATTCAATTCCGCTCGTCCAGACGGGGAAAATTCAATCACATTCATTCGATGCGACGTTTCTTATGGGATTTAATGAGCGACAACATTTTGACCCCAAACCGAGAGGATTCTGGGATGTTTGTGGTTTTTTGGTAATAACTCTGGAAGAAAACGTCGCAGACCCATCAAGGTGGTACTCGTACTGCTCGCCTCGTCGAGATTAATCCAAATATATGAATGTTTAAGCTATGGGATATGAAATGGAGGAGCGACCAATAAAACAACATGTATTATGGGGTTGAATGCTTTTTGCTATTCACAAAATAAAACAAAAGCAGTCATGCAAATATCTGAATTTTCACAGCACAGCAAAATCAGTTGCACCATTCAATTCCGCTCGTCCAGATGGGGAGAATTCAATCACATTCATTCGATGCGACGTTTCTTATGGGATTTAATGAGCGACAACATTTTGACCCCAAACCGAGAAGATTCTGGGATGTTTGTGGTTTTTTGGTAATAACTCTGGAAGGCAACGTCGCAGACCCATCAAGGTGGTACTCGTACTGCTCGCCTCGTCGAGAGGAATCCAAATATATGAATGCTTAAGCTATGGGATATGAAATGGACGAGCGACCAATAAAACAGCATGTATTATGGGGTTGAATGCTTTTTCCTATTCACAAAATAAAACAAAAGCAGTCATGCAAATATCTGAATTTTCACAGCACAGCAAAATCAGTTGCACCATTCAATTCTGCTCGTCCAGACGGGGAAAATTCAATCACATTCATTCGATGCGACGTTTCTTATGGGATTTAATGAGCGACAACATTTTGACCCCAAACCGAGAGGATTCTGGGATGTTTGTGGTTTTTTGGTAATAACTCTGGAAGAAAACGTCGCAGACCCATCAAGGTGGTACTCGTACTGCTCGCCTCGTCGAGATTAATCCAAATATATGAATGTTTAAGCTATGGGATATGAAATGGAGGAGTGACCAATAAAACAACATGTATTATGGGGTTGAATGCTTTTTGCTATTCACAAAATAAAACAAAAGCAGTCATGCAAATATCTGAATTTTCACAGCACAGCAAAATCAGTTGCACCATTCAATTCCGCTCGTCCAGATGGGGAGAATTCAATCACATTCATTCGATGCGACGTTTCTTATGGGATTTAATGAGCGACAACATTTTGACCCCAAACCGAGAAGATTCTGGGATGTTTGTGGTTTTTTGGTAATAACTCTGGAAGGCAACGTCGCAGACCCATCAAGGTGGTACTCGTACTGCTCGCCTCGTCGAGAGGAATCCAAATATATGAATGCTTAAGCTATGGGATATGAAATGGACGAGCGACCAATAAAACAGCATGTATTATGGGGTTGAATGCTTTTTCCTATTCACAAAATAAAACAAAAGCAGTCATGCAAATATCTGAATTTTCACAGCACAGCAAAATCAGTTGCACCATTCAATTCTGCTCGTCCAGACGGGGAAAATTCAATCACATTCATTCGATGCGACGTTTCTTATGGGATTTAATGAGCGACAACATTTTGACCCCAAACCGAGAGGATTCTGGGATGTTTGTGGTTTTTTGGTAATAACTCTGGAAGAAAACGTCGCAGACCCATCAAGGTGGTACTCGTACTGCTCGCCTCGTCGAGATTAATCCAAATATATGAATGTTTAAGCTATGGGATATGAAATGGAGGAGCGACCAATAAAACAACATGTATTATGGGGTTGAATGCTTTTTGCTATTCACAAAATAAAACAAAAGCAGTCATGCAAATATCTGAATTTTCACAGCACAGCAAAATCAGTTGCACCATTCAATTCCGCTCGTCCAGACGGGGAGAATTCAATCACATTCATTCGATGCGACGTTTCTTATGGGATTTAATGAGCGACAACATTTTGACCCCAAACCGAGAAGATTCTGGGATGTTTGTGGTTTTTTGGTAATAACTCTGGAAGGAAACATCGCAGACCCATCAAGGTGGTACTCGTACTGCTCGCCTCGTCGAGAGGAATCCAAATATATGAATGCTTAAGCTATGGGATATGAAATGGACGAGCGACCAATAAAACAACATGTATTATGGGGTTGAATGCTTTTTGCTATTCACAAAATAAAACAAAAGCAGTCATGCAAATATCTGAATTTTCACAGCACAGCAAAATCAGTTGCACCATTCAATTCCGCTCGTCCAGACGGGGAGAATTCAATCACATTCATTCGATGCGACGTTTCTTATGGGATTTAATGAGCGACAACATTTTGACCCCAAACCGAGAGGATTCTGGGATGTTTGTGTTTTTTTGGTAATAACTCTGGAAGGAAACGTCGCAGACCCATCAAGGTGGTACTCGTACTGCTCGCCTCGTCGAGAGGAATCCAAATATATGAATGGTTAAGCTATGGGATATGAAATGGACGAGCGACCAATAAAACAGCATGTATTATGGGGTTGAATGCTTTTTCCTATTCACAAAATTAAACAAAAGCAGTCATGCAAATATCTGAATTTTCACAGCACAGCAAAATCAGTTGCACCATTCAATTCCGCTCGTCCAGACGGGGAAAATTCAATCACATTCATTCGATGCGACGTTTCTTATGGGATTTAATGAGCGACAAAATTTTGACCCCAAACCGAGAGGATTCTGGGATGTTTGTGTTTTTTTGGTAATAACTCTGGAAGGAAACGTCGCAGACCCATCAAGGTGGTACTCGTACTGCTCGCCTCGTCGAGAGGAATCCAAATATATGAATGGTTAAGCTATGCGATATGAAATGGACGAGCGACCAATAAAACAGCATGTATTATGGGGTTGAATGCTTTTTCCTATTCACAAAATTAAACAAAAGCAGTCATGCAAATATCTGAATTTTCACAGCACAGCAAAATCAGTTGCACCATTCAATTCCGCTCGTCCAGACGGGGAAAATTCAATCACATTCATTCGATGCGACGTTTCTTATGGGATTTAATGAGCGACAACATTTTGACCCCAAACCGAGAGGATTCTGGGATGTTTGTGGTTTTTTGGTAATAACTCTGGAAGAAAACGTCGCAGACTCATCAAGGTGGTACTCGTACTGCTCGCCTCATCGAGAGGAATCCAAATATATGAGTTGTTAAGCTATGGGATATGAAATGGAGGAGCGACCAATAAAACAACATGTATTATGGGGTTGAATGCTTTTTGCTATTCACAAAATAAAACAAAAGCAGTCATGCAAATATCTGAATTTTCACAGCACAGCAAAATCAGTTGCACCATTCAATTCCGCTCGTCCAGACGGGGAGAATTCAATCACATTCATTCGATGCGACGTTTCTTATGGGATTTAATGAGCGACAACATTTTGACCCCAAACCGAGAAGATTCTGGGATGTTTGTGGTTTTTTGGTAATAACTCTGGAAGGAAACGTCGCAGACCCATCAAGGTGGTACTCGTACTGCTCGCCTCGTCGAGAGGAATCCAAATATATGAATGCTTAAGCTATGGGATATGAAATGGACGAGCGACCAATAAAACAACATGTATTATGGGGTTGAATGCTTTTTGCTATTCACAAAATAAAACAAAAGCAGTCATGCAAATATCTGAATTTTCACAGCACAGCAAAATCAGTTGCACCATTCAATTCCGCTCGTCCAGACGGGGAGAATTCAATCACATTCATTCGATGCGACGTTTCTTATGGGATTTAATGAGCGACAACATTTTGACCCCAAACCGAGAGGATTCTGGGATGTTTGTGTTTTTTGGTAATAACTCTGGAAGGAAACGTCGCAGACCCATCAAGGTGGTACTCGTACTGCTCGCCTCGTCGAGAGGAATTCAAATATATGAATGGTTAAGCTATGGGATATGAAATGGACGAGCGACCAATAAAACAGCATGTATTATGGGGTTGAATGCTTTTTCCTATTCACAAAATTAAACAAAAGCAGTCATGCAAATATCTGAATTTTCACAGCACAGCAAAATCAGTTGCACCATTCAATTCCGCTCGTCCAGACGGGGAAAATTCAATCACATTCATTCGATGCGACGTTTCTTATGGGATTTAATGAGCGACAACATTTTGACCCCAAACCGAGAGGATTCTGGGATGTTTGTGTTTTTTTGGTAATAACTCTGGAAGAAAACGTCGCAGACCCATCAAGGTGGTACTCGTACTGCTCGCCTCGTCGAGATTAATCCAAATATATGAATGTTTAAGCTATGGGATATGAAATGGAGGAGCGACCAATAAAACAACATGTATTATGGGGTTGAATGCTTTTTGCTATTCACAAAATAAAACAAAAGCAGTCATGCAAATATCTGAATTTTCACAGCACAGCAAAATCAGTTGCACCATTCAATTCCGCTCGTCCAGACGGGGAGAATTCAATCACATTCATTCGATGCGACGTTTCTTATGGGATTTAATGAGCGACAACATTTTGACCCCAAACCGAGAAGATTCTGGGATGTTTGTGGTTTTTTGGTAATAACTCTGGAAGAAAACGTCGCAGACCCATCAAGGTGGTACTCGTACTGCTCGCCTCGTCGAGAGGAATCCAAATATATGAATGCTTAAGCTATGGGATATGAAATGGACGAGCGACCAATAAAATAACATGTATTATGGGGTTGAATGCTTTTTGCTATTCACAAAATAAAACAAAAGCAGTCATGCAAATATCAGAATTTTCACAGCACAGCAAAATCAGTTGCACCATTCAATTCCGCTCGTCCAGACGGGGAGAATTCAATCACATTCATTCGATGCGACGTTTCTTATGGGATTTAATGAGCGACAACATTTTGACCCCAAACCGAGAGGATTCTGGGATGTTTGTGTTTTTTTGGTAATAACTCTGGAAGGAAACGTCGCAGACCCATCAAGGTGGTACTCGTACTGCTCGCCTCGTCGAGAGGAATCCAAATATATGAATGGTTAAGCTATGGGATATGAAATGGACGAGCGACCAATAAAACAGCATGTATTATGGGGTTGAATGCTTTTTCCTATTCACAAAATAAAACAAAAGCAGTCATGCAAATATCTGAATTTTCACAGCACAGCAAAATCAGTTGCACCATTCAATTCCGCTCGTCCAGACGGGGAAAATTCAATCACATTCATTCGATGCGACGTTTCTTATGGGATTTAATGAGCGACAACATTTTGACCCCAAACCGAGAGGATTCTGGGATGTTTGTGGTTTTTTGGTAATAACTCTGGAAGAAAACGTCGCAGACCCATCAAGGTGGTACTCGTACTGCTCGCCTCGTCGAGATTAATCCAAATATATGAATGTTTAAGCTATGGGATATGAAATGGAGGAGCGACCAATAAAACAACATGTATTATGGGGTTGAATGCTTTTTGCTATTCACAAAATAAAACAAAAGCAGTCATGCAAATATCTGAATTTTCACAGCACAGCAAAATCAGTTGCACCATTCAATTCCGCTCGTCCAGATGGGGAGAATTCAATCACATTCATTCGATGCGACGTTTCTTATGGGATTTAATGAGCGACAACATTTTGACCCCAAACCGAGAAGATTCTGGGATGTTTGTGGTTTTTTGGTAATAACTCTGGAAGGCAACGTCGCAGACCCATCAAGGTGGTACTCGTACTGCTCGCCTCGTCGAGAGGAATCCAAATATATGAATGCTTAAGCTATGGGATATGAAATGGACGAGCGACCAATAAAACAGCATGTATTATGGGGTTGAATGCTTTTTCCTATTCACAAAATAAAACAAAAGCAGTCATGCAAATATCTGAATTTTCACAGCACAGCAAAATCAGTTGCACCATTCAATTCCGCTCGTCCAGACGGGGAAAATTCAATCACATTCATTCGATGCGACGTTTCTTATGGGATTTAATGAGCGACAACATTTTGACCCCAAACCGAGAGGATTCTGGGATGTTTGTGGTTTTTTGGTAATAACTCTGGAAGAAAACGTCGCAGACCCATCAAGGTGGTACTCGTACTGCTCGCCTCGTCGAGATTAATCCAAATATATGAATGTTTAAGCTATGGGATATGAAATGGAGGAGCGACCAATAAAACAACATGTATTATGGGGTTGAATGCTTTTTGCTATTCACAAAATAAAACAAAAGCAGTCATGCAAATATCTGAATTTTCACAGCACAGCAAAATCAGTTGCACCATTCAATTCCGCTCGTCCAGACGGGGAGAATTCAATCACATTCATTCGATGCGACGTTTCTTATGGGATTTAATGAGCGACAACATTTTGACCCCAAACCGAGAAGATTCTGGGATGTTTGTGGTTTTTTGGTAATAACTCTGGAAGGAAACATCGCAGACCCATCAAGGTGGTACTCGTACTGCTCGCCTCGTCGAGAGGAATCCAAATATATGAATGCTTAAGCTATGGGATATGAAATGGACGAGCGACCAATAAAACAACATGTATTATGGGGTTGAATGCTTTTTGCTATTCACAAAATAAAACAAAAGCAGTCATGCAAATATCTGAATTTTCACAGCACAGCAAAATCAGTTGCACCATTCAATTCCGCTCGTCCAGACGGGGAGAATTCAATCACATTCATTCGATGCGACGTTTCTTATGGGATTTAATGAGCGACAACATTTTGACCCCAAACCGAGAGGATTCTGGGATGTTTGTGTTTTTTTGGTAATAACTCTGGAAGGAAACGTCGCAGACCCATCAAGGTGGTACTCGTACTGCTCGCCTCGTCGAGAGGAATCCAAATATATGAATGGTTAAGCTATGGGATATGAAATGGACGAGCGACCAATAAAACAGCATGTATTATGGGGTTGAATGCTTTTTCCTATTCACAAAATTAAACAAAAGCAGTCATGCAAATATCTGAATTTTCACAGCACAGCAAAATCAGTTGCACCATTCAATTCCGCTCGTCCAGACGGGGAAAATTCAATCACATTCATTCGATGCGACGTTTCTTATGGGATTTAATGAGCGACAAAATTTTGACCCCAAACCGAGAGGATTCTGGGATGTTTGTGTTTTTTTGGTAATAACTCTGGAAGGAAACGTCGCAGACCCATCAAGGTGGTACTCGTACTGCTCGCCTCGTCGAGAGGAATCCAAATATATGAATGGTTAAGCTATGCGATATGAAATGGACGAGCGACCAATAAAACAGCATGTATTATGGGGTTGAATGCTTTTTCCTATTCACAAAATTAAACAAAAGCAGTCATGCAAATATCTGAATTTTCACAGCACAGCAAAATCAGTTGCACCATTCAATTCCGCTCGTCCAGACGGGGAAAATTCAATCACATTCATTCGATGCGACGTTTCTTATGGGATTTAATGAGCGACAACATTTTGACCCCAAACCGAGAGGATTCTGGGATGTTTGTGGTTTTTTGGTAATAACTCTGGAAGAAAACGTCGCAGACTCATCAAGGTGGTACTCGTACTGCTCGCCTCATCGAGAGGAATCCAAATATATGAGTTGTTAAGCTATGGGATATGAAATGGAGGAGCGACCAATAAAACAACATGTATTATGGGGTTGAATGCTTTTTGCTATTCACAAAAAAAAACAAAAGCAGTCATGCAAATATCTGAATTTTCACAGCACAGCAAAATCAGTTGCACCATTCAATTCCGCTCGTCCAGACGGGGAGAATTCAATCACATTCATTCGATGCGACGTTTCTTATGGGATTTAATGAGCGACAACATTTTGACCCCAAACCGAGAAGATTCTGGGATGTTTGTGGTTTTTTGGTAATAACTCTGGAAGGAAACGTCGCAGACCCATCAAGGTGGTACTCGTACTGCTCGCCTCGTCGAGAGGAATCCAAATATATGAATGCTTAAGCTATGGGATATGAAATGGACGAGCGACCAATAAAACAACATGTATTATGGGGTTGAATGCTTTTTGCTATTCACAAAATAAAACAAAAGCAGTCATGCAAATATCTGAATTTTCACAGCACAGCAAAATCAGTTGCACCATTCAATTCCGCTCGTCCAGACGGGGAGAATTCAATCACATTCATTCGATGCGACGTTTCTTATGGGATTTAATGAGCGACAACATTTTGACCCCAAACCGAGAAGATTCTGGGATGTTTGTGGTTTTTTGGTAATAACTCTGGAAGGCAACGTCGCAGACCCATCAAGGTGGTACTCGTACTGCTCGCCTCGTCGAGAGGAATCCAAATATATGAATGCTTAAGCTATGGGATATGAAATGGACGAGCGACCAATAAAACAGCATGTATTATGGGGTTGAATGCTTTTTCCTATTCACAAAATAAAACAAAAGCAGTCATGCAAATATCTGAATTTTCACAGCACAGCAAAATCAGTTGCACCATTCAATTCCGCTCGTCCAGACGGGGAAAATTCAATCACATTCATTCGATGCGACGTTTCTTATGGGATTTAATGAGCGACAACATTTTGACCCCAAACCGAGAGGATTCTGGGATGTTTGTGGTTTTTTGGTAATAACTCTGGAAGAAAACGTCGCAGACCCATCAAGGTGGTACTCGTACTGCTCGCCTCGTCGAGATTAATCCAAATATATGAATGTTTAAGCTATGGGATATGAAATGGAGGAGCGACCAATAAAACAACATGTATTATGGGGTTGAATGCTTTTTGCTATTCACAAAATAAAACAAAAGCAGTCATGCAAATATCTGAATTTTCACAGCACAGCAAAATCAGTTGCACCATTCAATTCCGCTCGTCCAGACGGGGAGAATTCAATCACATTCATTCGATGCGACGTTTCTTATGGGATTTAATGAGCGACAACATTTTGACCCCAAACCGAGAAGATTCTGGGATGTTTGTGGTTTTTTGGTAATAACTCTGGAAGGAAACATCGCAGACCCATCAAGGTGGTACTCGTACTGCTCGCCTCGTCGAGAGGAATCCAAATATATGAATGCTTAAGCTATGGGATATGAAATGGACGAGCGACCAATAAAACAACATGTATTATGGGTTGAATGCTTTTTGCTATTCACAAAATAAAACAAAAGCAGTCATGCAAATATCTGAATTTTCACAGCACAGCAAAATCAGTTGCACCATTCAATTCCGCTCGTCCAGACGGGGAGAATTCAATCACATTCATTCGATGCGACGTTTCTTATGGGATTTAATGAGCGACAAAATTTTGACCCCAAACCGAGAGGATTCTGGGATGTTTGTGTTTTTTTGGTAATAACTCTGGAAGGAAACGTCGCAGACCCATCAAGGTGGTACTCGTACTGCTCGCCTCGTCGAGAGGAATCCAAATATATGAATGGTTAAGCTATGCGATATGAAATGGACGAGCGACCAATAAAACAGCATGTATTATGGGGTTGAATGCTTTTTCCTATTCACAAAATTAAACAAAAGCAGTCATGCAAATATCTGAATTTTCACAGCACAGCAAAATCAGTTGCACCATTCAATTCCGCTCGTCCAGACGGGGAAAATTCAATCACATTCATTCGATGCGACGTTTCTTATGGGATTTAATGAGCGACAACATTTTGACCCCAAACCGAGAGGATTCTGGGATGTTTGTGGTTTTTTGGTAATAACTCTGGAAGAAAACGTCGCAGACTCATCAAGGTGGTACTCGTACTGCTCGCCTCATCGAGAGGAATCCAAATATATGAGTTGTTAAGCTATGGGATATGAAATGGAGGAGCGACCAATAAAACAACATGTATTATGGGGTTGAATGCTTTTTGCTATTCACAAAATAAAACAAAAGCAGTCATGCAAATATCTGAATTTTCACAGCACAGCAAAATCAGTTGCACCATTCAATTCCGCTCGTCCAGGCGGGGAGAATTCAATCACATTCATTCGATGCGACGTTTCTTATGGGATTTAATGAGCGACAACATTTTGACCCCAAACCGAGAAGATTCTGGGATGTTTGTGGTTTTTTGGTAATAACTCTGGAAGGAAACGTCGCAGACCCATCAAGGTGGTACTCGTACTGCTCGCCTCGTCGAGAGGAATCCAAATATATGAATGCTTAAGCTATGGGATATGAAATGGACGAGCGACCAATAAAACAACATGTATTATGGGGTTGAATGCTTTTTGCTATTCACAAAATAAAACAAAAGCAGTCATGCAAATATCTGAATTTTCACAGCACAGCAAAATCAGTTGCACCATTCAATTCCGCTCGTCCAGACGGGGAGAATTCAATCACATTCATTCGATGCGACGTTTCTTATGGGATTTAATGAGCGACAACATTTTGACCCCAAACCGAGAGGATTCTGGGATGTTTGTGTTTTTTGGTAATAACTCTGGAAGGAAACGTCGCAGACCCATCAAGGTGGTACTCGTACTGCTCGCCTCGTCGAGAGGAATTCAAATATATGAATGGTTAAGCTATGGGATATGAAATGGACGAGCGACCAATAAAACAGCATGTATTATGGGGTTGAATGCTTTTTCCTATTCACAAAATTAAACAAAAGCAGTCATGCAAATATCTGAATTTTCACAGCACAGCAAAATCAGTTGCACCATTCAATTCCGCTCGTCCAGACGGGGAAAATTCAATCACATTCATTCGATGCGACGTTTCTTATGGGATTTAATGAGCGACAACATTTTGACCCCAAACCGAGAGGATTCTGGGATGTTTGTGTTTTTTTGGTAATAACTCTGGAAGGAAACGTCGCAGACCCATCAAGGTGGTACTCGTACTGCTCGCCTCGTCGAGAGGAATCCAAATATATGAATGGTTAAGCTATGGGATATGAAATGGACGAGCGACCAATAAAACAGCATGTATTATGGGGTTTTATGCTTTTTGCTATTCACAAAATAAAACAAAAGCAGTCATGCAAATATCTGAATTTTCACAGCACAGCAAAATCAGTTGCACCATTCAATTCCGCTCGTCCAGACGGGGAAAATTCAATCACATTCATTCCATGCGACGTTTCTTATGGGATTTAATGAGCGACAACATTTTGACCCCAAACCGAGAGGATTCTGGGATGTTTGTGGTTTTTTGGTAATAACTCTGGAAGAAAACGTCGCAGACCCATCAAGGTGGTACTCGTACTGCTCGCCTCATCGAGAGGAATCCAAATATATGAGTTGTTAAGCTATGGGATATGAAATGGACGAGCGACCAATAAAACAACATGTATTATGGGGTTGAATGCTTTTTGCTATTCACAAAATAATACAAAAGCAGTCATGCAAATATTTGAATTTTCACAGCACAGCAAAATCAGTTGCACCATTCAATTCCGCTCGTCTAGACGGGGATAATTCAATCACATTCATTCGATGCGACGTTTCTTATGGGATTTAATGAGCGACAACATTTTGACCCCAAACCGAGAGGATTCTGGGATGTTTGTGTTTTTTTGGTAATAACTCTGGAAGGAAACGTCGCAGACCCATCAAGGTGGTACTCGTACTGCTTGCCTCGTCAAGAGGAATCCAAATATATGAATGCTTAAGCTATGGGATATGAAATGGACGAGCGACCAATAAAACAACATGTATTATGGGGTTCAATGCTTTTTGCTATTCACAAAATAAAACAAAAGCAGTCATGCAAATATCTGAATTTTCACAGCACAGCAAAATCAGTTGCACCATTCAATTCCGCTCGTCCAGACGGGGAGAATTCAATCACATTCATTCGATGCGACGTTTCTTATGGTATTTAATGAGCGACAACATTTTGACCCCAAACCGAGAGGATTCTGGGATGTTTGTGATTTTTTGGTAATAACTCTGGAAGAAAACGTCGCAGACCCATCAAGGTGGTACTCGTACTGCTCGCCTCATCGAGAGGAATCCAAATATATGAGTTGTTAAGCTATGGGATATGAAATGGACGAGCGACCAATAAAACAGCATGTATTATGGGGTTGAATGCTTTTTCCTATTCACAAAATTAAACAAAAGCAGTCATGCAAATATCTGAATTTTCACAGTACAGCAAAATCAGTTGCACCATTCAATTCCGCTCGTCCAGACGGGGAAAATTCAATCACATTCATTCGATGCGACGTTTCTTATGGGATTTAATGAGCGACAACATTTTGACCCCAAACCGAGAGGATTCTGGGATGTTTGTGTTTTTTTGGTAATAACTCTGGAAGGAAACGTCGCAGACCCATCAAGGTGGTACTCGTACTGCTCGCCTCGTCGAGAGGAATCCAAATATATGAATGGTTAAGCTATGGGATATGAAATGGACGAGCGACCAATAAAACAGCATGTATTATGGGGTTGAATGCTTTTTCCTATTCACAAAATAAAACAAAAGCAGTCATGCAAATATCTGAATTTTCACAGCACAGCAAAATCAGTTGCACCATTCAATTCCGCTCGTCCAGACGGGGAAAATTCAATCACATTCATTCGATGCGACGTTTCTTATGGGATTTAATGAGCGACAACATTTTGACCCCAAACCGAGAGGATTCTGGGATGTTTGTGGTTTTTTGGTAATAACTCTGGAAGAAAACGTCGCAGACCCATCAAGGTGGTACTCGTACTGCTCGCCTCGTCGAGATTAATCCAAATATATGAATGTTTAAGCTATGGGATATGAAATGGAGGAGCGACCAATAAAACAACATGTATTATGGGGATGAATGCTTTTTGCTATTCACAAAATAAAACAAAAGCAGTCATGCAAATATCTGAATTTTCACAGCACAGCAAAATCAGTTGCACCATTCAATTCCGCTCGTCCAGACGGGGAGAATTCAATCACATTCATTCGATGCGACGTTTCTTATGGGATTTAATGAGCGACAACATTTTGACCCCAAACCGAGAAGATTCTGGGATGTTTGTGGTTTTTTGGTAATAACTCTGGAAGGAAACATCGCAGACCCATCAAGGTGGTACTCGTACTGCTCGCCTCGTCGAGAGGAATCAAAATATATGAATGCTTAAGCTATGGGATATGAAATGGACGAGCGACCAATAAAACAACATGTATTATGGGGTTGAATGCTTTTTGCTATTCACAAAATAAAACAAAAGCAGTCATGCAAATATCTGAATTTTCACAGCACAGCAAAATCAGTTGCACCATTCAATTCCGCTCGTCCAGACGGGGAGAATTCAATCACATTCATTCGATGCGACGTTTTTTATGGGATTTAATGAGCGACAACATTTTGACCCCAAACCGAGAGGATTCTGGGATGTTTGTGTTTTTTTGGTAATAACTCTGGAATGAAACGTAGCAGACCCATCAAGGTGGTACTCGTACTGCTCGCCTCGTCGAGAGGAATCCAAATATATGAATGGTTAAGCTATGGGATATGAAATGGACGAGCGACCAATAAAACAGCATGTATTATGGGGTTGAATGCTTTTTCCTATTCACAAAATTAAACAAAAGCAGTCATGCAAATATCTGAATTTTCACAGCACAGCAAAATCAGTTGCACCATTCAATTCCGCTCATCCAGACGGGGAAAATTCAATCACATTCATTCGATGCGACGTTTCTTATGGGATTTAATGAGCGACAAAATTTTGACCCCAAACCGAGAGGATTCTGGGATGTTTGTGTTTTTTTGGTAATAACTCTGGAAGGAAACGTCGCAGACCCATCAAGGTGGTACTCGTACTGCTCGCCTCGTCGAGAGGAATCCAAATATATGAATGGTTAAGCTATGCGATATGAAATGGACGAGCGACCAATAAAACAGCATGTATTATGGGGTTGAATGCTTTTTGCTATTCACAAAATAAAACAAAAGCAGTCATGCAAATATCTGAATTTTCACAGCACAGCAAAATCAGTTGCACCATTCAATTCCGCTCGTCCAGACGGGGAAAATTCAATCACATTCATTCGATGCGACGTTTCTTATGGGATTTAATGAGCGACAACATTTTGACCCCAAACCGAGAGGATTCTGGGATGTTTGTGGTTTTTTGGTAATAACTCTGGAAGAAAACGTCGCAGACCCATCAAGGTGGTATTCGTACTGCTCGCCTCATCGAGAGGAATCCAAATATATGAGTTGTTAAGCTATGGGATATGAAATGGACGAGCGACCAATAAAACAACATGTATTATGGGGTTGAATGCTTTTTGCTATTCACAAAATAAAACAAAAGCAGTCATGCAAATATTTGAATTTTCACAGCACAGCAAAATCAGTTGCACCATTCAATTCCGCTCGTCCAGACGGGGATAATTCAATCACATTCATTCGATGCGACGTTTCTTATGGGATTTAATGAGCGACAACATTTTGACCCCAAACCGAGAGGATTCTGGGA
The DNA here is from genome assembly GCF_048934315.1 of Petromyzon marinus. Lineage (NCBI taxonomy): Eukaryota > Metazoa > Chordata > Hyperoartia > Petromyzontiformes > Petromyzontidae > Petromyzon > Petromyzon marinus. Next base: position 640,503 of record NW_027423688.1, on the reverse strand, counting down.
TGTTTGTGGTTTTTTGGTAATAACTCTGGAAGGAAACATCGCAGACCCATCAAGGTGGTACTCGTACTGCTCGCCTCGTCGAGAGGAATCAAAATATATGAATGCTTAAGCTATGGGATATGAAATGGACGAGCGACCAATAAAACAACATGTATTATGGGGTTGAATGCTTTTTGCTATTCACAAAATAAAACAAAAGCAGTCATGCAAATATCTGAATTTTCACAGCACAGCAAAATCAGTTGCACCATTCAATTCCGCTCGTCCAGACGGGGAGAATTCAATCACATTCATTCGATGCGACGTTTTTTATGGGATTTAATGAGCGACAACATTTTGACCCCAAACCGAGAGGATTCTGGGATGTTTGTGTTTTTTTGGTAATAACTCTGGAATGAAACGTAGCAGACCCATCAAGGTGGTACTCGTACTGCTCGCCTCGTCGAGAGGAATCCAAATATATGAATGGTTAAGCTATGGGATATGAAATGGACGAGCGACCAATAAAACAGCATGTATTATGGGGTTGAATGCTTTTTCCTATTCACAAAATTAAACAAAAGCAGTCATGCAAATATCTGAATTTTCACAGCACAGCAAAATCAGTTGCACCATTCAATTCCGCTCATCCAGACGGGGAAAATTCAATCACATTCATTCGATGCGACGTTTCTTATGGGATTTAATGAGCGACAAAATTTTGACCCCAAACCGAGAGGATTCTGGGATGTTTGTGTTTTTTTGGTAATAACTCTGGAAGGAAACGTCGCAGACCCATCAAGGTGGTACTCGTACTGCTCGCCTCGTCGAGAGGAATCCAAATATATGAATGGTTAAGCTATGCGATATGAAATGGACGAGCGACCAATAAAACAGCATGTATTATGGGGTTGAATGCTTTTTGCTATTCACAAAATAAAACAAAAGCAGTCATGCAAATATCTGAATTTTCACAGCACAGCAAAATCAGTTGCACCATTCAATTCCGCTCGTCCAGACGGGGAAAATTCAATCACATTCATTCGATGCGACGTTTCTTATGGGATTTAATGAGCGACAACATTTTGACCCCAAACCGAGAGGATTCTGGGATGTTTGTGGTTTTTTGGTAATAACTCTGGAAGAAAACGTCGCAGACCCATCAAGGTGGTATTCGTACTGCTCGCCTCATCGAGAGGAATCCAAATATATGAGTTGTTAAGCTATGGGATATGAAATGGACGAGCGACCAATAAAACAACATGTATTATGGGGTTGAATGCTTTTTGCTATTCACAAAATAAAACAAAAGCAGTCATGCAAATATTTGAATTTTCACAGCACAGCAAAATCAGTTGCACCATTCAATTCCGCTCGTCCAGACGGGGATAATTCAATCACATTCATTCGATGCGACGTTTCTTATGGGATTTAATGAGCGACAACATTTTGACCCCAAACCGAGAGGATTCTGGGATGTTTGTGTTTTTTTGGTAATAACTCTGGAAGGAAACGTCGCAGACCCATCAAGGTGGTACTCGTACTGCTCGCCTCGTCAAGAGGAATCCAAATATATGAATGCTTAAGCTATGGGATATGAAATGGACGAGCGACCAATAAAACAACATGTATTATGGGGTTGAATGCTTTTTGCTATTCACAAAATAAAACAAAAGCAGTCATGCAAATATTTGATTTTTCACAGCACAGCAAAATCAGTTGCACCATTCAATTCCGCTCGTCCAGACGGGGAGAATTCAATCACATTCATTCGATGCGACGTTTCTTATGGGATTTAATGAGCGACAACATTTTGACCCCAAACCGAGAGGATTCTGGGATGTTTGTGATTTTTTGGTAATAACTCTGGAAGAAAACGTTGCAGACCCATCAAGGTGGTACTCGTACTGCTCGCCTCATCGAGAGGAATCCAAATATATGAGTTGTTAAGCTATGGGATATGAAATGGACGAGCGACCAATAAAACAACATGTATTATGGGGTTGAATGCTTTTTGCTATTCACAAAATAAAACAAAAGCAGTCATGCATATATTTGAATTTTCACAGCACAGCAAAATCAGTTGCACCATTCAATTCCGCTCGTCCAGACGGGGAGAATTCAATCACATTCATTCGATGCGACGTTTCTTATGGGATTTAATGAGCGACAACATTTTGACCCCAAACCGAGAGGATTCTGGGATGTTTGTGGTTTTTTGGTAATAACTCTGGAAGGAAACGTCGCAGACCCATCAAGTTGGTACTCGTACTGCTCGCCTCGTCGAGAGGAATCCAAATATATGAATGGTTAAGCTATGGGATATGAAATGGACGAGCGACCAATAAAACAGCATGTATTATGGGGTTGAATGCTTTTTCCTATTCACAAAATAAAATAAAAGCAGTCATGCAAATATCTGAATTTTCACAGCACAGCAAAATCAGTTGCACCATTCAATTCCGCTCGTCCAGACGGGGAAAATTCAATCACATTCATTCGATGCGACGTCTCTTATGGGATTTAATGAGCGACAACATTTTGACCCCAAACCGAGAGGATTCTGGGATGTTTGTGGTTTTTTGGTAATAACTCTGGAAGGAAACGTCGGAGACCCATCAAGGTGGTAATCGTACTGCTCGCCTCGTCGAGAGAAATCCAAATTTATGAATGGTTAAGCTATGTGAGATGAAATGAACGAGCGACCAATAAAACAACATGTATTATGGGGTTGAATGCTTTTTGCTATTCACAAATTAAAACAAAAGCAGTCATGCAAATATCTGAATTTTCACAGCACAGCAAAATCAGTTGCACCATTCAATTCCGCTCGTCCAGACGGGGAGAATTCAATCACATTCATTCGATGCGACGTTTCTTATGGGATTTAATGAGCGACAACATTTTGACCCCAAACCGAGAGGATTCTGGGATGTTTGTGGTTTTTTGGTAATAACTCTGGAAGGAAACGTCGCAGACCCATCAAGTTGGTACTCGTACTGCTCGCCTCGTCGAGAGGAATCCAAATATATGAATGGTTAAGCTATGGGATATGAAATGGACGAGCGACCAATAAAACAGCATGTATTATGGGGTTGAATGCTTTTTCCTATTCACAAAATAAAATAAAAGCAGTCATGCAAATATCTGAATTTTCACAGCACAGCAAAATCAGTTGCACCATTCAATTCCGCTCGTCCAGACGGGGAAAATTCAATCACATTCATTCGATGCGACGTCTCTTATGGGATTTAATGAGCGACAACATTTTGACCCCAAACCGAGAGGATTCTGGGATGTTTGTGGTTTTTTGGTAATAACTCTGGAAGGAAACGTCGGAGACCCATCAAGGTGGTAATCGTACTGCTCGCCTCGTCGAGAGAAATCCAAATTTATGAATGGTTAAGCTATGTGAGATGAAATGAACGAGCGACCAATAAAACAACATGTATTATGGGGTTGAATGCTTTTTGCTATTCACAAATTAAAACAAAAGCAGTCATGCAAATATCTGAATTTTCACAGCACAGCAAAATCAGTTGCACCATTCAATTCCGCTCGTCCAGACGGGGAGAATTCAATCACATTCATTCGATGCGACGTTTCTTATGGGATTTAATGAGCGACAACATTTTGACCCCAAACCGAGAGGATTCTGGGATGTTTGTGGTTTTTTGGTAATAACTCTGGAAGGAAACGTCGCAGACCCATCAAGTTGGTACTCGTACTGCTCGCCTCGTCGAGAGGAATCCAAATATATGAATGGTTAAGCTATGGGATATGAAATGGACGAGCGACCAATAAAACAGCATGTATTATGGGGTTGAATGCTTTTTCCTATTCACAAAATAAAATAAAAGCAGTCATGCAAATATCTGAATTTTCACAGCACAGCAAAATCAGTTGCACCATTCAATTCCGCTCGTCCAGACGGGGAAAATTCAATCACATTCATTCGATGCGACGTTTCTTATGGGATTTAATGAGCGACAACATTTTGACCCCAAACCGAGAGGATTCTGGGATGTTTGTGGTTTTTTGGTAATAACTCTGGAAGGAAACGTCGGAGACCCATCAAGGTGGTAATCGTACTGCTCGCCTCGTCGAGAGAAATCCAAATTTATGAATGGTTAAGCTATGTGAGATGAAATGAACGAGCGACCAATAAAACAACATGTATTATGGGGTTGAATGCTTTTTGCTATTCACAAATTAAAACAAAAGCAGTCATGCAAATATCTGAATTTTCACAGCACAGCAAAATCAGTTGCACCATTCAATTCCGCTCGTCCAGACGGGGAGAATTCAATCACATTCATTCGATGCGACGTTTCTTATGGGATTTAATGAGCGACAACATTTTGACCCCAAACCGAGAAGATTCTGGGATGTTTGTGGTTTTTTGGTAATAACTCTGGAAGGAAACGTCGCAGACCCATCAAGGTGGTACTCGTACTGCTCGCCTCGTCGAGAGGAATCCAAATATATGAATGCTTAAGCTATGGGATATGAAATGGACGAGCGACCAATAAAACAACATGTATTATCGGGTTGAATGATTTTTGCTATTCACAAAATAAAACAAAAGCAGTCATGCAAATATCTGAATTTTCACAGCACAGCAAAATCAGTTGCACCATTCAATTCCGCTCGTCCAGACGGGGAGAATTCAATCACATTCATTCGATGCGACGTTTCTTATGGGATTTAATGAGCGACAACATTTTGACCCCAAACCGAGAGGATTCTGGGATGTTTGTGTTTTTTTGGTAATAACTCTGGAAGAAAACGTCGCAGACCCATCAAGGTGGTACTTGTACTGCTCGCCTCGTCGAGAGGAATCCAAATATATGAATGCTTAAGCTATGGGATATGAAATGGACGAGCGACCAATAAAACAACATGTATTATGGGGTTGAATGCTTTTTGCTATTCACAAAATAAAACAAAGCAGTCATGCAAATATCTGAATTTTCACAGCACAGCAAAATCAGTTGCACCATTCAATTCCGCTCGTCCAGACGGGGAGAATTCAATCACATTCATTCGATGCGACGTTTCTTATGGGATTTAATAAGCGACAACAGTTTGACCCCAAACCGAGAGGATTCTGGGATGTTTGTGGTTTTTGGTAATAACTCTGGAAGGAAACGTCGCAGACCCATAAAGGTGGTACTCGTACTGCTCGCCTCATCGAGAGGAATCCAAATATATGAGTTGTTAAGCTATGGGATATGAAATGGAGGAGCGACCAATTAAACAACATGTATTATGGGGTTGAATGCTTTTTGCTATTCACAAAATAAAACAAAAGCAGTCATGCAAATATCTGAATTTTCACAGCACAGCAAAATCAGTTGCACCATTCAATTCCGCTCGTCCAGACGGGGAGAATTCAATCACATTCATTCGATGCGACGTTTCTTATGGGATTTAATGAGCGACAACATTTTGACCCCAAACCGAGAAGATTCTGGGATGTTTGTGGTTTTTTGGTAATAACTCTGGAAGGAAACGTCGCAGACCCATCAAGGTGGTACTCGTACTGCTCGCCTCGTCGAGAGGAATCCAAATATATGAATGCTTAAGCTATGGGATATGAAATGGACGAGCGACCAATAAAACAACATGTATTATGGGGTTGAATGATTTTTGCTATTCACAAAATAAAACAAAAGCAGTCATGCAAATATCTGAATTTTCACAGCACAGCAAAATCAGTTGCACCATTCAATTCCGCTCGTCCAGACGGGGAGAATTCAATCACATTCATTCGATGCGACGTTTCTTATGGGATTTAATGAGCGACAACATTTTGACCCCAAACCGAGAGGATTCTGGGATGTTTGTGTTTTTTTGGTAATAACTCTGGAAGAAAACGTCGCAGACCCATCAAGGTGGTACTTGTACTGCTCGCCTCGTCGAGAGGAATCCAAATATATGAATGCTTAAGCTATGGGATATGAAATGGACGAGCGACCAATAAAACAACATGTATTATGGGGTTGAATGCTTTTTGCTATTCACAAAATAAAACAAAGCAGTCATGCAAATATCTGAATTTTCACAGCACAGCAAAATCAGTTGCACCATTCAATTCCGCTCGTCCAGACGGGGAGAATTCAATCACATTCATTCGATGCGACGTTTCTTATGGGATTTAATAAGCGACAACAGTTTGACCCCAAACCGAGAGGATTCTGGGATGTTTGTGGTTTTTGGTAATAACTCTGGAAGGAAACGTCGCAGACCCATAAAGGTGGTACTCGTACTGCTCGCCTCATCGAGAGGAATCCAAATATATGAGTTGTTAAGCTATGGGATATGAAATGGAGGAGCGACCAATTAAACAACATGTATTATGGGGTTGAATGCTTTTTGCTATTCACAAAATAAAACAAAAGCAGTCATGCAAATATCTGAATTTTCACAGCACAGCAAAATCAGTTGCACCATTCAATTCCGCTCGTCCAGACGGGGAGAATTCAATCACATTCATTCGATGCGACGTTTCTTATGGGATTTAATGAGCGACAACATTTTGACCCCAAACCGAGAAGATTCTGGGATGTTTGTGGTTTTTTGGTAATAACTCTGGAAGGAAACGTCGCAGACCCATCAAGGTGGTACTCGTACTGCTCGCCTCGTCGAGAGGAATCCAAATATATGAATGCTTAAGCTATGGGATATGAAATGGACGAGCGACCAATAAAACAACATGTATTATGGGGTTGAATGATTTTTGCTATTCACAAAATAAAACAAAAGCAGTCATGCAAATATCTGAATTTTCACAGCACAGCAAAATCAGTTGCACCATTCAATTCCGCTCGTCCAGACGGGGAGAATTCAATCACATTCATTCGATGCGACGTTTCTTATGGGATTTAATGAGCGACAACATTTTGACCCCAAACCGAGAGGATTCTGGGATGTTTGTGTTTTTTTGGTAATAACTCTGGAAGAAAACGTCGCAGACCCATCAAGGTGGTACTTGTACTGCTCGCCTCGTCGAGAGGAATCCAAATATATGAATGGTTAAGCTATGGGATATGAAATGGACGAGCGACCAATAAAACAGCATGTATTATGGGATTGAATGCTTTTTCCTATTCACAAAATTAAACAAAAGCAGTCATGCAAATATCTGAATTTTCACAGCACAGCAAAATCAGTTGCACCATTCAATTCCGCTCGTCCAGACGGGGAAAATTCAATCACATTCATTCGATGCGACGTTTCTTATGGGATTTAATGAGCGACAACATTTTGACCCCAAACCGAGAGGATTCTGGGATGTTTGTGTTTTTTTGGTAATAACTCTGGAAGGAAACGTCGCAGACCCATCAAGGTGGTACTCGTACTGCTCGCCTCGTCGAGAGGAATCCAAATATATGAATGGTTAAGCTATGGGATATGAAATGGACGAGCGACCAATAAAACAGCATGTATTATGGGGTTGAATGCTTTTTCCTATTCACAAAATAAAACAAAAGCAGTCATGCAAATATCTGAATTTTCACAGCACAGCAAAATCAGTTGCACCATTCAATTCCGCTCGTCCAGACGGGGAAAATTTAATCACATTCATTCGATGCGACGTTTCTTATGGGATTTAATGAGCGACAACATTTTGACCCCAAACCGAGAGGATTCTGGGATGTTTGTGGTTTTTTGGTAATAACTCTGGAAGAAAACGTCGCAGACCCATCAAGGTGGTACTCGTACTGCTCGCCTCATCGAGAGGAATCCAAATATATGAGTTGTTAAGCTATGGGATATGAAATGGAGGAGCGACCAATAAAACAACATGTATTATGGGGTTGAATGCTTTTTGCTATTCACAAAATAAAACAAAAGCAGTCATGCAAATATCTGAATTTTCACAGCACAGCAAAATCAGTTGCACCATTCAATTCCGCTCGTCCAGACGGGGAGAATTCAATCACATTCATTCGATGCGACGTTTCTTATGGGATTTAATGAGCGACAACATTTTGACTCCAAACCGAGAGGATTCTGGGATGTTTGTGTTTTTTTGGTAATAACTCTGGAAGGAAACGTCGCAGACCCATCAAGGTGGTACTCGTACTGCTCGCCTCGTCGAGAGGAATCCAAATATATGAGTGTTTAAGCTATGGGATATGAAATGGACGAGCGACCAATAAAACAGCATGTATTATGGGGTTGAATGCTTTTTCCTATTCACAAAATTAAACAAAAGCAGTCATGCAAATATCTGAATTTTCACAGCACAGCAAAATCAGTTGCACCATTCAATTCCGCTCGTCCAGACGGGGAAAATTCAATCACATTCATTCGATGCGACGTTTCTTATGGGATTTAATGAGCGACAACATTTTGACCCCAAACCGAGAGGATTCTGGGATGTTTGTGTTTTTTTGGTAATAACTCTGGAAGGAAACGTCGCAGACCCATCAAGGTGGTACTCGTACTGCTCGCCTCGTCGAGAGGAATCCAAATATATGAATGGTTAAGCTATGGGATATGAAATGGACGAGCGACCAATAAAACAGCATGTATTATGGGGTTGAATGCTTTTTCCTATTCACAAAATTAAACAAAAGCAGTCATGCAAATATCTGAATTTTCACAGCACAGCAAAATCAGTTGCACCATTCAATTCCGCTCGTCCAGACGGGGAAAATTCAATCACATTCATTCGATGCGACGTTTCTTATGGGATTTAATGAGCGACAACATTTTGACCCCAAACCGAGAGGATTCTGGGATGTTTGTGTTTTTTTGGTAATACCTCTGGAAGGAAACGTCGCAGACCCATCAAGGTGGTACTCGTACTGCTCGCCTCGTCGAGAGGAATCCAAATATATGAATGGTTAAGCTATGCGATATGAAATGGATGAGCGACCAATAAAACAGCATGTATTATGGGGTTGAATGCTTTTTCCTATTCACAAAATTAAACAAAAGCAGTCATGCAAATATCTGAATTTTCACAGCACAGCAAAATCAGTTGCACCATTCAATTCCGCTCGTCCAGACGGGGAAAATTCAATCACATTCATTCGATGCGACGTTTCTTATGGGATTTAATGAGCGACAACATTTTGACCCCAAACCGAGAGGATTCTGGGATGTTTGTGGTTTTTTGGTAATAACTCTGGAAGAAAACGTCGCAGACTCATCAAGGTGGTACTCGTACTGCTCGCCTCGTCGAGAGGAATCCAAATATATGAATGGTTAAGCTATGGGATATGAAATGGACGAGCGACCAATAAAACAGCATGTATTATGGGGTTGAATGCTTTTTCCTATTCACAAAATTAAACAAAAGCAGTCATGCAAATATCTGAATTTTCACAGCACAGCAAAATCAGTTGCACCATTCAATTCCGCTCGTCCAGAGGGGGAAAATTCAATCACATTCATTCGATGCGACGTTTCTTATGGGATTTAATGAGCGACAACATTTTGACCCCAAACCGAGAGGATTCTGGGATGTTTGTGTTTTTTTGGTAATAACTCTGGAAGGAAACGTCGCAGACCCATCAAGGTGGTACTCGTACTGCTCGCCTCGTCGAGAGGAATCCAAATATATGAATGGTTAAGCTATGGGATATGAAATAAACGAGCGACCAATAAAACAGCATGTATTATGGGGTTGAATGCTTTTTGCTATTCACAAAATAAAACAAAAGCAGTCATGCAAATATCTGAATTTTCACAGCACAGCAAAATCAGTTGCACCATTCAATTCCGCTCGTCCAGATAGGGAAAATTCAATCACATTCATTCGATGCGACGTTTCTTATGGGATTTAATGAGCGACAACATTTTGACCCCAAACCGAGAGGATTCTGGGATGTTTGTGTTTTTTTGGTAATAACTCTGGAAGAAAACGTCGCAGACCCATCAAGTTGGTACTCGTACTGCTCGCCTCATCGAGAGGAATCCAAATATATGAGTTGTTAAGCTATGGGATATGAAATGGACGAGCGACCAATAAAACAACATGTATTATGGGGTTGAATGCTTTTTGCTATTCACAAAATAAAACAAAAGCAGTCATGCAAATATTTGAATTTTCACAGCACAGCAAAATCAGTTGCACCATTCAATTCCGCTCGTCTAGACGGGGATAATTCAATCACATTCATTCGATGCGACGTTTCTTATGGGATTTAATGAGCGACAACATTTTGACCCCAAACCGAGAGGATTCTGGGATGTTTGTGTTTTTTTGGTAATACCTCTAGAAGGAAACGTCGCAGACCCATCAAGGTGGTACTCGTACTGCTCGCCTCGTCGAGAGGAATCCAAATATATGAATGGTTAAGCTATGCGATATGAAATGGACGAGCGACCAATAAAACAGCATGTATTATGGGGTTGAATGCTTTTTCCTATTCACAAAATTAAACAAAAGCAGTCATGCAAATATCTGAATTTTCACAGCACAGCAAAATCAGTTGCACCATTCAATTCCGCTCGTCCAGACGGGGAAAATTCAATCACATTCATTCGATGCGACGTTTCTTATGGGATTTAATGAGCGACAACATTTTGACCCCAAACCGAGAGGATTCTGGGATGTTTGTGGTTTTTTGGTAATAACTCTGGAAGAAAACGTCGCAGACTCATCAAGGTGGTACTCGTACTGCTCGCCTCATCGAGAGAAATCCAAATATATGAGTTGTTAAGCTATGGGATATGAAATGGAGGAGCGACCAATAAAACAACATGTATTATGGGGTTGAATGCTTTTTGCTATTCACAAAATAAAACAAAAGCAGTCATGCAAATATCTGAATTTTCACAGCACAGCAAAATCAGTTGCACCATTCAATTCCGCTCGTCCAGACGGGGATAATTCAATCACATTCATTCGATGCGACGTTTCTTATGGGATTTAATGAGCGACAACATTTTGACCCCAAACCGAGAAGATTCTGGGATGTTTGTGGTTTTTTGGTAATAACTCTGGAAGGAAACGTCGCAGACCCATCAAGGTGGTACTCGTACTGCTCGCCTCGTCGAGAGGAATCCAAATATATGAATGCTTAAGCTATGGGATATGAAATGGACGAGCGACCAATAAAACAACATGTATTATGGGGTTGAATGCTTTTTGCTATTCACAAAATAAAACAAAAGCAGTCATGCAAATATCTGAATTTTCACAGCACAGCAAAATCAGTTGCACCATTCAATTCCGCTCGTCCAGACGGGGAGAATTCAATCACATTCATTCGATGCGACGTTTCTTATGGGATTTAATGAGCGACAACATTTTGACCCCAAACCGAGAGGATTCTGGGATGTTTGTGTTTTTTGGTAATAACTCTGGAAGGAAACGTCGCAGACCCATCAAGGTGGTACTCGTACTGCTCGCCTCGTCGAGAGGAATCCAAATATATGAATGGTTAAGCTATGGGATATGAAATGGACGAGCGACCAATAAAACAGCATGTATTATGGGGTTGAATGCTTTTTCCTATTCACAAAATTAAACAAAAGCAGTCATGCAAATATCTGAATTTTCACAGCACAGCAAAATCAGTTGCACCATTCAATTCCGCTTGTCCAGAGGGGGAAAATTCAATCACATTCATTCGATGCGACGTTTCTTATGGGATTTAATGAGCGACAACATTTTGACCCCAAACCGAGAGGATTCTGGGATGTTTGTGTTTTTTTGGTAATAACTCTGGAAGGAAACGTCGCAGACCCATCAAGGTGGTACTCGTACTGCTCGCCTCGTCGAGAGGAATCCAAATATATGAATGGTTAAGCTATGGGATATGAAATAAACGAGCGACCAATAAAACAGCATGTATTATGGGGTTGAATGCTTTTTGCTATTCACAAAATAAAACAAAAGCAGTCATGCAAATATCTGAATTTTCACAGCACAGCAAAATCAGTTGCACCATTCAATTCCGCTCGTCCAGACAGGGAAAATTCAATCACATTCATTCGATGCGACGTTTCTTATGGGATTTAATGAGCGACAACATTTTGACCCCAAACCGAGAGGATTCTGGGATGTTTGTGGTTTTTTGGTAATAACTCTGGAAGAAAACGTCGCAGACCCATCAAGGTGGTATTCGTACTGCTCGCCTCATCGAGAGGAATCCAAATATATGAGTTGTTAAGCTATGCGATATGAAATGGACGAGCGACCAATAAAACAACATGTATTATGGGGTTGAATGCTTTTTGCTATTCACAAAATAAAACAAAAGCAGTCATGCAAATATTTGAATTTTCACAGCACAGCAAAATCAGTTGCACCATTCAATTCCGCTCGTCTAGACGGGGATAATTCAATCACATTCATTCGATGCGACGTTTCTTATGGGATTTAATGAGCGACAACATTTTGACCCCAAACCGAGAGGATTCTGGGATGTTTGTGTTTTTTTGGTAATAACTCTGGAAGGAAACGTCGCAGACCCATCAAGGTGGTACTCGTACTGCTCGCCTCGTCGAGAGGAATCCAAATATATGAATGGTTAAGCTATGGGATATGAAATGGACGAGCGACCAATAAAACAGCATGTATTATGGGGTTGAATGCTTTTTCCTATTCACAAAATTAAACAAAAGCAGTCATGCAAATATCTGAATTTTCACAGCACAGCAAAATCAGTTGCACCATTCAATTCCGCTCGTCCAGACGGGGAAAATTCAATCACATTCATTCGATGCGACGTTTCTTATGGGATTTAATGAGCGACAACATTTTGACCCCAAACCGAGAGGATTCTGGGATGTTTGTGTTTTTTTGGTAATAACTCTGGAAGGAAACGTCGCAGACCCATCAAGGTGGTACTCGTACTGCTCGCCTCGTCGAGAGGAATCCAAATATATGAATGGTTAAGCTATGCGATATGAAATGGACGAGCGACCAATAAAACAGCATGTATTATGGGGTTGAATGCTTTTTCCTATTCACAAAATTAAACAAAAGCAGTCATGCAAATATCTGAATTTTCACAGCACAGCAAAATCAGTTGCACCATTCAATTCCGCTCGTCCAGACGGGGAAAATTCAATCACATTCATTCGATGCGACGTTTCTTATGGGATTTAATGAGCGACAACATTTTGACCCCAAACCGAGAGGATTCTGGGATGTTTGTGTTTTTTTGGTAATAACTCTGGAAGGAAACGTCGCAGACCCATCAAGGTGGTACTCGTACTGCTCGCCTCGTCGAGAGGAATCCAAATATATGAATGGTTAAGCTATGCGATATGAAATGGACGAGCGACCAATAAAACAGCATGTATTATGGGGTTGAATGCTTTTTCCTATTCACAAAATTAAACAAAAGCAGTCATGCAAATATCTGAATTTTCACAGCACAGCAAAATCAGTTGCACCATTCAATTCCGCTCGTCCAGACGGGGAGAATTCAATCACATTCATTCGATGCGACGTTTCTTATGGGATTTAATGAGCGACAACATTTTGACCCCAAACCGAGAGGATTCTGGGATGTTTGTGTTTTTTGGTAATAACTCTGGAAGGAAACGTCGCAGACCCATCAAGGTGGTACTCGTACTGCTCGCCTCGTCGAGAGGAATCCAAATATATGAATGGTTAAGCTATGGGATATGAAATGGACGAGCGACCAATAAAACAGCATGTATTATGGGGTTGAATGCTTTTTCCTATTCACAAAATTAAACAAAAGCAGTCATGCAAATATCTGAATTTTCACAGCACAGCAAAATCAGTTGCACCATTCAATTCCGCTTGTCCAGAGGGGGAAAATTCAATCACATTCATTCGATGCGACGTTTCTTATGGGATTTAATGAGCGACAACATTTTGACCCCAAACCGAGAGGATTCTGGGATGTTTGTGTTTTTTTGGTAATAACTCTGGAAGGAAACGTCGCAGACCCATCAAGGTGGTACTCGTACTGCTCGCCTCGTCGAGAGGAATCCAAATATATGAATGGTTAAGCTATGGGATATGAAATAAACGAGCGACCAATAAAACAGCATGTATTATGGGGTTGAATGCTTTTTGCTATTCACAAAATAAAACAAAAGCAGTCATGCAAATATCTGAATTTTCACAGCACAGCAAAATCAGTTGCACCATTCAATTCCGCTCGTCCAGACAGGGAAAATTCAATCACATTCATTCGATGCGACGTTTCTTATGGGATTTAATGAGCGACAACATTTTGACCCCAAACCGAGAGGATTCTGGGATGTTTGTGGTTTTTTGGTAATAACTCTGGAAGAAAACGTCGCAGACCCATCAAGGTGGTACTCGTACTGCTCGCCTCATCGAGAGGAATCCAAATATATGAGTTGTTAAGCTATGCGATATGAAATGGACGAGCGACCAATAAAACAACATGTATTATGGGGTTGAATGCTTTTTGCTATTCACAAAATAAAACAAAAGCAGTCATGCAAATATTTGAATTTTCACAGCACAGCAAAATCAGTTGCACCATTCAATTCCGCTCGTCTAGACGGGGATAATTCAATCACATTCATTCGATGCGACGTTTCTTATGGGATTTAATGAGCGACAACATTTTGACCCCAAACCGAGAGGATTCTGGGATGTTTGTGTTTTTTTGGTAATAACTCTGGAAGGAAACGTCGCAGACCCATCAAGGTGGTACTCGTACTGCTCGCCTCGTCGAGAGGAATCCAAATATATGAATGGTTAAGCTATGGGATATGAAATGGACGAGCGACCAATAAAACAGCATGTATTATGGGGTTGAATGCTTTTTCCTATTCACAAAATTAAACAAAAGCAGTCATGCAAATATCTGAATTTTCACAGCACAGCAAAATCAGTTGCACCATTCAATTCCGCTCGTCCAGACGGGGAAAATTCAATCACATTCATTCGATGCGACGTGTCTTATGGGATTTAATGAGCGACAACATTTTGACCCCAAACCGAGAGGATTCTGGGATGTTTGTGTTTTTTTGGTAATAACTCTGGAAGGAAACGTCGCAGACCCATCAAGGTGGTACTCGTACTGCTCGCCTCGTCGAGAGGAATCCAAATATATGAATGGTTAAGCTATGCGATATGAAATGGACGAGCGACCAATAAAACAGCATGTATTATGGGGTTGAATGCTTTTTCCTATTCACAAAATTAAACAAAAGCAGTCATGCAAATATCTGAATTTTCACAGCACAGCAAAATCAGTTGCACCATTCAATTCCGCTCGTCCAGACGGGGAAAATTCAATCACATTCATTCGATGCGACGTTTCTTATGGGATTTAATGAGCGACAACATTTTGACCCCAAACCGAGAGGATTCTGGGATGTTTGTGTTTTTTTGGTAATAACTCTGGAAGGAAACGTCGCAGACCCATCAAGGTGGTACTCGTACTGCTCGCCTCGTCGAGAGGAATCCAAATATATGAATGGTTAAGCTATGCGATATGAAATGGACGAGCGACCAATAAAACAGCATGTATTATGGGGTTGAATGCTTTTTCCTATTCACAAAATTAAACAAAAGCAGTCATGCAAATATCTGAATTTTCACAGCACAGCAAAATCAGTTGCACCATTCAATTCCGCTCGTCCAGACGGGGAGAATTCAATCACATTCATTCGATGCGACGTTTCTTATGGGATTTAATGAGCGACAACATTTTGACCCCAAACCGAGAGGATTCTGGGATGTTTGTGTTTTTTGGTAATAACTCTGGAAGGAAACGTCGCAGACCCATCAAGGTGGTACTCGTACTGCTCGCCTCGTCGAGAGGAATCCAAATATATGAATGGTTAAGCTATGGGATATGAAATGGACGAGCGACCAATAAAACAGCATGTATTATGGGGTTGAATGCTTTTTCCTATTCACAAAATTAAACAAAAGCAGTCATGCAAATATCTGAATTTTCACAGCACAGCAAAATCAGTTGCACCATTCAATTCCGCTTGTCCAGAGGGGGAAAATTCAATCACATTCATTCGATGCGACGTTTCTTATGGGATTTAATGAGCGACAACATTTTGACCCCAAACCGAGAGGATTCTGGGATGTTTGTGTTTTTTTGGTAATAACTCTGGAAGGAAACGTCGCAGACCCATCAAGGTGGTACTCGTACTGCTCGCCTCGTCGAGAGGAATCCAAATATATGAATGGTTAAGCTATGGGATATGAAATAAACGAGCGACCAATAAAACAGCATGTATTATGGGGTTGAATGCTTTTTGCTATTCACAAAATAAAACAAAAGCAGTCATGCAAATATCTGAATTTTCACAGCACAGCAAAATCAGTTGCACCATTCAATTCCGCTCGTCCAGACAGGGAAAATTCAATCACATTCATTCGATGCGACGTTTCTTATGGGATTTAATGAGCGACAACATTTTGACCCCAAACCGAGAGGATTCTGGGATGTTTGTGGTTTTTTGGTAATAACTCTGGAAGAAAACGTCGCAGACCCATCAAGGTGGTACTCGTACTGCTCGCCTCATCGAGAGGAATCCAAATATATGAGTTGTTAAGCTATGGGATATGAAATGGACGAGCGACCAATAAAACAACATGTATTATGGGGTTGAATGCTTTTTGCTATTCACAAAATAAAACAAAAGCAGTCATGCAAATATTTGAATTTTCACAGCACAGCAAAATCAGTTGCACCATTCAATTCCGCTCGTCTAGACGGGGATAATTCAATCACATTCATTCGTTGCGACGTTTCTTATGGGATTTAATGAGCGACAACATTTTGACCCCAAACCGAGAGGATTCTGGGATGTTTGTGTTTTTTTGGTAATAACTCTGGAAGGAAACGTCGCAGACCCATCAAGGTGGTACTCGTACTGCTCGCCTCGTCGAGAGGAATCCAAATATATGAATGGTTAAGCTATGGGATATGAAATGGACGAGCGACCAATAAAACAGCATGTATTATGGGGTTGAATGCTTTTTCCTATTCACAAAATTAAACAAAAGCAGTCATGCAAATATCTGAATTTTCACAGCACAGCAAAATCAGTTGCACCATTCAATTCCGCTCGTCCAGACGGGGAAAATTCAATCACATTCATTCGATGCGACGTTTCTTATGGGATTTAATGAGCGACAACATTTTGACCCCAAACCGAGAGGATTCTGGGATGTTTGTGGTTTTTTGGTAATAACTCTGGAAGAAAACGTCGCAGACTCATCAAGGTGGTACTCGTACTGCTCGCCTCATCGAGAGGAATCCAAATATATGAGTTGTTAAGCTATGGGATATGAAATGGAGGAGCGACCAATAAAACAACATGTATTATGGGGTTGAATGCTTTTTGCTATTCACAAAATAAAACAAAAGCAGTCATGCAAATATCTGAATTTTCACAGCACAGCAAAATCAGTTGCACCATTCAATTCCGCTCGTCCAGACGGGGAGAATTCAATCACATTCATTCGATGCGACGTTTCTTATGGGATTTAATGAGCGACAACATTTTGACCCCAAACCGAGAAGATTCTGGGATGTTTGTGGTTTTTTGGTAATAACTCTGGAAGGAAACGTTGCAGACCCATTAAGGTGGTACTCGTACTGCTCGCCTCGTCGAGAGGAATCCAAATATATGAATGCTTAAGCTATGGGATATGAAATGGACGAGCGACCAATAAAACAACATGTATTATGGGGTTGAATGCTTTTTGCTATTCACAAAATAAAACAAAAGCAGTCATGCAAATATTTGAATTTTCACAGCACAGCAAAATCAGTTGCACCATTCAATTCCGCTCGTCTAGACGGGGATAGTTCAATCACATTCATTCGATGCGACGTTTCTTATGGGATTTAATGAGCGACAACATTTTGACCCCAAACCGAGAGGATTCTGGGATATTTGTGTTTTTTTGGTAATAACTCTGGAAGGAAACGTCGCAGACCCATCAAGGTGGTACTCGTACTGCTCGCCTCGTCAAGACGAATCCAAATATATGAATGCTTAAGCTATGGGATATTAAATGGACGAGCGACCAATAAAACAACATGTATTATGGGGTTCAATGCTTTTTGCTATTCACAAAATAAAACAAAGCAGTCATGCAAATATCTGAATTTTCACAGCACAGCAAAATCAGTTGCACCATTCAATTCCGCTCGTCTAGATGGGGATAATTCAATCACATTCATTCGATGCGACGTTTCTTATGGGATTTAATGAGCGACAACATTTTGACCCCAAACCGAGAGGATTCTGGGATGTTTGTGTTTTTTTGGTAATAACTCTGGAAGGAAACGTCGCAGACCCATCAAGGTGGTACTCGTACTGCTCGCCTCGTCGAGAGGAATCCAAATATATGAATGGTTAAGCTATGCGATATGAAATGGACGAGCGACCAATAAAACAGCATGTATTATGGGGTTGAATGCTTTTTCCTATTCACAAAATTAAACAAAAGCAGTCATGCAAATATCTGAATTTTCACAGCACAGCAAAATCAGTTGCACCATTCAATTCCGCTCGTCCAGACGGGGAAAATTCAATCACATTCATTCGATGCGACGTTTCTTATGGGATTTAATGAGCGACAACATTTTGACCCCAAACCGAGAGGATTCTGGGATGTTTGTGTTTTTTTGGTAATAACTCTGGAAGGAAACGTCGCAGACCCATCAAGGTGGTACTCGTACTGCTCGCCTCGTCGAGAGGAATCCAAATATATGAATGGTTAAGCTATGCGATATGAAATGGACGAGCGACCAATAAAACAGCATGTATTATGGGGTTGAATGCTTTTTCCTATTCACAAAATTAAACAAAAGCAGTCATGCAAATATCTGAATTTTCACAGCACAGCAAAATCAGTTGCACCATTCAATTCCGCTCGTCCAGACGGGGAAAATTCAATCACATTCATTCGATGCGACGTTTCTTATGGGATTTAATGAGCGACAACATTTTGACCCCAAACCGAGAGGATTCTGG
The DNA here is from genome assembly GCF_048934315.1 of Petromyzon marinus. Lineage (NCBI taxonomy): Eukaryota > Metazoa > Chordata > Hyperoartia > Petromyzontiformes > Petromyzontidae > Petromyzon > Petromyzon marinus. The sequence continues at coordinate 621,585 of NW_027423688.1, read as the reverse complement.
GATGTTTGTGGTTTTTTGGTAATAACTCTGGAAGGAAACGTCGCAGACCCATCAAGGTGGTACTCGTACTGCTCGCCTCGTCGAGTGGAATCCAAATATATGAATGGTTAAGCTATGGGATATGAAATGGACGAGCGACCAATAAAACAGCATGTATTATGGGGTTGAATGCTTTTTCCTATTCACAAAATTAAACAAAAGCAGTCATGCAAATATCTGAATTTTCACAGCACAGCAAAATCAGTTGCACCATTCAATTCCGCTCGTCCAGAGGGGGAAAATTCAATCACATTCATTCGATGCGACGTTTCTTATGGGATTTAATGAGCGACAACATTTTGACCCCAAACCGAGAGGATTCTGGGATGTTTGTGTTTTTTTGGTAATAACTCTGGAAGGAAACGTCGCAGACCCATCAAGGTGGTACTCGTACTGCTCGCCTCGTCGAGAGGAATCCAAATATATGAATGGTTAAGCTATGGGATATGAAATGGACGAGCGACCAATAAAACAGCATGTATTATGGGGTTGAATGCTTTTTGCTATTCACAAAATAAAACAAAAGCAGTCATGCAAATATCTGAATTTTCACAGCACAGCAAAATCAGTTGCACCATTCAATTCCGCTCGTCCAGACAGGGAAAATTCAATCACATTCATTCGATGCGACGTTTCTTATGGGATTTAATGAGCGACAACATTTTGACCCCAAACCGAGAGGATTCTGGGATGTTTGTGGTTTTTTGGTAATAACTCTGGAAGAAAACGTCGCAGACCCATCAAGGTGGTACTCGTACTGCTCGCCTCATCGAGAGGAATCCAAATATATGAGTTGTTAAGCTATGGGATATGAAATGGACGAGCGACCAATAAAACAACATGTATTATGGGGTTGAATGCTTTTTGCTATTCACAAAATAAAACAAAAGCAGTCATGCAAATATTTGAATTTTCACAGCACAGCAAAATCAGTTGCACCATTCAATTCCGCTCGTCTAGATGGGGATAATTCAATCACATTCATTCGATGCGACGTTTCTTATGGGATTTAATGAGCGACAACATTTTGACCCCAAACCGAGAGGATTCTGGGATGTTTGTGTTTTTTTGGTAATAACTCTGGAAGGAAACGTCGCAGACCCATCAAGGTGGTACTCGTACTGCTCGCCTCGTCGAGAGGAATCCAAATATATGAATGGTTAAGCTATGGGATATGAAATGGACGAGCGACCAATAAAACAGCATGTATTATGGGGTTGAATGCTTTTTCCTATTCACAAAATTAAACAAAAGCAGTCATGCAAATATCTGAATTTTCACAGCACAGCAAAATCAGTTGCACCATTCAATTCCGCTCGTCCAGACGGGGAAAATTCAATCACATTCATTCGATGCGACGTTTCTTATGGGATTTAATGAGCGACAACATTTTGACCCCAAACCGAGAGGATTCTGGGATGTTTGTGTTTTTTTGGTAATAACTCTGGAAGGAAACGTCGCAGACCCATCAAGGTGGTACTCGTACTGCTCGCCTCGTCGAGAGGAATCCAAATATATGAATGGTTAAGCTATGCGATATGAAATGGACGAGCGACCAATAAAACAGCATGTATTATGGGGATGAATGCTTTTTCCTATTCACAAAATTAAACAAAAGCAGTCATGCAAATATCTGAATTTTCACAGCACAGCAAAATCAGTTGCCCCATTCAATTCCGCTCGTCCAGACGGGGAAAATTCAATCACATTCATTCGATGCGACGTTTCTTATGGGATTTAATGAGCGACAACATTTTGACCCCAAACCGAGAGGATTCTGGGATGTTTGTGGTTTTTTGGTAATAACTCTGGAAGAAAACGTCGCAGACTCATCAAGGTGGTACTCGTACTGCTCGCCTCATCGAGAGGAATCCAAATATATGAGTTGTTAAGCTATGGGATATGAAATGGAGGAGCGACCAATAAAACAACATGTATTATGGGGTTGAATGCTTTTTGCTATTCACAAAATAAAACAAAAGCAGTCATGCAAATATCTGAATTTTCACAGCACAGCAAAATCAGTTGCACCATTCAATTCCGCTCGTCCAGACGGGGAGAATTCAATCACATTCATTCGATGCGACGTTTCTTATGGGATTTAATGAGCGACAACATTTTGACCCCAAACCGAGAGGATTCTGGGATGTTTGTGTTTTTTGGTAGTAACTCTGGAAGGAAACGTCGCAGACCCATCAAGGTGGTACTCGTACTGCTCGCCTCGTCGAGAGGAATCCAAATATATGAATGGTTAAGCTATGGGATATGAAATGGACGAGCGACCAATAAAACAGCATGTATTATGGGGTTGAATGCTTTTTCCTATTCACAAAATTAAACAAAAGCAGTCATGCAAATATCTGAATTTTCACAGCACAGCAAAATCAGTTGCACCATTCAATTCCGCTCGTCCAGACGGGGAAAATTCAATCACATTCATTCGATGCGACGTTTCTTATGGGATTTAATGAGCGACAACATTTTGACCCCAAACCGAGAGGATTCTGGGATGTTTGTGGTTTTTTGGTAATAACTCTGGAAGAAAACGTCGCAGACCCATCAAGGTGGTACTCGTACTGCTCGCCTCATCGAGAGGAATCCAAATATATGAGTTGTTAAGCTATGGGATATGAAATGGAGGAGCGACCAATAAAACAGCATGTATTATGGGGTTGAATGCTTTTTCCTATTCACAAAATTAAACAAAAGCAGTCATGCAAATATCTGAATTTTCACAGCACAGCAAAATCAGTTGCACCATTCAATTCCGCTCGTCCAGACGGGGAGAATTCAATCACATTCATTCGATGCGACGTTTCTTATGGGATTTAATGAGCGACAACATTTTGACCCCAAACCGAGAGGATTCTGGGATGTTTGTGTTTTTTGGTAGTAACTCTGGAAGGAAACGTCGCAGACCCATCAAGGTGGTACTCGTACTGCTCGCCTCGTCGAGAGGAATCCAAATATATGAATGGTTAAGCTATGGGATATGAAATGGACGAGCGACCAATAAAACAGCATGTATTATGGGGTTGAATGCTTTTTCCTATTCACAAAATTAAACAAAAGCAGTCATGCAAATATCTGAATTTTCACAGCACAGCAAAATCAGTTGCACCATTCAATTCCGCTCGTCCAGACGGGGAAAATTCAATCACATTCATTCGATGCGACGTTTCTTATGGGATTTAATGAGCGACAACATTTTGACCCCAAACCGAGAGGATTCTGGGATGTTTGTGGTTTTTTGGTAATAACTCTGGAAGAAAACGTCGCAGACCCATCAAGGTGGTACTCGTACTGCTCGCCTCATCGAGAGGAATCCAAATATATGAGTTGTTAAGCTATGGGATATGAAATGGACGAGCGACCAATAAAACAACATGTATTATGGGGTTGAATGCTTTTTGCTATTCACAAAATAAAACAAAAGCAGTCATGCAAATATTTGAATTTTCACAGCACAGCAAAATCAGTTGCACCATTCAATTCCGCTCGTCTAGACGGGGATAATTCAATCACATTCATTGGATGCGACGTTTCTTATGGGATTTAATGAGCGACAACATTTTGACCCCAAACCGAGAGGATTCTGGGATGTTTGTGTTTTTTTGGTAATAACTCTGGAAGGAAACGTCGCAGACCCATCAAGGTGGTACTCGTACTGCTCGCCTCGTCAAGAGGAATCCAAATATATGAATGCTTAAGCTATGGGATATTAAATGGACGAGCGACCAATAAAACAACATGTATTATGGGGTTCAATGCTTTTTGCTATTCACAAAATAAAACAAAGCAGTCATGCAAATATCTGAATTTTCACAGCACAGCAAAATCAGTTGCACCATTCAATTCCGCTCGTCCAGACGGGGAAAATTCAATCACATTCATTCGATGCGACGTTTCTTATGGGATTTAATGAGCGACAACATTTTGACCCCAAACCGAGAGGATTCTGGGATGTTTGTGTTTTTTTGGTAATAACTCTGGAAGGAAACGTCGCAGACCCATCAAGGTGGTACTCGTACTGCTCGCCTCGTCGAGAGGAATCCAAATATATGAGTGTTTAAGCTATGGGATATGAAATGGACGAGCGACCAATAAAACAGCATGTATTATGGGGTTGAATGCTTTTTCCTATTCACAAAATTAAACAAAAGCAGTCATGCAAATATCTGAATTTTCACAGCACAGCAAAATCAGTTGCACCATTCAATTCCGCTCGTCCAGACGGGGAAAATTCAATCACATTCATTCGATGCGACGTTTCTTATGGGATTTAATGAGCGACAACATTTTGACCCCAAACCGAGAGGATTCTGGGATGTTTGTGTTTTTTTGGTAATAACTCTGGAAGGAAACGTCGCAGACCCATCAAGGTGGTACTCGTACTGCTCGCCTCCTCGAGAGGAATCCAAATATATGAATGGTTAAGCTATGCGATATGAAATGGACGAGCGACCAATAAAACAGCATGTATTATGGGGTTGAATGCTTTTTCCTATTCACAAAATTAAACAAAAGCAGTCATGCAAATATCTGAATTTTCACAGCACAGCAAAATCAGTTGCACCATTCAATTCCGCTCGTCCAGACGGGGAAAATTCAATCACATTCATTCGATGCGACGTTTCTTATGGGATTTAATGAGCGACAACATTTTGACCCCAAACCGAGAGGATTCTGGGATGTTTGTGTTTTTTTGGTAATAACTCTGGAAGGAAACGTCGCAGACTCATCAAGGTGGTACTCGTACTGCTCGCCTCATCGAGAGGAATCCAAATATATGAATGGTTAAGCTATGGGATATGAAATGGACGAGCGACCAATAAAACAGCATGTATTATGGGGTTGAATGCTTTTTGCTATTCACAAAATAAAACAAAAGCAGTCATGCAAATATCTGAATTTTCACAGCACAGCAAAATCAGTTGCACCATTCAATTCCGCTCGTCCAGACGGGGAGAATTCAATAACATTCATTCGATGCGACGTTTCTTATGGGATTTAATGAGCGACAACATTTTGACCCCAAACCGAGAGGATTCTGGGATGTTTGTGTTTTTTGGTAGTAACTCTGGAAGGAAACGTCGCAGACCCATCAAGGTGGTACTCGTACTGCTCGCCTCGTCGAGAGGAATCCAAATATATGAATGGTTAAGCTATGGGATATGAAATGGACGAGCGACCAATAAAACAGCATGTATTATGGGGTTGAATGCTTTTTCCTATTCACAAAATTAAACAAAAGCAGTCATGCAAATATCTGAATTTTCACAGCACAGCAAAATCAGTTGCACCATTCAATTCCGCTCGTCCAGACGGGGAAAATTCAATCACATTCATTCGATGCGACGTTTCTTATGGGATTTAATGAGCGACAACATTTTGACCCCAAACCGAGAGGATTCTGGGATGTTTGTGGTTTTTTGGTAATAACTCTGGAAGAAAACGTCGCAGACCCATCAAGGTGGTACTCGTACTGCTCGCCTCATCGAGAGGAATCCAAATATATGAGTGGTTAAGCTATGGGATATGAAATGGACGAGCGACCAATAAAACAACATGTATTATGGGGTTGAATGCTTTTTGCTATTCACAAAATAAAACAAAAGCAGTCATGCAAATATTTGAATTTTCACAGCACAGCAAAATCAGTTGCACCATTCAATTCCGCTCGTCTAGACGGGGATAATTCAATCACATTCATTGGATGCGACGTTTCTTATGGGATTTAATGAGCGACAACATTTTGACCCCAAACCGAGAGGATTCTGGGATGTTTGTGTTTTTTTGGTAATAACTCTGGAAGGAAACGTCGCAGACCCATCAAGGTGGTACTCGTACTGCTCGCCTCGTCAAGAGGAATCCAAATATATGAATGCTTAAGCTATGGGATATTAAATGGACGAGCGACCAATAAAACAACATGTATTATGGGGTTCAATGCTTTTTGCTATTCACAAAATAAAACAAAGCAGTCATGCAAATATCTGAATTTTCACAGCACAGCAAAATCAGTTGCACCATTCAATTCCGCTCGTCCAGACGGGGAAAATTCAATCACATTCATTCGATGCGACGTTTCTTATGGGATTTAATGAGCGACAACATTTTGACCCCAAACCGAGAGGATTCTGGGATGTTTGTGTTTTTTTGGTAATAACTCTGGAAGGAAACGTCGCAGACCCATCAAGGTGGTACTCGTACTGCTCGCCTCGTCGAGAGGAATCCAAATATATGAGTGTTTAAGCTATGGGATATGAAATGGACGAGCGACCAATAAAACAGCATGTATTATGGGGTTGAATGCTTTTTCCTATTCACAAAATTAAACAAAAGCAGTCATGCAAATATCTGAATTTTCACAGCACAGCAAAATCAGTTGCACCATTCAATTCCGCTCGTCCAGACGGGGAAAATTCAATCACATTCATTCGATGCGACGTTTCTTATGGGATTTAATGAGCGACAACATTTTGACCCCAAACCGAGAGGATTCTGGGATGTTTGTGTTTTTTTGGTAATAACTCTGGAAGGAAACGTCGCAGACCCATCAAGGTGGTACTCGTACTGCTCGCCTCCTCGAGAGGAATCCAAATATATGAATGGTTAAGCTATGCGATATGAAATGGACGAGCGACCAATAAAACAGCATGTATTATGGGGTTGAATGCTTTTTCCTATTCACAAAATTAAACAAAAGCAGTCATGCAAATATCTGAATTTTCACAGCACAGCAAAATCAGTTGCACCATTCAATTCCGCTCGTCCAGACGGGGAAAATTCAATCACATTCATTCGATGCGACGTTTCTTATGGGATTTAATGAGCGACAACATTTTGACCCCAAACCGAGAGGATTCTGGGATGTTTGTGGTTTTTTGGTAATAACTCTGGAAGAAAACGTCGCAGACTCATCAAGGTGGTACTCGTACTGCTCGCCTCATCGAGAGGAATCCAAATATATGAGTTGTTAAGCTATGGGATATGAAATGGAGGAGCGACCAATAAAACAACATGTATTATGGGGTTGAATGCTTTTTGCTATTCACAAAATAAAACAAAAGCAGTCATGCAAATATCTGAATTTTCACAGCACAGCAAAATCAGTTGCACCATTCAATTCCGCTCGTCCAGACGGGGAGAATTCAATCACATTCATTCGATGCGACGTTTCTTATGGGATTTAATGAGCGACAACATTTTGACCCCAAACCGAGAAGATTCTGGGATGTTTGTGGTTTTTTGGTAATAACTCTGGAAGGAAACGTCGCAGACCCATCAAGGTGGTACTCGTACTGCTCGCCTCGTCGAGAGGAATCCAAATATATGAATGGTTAAGCTATGGGATATGAAATGGACGAGCGACCAATAAAACAGCATGTATTATGGGGTTGAATGCTTTTTCCTATTCACAAAATTAAACAAAAGCAGTCATGCAAATATCTGAATTTTCACAGCACAGCAAAATCAGTTGCACCATTCAATTCCGCTCGTCCAGACGGGGAAAATTCAATCACATTCATTCGATGCGACGTTTCTTATGGGATTTAATGAGCGACAACATTTTGACCCCAAACCGAGAGGATTCTGGGATGTTTGTGTTTTTTTGGTAATAACTCTGGAAGGAAACGTCGCAGACCCATCAGGTGGTACTCGTACTGCTCGCCTCGTCGAGAGGAATCCAAATATATGAATGGTTAAGCTATGGGATATGAAATGGACGAGCGACCAATAAAACAGCATGTATTATGGGGTTGAATGCTTTTTGCTATTCACAAAATAAAACAAAAGCAGTCATGCAAATATCTGAATTTTCACAGCACAGCAAAATCAGTTGCACCATTCAATTCCGCTCGTCCAGACGGGGAAAATTCAATCACATTCATTCGATGCGACGTTTCTTATGGGATTTAATGATCGACAACATTTTGACCCCAAACCGAGAGGATTCTGGGATGTTTGTGGTTTTTTGGTAATAACTCTGGAAGAAAACGTCGCAGACCCATCAAGGTGGTACTCGTACTGCTCGACTCATCGAGAGGAATCCAAATATATGAGTTGTTAAGCTATGGGATATGAAATGGACGAGCGACCAATAAAACAACATGTATTATGGGGTTGAATGCTTTTTGCTATTCACAAAATAAAACAAAAGCAGTCATGCAAATATCTGAATTTTCACAGCACAGCAAAATCACTTGCACCATTCAATTCCGCTCGTCCAGACGGGGAGAATTCAATCACATTCATTCGATGCGACGTTTCTTATGGGATTTAATGAGCGACAACATTTTGACCCCAAACCGAGAGGATTCTGGGATGTTTGTGTTTTTTGGTAATAACTCTGGAAGGAAACGTCGCAGACCCATCAAGGTGGTACTCGTACTGCTCGCCTCGTCGAGAGGAATCCAAATATATGAATGGTTAAGCTATGGGATATGAAATGGACGAGCGACCAATAAAACAGCATGTATTATGGGGTTGAATGCTTTTTCCTATTCACAAAATTAAACAAAAGCAGTCATGCAAATATCTGAATTTTCACAGCACAGCAAAATCAGTTGCACCATTCAATTCCGCTCGTCCAGACGGGGAAAATTCAATCACATTCATTCGATGCGACGTTTCTTATGGGATTTAATGAGCGACAACATTTTGACCCCAAACCGAGAGGATTCTGGGATGTTTGTGTTTTTTTGGTAATAACTCTGGAAGGAAACGTCGCAGACCCATCAGGTGGTACTCGTACTGCTCGCCTCGTCGAGAGGAATCCAAATATATGAATGGTTAAGCTATGGGATATGAAATGGACGAGCGACCAATAAAACAGCATGTATTATGGGGTTGAATGCTTTTTGCTATTCACAAAATAAAACAAAAGCAGTCATGCAAATATCTGAATTTTCACAGCACAGCAAAATCAGTTGCACCATTCAATTCCGCTCGTCCAGACGGGGAAAATTCAATCACATTCATTCGATGCGACGTTTCTTATGGGATTTAATGATCGACAACATTTTGACCCCAAACCGAGAGGATTCTGGGATGTTTGTGGTTTTTTGGTAATAACTCTGGAAGAAAACGTCGCAGACCCATCAAGGTGGTACTCGTACTGCTCGCCTCATCGAGAGGAATCCAAATATATGAGTTGTTAAGCTATGGGATATGAAATGGACGAGCGACCAATAAAACAACATGTATTATGGGGTTGAATGCTTTTTGCTATTCACAAAATAAAACAAAAGCAGTCATGCAAATATTTGAATTTTCACAGCACAGCAAAATCAGTTGCACCATTCAATTCCGCTCGTCCAGACGGGGAAAATTCAATCACATTCATTCGATGCGACGTTTGTTATGGGATTTAATGAGCGACAACAGTTTGACCCCAAACCGAGAGGATTCTGGGATGTTTGTGGTTTTTGGTAATAACTCTGGAAGGAAACGTCGCAGACCCATAAAGGTGGTACTCGTACTGCTCGCCTCATCGAGAGGAATCCAAATATATGAGTTGTTAAGCTATGGGATATGAAATGGAGGAGCGACCAATAAAACAACATGTATTATGGGGTTGAATGCTTTTTGCTATTCACAAAATAAAACAAAAGCAGTCATGCAAATATCTGAATTTTCACAGCACAGCAAAATCAGTTGCACCATTCAATTCCGATCGTCCAGACGGGGAGAATTCAATCACATTCATTCGATGCGACGTTTCTTATGGGATTTAATGAGCGACAACATTTTGACCCCAAACCGAGAAGATTCTGGGATGTTTGTGGTTTTTTGGTAATAACTCTGGAAGGAAACGTCGCAGACCCATCAAGGTGGTACTCGTACTGCTCGCCTCGTCGAGAGGAATCCAAATATATGAATGCTTAAGCTATGGGATATGAAATGGACGAGCGACCAATAAAACAACATGTATTATGGGGTTGAATGCTTTTTGCTATTCACAAAATAAAACAAAAGCAGTCATGCAAATATCTGAATTTTCACAGCACAGCAAAATCAGTTGCACCATTCAATTCCGCTCGTCCAGACGGGGAGAATTCAATCACATTCATTCGATGCGACGTTTCTTATGGGATTTAATGAGCGACAACATTTTGACCCCAAACCGAGAGGATTCTGGGATGTTTGTGTTTTTTTGGTAATAACTCTGGAAGGAAACGTCGCAGACCCATCAAGGTGGTACTCGTACTGCTCGCCTCGTCGAGAGGAATCCAAATATATGAATGGTTAAGCTATGGGATATGAAATGGACGAGCGACCAATAAAACAGCATGTATTATGGGGTTGAATGCTTTTTCCTATTCACAAAATTAAACAAAAGCAGTCATGCAAATATCTGAATTTTCACAGCACAGCAAAATCAGTTGCACCATTCAATTCCGCTCGTCCAGACGGGGAAAATTCAATCACATTCATTCGATGCGACGTTTCTTATGGGATTTAATGAGCGACAACATTTTGACCCCAAACCTAGAGGATTCTGGGATGTTTGTGTTTTTTTGGTAATAACTCTGGAAGGAAACGTCGCAGACCCATCAAGGTGGTACTCGTACTGCTCGCCTCGTCGAGAGGAATCCAAATATATGAATGGTTAAGCTATGGGATATGAAATGGACGAGCGACCAATAAAACAGCATGTATTATGGGGTTGAATGCTTTTTCCTATTCACAAAATAAAACAAAAGCAGTCATGCAAATATCTGAATTTTCACAGCACAGCAAAATCAGTTGCACCATTCAATTCCGCTCGTCCAGACGGGGAAAATTCAATCACATTCATTCGATGCGACGTTTCTTATGGGATTTAATGATCGACAACATTTTGACCCCAAACCGAGAGGATTCTGGGATGTTTGTGGTTTTTTGGTAATAACTCTGGAAGAAAACGTCGCAGACCCATCAAGGTGGTACTCGTACTGCTCGCCTCATCGAGAGGAATCCAAATATATGAGTTGTTAAGCTATGGGATATGAAATGGACGAGCGACCAATAAAACAACATGTATTATGGGGTTGAATGCTTTTTGCTATTCACAAAATAAAACAAAAGCAGTCATGCAAATATTTGAATTTTCACAGCACAGCAAAATCAGTTGCACCATTCAATTCCGCTCGTCTAGACGGGGATAATTCAATCACATTCATTCGATGCGACGTTTCTTATGGGATTTAATGAGCGACAACATTTTGACCCCAAACCGAGAGGATTCTGGGATGTTTGTGTTTTTTTGGTAATAACTCTGGAAGGAAACGTCGCAGACCCATCAAGGTGGTACTCGTACTGCTCGCCTCGTCAAGAGGAATCCAAATATATGAATGCTTAAGCTATGGGATATGAAATGGGCGAGCGACCAATAAAACAACATGTATTATGGGGTTCAATGCTTTTTGCTATTCACAAAATAAAACAAAGCAGTCATGCAAATATCTGAATTTTCACAGCACAGCAAAATCAGTTGCACCATTCAATTCCGCTCGTCCAGACGGGGAAAATTCAATCACATTCATTCGATGCGACGTTTGTTATGGGATTTAATGAGCGACAACAGTTTGACCCCAAACCGAGAGGATTCTGGGATGTTTGTGGTTTTTGGTAATAACTCTGGAAGGAAACGTCGCAGACCCATAAAGGTGGTACTCGTACTGCTCGCCTCATCGAGAGGAATCCAAATATATGAGTTGTTAAGCTATGGGATATGAAATGGAGGAGCGACCAATAAAACAACATGTATTATGGGGTTGAATGCTTTTTGCTATTCACAAAATAAAACAAAAGCAGTCATGCAAATATCTGAATTTTCACAGCACAGCAAAATCAGTTGCACCATTCAATTCCGATCGTCCAGACGGGGAGAATTCAATCACATTCATTCGATGCGACGTTTCTTATGGGATTTAATGAGCGACAACATTTTGACCCCAAACCGAGAAGATTCTGGGATGTTTGTGGTTTTTTGGTAATAACTCTGGAAGGAAACGTCGCAGACCCATCAAGGTGGTACTCGTACTGCTCGCCTCGTCGAGAGGAATCCAAATATATGAATGCTTAAGCTATGGGATATGAAATGGACGAGCGACCAATCAAACAACATGTATTATGGGGTTGAATGCTTTTTGCTATTCACAAAATAAAACAAAAGCAGTCATGCAAATATCTGAATTTTCACAGCACAGCAAAATCAGTTGCACCATTCAATTCCGCTCGTCCAGACGGGGAGAATTCAATCACATTCATTCGATGCGACGTTTCTTATGGGATTTAATGAGCGACAACATTTTGACACCAAACCGAGAGGATTCTGGGATGTTTGTGTTTTTTTGGTAATAACTCTGGAAGGAAACGTCGCAGACCCATCAAGGTGGTACTCGTACTGCTCGCCTCGTCGAGAGGAATCCAAATATATGAATGGTTAAGCTATGGGATATGAAATGGACGAGCGACCAATAAAACAGCATGTATTATGGGGTTGAATGCTTTTTTCTATTCACAAAATTAAACAAAAGCAGTCATGCAAATATCTGAATTTTCACAGCACAGCAAAATCAGTTGCACCATTCAATTCCGCTCGTCCAGACGGGGAAAATTCAATCACATTCATTCGATGCGACGTTTCTTATGGGATTTAATGAGCGACAACATTTTGACCCCAAACCTAGAGGATTCTGGGATGTTTGTGTTTTTTTGGTAATAACTCTGGAAGGAAACGTCGCAGACCCAACAAGGTGGTACTCGTACTGCTCGCCTCGTCGAGAGGAATCCAAATATATGAATGGTTAAGCTATGGGATATGAAATGGACGAGCGACCATTAAAACAGCATGTATTATGGGGTTGAATGCTTTTTCCTATTCACAAAATAAAACAAAAGCAGTCATGCAAATATCTGAATTTTCACAGCACAGCAAAATCAGTTGCACCATTCAATTCCGCTCGTCCAGACGGGGAAAATTCAATCACATTCATTCGATGCGACGTTTCTTATGGGATTTAATGATCGACAACATTTTGACCCCAAACCGAGAGGATTCTGGGATGTTTGTGTTTTTTTGGTAATAACTCTGGAAGAAAACGTCGCAGACCCATCAAGGTGGTACTCGTACTGCTCGCCTCATCGAGAGGAATCCAAATATATGAGTTGTTAAGCTATGGGATATGAAATGGACGAGCGACCAATAAAACAACATGTATTATGGGGTTGAATGCTTTTTGCTATTCACAAAATAAAACAAAAGCAGTCATGCAAATATTTGAATTTTCACAGCACAGCAAAATCAGTTGCACCATTCAATTCCGCTCGTCCAGACGGGGATAATTCAATCACATTCATTCGATGCGACGTTTCTTATGGGATTTAATGAGCGACAACATTTTGACCCCAAACCGAGAGGATTCTGGGATGTTTGTGTTTTTTTGGTAATAACTCTGGAAGGAAACGTCGCAGACCCATCAAGGTGGTACTCGTACTGCTCGCCTCGTCAAGAGGAATCCAAATATATGAATGCTTAAGCTATGGGATATGAAATGGGCGAGCGACCAATAAAACAACATGTATTATGGGGTTCAATGCTTTTTGCTATTCACAAAATAAAACAAAGCAGTCATGCAAATATCTGAATTTTCACAGCACAGCAAAATCAGTTGCACCATTCAATTCCGCTCGTCCAGACGGGGAAAATTCAATCACATTCATTCGATGCGACGTTTGTTATGGGATTTAATGAGCGACAACAGTTTGACCCCAAACCGAGAGGATTCTGGGATGTTTGTGGTTTTTGGTAATAACTCTGGAAGGAAACGTCGCAGACCCATAAAGGTGGTACTCGTACTGCTCGCCTCATCGAGAGGAATCCAAATATATGAGTTGTTAAGCTATGGGATATGAAATGGAGGAGCGACCAATAAAACAACATGTATTATGGGGTTGAATGCTTTTTGCTATTCACAAAATAAAACAAAAGCAGTCATGCAAATATCTGAATTTTCACAGCACAGCAAAATCAGTTGCACCATTCAATTCCGATCGTCCAGACGGGGAGAATTCAATCACATTCATTCGATGCGACGTTTCTTATGGGATTTAATGAGCGACAACATTTTGACCCCAAACCGAGAAGATTCTGGGATGTTTGTGGTTTTTTGGTAATAACTCTGGAAGGAAACGTCGCAGACCCATCAAGGTGGTACTCGTACTGCTCGCCTCGTCGAGAGGAATCCAAATATATGAATGCTTAAGCTATGGGATATGAAATGGACGAGCGACCAATAAAACAACATGTATTATGGGGTTGAATGCTTTTTGCTATTCACAAAATAAAACAAAAGCAGTCATGCAAATATCTGAATTTTCACAGCACAGCAAAATCAGTTGCACCATTCAATTCCGCTCGTCCAGACGGGGAGAATTCAATCACATTCATTCGATGCGACGTTTCTTATGGGATTTAATGAGCGACAACATTTTGACCCCAAACCGAGAGGATTCTGGGATGTTTGTGTTTTTTTGGTAATAACTCTGGAAGGAAACGTCGCAGACCCATCAAGGTGGTACTCGTACTGCTCGCCTCGTCGAGAGGAATCCAAATATATGAATGGTTAAGCTATGGGATATGAAATGGACGAGCGACCAATAAAACAGCATGTATTATGGGGTTGAATGCTTTTTCCTATTCACAAAATTAAACAAAAGCAGTCATGCAAATATCTGAATTTTCACAGCACAGCAAAATCAGTTGCACCATTCAATTCCGCTCGTCCAGACGGGGAAAATTCAATCACATTCATTCGATGCGACGTTTCTTATGGGATTTAATGAGCGACAACATTTTGACCCCAAACCTAGAGGATTCTGGGATGTTTGTGTTTTTTTGGTAATAACTCTGGAAGGAAACGTCGCAGACCCATCAAGGTGGTACTCGTACTGCTCGCCTCGTCGAGAGGAATCCAAATATATGAATGGTTAAGCTATGGGATATGAAATGGACGAGCGACCAATAAAACAGCATGTATTATGGGGTTGAATGCTTTTTCCTATTCACAAAATAAAACAAAAGCAGTCATGCAAATATCTGAATTTTCACAGCACAGCAAAATCAGTTGCACCATTCAATTCCGCTCGTCCAGACGGGGAAAATTTAATCACATTCATTCGATGCGACGTTTCTTATGGAATTTAATGAGCGACAACATTTTGACCCCAAACCGAGAGGATTCTGGGATGTTTGTGGTTTTTTGGTAATAACTCTGGAAGAAAACATCGCAGACCCATCAAGGTGGTACTCGTACTGCTCGCCTCATCGAGAGGAATCCAAATATATGAATTGTTAAGCTATGGGATATGAAATGGAGGAGCGACCAATAAAACAACATGTATTATGGGGTTGAATGCTTTTTGCTATTCACAAAATAAAACAAAAGCAGTCATGCAAATATCTGAATTTTCACAGCACAGCAAAATCAGTTGCACCATTCAATTCCGCTCGTTCAGACGGGGAGAATTCAATCACATTCATTCGATGCGACGTTTCTTATGGGATTTAATGAGCGACAACATTTTGACCCCAAACCGAGAGGATTCTGGGATGTTTGTGTTTTTTTGGTAATAACTCTGGAAGGAAACGTCGCAGACCCATCAAGGTGGTACTCGTACTGCTCGCCTCGTCGAGAGGAATCCAAATATATGAGTGTTTAAGCTATGGGATATGAAATGGACGAGCGACCAATAAAACAGCATGTATTATGGGGTTGAATGCTTTTTCCTATTCACAAAATTAAACAAAAGCAGTCATGCAAATATCTGAATTTTCACAGCACAGCAAAATCAGTTGCACCATTCAATTCCGCTCGTCCAGACGGGGAAAATTCAATCACATTAATTCGATGCGACGTTTCTTATGGGATTTAATGATCGACAACATTTTGACCCCAAACCGAGAGGATTCTGGGATGTTTGTGTTTTTTTGGTAATAACTCTGCAAGGAAACGTCGCAGACCCATCAAGGTGGTACTCGTACTGCTCGCCTCGTCGAGAGGAATCCAAATATATGAATGGTTAAGCTATGCGATATGAAATGGACGAGCGACCAATAAAACAGCATGTATTATGGGGTTGAATGCTTTTTCCTATTCACAAAATAAAACAAAAGCAGTCATGCAAATATCTGAATTTTCACAGCACAGCAAAATCAGTTGCACCATTCAATTCCGCTCGTCCAGACGGGGAAAATTTAATCACATTCATTCGATGCGACGTTTCTTATGGGATTTAATGAGCGACAACATTTTGACCCCAAACCGAGAGGATTCTGGGATGTTTGTGGTTTTTTGGTAATAACTCTGGAAGAAAACGTCGCAGACCCATCAAGGTGGTACTCGTACTGCTCGCCTCATCGAGAGGAATCCAAATATATGAGTTGTTAAGCTATGGGATATGAAATGGAGGAGCGACCAATAAAACAACATGTATTATGGGGTTGAATGCTTTTTGCTATTCACAAAATAAAACAAAAGCAGTCATGCAAATATCTGAATTTTCACAGCACAGCAAAATCAGTTGCACCATTCAATTCCGCTCGTCCAGACGGGGAGAATTCAATCACATTCATTCGATGCGACGTTTCTCATGGGATTTAATGAGCGACAACATTTTGACCCCAAACCGAGAGGATTCTGGGATGTTTGTGTTTTTTTGGTAATAACTCTGGAAGGAAACGTCGCAGACCCATCAAGGTGGTACTCGTACTGCTCGCCTCGTCGAGAGGAATCCAAATATATGAGTGTTTAAGCTATGGGATATGAAATGGACGAGCGACCAATAAAACAGCATGTATTATGGGGTTGAATGCTTTTTCCTATTCACAAAATTAAACAAAAGCAGTCATGCAAATATCTGAATTTTCACAGCACAGAAAAATCAGTTGCACCATTCAATTCCGCTCGTCCAGACGGGGAAAATTCAATCACATTCATTCGATGCGACGTTTCTTATGGGATTTAATGAGCGACAACATTTTGACCCCAAACCGAGAGGATTCTGGGATGTTTGTGTTTTTTTGGTAATAAGTCTGGAAGGAAACGTCGCAGACCCATCAAGGTGGTACTCGTACTGCTCGCCGCGTCGAGAGGAATCCAAATATATGAATGGTTAAGCTATGCGATATGAAATGGACGAGCGACCAATAAAACAGCATGTATTATGGGGTTGAATGCTTTTTCCTATTCACAAAATTAAACAAAAGCAGTCATGCAAATATCTAAATTTTCACAGCACAGCAAAATCAGTTGCACCATTCAATTCCGCTCGTCCAGACGGGGAAAATTCAATCACATTCATTCGATGCGACGTTTCTTATGGGATTTAATGAGCGACAACATTTTGACCCCAAACCGAGAGGATTCTGGGATGTTTGTGTTTTTTTGGTAATAACTCTGGAAGGAAACGTCGCAGACCCATCAAGGTGGTACTCGTACTGCTCGCCTCGTCGAGAGGAATCCAAATATATGAATGGTTAAGCTATGCGATATGAAATGGACGAGCGACCAATAAAACAGCATGTATTATGGGGTTGAATGCTTTTTCCTATTCACAAAATTAAACAAAAGCAGTCATGCAAATATCTGAATTTTCACAGCACAGCAAAATCAGTTGCACCATTCAATTCCGCTCGTCCAGACGGGGAAAATTCAATCACATTCATTCGATGCGACGTTTCTTATGGGATTTAATGAGCGACAACATTTTGACCCCAAACCGAGAGGATTCTGGGATGTTTGTGGTTTTTTGGTAATAACTCTGGAAGAAAACGTCGCAGACTCATCAAGGTGGTACTCGTACTGCTCGCCTCATCGAGAGGAATCCAAATATATGAGTTGTTAATCTATGGGATATGAAATGGAGGAGCGACCAATAAAACAGCATGTATTATGGGGTTGAATGCTTTTTCCTATTCACAAAATTAAACAAAAGCAGTCATGCAAATATCTGAATTTTCACAGCACAGCAAAATCAGTTGCACCATTCAATTCCGCTCGTCCAGACGGGGAAAATTCAATCACATTCATTCGATGCGACGTTTCTTATGGGATTTAATGAGCGACAACATTTTGACCCCAAACCGAGAGGATTCTGGGATGTTTGTGTTTTTTTGGTAATAACTCTGGAAGGAAACGTCGCAGACCCATCAAGGTGGTACTCGTACTGCTCGCCTCGTCGAGAGGAATCCAAATATATGAATGGTTAAGCTATGCGATATGAAATGGACGAGCGACCAATAAAACAGCATGTATTATGGGGTTGAATGCTTTTTCCTATTCACAAAATTAAACAAAAGCAGTCATGCAAATATCTGAATTTTCACAGCACAGCAAAATCAGTTGCACCATTCAATTCCGCTCGTCCAGACGGGGAAAATTCAATCACATTCATTCGATGCGACGTTTCTTATGGGATTTAATGAGCGACAACATTTTGACCCCAAACCGAGAGGATTCTGGGATGTTTGTGGTTTTTTGGTAATAACTCTGGAAGAAAACGTCGCAGACTCATCAAGGTGGTACTCGTACTGCTCGCCTCATCGAGAGGAATCCAAATATATGAGTTGTTAAGCTATGGGATATGAAATGGAGGAGCGACCAATAAAACAACATGTATTATGGGGTTGAATGCTTTTTGCTATTCACAAAATAAAAAAAAAGCAGTCATGCAAATATCTGAATTTTCACAGCACAGCAACATCAGTTGCACCATTCAATTCCGCTCGTACAGACGGGGAGAATTCAATCACATTCATTCGATGCGACGTTTCTTATGGGATTTAATGAGCGACAACATTTTGACCCCAAACCGAGAAGATTCTGGGATGTTTGTGGTTTTTTGGTAATAACTCTGGAAGGAAACGTCGCAGACCCATCAAGGTGGTACTCGTACTGCTCGCCTCGTCGAGAGGAATCCAAATATATGAATGCTTAAGCTATGGGATATGAAATGGACGAGCGACCAATTAAACAACATGTATTATGGGGTTGAATGCTTTTTGCTATTCACAAAATAAAACAAAAGCAGTCATGCAAATATCTGAATTTTCACAGCACAGCAAAATCAGTTGCACCATTCAATTCCGCTCGTCCAGACGGGGAGAATTCAATCACATTCATTCGATGCGACGTTTCTTATGGGATTTAATGAGCGACAACATTTTGACCCCAAACCGAGAGGATTCTGGGATGTTTGTGTTTTTTGGTAATAACTCTGGAAGGAAACGTCGCAGACCCATCAAGGTGGTACTCGTACTGCTCGCCTCGTCGAGAGGAATCCAAATATATGAATGGTTAAGCTATGGGATATGAAATGGACGAGCGACCAATAAAACAGCATGTATTATGGGGTTGAATGCTTTTTCCTATTCACAAAATTAAACAAAAGCAGTCATGCAAATATCTGAATTTTCACAGCACAGCAAAATCAGTTGCACCATTCAATTCCGCTCGTCCAGACGGGGAAAATTCAATCACATTCATTCGATGCGACGTTTCTTATGGGATTTAATGAGCGACAACATTTTGACCCCAAACCGAGAGGATTCTGGGATGTTTGTGTTTTTTTGGTAATAACTCTGGAAGGAAACGTCGCAGACCCATCAAGGTGGTACTCGTACTGCTCGCCTCGTCGAGAGGAATCCAAATATATGAATGGTTAAGCTATGGGATATGAAATGGACGAGCGACCAATAAAACAGCATGTATTATGGGGTTTTATGCTTTTTGCTATTCACAAAATAAAACAAAAGCAGTCATGCAAATATCTGAATTTTCACAGCACAGCAAAATCAGTTGCACCATTCAATTCCGCTCGTCCAGACGGGGAAAATTCAATCACATTCATTCGATGCGACGTTTCTTATGGGATTTAATGAGCGACAACATTTTGACCCCAAACCGAGAGGATTCTGGGATGTTTGTGGTTTTTTGGTAATAACTCTGGAAGAAAACGTCGCAGACCCATCAAGGTGGTACTCGTACTGCTCGCCTCATCGAGAGGAATCCAAATATATGAGTTGTTAAGCTATGGGATATGAAATGGACGAGCGACCAATAAAACAACATGTATTATGGGGTTGAATGCTTTTTGCTATTCACTAAATAATACAAAAGCAGTCATGCAAATATTTGAATTTTCACAGCACAGCAAAATCAGTTGCACCATTCAATTCCGCTCGTCTAGACGGGGATAATTCAATCACATTCATTCGATGCGACGTTTCTTATGGGATTTAATGAGCGACAACATTTTGACCCCAAACCGAGAAGATTCTGGGATGTTTGTGTTTTTTTGGTAATAACTCTGGAAGGAAACGTCGCAGACCCATCAAGGTGGTACTCGTACTGCTCGCCTCGTCGAGAGGAATCCAAATATATGAATGCTTAAGCTATGGGATATGAAATGGACGAGCGACCAATAAAACAACATGTATTATGGGGTTCAATGCTTTTTGCTATTCACAAAATAAAACAAAAGCAGTCATGCAAATATCTGAATTTTCACAGCACAGCAAAATCAGTTGCACCATTCAATTCCGCTCGTCCAGACGGGGAGAATTCAATCACATTCATTCGATGCGACGTTTCTTATGGGATTTAATGAGCGACAACATTTTGACCCCAAACCGAGAGGATTCTGGGATGTTTATGTTTTTTTGGTAATAACTCTGGAAGGAAACGTCGCAGACCCATCAAGGTGGTACTCGTACTGCTCGCCTCGTCGAGAGGAATCCAAATATATGAATGGTTAAGCTATGGGATATGAAATGGACGAGCGACCAATAAAACAGCATGTATTATGGGGTTGAATGCTTTTTCCTATTCACAAAATTAAACAAAAGCAGTCATGCAAATATCTGAATTTTCACAGCACAGCAAAATCAGTTGCACCATTCAATTCCGCTCGTCCAGACGGGGAAAATTCAATCACATTCATTCGATGCGACGTTTCTTATGGGATTTAATGAGCGACAACATTTTGACCCCAAACCGAGAGGATTCTGGGATGTTTGTGTTTTTTTGGTAATAACTCTGGAAGGAAACGTCGCAGACCCATCAAGGTGGTACTCGTACTGCTCGCCTCGTCGAGAGGAATCCAAATATATGAATGGTTAAGCTATGGGATATGAAATGGACGAG
Source organism: Petromyzon marinus (assembly GCF_048934315.1). Taxonomy (NCBI): domain Eukaryota; kingdom Metazoa; phylum Chordata; class Hyperoartia; order Petromyzontiformes; family Petromyzontidae; genus Petromyzon; species Petromyzon marinus. Next base: position 600,352 of record NW_027423688.1, on the reverse strand, counting down.
CGACCAATAAAACAGCATGTATTATGGGGTTGAATGCTTTTTCCTATTCACAAAATTAAACAAAAGCAGTCATGCAAATATCTGAATTTTCACAGCACAGCAAAATCAGTTGCACCATTCAATTCCGCTCGTCCAGACGCGGAAAATTCAATCACAATCATTCGATGCGACGTTTCTTATGGGATTTAATGAGCGACAACATTTTGACCCCAAACCGAGAGGATTCTGGGATGTTTGTGGTTTTTTGGTAATAACTCTGGAAGCAAACGTCGCAGACCCATCAAGGTGGTACTCGTACTGCTCGCCTCGTCGAGAGGAATCCAAATATATGAATGGTTAAGCTATGGGATATGAAATGGACGAGCGACCAATAAAACAGCATGTATTATGGGGTTGAATGCTTTTTCCTATTCACAAAATAAAACAAAAGCAGTCATGCAAATATCTGAATTTTCACAGCACAGCAAAATCAGTTGCACCATTCAATTCCGCTCGTCCAGACGGGGAAAATTCAATCACATTCATTCGATGCGACGTTTCTTATGGGATTAAATGAGCGACAACATTTTGACCCCAAACCGAGAGGATTCTGGGATGTTTGTGGTTTTTTGGTAATAACTCTGGAAGCAAACGTCGCAGACCCATCAAGGTGGTACTCGTACTGCTCGCCTCGTCGAGAGGAATCCAAATATATGAATGGTTAAGCTATGGGATATGAAATGGACGAGCGACCAATAAAACAGCATGTATTATGGGGTTGAATGCTTTTTCCTATTCACAAAATAAAACAAAAGCAGTCATGCAAATATCTGAATTTTCACAGCACAGCAAAATCAGTTGCACCATTCAATTCCGCTCGTCCAGACGGGGAAAATTCAATCACATTCATTCGATGCGACGTTTCTTATGGGATTAAATGAGCGACAACATTTTGACCCCAAACCGAGAGGATTCTGGGATGTTTGTGGTTTTTTGGTAATAACTCTGGAAGAAAACGTCGCAGACCCATCAAGGTGGTACTCGTACTGCTCGCCTCGTCGAGATTAATCCAAATATATGAATGTTTAAGCTATGGGATATGAAATGGAGGAGCGACCAATAAAACAACATGTATTATGGGGTTGAATGCTTTTTGCTATTCACAAAATAAAACAAAAGCAGTCATGCAAATATCTGAATTTTCACAGCACAGCAAAATCAGTTGCACCATTCAATTCCGCTCGTCCAGACGGGGAGAATTCAATCACATTCATTCGATGCGACGTTTCTTATGGGATTTAATGAGCGACAACATTTTGACCCCAAACCGAGAAGATTCTGGGATGTTTGTGGTTTTTTGGTAATAACTCTGGAAGGAAACATCGCAGACCCATCAAGGTGGTACTCGTACTGCTCGCCTCGTCGAGAGGAATCCAAATATATGAATGCTTAAGCTATGGGATATGAAATGGACGAGCGACCAATAAAACAACATGTATTATGGGGTTGAATGCTTTTTGCTATTCACAAAATAAAACAAAAGCAGTCATGCAAATATCTGAATTTTCACAGCACAGCAAAATCAGTTGCACCATTCAATTCCGCTCGTCCAGATGGGGAGAATTCAATCACATTCATTCGATGCGACGTTTCTTATGGGATTTAATGAGCGACAACATTTTGACCCCAAACCGAGAAGATTCTGGGATGTTTGTGGTTTTTTGGTAATAACTCTGGAAGGCAACGTCGCAGACCCATCAAGGTGGTACTCGTACTGCTCGCCTCGTCGAGAGGAATCCAAATATATGAATGCTTAAGCTATGGGATATGAAATGGACGAGCGACCAATAAAACAACATGTATTATGGGGTTGAATGCTTTTTGCTATTCACAAAATAAAACAAAAGCAGTCATGCAAATATCTGAATTTTCACAGCACAGCAAAATCAGTTGCACCATTCAATTCCGCTCGTCCAGACGGGGAGAATTCAATCACATTCATTCGATGCGACGTTTCTTATGGGATTTAATGAGCGACAACATTTTGACCCCAAACCGAGAGGATTCTGGGATGTTTGTGTTTTTTTGGTAATAACTCTGGAAGGAAACGTCGCAGACCCATCAAGGTGGTACTCGTACTGCTCGCCTCGTCGAGAGGAATCCAAATATATGAATGGTTAAGCTATGGGATATGAAATGGACGAGCGACCAATAAAACAGCATGTATTATGGGGTTGAATGCTTTTTCCTATTCACAAAATTAAACAAAAGCAGTCATGCAAATATCTGAATTTTCACAGCACAGCAAAATCAGTTGCACCATTCAATTCCGCTCGTCCAGACGGGGAAAATTCAATCACATTCATTCGATGCGACGTTTCTTATGGGATTTAATGAGCGACAACATTTTGACCCCAAACCGAGAGGATTCTGGGATGTTTGTGTTTTTTTGGTAATAACTCTGGAAGGAAACGTCGCAGACCCATCAAGGTGGTACTCGTACTGCTCGCCTCGTCGAGAGGAATCCAAATATATGAATGGTTAAGCTATGGGATATGAAATGGACGAGCGACCAATAAAACAGCATGTATTATGGGGTTGAATGCTTTTTCCTATTCACAAAATTAAACAAAAGCAGTCATGCAAATATCTGAATTTTCACAGCACAGCAAAATCAGTTGCACCATTCAATTCCGCTCGTCCAGACGGGGAAAATTCAATCACATTCATTCGATGCGACGTTTCTTATGGGATTTAATGAGCGACAACATTTTGACCCCAAACCGAGAGGATTCTGGGATGTTTGTGGTTTTTTGGTAATAACTCTGGAAGCAAACGTCGCAGACCCATCAAGGTGGTACTCGTACTGCTCGCCTCGTCGAGAGGAATCCAAATATATGAATGGTTAAGCTATGGGATATGAAATGGACGAGCGACCAATAAAACAGCATGTATTATGGGGTTGAATGCTTTTTCCTATTCACAAAATAAAACAAAAGCAGTCATGCAAATATCTGAATTTTCACAGCACAGCAAAATCAGTTGCACCATTCAATTCCGCTCGTCCAGACGGGGAAAATTCAATCACATTCATTCGATGCGACGTTTCTTATGGGATTTAATGAGCGCCAACATTTTGACCCCAAACCGAGAGGATTCTGGGATGTTTGTGGTTTTTTGGTAATAACTCTGGAAGGAAACATCGCAGACCCATCAAGGTGGTACTCGTACTGCTCGCCTCGTCGAGAGGAATCCAAATATATGAATGCTTAAGCTATGGGATATGAAATGGACGAGCGACCAATAAAACAACATGTATTATGGGGTTGAATGCTTTTTGCTATTCACAAAATAAAACAAAAGCAGTCATGCAAATATCTGAATTTTCACAGCACAGCAAAATCAGTTGCACCATTCAATTCCGCTCGTCCAGATGGGGAGAATTCAATCACATTCATTCGATGCGACGTTTCTTATGGGATTTAATGAGCGACGACATTTTGACCCCAAACCGAGAAGATTCTGGGATGTTTGTGGTTTTTTGGTAATAACTCTGGAAGGCAACGTCGCAGACCCATCAAGGTGGTACTCGTACTGCTCGCCTCGTCGAGAGGAATCCAAATATATGAATGCTTAAGCTATGGGATATGAAATGGACGAGCGACCAATAAAATAACATGTATTATGGGGTTGAATGCTTTTTGCTATTCACAAAATAAAACAAAAGCAGTCATGCAAATATCTGAATTTTCACAGCACAGCAAAATCAGTTGCACCATTCAATTCCGCTCGTCCAGACGGGGAGAATTCAATCACATTCATTCGATGCGACGTTTCTTATGGGATTTAATGAGCGACAACATTTTGACCCCAAACCGAGAGGATTCTGGGATGTTTGTGTTTTTTTGGTAATAACTCTGGAAGGAAACGTCGCAGACCCATCAAGGTGGTACTCGTACTGCTCGCCTCGTCGAGAGGAATCCAAATATATGAATGGTTAAGCTATGGGATATGAAATGGACGAGCGACCAATAAAACAGCATGTATTATGGGGTTGAATGCTTTTTCCTATTCACAAAATAAAACAAAAGCAGTCATGCAAATATCTGAATTTTCACAGCACAGCAAAATCAGTTGCACCATTCAATTCCGCTCGTCCAGACGGGGAAAATTCAATCACATTCATTCGATGCGACGTTTCTTATGGGATTTAATGAGCGACAACATTTTGACCCCAAACCGAGAGGATTCTGGGATGTTTGTGTTTTTTTGGTAATAACTCTGTAAGGAAACGTCGCAGACCCATCAAGGTGGTACTCGTACTGCTCGCCTCGTCGAGAGGAATCCAAATATATGAATGGTTAAGCTATGGGATATGAAATGGACGAGCGACCAATAAAACAGCATGTATTATGGGGTTGAATGCTTTTTCCTATTCACAAAATTAAACAAAAGCAGTCATGCAAATATCTGAATTTTCACAGCACAGCAAAATCAGTTGCACCATTCAATTCCGCTCGTCCAGACGGGGAAAATTCAATCACATTCATTCGATGCGACGTTTCTTATGGGATTTAATGAGCGACAACATTTTGACCCCAAACCGAGAGGATTCTGGGATGTTTGTGTTTTTTTGGTAATAACTCTGGAAGGAAACGTCGCAGACCCATCAAGGTGGTACTCGTACTGCTCGCCTCGTCGAGAGGAATCCAAATATATGAATGGTTAAGCTATGGGATATTAAATGGACGAGCGACCAATAAAACAGCATGTATTATGGGGTTGAATGCTTTTTCCTATTCACAAAATTAAACAAAAGCAGTCATGCAAATATCTGAATTTTCACAGCACAGCAAAATCAGTTGCACCATTCAATTCCGCTCGTCCAGACGGGGAAAATTCAATCACATTCATTCGATGCGACGTTTCTTATGGGATTTAATGAGCGACAACATTTTGACCCCAAACCGAGAGGATTCTGGGATGTTTGTGGTTTTTTGGTAATAACTCTGGAAGCAAACGTCGCAGACCCATCAAGGTGGTACTCGTACTGCTCGCCTCGTCGAGAGGAATCCAAATATATGAATGGTTAAGCTATGGGATATGAAATGGACGAGCGACCAATAAAACAGCATGTATTATGGGGTTGAATGCTTTTTCCTATTCACAAAATAAAACAAAAGCAGTCATGCAAATATCTGAATTTTCACAGCACAGCAAAATCAGTTGCACCATTCAATTCCGCTCGTCCAGACGGGGAAAATTCAATCACATTCATTCGATGCGACGTTTCTTATGGGATTTAATGAGCGACAACATTTTGACCCCAAACCGAGAGGATTCTGGGATGTTTGTGGTTTTTTGGTAATAACTCTGGAAGAAAACGTCGCAGACCCATCAAGGTGGTACTCGTACTGCTCGCCTCGTCGAGATTAATCCAAATATATGAATGTTTAAGCTATGGGATATGAAATGGAGGAGCGACCAATAAAACAACATGTATTATGGGGTTGAATGCTTTTTGCTATTCACAAAATAAAACAAAAGCAGTCATGCAAATATCTGAATTTTCACAGCACAGCAAAATCAGTTGCACCATTCAATTCCGCTCGTCCAGACGGGGAGAATTCAATCACATTCATTCGATGCGACGTTTCTTATGGGATTTAATGAGCGACAACATTTTGACCCCAAACCGAGAAGATTCTGGGATGTTTGTGGTTTTTTGGTAATAACTCTGGAAGGAAACATCGCAGACCCATCAAGGTGGTACTCGTACTGCTCGCCTCGTCGAGAGGAATCCAAATATATGAATGCTTAAGCTATGGGATATGAAATGGACGAGCGACCAATAAAACAACATGTATTATGGGGTTGAATGCTTTTTGCTATTCACAAAATAAAACAAAAGCAGTCATGCAAATATCTGAATTTTCACAGCACAGCAAAATCAGTTGCACCATTCAATTCCGCTCGTCCAGATGGGGAGAATTCAATCACATTCATTCGATGCGACGTTTCTTATGGGATTTAATGAGCGACAACATTTTGACCCCAAACCGAGAAGATTCTGGGATGTTTGTGGTTTTTTGGTAATAACTCTGGAAGGCAACGTCGCAGACCCATCAAGGTGGTACTCGTACTGCTCGCCTCGTCGAGAGGAATCCAAATATATGAATGCTTAAGCTATGGGATATGAAATGGACGAGCGACCAATAAAATAACATGTATTATGGGGTTGAATGCTTTTTGCTATTCACAAAATAAAACAAAAGCAGTCATGCAAATATCTGAATTTTCACAGCACAGCAAAATCAGTTGCACCATTCAATTCCGCTCGTCCAGACGGGGAGAATTCAATCACATTCATTCGATGCGACGTTTCTTATGGGATTTAATGAGCGACAACATTTTGACCCCATACCGAGAGGATTCTGGGATGTTTGTGTTTTTTTGGTAATAACTCTGGAAGGAAACGTCGCAGACCCATCAAGGTGGTACTCGTACTGCTCGCCTCGTCGAGAGGAATCCAAATATATGAATGGTTAAGCTATGGGATATGAAATGGACGAGCGACCAATAAAACAGCATGTATTATGGGGTTGAATGCTTTTTCCTATTCACAAAATAAAACAAAAGCAGTCATGCAAATATCTGAATTTTCACAGCACAGCAAAATCAGTTGCACCATTCAATTCCGCTCGTCCAGACGGGGAAAATTCAATCACATTCATTCGATGCGACGTTTCTTATGGGATTTAATGAGCGACAACATTTTGACCCCAAACCGAGAGGATTCTGGGATGTTTGTGGTTTTTTGGTAATAACTCTGGAAGAAAACGTCGCAGACCCATCAAGGTGGTACTCGTACTGCTCGCCTCGTCGAGATTAATCCAAATATATGAATGTTTAAGCTATGGGATATGAAATGGAGGAGCGACCAATAAAACAACATGTATTATGGGGTTGAATGCTTTTTGCTATTCACAAAATAAAACAAAAGCAGTCATGCAAATATCTGAATTTTCACAGCACAGCAAAATCAGTTGCACCATTCAATTCCGCTCGTCCAGACGGGGAGAATTCAATCACATTCATTCGATGCGACGTTTCTTATGGGATTTAATGAGCGACAACATTTTGACCCCAAACCGAGAAGATTCTGGGATGTTTGTGGTTTTTTGGTAATAACTCTGGAAGGAAACATCGCAGACCCATCAAGGTGGTACTCGTACTGCTCGCCTCGTCGAGAGGAATCCAAATATATGAATGCTTAAGCTATGGGATATGAAATGGACGAGCGACCAATAAAACAACATGTATTATGGGGTTGAATGCTTTTTGCTATTCACAAAATAAAACAAAAGCAGTCATGCAAATATCTGAATTTTCACAGCACAGCAAAATCAGTTGCACCATTCAATTCTGCTCGTCCAGATGGGGAGAATTCAATCACATTCATTCGATGCGACGTTTCTTATGGGATTTAATGAGCGACAACATTTTGACCCCAAACCGAGAAGATTCTGGGATGTTTGTGGTTTTTTGGTAATAACTCTGGAAGGCAACGTCGCAGACCCATCAAGGTGGTACTCGTACTGCTCGCCTCGTCGAGAGGAATCCAAATATATGAATGCTTAAGCTATGGGATATGAAATGGACGAGCGACCAATAAAACAACATGTATTATGGGGTTGAATGCTTTTTGCTATTCACAAAATAAAACAAAAGCAGTCATGCAAATATCTGAATTTTCACAGCACAGCAAAATCAGTTGCACCATTCAATTCCGCTCGTCCAGATGGGGAGAATTCAATCACATTCATTCGATGCGACGTTTCTTATGGGATTTAATGAGCGACAACATTTTGACCCCAAACCGAGAAGATTCTGGGATGTTTGTGGTTTTTTGGTAATAACTCTGGAAGGCAACGTCGCAGACCCATCAAGGTGGTACTCGTACTGCTCGCCTCGTCGAGAGGAATCCAAATATATGAATGCTTAAGCTATGGGATATGAAATGGACGAGCGACCAATAAAACAGCATGTATTATGGGGTTGAATGCTTTTTCCTATTCACAAAATAAAACAAAAGCAGTCATGCAAATATCTGAATTTTCACAGCACAGCAAAATCAGTTGCACCATCCAATTCCGCTCGTCCAGACGGGGAAAATTCAATCACATTCATTCGATGCGACGTTTCTTATGGGATTTAATGAGCGACAACATTTTGACCCCAAACCGAGAGGATTCTGGGATGTTTGTGGTTTTTTGGTAATAACTCTGGAAGAAAACGTCGCAGACCCATCAAGGTGGTACTCGTACTGCTCGCCTCGTCGAGATTAATCCAAATATATGAATGTTTAAGCTATGGGATATGAAATGGAGGAGCGACCAATAAAACAACATGTATTATGGGGTTGAATGCTTTTTGCTATTCACAAAATAAAACAAAAGCAGTCATGCAAATATCTGAATTTTCACAGCACAGCAAAATCAGTTGCACCATTCAATTCCGCTCGTCCAGACGGGGAGAATTCAATCACATTCATTCGATGCGACGTTTCTTATGGGATTTAATGAGCGACAACATTTTGACCCCAAACCGAGAAGATTCTGGGATGTTTGTGGTTTTTTGGTAATAACTCTGGAAGGAAACATCGCAGACCCATCAAGGTGGTACTCGTACTGCTCGCCTCGTCGAGAGGAATCCAAATATATGAATGCTTAAGCTATGGGATATGAAATGGACGAGCGACCAATAAAACAACATGTATTATGGGGTTGAATGCTTTTTGCTATTCACAAAATAAAACAAAAGCAGTCATGCAAATATCTGAATTTTCACAGCACAGCAAAATCAGTTGCACCATTCAATTCCGCTCGTCCAGACGGGGAGAATTCAATCACATTCATTCGATGCGACGTTTCTTATGGGATTTAATGAGCGACAACATTTTGACCCCAAACCGAGAGGATTCTGGGATGTTTGTGTTTTTTTGGTAATAACTCTGGAAGGAAACGTCGCAGACCCATCAAGGTGGTACTCGTACTGCTCGCCTCGTCGAGAGGAATCCAAATATATGAATGCTTAAGCTATGGGATATGAAATGGACGAGCGACCAATAAAACAACATGTATTATGGGGTTGAATGCTTTTTGCTATTCACAAAATAAAACAAAAGCAGTCATGCAAATATCTGAATTTTCACAGCACAGCAAAATCAGTTGCACCATTCAATTCCGCTCGTCCAGATGGGGAGAATTCAATCACATTCATTCGATGCGACGTTTCTTATGGGATTTAATGAGCGACAACATTTTGACCCCAAACCGAGAAGATTCTGGGATGTTTGTGGTTTTTTGGTAATAACTCTGGAAGGCAACGTCGCAGACCCATCAAGGTGGTACTCGTACTGCTCGCCTCGTCGAGAGGAATCCAAATATATGAATGCTTAAGCTATGGGATATGAAATGGACGAGCGACCAATAAAACAGCATGTATTATGGGGTTGAATGCTTTTTCCTATTCACAAAATAAAACAAAAGCAGTCATGCAAATATCTGAATTTTCACAGCACAGCAAAATCAGTTGCACCATCCAATTCCGCTCGTCCAGACGGGGAAAATTCAATCACATTCATTCGATGCGACGTTTCTTATGGGATTTAATGAGCGACAACATTTTGACCCCAAACCGAGAGGATTCTGGGATGTTTGTGGTTTTTTGGTAATAACTCTGGAAGAAAACGTCGCAGACCCATCAAGGTGGTACTCGTACTGCTCGCCTCGTCGAGATTAATCCAAATATATGAATGTTTAAGCTATGGGATATGAAATGGAGGAGCGACCAATAAAACAACATGTATTATGGGGTTGAATGCTTTTTGCTATTCACAAAATAAAACAAAAGCAGTCATGCAAATATCTGAATTTTCACAGCACAGCAAAATCAGTTGCACCATTCAATTCCGCTCGTCCAGACGGGGAGAATTCAATCACATTCATTCGATGCGACGTTTCTTATGGGATTTAATGAGCGACAACATTTTGACCCCAAACCGAGAAGATTCTGGGATGTTTGTGGTTTTTTGGTAATAACTCTGGAAGGAAACATCGCAGACCCATCAAGGTGGTACTCGTACTGCTCGCCTCGTCGAGAGGAATCCAAATATATGAATGCTTAAGCTATGGGATATGAAATGGACGAGCGACCAATAAAACAACATGTATTATGGGGTTGAATGCTTTTTGCTATTCACAAAATAAAACAAAAGCAGTCATGCAAATATCTGAATTTTCACAGCACAGCAAAATCAGTTGCACCATTCAATTCCGCTCGTCCAGACGGGGAGAATTCAATCACATTCATTCGATGCGACGTTTCTTATGGGATTTAATGAGCGACAACATTTTGACCCCAAACCGAGAGGATTCTGGGATGTTTGTGTTTTTTTGGTAATAACTCTGGAAGGAAACGTCGCAGACCCATCAAGGTGGTACTCGTACTGCTCGCCTCGTCGAGAGGAATCCAAATATATGAATGGTTAAGCTATGGGATATGAAATGGACGAGCGACCAATAAAACAGCATGTATTATGGGGTTGAATGCTTTTTCCTATTCACAAAATTAAACAAAAGCAGTCATGCAAATATCTGAATTTTCACAGCACAGCAAAATCAGTTGCACCATTCAATTCCGCTCGTCCAGACGGGGAAAATTCAATCACATTCATTCGATGCGACGTTTCTTATGGGATTTAATGAGCGACAAAATTTTGACCCCAAACCGAGAGGATTCTGGGATGTTTGTGTTTTTTTGGTAATAACTCTGGAAGGAAACGTCGCAGACCCATCAAGGTGGTACTCGTACTGCTCGCCTCGTCGAGAGGAATCCAAATATATGAATGGTTAAGCTATGCGATATGAAATGGACGAGCGACCAATAAAACAGCATGTATTATGGGGTTGAATGCTTTTTCCTATTCACAAAATTAAACAAAAGCAGTCATGCAAATATCTGAATTTTCACAGCACAGCAAAATCAGTTGCACCATTCAATTCCGCTCGTCCAGACGGGGAAAATTCAATCACATTCATTCGATGCGACGTTTCTTATGGGATTTAATGAGCGACAACATTTTGACCCCAAACCGAGAGGATTCTGGGATGTTTGTGGTTTTTTGGTAATAACTCTGGAAGAAAACGTCGCAGACTCATCAAGGTGGTACTCGTACTGCTCGCCTCATCGAGAGGAATCCAAATATATGAGTTGTTAAGCTATGGGATATGAAATGGAGGAGCGACCAATAAAACAACATGTATTATGGGGTTGAATGCTTTTTGCTATTCACAAAATAAAACAAAAGCAGTCATGCAAATATCTGAATTTTCACAGCACAGCAAAATCAGTTGCACCATTCAATTCTGCTCGTCCAGACGGGGAGAATTCAATCACATTCATTCGATGCGACGTTTCTTATGGGATTTAATGAGCGACAACATTTTGACCCCAAACCGAGAGGATTCTGGGATGTTTGTGTTTTTTGGTAATAACTCTGGAAGGAAACGTCGCAGACCCATCAAGGTGGTACTCGTACTGCTCGCCTCGTCGAGAGGAATTCAAATATATGAATGGTTAAGCTATGGGATATGAAATGGACGAGCGACCAATAAAACAGCATGTATTATGGGGTTGAATGCTTTTTCCTATTCACAAAATTAAACAAAAGCAGTCATGCAAATATCTGAATTTTCACAGCACAGCAAAATCAGTTGCACCATTCAATTCCGCTCGTCCAGACGGGGAAAATTCAATCACATTCATTCGATGCGACGTTTCTTATGGGATTTAATGAGCGACAACATTTTGACCCCAAACCGAGAGGATTCGGGGATGTTTGTGTTTTTTTGGTAATAACTCTGGAAGGAAACGTCGCAGACCCATCAAGGTGGTACTCGTACTGCTCGCCTCGTCGAGAGGAATCCAAATATATGAATGGTTAAGCTATGGGATATGAAATGGACGAGCGACCAATAAAACAGCATGTATTATGGGGTTTTATGCTTTTTGCTATTCACAAAATAAAACAAAAGCAGTCATGCAAATATCTGAATTTTCACAGCACAGCAAAATCAGTTGCACCATTCAATTCCGCTCGTCCAGACGGGGAAAATTCAATCACATTCATTCCATGCGACGTTTCTTATGGGATTTAATGAGCGACAACATTTTAACCCCAAACCGAGAGGATTCTGGGATGTTTGTGGTTTTTTGGTAATAACTCTGGAAGAAAACGTCGCAGACCCATCAAGGTGGTACTCGTACTGCTCGCCTCATCGAGAGGAATCCAAATATATGAGTTGTTAAGCTATGGGATATGAAATGGACGAGCGACCAATAAAACAACATGTATTATGGGGTTGAATGCTTTCTGCTATTCACAAAATAATACAAAAGCAGTCATGCAAATATTTGAATTTTCACAGCACAGCAAAATCAGTTGCACCATTCAATTCCGCTCGTCTAGACGGGGATAATTCAATCACATTCATTCGATGCGACGTTTCTTATGGGATTTAATGAGCGACAACATTTTGACCCCAAACCAAGAGGATTCTGGGATGTTTGTGTTTTTTTGGTAATAACTCTGGAAGGAAACGTCGCAGACCCATCAAGGTGGTACTCGTACTGCTTGCCTCGTCAAGAGGAATCCAAATATATGAATGCTTAAGCTATGGGATATGAAATGGACGAGCGACCAATAAAACAACATGTATTATGGGGTTCAATGCTTTTTGCTATTCACAAAATAAAACAAAAGCAGTCATGCAAATATCTGAATTTTCACAGCACAGCAAAATCAGTTGCACCATTCAATTCCGCTCGTCCAGACGGGGAGAATTCAATCACATTCATTCGATGCGACGTTTCTTATGGGATTTAATGAGCGACAACATTTTGACCCCAAACCGAGAGGATTCTGGGATGTTTGTGATTTTTTGGTAATAACTCTGGAAGAAAACGTCGCAGACCCATCAAGGTGGTACTCGTACTGCTCGCCTCATCGAGAGGAATCCAAATATATGAGTTGTTAAGCTATGGGATATGAAATGGACGAGCGACCAATAAAACAGCATGTATTATGGGGTTGAATGCTTTTTCCTATTCACAAAATTAAACAAAAGCAGTCATGCAAATATCTGAATTTTCACAGTACAGCAAAATCAGTTGCACCATTCAATTCCGCTCGTCCAGACGGGGAAAATTCAATCACATTCATTCGATGCGACGTTTCTTATGGGATTTAATGAGCGACAACATTTTGACCCCAAACCGAGAGGATTCTGGGATGTTTGTGTTTTTTTGGTAATAACTCTGGAAGGAAACGTCGCAGACCCATCAAGGTGGTACTCGTACTGCTCGCCTCGTCGAGAGGAATCCAAATATATGAATGGTTAAGCTATGGGATATGAAATGGACGAGCGACCAATAAAACAGCATGTATTATGGGGTTGAATGCTTTTTCCTATTCACAAAATTAAACAAAAGCAGTCATGCAAATATCTGAATTTTCACAGCACAGCAAAATCAGTTGCACCATTCAATTCCGCTCGTCCAGACGGGGAAAATTCAATTACATTCATTCGATGCGACGTTTCTTATGGGATTTAATGAGCGACAACATTTTGACCCCAAACCGAGAGGATTCTGGGATGTTTGTGGTTTTTTGGTAATAACTCTGGAAGCAAACGTCGCAGACCCATCAAGGTGGTACTCGTACTGCTCGCCTCGTCGAGAGGAATCCAAATATATGAATGGTTAAGCTATGGGATATGAAATGGACGAGCGACCAATAAAACAGCATGTATTATGGGGTTGAATGCTTTTTCCTATTCACAAAATAAAACAAAAGCAGTCATGCAAATATCTGAATTTTCACAGCACAGCAAAATCAGTTGCACCATTCAATTCCGCTCGTCCAGACGGGGAAAATTCAATCACATTCATTCGATGCGACGTTTCTTATGGGATTTAATGAGCGACAACATTTTGACCCCAAACCGAGAGGATTCTGGGATGTTTGTGGTTTTTTGGTAATAACTCTGGAAGAAAACGTCGCAGACCCATCAAGGTGGTACTCGTACTGCTCGCCTCGTCGAGATTAATCCAAATATATGAATGTTTAAGCTATGGGATATGAAATGGAGGAGCGACCAATAAAACAACATGTATTATGGGGTTGAATGCTTTTTGCTATTCACAAAATAAAACAAAAGCAGTCATGCAAATATCTGAATTTTCACAGCACAGCAAAATCAGTTGCACCATTCAATTCCGCTCGTCCAGACGGGGAGAATTCAATCACATTCATTCGATGCGACGTTTCTTATGGGATTTAATGAGCGACAACATTTTGACCCCAAACCGAGAAGATTCTGGGATGTTTGTGGTTTTTTGGTAATAACTCTGGAAGGAAACATCGCAGACCCATCAAGGTGGTACTCGTACTGCTCGCCTCGTCGAGAGGAATCAAAATATATGAATGCTTAAGCTATGGGATATGAAATGGACGAGCGACCAATAAAACAACATGTATTATGGGGTTGAATGCTTTTTGCTATTCACAAAATAAACAAAAGCAGTCATGCAAATATCTGAATTTTCACAGCACAGCAAAATCAGTTGCACCATTCAATTCCGCTCGTCCAGACGGGGAGAATTCAATCACATTCATTCGATGCGACGTTTTTTATGGGATTTAATGAGCGACAACATTTTGACCCCAAACCGAGAGGATTCTGGGATGTTTGTGTTTTTTTGGTAATAACTCTGGAAGGAAACGTAGCAGACCCATCAAGGTGGTACTCGTACTGCTCGCCTCGTCGAGAGGAATCCAAATATATGAATGGTTAAGCTATGGGATATGAAATGGACGAGCGACCAATAAAACAGCATGTATTATGGGGTTGAATGCTTTTTCCTATTCACAAAATTAAACAAAAGCAGTCATGCAAATATCTGAATTTTCACAGCACAGCAAAATCAGTTGCACCATTCAATTCCGCTCATCCAGACGGGGAAAATTCAATCACATTAATTCGATGCGACGTTTCTTATGGGATTTAATGAGCGACAAAATTTTGACCCCAAACCGAGAGGATTCTGGGATGTTTGTGTTTTTTTGGTAATAACTCTGGAAGGAAACGTCGCAGACCCATCAAGGTGGTACTCGTACTGCTCGCCTCGTCGAGAGGAATCCAAATATATGAATGGTTAAGCTATGCGATATGAAATGGACGAGCGACCAATAAAACAGCATGTATTATGGGGTTGAATGCTTTTTGCTATTCACAAAATAAAACAAAAGCAGTCATGCAAATATCTGAATTTTCACAGCACAGCAAAATCAGTTGCACCATTCAATTCCGCTCGTCCAGACGGGGAAAATTCAATCACATTCATTCGATGCGACGTTTCTTATGGGATTTAATGAGCGACAACATTTTGACCCCAAACCGAGAGGATTCTGGGATGTTTGTGGTTTTTTGGTAATAACTCTGGAAGAAAACGTCGCAGACCCATCAAGGTGGTATTCGTACTGCTCGCCTCATCGAGAGGAATCCAAATATATGAGTTGTTAAGCTATGGGATATGAAATGGACGAGCGACCAATAAAACAACATGTATTATGGGGTTGAATGCTTTTTGCTATTCACAAAATAAAACAAAAGCAGTCATGCAAATATTTGAATTTTCACAGCACAGCAAAATCAGTTGCACCATTCAATTCCGTTCGTCCAGACGGGGATAATTCAATCACATTCATTCGATGCGACGTTTCTTATGGGATTTAATGAGCGACAACATTTTGACCCCAAACCGAGAGGATTCTGGGATGTTTGTGTTTTTTTGGTAATAACTCTGGAAGGAAACGTCGCAGACCCATCAAGGTGGTACTCGTACTGCTCGCCTCGTCAAGAGGAATCCAAATATATGAATGCTTAAGCTATGGGATATGAAATGGACGAGCGACCAATAAAACAACATGTATTATGGGGTTGAATGCTTTTTGCTATTCACAAAATAAAACAAAAGCAGTCATGCAAATATTTGATTTTTCACAGCACAGCAAAATCAGTTGCACCATTCAATTCCGCTCGTCCAGACGGGGAGAATTCAATCACATTCATTCGATGCGACGTTTCTTATGGGATTTAATGAGCGACAACATTTTGACCCCAAACCGAGAGGATTCTGGGATGTTTGTGGTTTTTTGGTAATAACTCTGGAAGGAAACGTCGCAGACGCATCAAGTTGGTACTCGTACTGCTCGCCTCGTCGAGAGGAATCCAAATATATGAATGGTTAAGCTATGGGATATGAAATGGACGAGCGACCAATAAAACAGCATGTATTATGGGGTTGAATGCTTTTTCCTATTCACAAAATAAAATAAAAGCAGTCATGCAAATATCTGAATTTTCACAGCACAGCAAAATCAGTTGCACCATTCAATTCCGCTCGTCCAGACGGGGAAAATTCAATCACATTCATTCGATGCGACGTTTCTTATGGGATTTAATGAGCGACAACATTTTGACCCCAAACCGAGAGGATTCTGGGATGTTTGTGGTTTTTTGGTAATAACTCTGGAAGGAAACGTCGGAGACCCATCAAGGTGGTAATCGTACTGCTCGCCTCGTCGAGAGAAATCCAAATTTATGAATGGTTAAGCTATGTGAGATGAAATGAACGAGCGACCAATAAAACAACATGTATTATGGGGTTGAATGCTTTTTGCTATTCACAAATTAAAACAAAAGCAGTCATGCAAATATCTGAATTTTCACAGCACAGCAAAATCAGTTGCACCATTCAATTCCGCTCGTCCAGACGGGGAGAATTCAATCACATTCATTCGATGCGACGTTTCTTATGGGATTTAATGAGCGACAACATTTTGACCCCAAACCGAGAGGATTCTGGGATGTTTGTGGTTTTTTGGTAATAACTCTGGAAGGAAACGTCGCAGACCCATCAAGTTGGTACTCGTACTGCTCGCCTCGTCGAGAGGAATCCAAATATATGAATGCTTAAGCTATGGGATATGAAATGGACGAGCGACCAATAAAACAACATGTATTATGGGGTTGAATGCTTTTTGCTATTCACAAAATAAAACAAAAGCAGTCATGCAAATATCTGAATTTTCACAGCACAGCAAAATCAGTTGCACCATTCAATTCCGCTCGTCCAGACGGGGAGAATTCAATCACATTCATTCGATGCGACGTTTCTTATGGGATTTAATGAGCGACAACATTTTGACCCCAAACCGAGAGGATTCTGGGATGTTTGTGTTTTTTTGGTAATAACTCTGGAAGGAAACGTCGCAGACCCATCAAGGTGGTACTCGTACTGCTCGCCTCGTCGAGAGGAATCCAAATATATGAATGCTTAAGCTATGGGATATGAAATGGACGAGCGACCAATAAAACAACATGTATTATGGGGTTGAATGCTTTTTGCTATTCACAAAATAAAACAAAAGCAGTCATGCAAATATCTGAATTTTCACAGCACAGCAAAATCAGTTGCACCATTCAATTCCGCTCGTCCAGACGGGGAGAATTCAATCACATTCATTCGATGCGACGTTTCTTATGGGATTTAATGAGCGACAACATTTTGACCCCAAACCGAGAAGATTCTGGGATGTTTGTGGTTTTTTGGTAATAACTCTGGAAGGAAACATCGCAGACCCATCAAGGTGGTACTCGTACTGCTCGCCTCGTCGAGAGGAATCCAAATATATGAATGCTTAAGCTATGGGATATGAAATGGAGGAGCGACCAATAAAACAACATGTATTATGGGGTTGAATGCTTTTTGCTATTCACAAAATAAAACAAAAGCAGTCATGCAAATATCTGAATTTTCACAGCACAGCAAAATCAGTTGCACCATTCAATTCCGCTCGTCCAGACGGGGAGAATTCAATCACATTCATTCGATGCGACGTTTCTTATGGGATTTAATGAGCGACAACATTTTGACCCCAAACCGAGAAGATTCTGGGATGTTTGTGGTTTTTTGGTAATAACTCTGGAAGGAAACATCGCAGACCCATCAAGGTGGTACTCGTACTGCTCGCCTCGTCGAGAGGAATCCAAATATATGAATGCTTAAGCTATGGGATATGAAATGGACGAGCGACCAATAAAACAACATGTATTATGGGGTTGAATGCTTTTTGCTATTCACAAAATAAAACAAAAGCAGTCATGCAAATATCTGAATTTTCACAGCACAGCAAAATCAGTTGCACCATTCAATTCCGCTCGTCCAGATGGGGAGAATTCAATCACATTCATTCGATGCGACGTTTCTTATGGGATTTAATGAGCGACAACATTTTGACCCCAAACCGAGAAGATTCTGGGATGTTTGTGGTTTTTTGGTAATAACTCTGGAAGGCAACGTCGCAGACCCATCAAGGTGGTACTCGTACTGCTCGCCTCGTCGAGAGGAATCCAAATATATGAATGCTTAAGCTATGGGATATGAAATGGACGAGCGACCAATAAAATAACATGTATTATGGGGTTGAATGCTTTTTGCTATTCACAAAATAAAACAAAAGCAGTCATGCAAATATCTGAATTTTCACAGCACAGCAAAATCAGTTGCACCATTCAATTCCGCTCGTCCAGACGGGGAGAATTCAATCACATTCATTCGATGCGACGTTTCTTATGGGATTTAATGAGCGACAACATTTTGACCCCAAACCGAGAGGATTCTGGGATGTTTGTGTTTTTTTGGTAATAACTCTGGAAGGAAACGTCGCAGACCCATCAAGGTGGTACTCGTACTGCTCGCCTCGTCGAGAGGAATCCAAATATATGAATGGTTAAGCTATGGGATATGAAATGGACGAGCGACCAATAAAACAGCATGTATTATGGGGTTGAATGCTTTTTCCTATTCACAAAATAAAACAAAAGCAGTCATGCAAATATCTGAATTTTCACAGCACAGCAAAATCAGTTGCACCATTCAATTCCGCTCGTCCAGACGGGGAAAATTCAATCACATTCATTCGATGCGACGTTTCTTATGGGATTTAATGAGCGACAACATTTTGACCCCAAACCGAGAGGATTCTGGGATGTTTGTGGTTTTTTGGTAATAACTCTGGAAGAAAACGTCGCAGACCCATCAAGGTGGTACTCGTACTGCTCGCCTCGTCGAGATTAATCCAAATATATGAATGTTTAAGCTATGGGATATGAAATGGAGGAGCGACCAATAAAACAACATGTATTATGGGGTTGAATGCTTTTTGCTATTCACAAAATAAAACAAAAGCAGTCATGCAAATATCTGAATTTTCACAGCACAGCAAAATCAGTTGCACCATTCAATTCCGCTCGTCCAGACGGGGAGAATTCAATCACATTCATTCGATGCGACGTTTCTTATGGGATTTAATGAGCGACAACATTTTGACCCCAAACCGAGAAGATTCTGGGATGTTTGTGGTTTTTTGGTAATAACTCTGGAAGGAAACATCGCAGACCCATCAAGGTGGTACTCGTACTGCTCGCCTCGTCGAGAGGAATCCAAATATATGAATGCTTAAGCTATGGGATATGAAATGGACGAGCGACCAATAAAACAACATGTATTATGGGGTTGAATGCTTTTTGCTATTCACAAAATAAAACAAAAGCAGTCATGCAAATATCTGAATTTTCACAGCACAGCAAAATCAGTTGCACCATTCAATTCTGCTCGTCCAGATGGGGAGAATTCAATCACATTCATTCGATGCGACGTTTCTTATGGGATTTAATGAGCGACAACATTTTGACCCCAAACCGAGAAGATTCTGGGATGTTTGTGGTTTTTTGGTAATAACTCTGGAAGGCAACGTCGCAGACCCATCAAGGTGGTACTCGTACTGCTCGCCTCGTCGAGAGGAATCCAAATATATGAATGCTTAAGCTATGGGATATGAAATGGACGAGCGACCAATAAAACAACATGTATTATGGGGTTGAATGCTTTTTGCTATTCACAAAATAAAACAAAAGCAGTCATGCAAATATCTGAATTTTCACAGCACAGCAAAATCAGTTGCACCATTCAATTCCGCTCGTCCAGATGGGGAGAATTCAATCACATTCATTCGATGCGACGTTTCTTATGGGATTTAATGAGCGACAACATTTTGACCCCAAACCGAGAAGATTCTGGGATGTTTGTGGTTTTTTGGTAATAACTCTGGAAGGCAACGTCGCAGACCCATCAAGGTGGTACTCGTACTGCTCGCCTCGTCGAGAGGAATCCAAATATATGAATGCTTAAGCTATGGGATATGAAATGGACGAGCGACCAATAAAACAGCATGTATTATGGGGTTGAATGCTTTTTCCTATTCACAAAATAAAACAAAAGCAGTCATGCAAATATCTGAATTTTCACAGCACAGCAAAATCAGTTGCACCATCCAATTCCGCTCGTCCAGACGGGGAAAATTCAATCACATTCATTCGATGCGACGTTTCTTATGGGATTTAATGAGCGACAACATTTTGACCCCAAACCGAGAGGATTCTGGGATGTTTGTGGTTTTTTGGTAATAACTCTGGAAGAAAACGTCGCAGACCCATCAAGGTGGTACTCGTACTGCTCGCCTCGTCGAGATTAATCCAAATATATGAATGTTTAAGCTATGGGATATGAAATGGAGGAGCGACCAATAAAACAACATGTATTATGGGGTTGAATGCTTTTTGCTATTCACAAAATAAAACAAAAGCAGTCATGCAAATATCTGAATTTTCACAGCACAGCAAAATCAGTTGCACCATTCAATTCCGCTCGTCCAGACGGGGAGAATTCAATCACATTCATTCGATGCGACGTTTCTTATGGGATTTAATGAGCGACAACATTTTGACCCCAAACCGAGAAGATTCTGGGATGTTTGTGGTTTTTTGGTAATAACTCTGGAAGGAAACATCGCAGACCCATCAAGGTGGTACTCGTACTGCTCGCCTCGTCGAGAGGAATCCAAATATATGAATGCTTAAGCTATGGGATATGAAATGGACGAGCGACCAATAAAACAACATGTATTATGGGGTTGAATGCTTTTTGCTATTCACAAAATAAAACAAAAGCAGTCATGCAAATATCTGAATTTTCACAGCACAGCAAAATCAGTTGCACCATTCAATTCCGCTCGTCCAGACGGGGAGAATTCAATCACATTCATTCGATGCGACGTTTCTTATGGGATTTAATGAGCGACAACATTTTGACCCCAAACCGAGAGGATTCTGGGATGTTTGTGTTTTTTTGGTAATAACTCTGGAAGGAAACGTCGCAGACCCATCAAGGTGGTACTCGTACTGCTCGCCTCGTCGAGAGGAATCCAAATATATGAATGCTTAAGCTATGGGATATGAAATGGACGAGCGACCAATAAAACAACATGTATTATGGGGTTGAATGCTTTTTGCTATTCACAAAATAAAACAAAAGCAGTCATGCAAATATCTGAATTTTCACAGCACAGCAAAATCAGTTGCACCATTCAATTCCGCTCGTCCAGATGGGGAGAATTCAATCACATTCATTCGATGCGACGTTTCTTATGGGATTTAATGAGCGACAACATTTTGACCCCAAACCGAGAAGATTCTGGGATGTTTGTGGTTTTTTGGTAATAACTCTGGAAGGCAACGTCGCAGACCCATCAAGGTGGTACTCGTACTGCTCGCCTCGTCGAGAGGAATCCAAATATATGAATGCTTAAGCTATGGGATATGAAATGGACGAGCGACCAATAAAACAGCATGTATTATGGGGTTGAATGCTTTTTCCTATTCACAAAATAAAACAAAAGCAGTCATGCAAATATCTGAATTTTCACAGCACAGCAAAATCAGTTGCACCATCCAATTCCGCTCGTCCAGACGGGGAAAATTCAATCACATTCATTCGATGCGACGTTTCTTATGGGATTTAATGAGCGACAACATTTTGACCCCAAACCGAGAGGATTCTGGGATGTTTGTGGTTTTTTGGTAATAACTCTGGAAGAAAACGTCGCAGACCCATCAAGGTGGTACTCGTACTGCTCGCCTCGTCGAGATTAATCCAAATATATGAATGTTTAAGCTATGGGATATGAAATGGAGGAGCGACCAATAAAACAACATGTATTATGGGGTTGAATGCTTTTTGCTATTCACAAAATAAAACAAAAGCAGTCATGCAAATATCTGAATTTTCACAGCACAGCAAAATCAGTTGCACCATTCAATTCCGCTCGTCCAGACGGGGAGAATTCAATCACATTCATTCGATGCGACGTTTCTTATGGGATTTAATGAGCGACAACATTTTGACCCCAAACCGAGAAGATTCTGGGATGTTTGTGGTTTTTTGGTAATAACTCTGGAAGGAAACATCGCAGACCCATCAAGGTGGTACTCGTACTGCTCGCCTCGTCGAGAGGAATCCAAATATATGAATGCTTAAGCTATGGGATATGAAATGGACGAGCGACCAATAAAACAACATGTATTATGGGGTTGAATGCTTTTTGCTATTCACAAAATAAAACAAAAGCAGTCATGCAAATATCTGAATTTTCACAGCACAGCAAAATCAGTTGCACCATTCAATTCCGCTCGTCCAGACGGGGAGAATTCAATCACATTCATTCGATGCGACGTTTCTTATGGGATTTAATGAGCGACAACATTTTGACCCCAAACCGAGAGGATTCTGGGATGTTTGTGTTTTTTTGGTAATAACTCTGGAAGGAAACGTCGCAGACCCATCAAGGTGGTACTCGTACTGCTCGCCTCGTCGAGAGGAATCCAAATATATGAATGGTTAAGCTATGGGATATGAAATGGACGAGCGACCAATAAAACAGCATGTATTATGGGGTTGAATGCTTTTTCCTATTCACAAAATTAAACAAAAGCAGTCATGCAAATATCTGAATTTTCACAGCACAGCAAAATCAGTTGCACCATTCAATTCCGCTCGTCCAGACGGGGAAAATTCAATCACATTCATTCGATGCGACGTTTCTTATGGGATTTAATGAGCGACAAAATTTTGACCCCAAACCGAGAGGATTCTGGGATGTTTGTGTTTTTTTGGTAATAACTCTGGAAGGAAACGTCGCAGACCCATCAAGGTGGTACTCGTACTGCTCGCCTCGTCGAGAGGAATCCAAATATATGAATGGTTAAGCTATGCGATATGAAATGGACGAGCGACCAATAAAACAGCATGTATTATGGGGTTGAATGCTTTTTCCTATTCACAAAATTAAACAAAAGCAGTCATGCAAATATCTGAATTTTCACAGCACAGCAAAATCAGTTGCACCATTCAATTCCGCTCGTCCAGACGGGGAAAATTCAATCACATTCATTCGATGCGACGTTTCTTATGGGATTTAATGAGCGACAACATTTTGACCCCAAACCGAGAGGATTCTGGGATGTTTGTGGTTTTTTGGTAATAACTCTGGAAGAAAACGTCGCAGACTCATCAAGGTGGTACTCGTACTGCTCGCCTCATCGAGAGGAATCCAAATATATGAGTTGTTAAGCTATGGGATATGAAATGGAGGAGCGACCAATAAAACAACATGTATTATGGGGTTGAATGCTTTTTGCTATTCACAAAATAAAACAAAAGCAGTCATGCAAATATCTGAATTTTCACAGCACAGCAAAATCAGTTGCACCATTCAATTCCGCTCGTCCAGACGGGGAGAATTCAATCACATTCATTCGATGCGACGTTTCTTATGGGATTTAATGAGCGACAACATTTTGACCCCAAACCGAGAGGATTCTGGGATGTTTGTGTTTTTTGGTAATAACTCTGGAAGGAAACGTCGCAGACCCATCAAGGTGGTACTCGTACTGCTCGCCTCGTCGAGAGGAATTCAAATATATGAATGGTTAAGCTATGGGATATGAAATGGACGAGCGACCAATAAAACAGCATGTATTATGGGGTTGAATGCTTTTTCCTATTCACAAAATTAAACAAAAGCAGTCATGCAAATATCTGAATTTTCACAGCACAGCAAAATCAGTTGCACCATTCAATTCCGCTCGTCCAGACGGGGAAAATTCAATCACATTCATTCGATGCGACGTTTCTTATGGGATTTAATGAGCGACAACATTTTGACCCCAAACCGAGAGGATTCTGGGATGTTTGTGTTTTTTTGGTAATAACTCTGGAAGGAAACGTCGCAGACCCATCAAGGTGGTACTCGTACTGCTCGCCTCGTCGAGAGGAATCCAAATATATGAATGGTTAAGCTATGGGATATGAAATGGACGAGCGACCAATAAAACAGCATGTATTATGGGGTTTTATGCTTTTTGCTATTCACAAAATAAAACAAAAGCAGTCATGCAAATATCTGAATTTTCACAGCACAGCAAAATCAGTTGCACCATTCAATTCCGCTCGTCCAGACGGGGAAAATTCAATCACATTCATTCCATGCGACGTTTCTTATGGGATTTAATGAGCGACAACATTTTAACCCCAAACCGAGAGGATTCTGGGATGTTTGTGGTTTTTTGGTAATAACTCTGGAAGAAAACGTCGCAGACCCATCAAGGTGGTACTCGTACTGCTCGCCTCAACGAGAGGAATCCAAATATATGAGTTGTTAAGCTATGGGATATGAAATGGACGAGCGACCAATAAAACAACATGTATTATGGGGTTGAATGCTTTTTGCTATTCACAAAATAATACAAAAGCAGTCATGCAAATATTTGAATTTTCACAGCACAGCAAAATCAGTTGCACCATTCAATTCCGCTCGTCTAGACGGGGATAATTCAATCACATTCATTCGATGCGACGTTTCTTATGGGATTTAATGAGCGACAACATTTTGACCCCAAACCAAGAGGATTCTGGGATGTTTGTGTTTTTTTGGTAATAACTCTGGAAGGAAACGTCGCAGACCCATCAAGGTGGTACTCGTACTGCTTGCCTCGTCAAGAGGAATCCAAATATATGAATGCTTAAGCTATGGGATATGAAATGGACGAGCGACCAATAAAACAACATGTATTATGGGGTTCAATGCTTTTTGCTATTCACAAAATAAAACAAAAGCAGTCATGCAAATATCTGAATTTTCACAGCACAGCAAAATCAGTTGCACCATTCAATTCCGCTCGTCCAGACGGGGAGAATTCAATCACATTCATTCGATGCGACGTTTCTTATGGGATTTAATGAGCGACAACATTTTGACCCCAAACCGAGAGGATTCTGGGATGTTTGTGATTTTTTGGTAATAACTCTGGAAGAAAACGTCGCAGACCCATCAAGGTGGTACTCGTACTGCTCGCCTCATCGAGAGGAATCCAAATATATGAGTTGTTAAGCTATGGGATATGAAATGGACGAGCGACCAATAAAACAGCATGTATTATGGGGTTGAATGCTTTTTCCTATTCACAAAATTAAACAAAAGCAGTCATGCAAATATCTGAATTTTCACAGTACAGCAAAATCAGTTGCACCATTCAATTCCGCTCGTCCAGACGGGGAAAATTCAATCACATTCATTCGATGCGACGTTTCTTATGGGATTTAATGAGCGACAACATTTTGACCCCAAACCGAGAGGATTCTGGGATGTTTGTGTTTTTTTGGTAATAACTCTGGAAGGAAACGTCGCAGACCCATCAAGGTGGTACTCGTACTGCTCGCCTCGTCGAGAGGAATCCAAATATATGAATGGTTAAGCTATGGGATATGAAATGGACGAGCGACCAATAAAACAGCATGTATTATGGGGTTGAATGCTTTTTCCTATTCACAAAATTAAACAAAAGCAGTCATGCAAATATCTGAATTTTCACAGCACAGCAAAATCAGTTGCACCATTCAATTCCGCTCGTCCAGACGGGGAAAATTCAATTACATTCATTCGATGCGACGTTTCTTATGGGATTTAATGAGCGACAACATTTTGACCCCAAACCGAGAGGATTCTGGGATGTTTGTGGTTTTTTGGTAATAACTCTGGAAGCAAACGTCGCAGACCCATCAAGGTGGTACTCGTACTGCTCGCCTCGTCGAGAGGAATCCAAATATATGAATGGTTAAGCTATGGGATATGAAATGGACGAGCGACCAATAAAACAGCATGTATTATGGGGTTGAATGCTTTTTCCTATTCACAAAATAAAACAAAAGCAGTCATGCAAATATCTGAATTTTCACAGCACAGCAAAATCAGTTGCACCATTCAATTCCGCTCGTCCAGACGGGGAAAATTCAATCACATTCATTCGATGCGACGTTTCTTATGGGATTTAATGAGCGACAACATTTTGACCCCAAACCGAGAGGATTCTGGGATGTTTGTGGTTTTTTGGTAATAACTCTGGAAGAAAACGTCGCAGACCCATCAAGGTGGTACTCGTACTGCTCGCCTCGTCGAGATTAATCCAAATATATGAATGTTTAAGCTATGGGATATGAAATGGAGGAGCGACCAATAAAACAACATGTATTATGGGGTTGAATGCTTTTTGCTATTCACAAAATAAAACAAAAGCAGTCATGCAAATATCTGAATTTTCACAGCACAGCAAAATCAGTTGCACCATTCAATTCCGCTCGTCCAGACGGGGAGAATTCAATCACATTCATTCGATGCGACGTTTCTTATGGGATTTAATGAGCGACAACATTTTGACCCCAAACCGAGAAGATTCTGGGATGTTTGTGGTTTTTTGGTAATAACTCTGGAAGGAAACATCGCAGACCCATCAAGGTGGTACTCGTACTGCTCGCCTCGTCGAGAGGAATCAAAATATATGAATGCTTAAGCTATGGGATATGAAATGGACGAGCGACCAATAAAACAACATGTATTATGGGGTTGAATGCTTTTTGCTATTCACAAAATAAACAAAAGCAGTCATGCAAATATCTGAATTTTCACAGCACAGCAAAATCAGTTGCACCATTCAATTCCGCTCGTCCAGACGGGGAGAATTCAATCACATTCATTCGATGCGACGTTTTTTATGGGATTTAATGAGCGACAACATTTTGACCCCAAACCGAGAGGATTCTGGGATGTTTGTGTTTTTTTGGTAATAACTCTGGAAGGAAACGTAGCAGACCCATCAAGGTGGTACTCGTACTGCTCGCCTCGTCGAGAGGAATCCAAATATATGAATGGTTAAGCTATGGGATATGAAATGGACGAGCGACCAATAAAACAGCATGTATTATGGGGTTGAATGCTTTTTCCTATTCACAAAATTAAACAAAAGCAGTCATGCAAATATCTGAATTTTCACAGCACAGCAAAATCAGTTGCACCATTCAATTCCGCTCATCCAGACGGGGAAAATTCAATCACATTAATTCGATGCGACGTTTCTTATGGGATTTAATGAGCGACAAAATTTTGACCCCAAACCGAGAGGATTCTGGGATGTTTGTGTTTTTTTGGTAATAACTCTGGAAGGAAACGTCGCAGACCCATCAAGGTGGTACTCGTACTGCTCGCCTCGTCGAGAGGAATCCAAATATATGAATGGTTAAGCTATGCGATATGAAATGGACGAGCGACCAATAAAACAGCATGTATTATGGGGTTGAATGCTTTTTGCTATTCACAAAATAAAACAAAAGCAGTCATGCAAATATCTGAATTTTCACAGCACAGCAAAATCAGTTGCACCATTCAATTCCGCTCGTCCAGACGGGGAAAATTCAATCACATTCATTCGATGCGACGTTTCTTATGGGATTTAATGAGCGACAACATTTTGACCCCAAACCGAGAGGATTCTGGGATGTTTGTGGTTTTTTGGTAATAACTCTGGAAGAAAACGTCGCAGACCCATCAAGGTGGTATTCGTACTGCTCGCCTCATCGAGAGGAATCCAAATATATGAGTTGTTAAGCTATGGGATATGAAATGGACGAGCGACCAATAAAACAACATGTATTATGGGGTTGAATGCTTTTTGCTATTCACAAAATAAAACAAAAGCAGTCATGCAAATATTTGAATTTTCACAGCACAGCAAAATCAGTTGCACCATTCAATTCCGTTCGTCCAGACGGGGATAATTCAATCACATTCATTCGATGCGACGTTTCTTATGGGATTTAATGAGCGACAACATTTTGACCCCAAACCGAGAGGATTCTGGGATGTTTGTGTTTTTTTGGTAATAACTCTGGAAGGAAACGTCGCAGACCCATCAAGGTGGTACTCGTACTGCTCGCCTCGTCAAGAGGAATCCAAATATATGAATGCTTAAGCTATGGGATATGAAATGGACGAGCGACCAATAAAACAACATGTATTATGGGGTTGAATGCTTTTTGCTATTCACAAAATAAAACAAAAGCAGTCATGCAAATATTTGATTTTTCACAGCACAGCAAAATCAGTTGCACCATTCAATTCCGCTCGTCCAGACGGGGAGAATTCAATCACATTCATTCGATGCGACGTTTCTTATGGGATTTAATGAGCGACAACATTTTGACCCCAAACCGAGAGGATTCTGGGATGTTTGTGGTTTTTTGGTAATAACTCTGGAAGGAAACGTCGCAGACGCATCAAGTTGGTACTCGTACTGCTCGCCTCGTCGAGAGGAATCCAAATATATGAATGGTTAAGCTATGGGATATGAAATGGACGAGCGACCAATAAAACAGCATGTATTATGGGGTTGAATGCTTTTTCCTATTCACAAAATAAAATAAAAGCAGTCATGCAAATATCTGAATTTTCACAGCACAGCAAAATCAGTTGCACCATTCAATTCCGCTCGTCCAGACGGGGAAAATTCAATCACATTCATTCGATGCGACGTTTCTTATGGGATTTAATGAGCGACAACATTTTGACCCCAAACCGAGAGGATTCTGGGATGTTTGTGGTTTTTTGGTAATAACTCTGGAAGGAAACGTCGGAGACCCATCAAGGTGGTAATCGTACTGCTCGCCTCGTCGAGAGAAATCCAAATTTATGAATGGTTAAGCTATGTGAGATGAAATGAACGAGCGACCAATAAAACAACATGTATTATGGGGTTGAATGCTTTTTGCTATTCACAAATTAAAACAAAAGCAGTCATGCAAATATCTGAATTTTCACAGCACAGCAAAATCAGTTGCACCATTCAATTCCGCTCGTCCAGACGGGGAGAATTCAATCACATTCATTCGATGCGACGTTTCTTATGGGATTTAATGAGCGACAACATTTTGACCCCAAACCGAGAGGATTCTGGGATGTTTGTGGTTTTTTGGTAATAACTCTGGAAGGAAACGTCGCAGACCCATCAAGTTGGTACTCGTACTGCTCGCCTCGTCGAGAGGAATCCAAATATATGAATGCTTAAGCTATGGGATATGAAATGGACGAGCGACCAATAAAACAACATGTATTATGGGGTTGAATGCTTTTTGCTATTCACAAAATAAAACAAAAGCAGTCATGCAAATATCTGAATTTTCACAGCACAGCAAAATCAGTTGCACCATTCAATTCCGCTCGTCCAGACGGGGAGAATTCAATCACATTCATTCGATGCGACGTTTCTTATGGGATTTAATGAGCGACAACATTTTGACCCCAAACCGAGAGGATTCTGGGATGTTTGTGTTTTTTTGGTAATAACTCTGGAAGGAAACGTCGCAGACCCATCAAGGTGGTACTCGTACTGCTCGCCTCGTCGAGAGGAATCCAAATATATGAATGCTTAAGCTATGGGATATGAAATGGACGAGCGACCAATAAAACAACATGTATTATGGGGTTGAATGCTTTTTGCTATTCACAAAATAAAACAAAAGCAGTCATGCAAATATCTGAATTTTCACAGCACAGCAAAATCAGTTGCACCATTCAATTCCGCTCGTCCAGATGGGGAGAATTCAATCACATTCATTCGATGCGACGTTTCTTATGGGATTTAATGAGCGACAACATTTTGACCCCAAACCGAGAAGATTCTGGGATGTTTGTGGTTTTTTGGTAATAACTCTGGAAGGCAACGTCGCAGACCCATCAAGGTGGTACTCGTACTGCTCGCCTCGTCGAGAGGAATCCAAATATATGAATGCTTAAGCTATGGGATATGAAATGGACGAGCGACCAATAAAACAGCATGTATTATGGGGTTGAATGCTTTTTCCTATTCACAAAATAAAACAAAAGCAGTCATGCAAATATCTGAATTTTCACAGCACAGCAAAATCAGTTGCACCATCCAATTCCGCTCGTCCAGACGGGGAAAATTCAATCACATTCATTCGATGCGACGTTTCTTATGGGATTTAATGAGCGACAACATTTTGACCCCAAACCGAGAGGATTCTGGGATGTTTGTGGTTTTTTGGTAATAACTCTGGAAGAAAACGTCGCAGACCCATCAAGGTGGTACTCGTACTGCTCGCCTCGTCGAGATTAATCCAAATATATGAATGTTTAAGCTATGGGATATGAAATGGAGGAGCGACCAATAAAACAACATGTATTATGGGGTTGAATGCTTTTTGCTATTCACAAAATAAAACAAAAGCAGTCATGCAAATATCTGAATTTTCACAGCACAGCAAAATCAGTTGCACCATTCAATTCCGCTCGTCCAGACGGGGAGAATTCAATCACATTCATTCGATGCGACGTTTCTTATGGGATTTAATGAGCGACAACATTTTGACCCCAAACCGAGAAGATTCTGGGATGTTTGTGGTTTTTTGGTAATAACTCTGGAAGGAAACATCGCAGACCCATCAAGGTGGTACTCGTACTGCTCGCCTCGTCGAGAGGAATCCAAATATATGAATGCTTAAGCTATGGGATATGAAATGGACGAGCGACCAATAAAACAACATGTATTATGGGGTTGAATGCTTTTTGCTATTCACAAAATAAAACAAAAGCAGTCATGCAAATATCTGAATTTTCACAGCACAGCAAAATCAGTTGCACCATTCAATTCCGCTCGTCCAGACGGGGAGAATTCAATCACATTCATTCGATGCGACGTTTCTTATGGGATTTAATGAGCGACAACATTTTGACCCCAAACCGAGAGGATTCTGGGATGTTTGTGTTTTTTTGGTAATAACTCTGGAAGGAAACGTCGCAGACCCATCAAGGTGGTACTCGTACTGCTCGCCTCGTCGAGAGGAATCCAAATATATGAATGGTTAAGCTATGGGATATGAAATGGACGAGCGACCAATAAAACAGCATGTATTATGGGGTTGAATGCTTTTTCCTATTCACAAAATTAAACAAAAGCAGTCATGCAAATATCTGAATTTTCACAGCACAGCAAAATCAGTTGCACCATTCAATTCCGCTCGTCCAGACGGGGAAAATTCAATCACATTCATTCGATGCGACGTTTCTTATGGGATTTAATGAGCGACAAAATTTTGACCCCAAACCGAGAGGATTCTGGGATGTTTGTGTTTTTTTGGTAATAACTCTGGAAGGAAACGTCGCAGACCCATCAAGGTGGTACTCGTACTGCTCGCCTCGTCGAGAGGAATCCAAATATATGAATGGTTAAGCTATGCGATATGAAATGGACGAGCGACCAATAAAACAGCATGTATTATGGGGTTGAATGCTTTTTCCTATTCACAAAATTAAACAAAAGCAGTCATGCAAATATCTGAATTTTCACAGCACAGCAAAATCAGTTGCACCATTCAATTCCGCTCGTCCAGACGGGGAAAATTCAATCACATTCATTCGATGCGACGTTTCTTATGGGATTTAATGAGCGACAACATTTTGACCCCAAACCGAGAGGATTCTGGGATGTTTGTGGTTTTTTGGTAATAACTCTGGAAGAAAACGTCGCAGACTCATCAAGGTGGTACTCGTACTGCTCGCCTCATCGAGAGGAATCCAAATATATGAGTTGTTAAGCTATGGGATATGAAATGGAGGAGCGACCAATAAAACAACATGTATTATGGGGTTGAATGCTTTTTGCTATTCACAAAATAAAACAAAAGCAGTCATGCAAATATCTGAATTTTCACAGCACAGCAAAATCAGTTGCACCATTCAATTCCGCTCGTCCAGATGGGGAGAATTCAATCACATTCATTCGATGCGACGTTTCTTATGGGATTTAATGAGCGACAACATTTTGACCCCAAACCGAGAAGATTCTGGGATGTTTGTGGTTTTTTGGTAATAACTCTGGAAGGCAACGTCGCAGACCCATCAAGGTGGTACTCGTACTGCTCGCCTCGTCGAGAGGAATCCAAATATATGAATGCTTAAGCTATGGGATATGAAATGGACGAGCGACCAATAAAACAGCATGTATTATGGGGTTGAATGCTTTTTCCTATTCACAAAATAAAACAAAAGCAGTCATGCAAATATCTGAATTTTCACAGCACAGCAAAATCAGTTGCACCATCCAATTCCGCTCGTCCAGACGGGGAAAATTCAATCACATTCATTCGATGCGACGTTTCTTATGGGATTTAATGAGCGACAACATTTTGACCCCAAACCGAGAGGATTCTGGGATGTTTGTGGTTTTTTGGTAATAACTCTGGAAGAAAACGTCGCAGACCCATCAAGGTGGTACTCGTACTGCTCGCCTCGTCGAGATTAATCCAAATATATGAATGTTTAAGCTATGGGATATGAAATGGAGGAGCGACCAATAAAACAACATGTATTATGGGGTTGAATGCTTTTTGCTATTCACAAAATAAAACAAAAGCAGTCATGCAAATATCTGAATTTTCACAGCACAGCAAAATCAGTTGCACCATTCAATTCCGCTCGTCCAGACGGGGAGAATTCAATCACATTCATTCGATGCGACGTTTCTTATGGGATTTAATGAGCGACAACATTTTGACCCCAAACCGAGAAGATTCTGGGATGTTTGTGGTTTTTTGGTAATAACTCTGGAAGGAAACATCGCAGACCCATCAAGGTGGTACTCGTACTGCTCGCCTCGTCGAGAGGAATCCAAATATATGAATGCTTAAGCTATGGGATATGAAATGGACGAGCGACCAATAAAACAACATGTATTATGGGGTTGAATGCTTTTTGCTATTCACAAAATAAAACAAAAGCAGTCATGCAAATATCTGAATTTTCACAGCACAGCAAAATCAGTTGCACCATTCAATTCCGCTCGTCCAGACGGGGAGAATTCAATCACATTCATTCGATGCGACGTTTCTTATGGGATTTAATGAGCGACAACATTTTGACCCCAAACCGAGAGGATTCTGGGATGTTTGTGTTTTTTTGGTAATAACTCTGGAAGGAAACGTCGCAGACCCATCAAGGTGGTACTCGTACTGCTCGCCTCGTCGAGAGGAATCCAAATATATGAATGGTTAAGCTATGGGATATGAAATGGACGAGCGACCAATAAAACAGCATGTATTATGGGGTTGAATGCTTTTTCCTATTCACAAAATTAAACAAAAGCAGTCATGCAAATATCTGAATTTTCACAGCACAGCAAAATCAGTTGCACCATTCAATTCCGCTCGTCCAGACGGGGAAAATTCAATCACATTCATTCGATGCGACGTTTCTTATGGGATTTAATGAGCGACAAAATTTTGACCCCAAACCGAGAGGATTCTGGGATGTTTGTGTTTTTTTGGTAATAACTCTGGAAGGAAACGTCGCAGACCCATCAAGGTGGTACTCGTACTGCTCGCCTCGTCGAGAGGAATCCAAATATATGAATGGTTAAGCTATGCGATATGAAATGGACGAGCGACCAATAAAACAGCATGTATTATGGGGTTGAATGCTTTTTCCTATTCACAAAATTAAACAAAAGCAGTCATGCAAATATCTGAATTTTCACAGCACAGCAAAATCAGTTGCACCATTCAATTCCGCTCGTCCAGACGGGGAAAATTCAATCACATTCATTCGATGCGACGTTTCTTATGGGATTTAATGAGCGACAACATTTTGACCCCAAACCGAGAGGATTCTGGGATGTTTGTGGTTTTTTGGTAATAACTCTGGAAGAAAACGTCGCAGACTCATCAAGGTGGTACTCGTACTGCTCGCCTCATCGAGAGGAATCCAAATATATGAGTTGTTAAGCTATGGGATATGAAATGGAGGAGCGACCAATAAAACAACATGTATTATGGGGTTGAATGCTTTTTGCTATTCACAAAATAAAACAAAAGCAGTCATGCAAATATCTGAATTTTCACAGCACAGCAAAATCAGTTGCACCATTCAATTCCGCTCGTCCAGACGGGGAGAATTCAATCACATTCATTCGATGCGACGTTTCTTATGGGATTTAATGAGCGACAACATTTTGACCCCAAACCGAGAGGATTCTGGGATGTTTGTGTTTTTTGGTAATAACTCTGGAAGGAAACGTCGCAGACCCATCAAGGTGGTACTCGTACTGCTCGCCTCGTCGAGAGGAATTCAAATATATGAATGGTTAAGCTATGGGATATGAAATGGACGAGCGACCAATAAAACAGCATGTATTATGGGGTTGAATGCTTTTTCCTATTCACAAAATTAAACAAAAGCAGTCATGCAAATATCTGAATTTTCACAGCACAGCAAAATCAGTTGCACCATTCAATTCCGCTCGTCCAGACGGGGAAAATTCAATCACATTCATTCGATGCGACGTTTCTTATGGGATTTAATGAGTGACAACATTTTGACCCCAAACCGAGAGGATTCTGGGATGTTTGTGTTTTTTTGGTAATAACTCTGGAAGGAAACGTCGCAGACCCATCAAGGTGGTACTCGTACTGCTCGCCTCGTCGAGAGGAATCCAAATATATGAATGGTTAAGCTATGGGATATGAAATGGACGAGCGACCAATAAAACAGCATGTATTATGGGGTTTTATGCTTTTTGCTATTCACAAAATAAAACAAAAGCAGTCATGCAAATATCTGAATTTTCACAGCACAGCAAAATCAGTTGCACCATTCAATTCCGCTCGTCCAGACGGGGAAAATTCAATCACATTCATTCCATGCGACGTTTCTTATGGGATTTAATGAGCGACAACATTTTGACCCCAAACCGAGAGGATTCTGGGATGTTTGTGGTTTTTTGGTAATAACTCTGGAAGAAAACGTCGCAGACCCATCCAGGTGGTACTCGTACTGCTCGCCTCATCGAGAGGAATCCAAATATATGAGTTGTTAAGCTATGGGATATGAAATGGACGAGCGACCAATAAAACAACATGTATTATGGGGTTGAATGCTTTTTGCTATTCACAAAATAATACAAAAGCAGTCATGCAAATATTTGAATTTTCACAGCACAGCAAAATCAGTTGCACCATTCAATTCCGCTCGTCTAGACGGGGATAATTCAATCACATTCATTCGATGCGACGTTTCTTATGGGATTTAATGAGCGACAACATTTTGACCCCAAACCGAGAGGATTCTGGGATGTTTGTGTTTTTTTGGTAATAACTCTGGAAGGAAACGTCGCAGACCCATCAAGGTGGTACTCGTACTGCTTGCCTCGTCAAGAGGAATCCAAATATATGAATGCTTAAGCTATGGGATATGAAATGGACGAGCGACCAATAAAACAACATGTATTATGGGGTTCAATGCTTTTTGCTATTCACAAAATAAAACAAAAGCAGTCATGCAAATATCTGAATTTTCACAGCACAGCAAAATCAGTTGCACCATTCAATTCCGCTCGTCCAGACGGGGAGAATTCAATCACATTCATTCGATGCGACGTTTCTTATGGGATTTAATGAGCGACAACATTTTGACCCCAAACCGAGAGGATTCTGGGATGTTTGTGATTTTTTGGTAATAACTCTGGAAGAAAACGTCGCAGACCCATCAAGGTGGTACTCGTACTGCTCGCCTCATCGAGAGGAATCCAAATATATGAGTTGTTAAGCTATGGGATATGAAATGGACGAGCGACCAATAAAACAGCATGTATTATGGGGTTGAATGCTTTTTCCTATTCACAAAATTAAACAAAAGCAGTCATGCAAATATCTGAATTTTCACAGTACAGCAAAATCAGTTGCACCATTCAATTCCGCTCGTCCAGACGGGGAAAATTCAATCACATTCATTCGATGCGACGTTTCTTATGGGATTTAATGAGCGACAACATTTTGACCCCAAACCGAGAGGATTCTGGGATGTTTGTGTTTTTTTGGTAATAACTCTGGAAGGAAACGTCGCAGACCCATCAAGGTGGTACTCGTACTGCTCGCCTCGTCGAGAGGAATCCAAATATATGAATGGTTAAGCTATGGGATATGAAATGGACGAGCGACCAATAAAACAGCATGTATTATGGGGTTGAATGCTTTTTCCTATTCACAAAATTAAACAAAAGCAGTCATGCAAATATCTGAATTTTCACAGCACAGCAAAATCAGTTGCACCATTCAATTCCGCTCGTCCAGACGGGGAAAATTCAATTACATTCATTCGATGCGACGTTTCTTATGGGATTTAATGAGCGACAACATTTTGACCCCAAACCGAGAGGATTCTGGGATGTTTGTGGTTTTTTGGTAATAACTCTGGAAGCAAACGTCGCAGACCCATCAAGGTGGTACTCGTACTGCTCGCCTCGTCGAGAGGAATCCAAATATATGAATGGTTAAGCTATGGGATATGAAATGGACGAGCGACCAATAAAACAGCATGTATTATGGGGTTGAATGCTTTTTCCTATTCACAAAATAAAACAAAAGCAGTCATGCAAATATCTGAATTTTCACAGCACAGCAAAATCAGTTGCACCATTCAATTCCGCTCGTCCAGACGGGGAAAATTCAATCACATTCATTCGATGCGACGTTTCTTATGGGATTTAATGAGCGACAACATTTTGACCCCAAACCGAGAGGATTCTGGGATGTTTGTGGTTTTTTGGTAATAACTCTGGAAGAAAACGTCGCAGACCCATCAAGGTGGTACTCGTACTGCTCGCCTCGTCGAGATTAATCCAAATATATGAATGTTTAAGCTATGGGATATGAAATGGAGGAGCGACCAATAAAACAACATGTATTATGGGGTTGAATGCTTTTTGCTATTCACAAAATAAAACAAAAGCAGTCATGCAAATATCTGAATTTTCACAGCACAGCAAAATCAGTTGCACCATTCAATTCCGCTCGTCCAGACGGGGAGAATTCAATCACATTCATTCGATGCGACGTTTCTTATGGGATTTAATGAGCGACAACATTTTGACCCCAAACCGAGAAGATTCTGGGATGTTTGTGGTTTTTTGGTAATAACTCTGGAAGGAAACATCGCAGACCCATCAAGGTGGTACTCGTACTGCTCGCCTCGTCGAGAGGAATCAAAATATATGAATGCTTAAGCTATGGGATATGAAATGGACGAGCGACCAATAAAACAACATGTATTATGGGGTTGAATGCTTTTTGCTATTCACAAAATAAACAAAAGCAGTCATGCAAATATCTGAATTTTCACAGCACAGCAAAATCAGTTGCACCATTCAATTCCGCTCGTCCAGACGGGGAGAATTCAATCACATTCATTCGATGCGACGTTTTTTATGGGATTTAATGAGCGACAACATTTTGACCCCAAACCGAGAGGATTCTGGGATGTTTGTGTTTTTTTGGTAATAACTCTGGAAGGAAACGTAGCAGACCCATCAAGGTGGTACTCGTACTGCTCGCCTCGTCGAGAGGAATCCAAATATATGAATGGTTAAGCTATGGGATATGAAATGGACGAGCGACCAATAAAACAGCATGTATTATGGGGTTGAATGCTTTTTCCTATTCACAAAATTAAACAAAAGCAGTCATGCAAATATCTGAATTTTCACAGCACAGCAAAATCAGTTGCACCATTCAATTCCGCTCATCCAGACGGGGAAAATTCAATCACATTAATTCGATGCGACGTTTCTTATGGGATTTAATGAGCGACAAAATTTTGACCCCAAACCGAGAGGATTCTGGGATGTTTGTGTTTTTTTGGTAATAACTCTGGAAGGAAACGTCGCAGACCCATCAAGGTGGTACTCGTACTGCTCGCCTCGTCGAGAGGAATCCAAATATATGAATGGTTAAGCTATGCGATATGAAATGGACGAGCGACCAATAAAACAGCATGTATTATGGGGTTGAATGCTTTTTGCTATTCACAAAATAAAACAAAAGCAGTCATGCAAATATCTGAATTTTCACAGTACAGCAAAATCAGTTGCACCATTCAATTCCGCTCGTCCAGACGGGGAAAATTCAATCACATTCATTCGATGCGACGTTTCTTATGGGATTTAATGAGCGACAACATTTTGACCCCAAACCGAGAGGATTCTGGGATGTTTGTGTTTTTTTGGTAATAACTCTGGAAGGAAACGTCGCAGACCCATCAAGGTGGTACTCGTACTGCTCGCCTCGTCGAGAGGAATCCAAATATATGAATGGTTAAGCTATGGGATATGAAATGGACGAGCGACCAATAAAACAGCATGTATTATGGGGTTGAATGCTTTTTCCTATTCACAAAATTAAACAAAAGCAGTCATGCAAATATCTGAATTTTCACAGCACAGCAAAATCAGTTGCACCATTCAATTCCGCTCGTCCAGACGGGGAAAATTCAATTACATTCATTCGATGCGACGTTTCTTATGGGATTTAATGAGCGACAACATTTTGACCCCAAACCGAGAGGATTCTGGGATGTTTGTGGTTTTTTGGTAATAACTCTGGAAGCAAACGTCGCAGACCCATCAAGGTGGTACTCGTACTGCTCGCCTCGTCGAGAGGAATCCAAATATATGAATGGTTAAGCTATGGGATATGAAATGGACGAGCGACCAATAAAACAGCATGTATTATGGGGTTGAATGCTTTTTCCTATTCACAAAATAAAACAAAAGCAGTCATGCAAATATCTGAATTTTCACAGCACAGCAAAATCAGTTGCACCATTCAATTCCGCTCGTCCAGACGGGGAAAATTCAATCACATTCATTCGATGCGACGTTTCTTATGGGATTTAATGAGCGACAACATTTTGACCCCAAACCGAGAGGATTCTGGGATGTTTGTGGTTTTTTGGTAATAACTCTGGAAGAAAACGTCGCAGACCCATCAAGGTGGTACTCGTACTGCTCGCCTCGTCGAGATTAATCCAAATATATGAATGTTTAAGCTATGGGATATGAAATGGAGGAGCGACCAATAAAACAACATGTATTATGGGGTTGAATGCTTTTTGCTATTCACAAAATAAAACAAAAGCAGTCATGCAAATATCTGAATTTTCACAGCACAGCAAAATCAGTTGCACCATTCAATTCCGCTCGTCCAGACGGGGAGAATTCAATCACATTCATTCGATGCGACGTTTCTTATGGGATTTAATGAGCGACAACATTTTGACCCCAAACCGAGAAGATTCTGGGATGTTTGTGGTTTTTTGGTAATAACTCTGGAAGGAAACATCGCAGACCCATCAAGGTGGTACTCGTACTGCTCGCCTCGTCGAGAGGAATCAAAATATATGAATGCTTAAGCTATGGGATATGAAATGGACGAGCGACCAATAAAACAACATGTATTATGGGGTTGAATGCTTTTTGCTATTCACAAAATAAACAAAAGCAGTCATGCAAATATCTGAATTTTCACAGCACAGCAAAATCAGTTGCACCATTCAATTCCGCTCGTCCAGACGGGGAGAATTCAATCACATTCATTCGATGCGACGTTTTTTATGGGATTTAATGAGCGACAACATTTTGACCCCAAACCGAGAGGATTCTGGGATGTTTGTGTTTTTTTGGTAATAACTCTGGAAGGAAACGTAGCAGACCCATCAAGGTGGTACTCGTACTGCTCGCCTCGTCGAGAGGAATCCAAATATATGAATGGTTAAGCTATGGGATATGAAATGGACGAGCGACCAATAAAACAGCATGTATTATGGGGTTGAATGCTTTTTCCTATTCACAAAATTAAACAAAAGCAGTCATGCAAATATCTGAATTTTCACAGCACAGCAAAATCAGTTGCACCATTCAATTCCGCTCATCCAGACGGGGAAAATTCAATCACATTAATTCGATGCGACGTTTCTTATGGGATTTAATGAGCGACAAAATTTTGACCCCAAACCGAGAGGATTCTGGGATGTTTGTGTTTTTTTGGTAATAACTCTGGAAGGAAACGTCGCAGACCCATCAAGGTGGTACTCGTACTGCTCGCCTCGTCGAGAGGAATCCAAATATATGAATGGTTAAGCTATGCGATATGAAATGGACGAGCGACCAATAAAACAGCATGTATTATGGGGTTGAATGCTTTTTGCTATTCACAAAATAAAACAAAAGCAGTCATG
Source organism: Petromyzon marinus (assembly GCF_048934315.1). Lineage (NCBI taxonomy): Eukaryota > Metazoa > Chordata > Hyperoartia > Petromyzontiformes > Petromyzontidae > Petromyzon > Petromyzon marinus. The sequence goes on along the minus strand of NW_027423688.1, from coordinate 559,881 downwards.
CAAATATCTGAATTTTCACAGCACAGCAAAATCAGTTGCACCATTCAATTCCGCTCGTCCAGACGGGGAAAATTCAATCACATTCATTCGATGCGACGTTTCTTATGGGATTTAATGAGCGACAACATTTTGACCCCAAACCGAGAGGATTCTGGGATGTTTGTGGTTTTTTGGTAATAACTCTGGAAGAAAACGTCGCAGACCCATCAAGGTGGTATTCGTACTGCTCGCCTCATCGAGAGGAATCCAAATATATGAGTTGTTAAGCTATGGGATATGAAATGGACGAGCGACCAATAAAACAACATGTATTATGGGGTTGAATGCTTTTTGCTATTCACAAAATAAAACAAAAGCAGTCATGCAAATATTTGAATTTTCACAGCACAGCAAAATCAGTTGCACCATTCAATTCCGTTCGTCCAGACGGGGATAATTCAATCACATTCATTCGATGCGACGTTTCTTATGGGATTTAATGAGCGACAACATTTTGACCCCAAACCGAGAGGATTCTGGGATGTTTGTGTTTTTTTGGTAATAACTCTGGAAGGAAACGTCGCAGACCCATCAAGGTGGTACTCGTACTGCTCGCCTCGTCAAGAGGAATCCAAATATATGAATGCTTAAGCTATGGGATATGAAATGGACGAGCGACCAATAAAACAACATGTATTATGGGGTTGAATGCTTTTTGCTATTCACAAAATAAAACAAAAGCAGTCATGCAAATATTTGATTTTTCACAGCACAGCAAAATCAGTTGCACCATTCAATTCCGCTCGTCCAGACGGGGAGAATTCAATCACATTCATTCGATGCGACGTTTCTTATGGGATTTAATGAGCGACAACATTTTGACCCCAAACCGAGAGGATTCTGGGATGTTTGTGATTTTTTGGTAATAACTCTGGAAGAAAACGTTGCAGACCCATCAAGGTGGTACTCGTACTGCTCGCCTCATCGAGAGGAATCCAAATATATGAGTTGTTAAGCTATGGGATATGAAATGGACGAGCGACCAATAAAACAACATGTATTATGGGGTTGAATGCTTTTTGCTATTCACAAAATAAAACAAAAGCAGTCATGCATATATTTGAATTTTCACAGCACAGCAAAATCAGTTGCACCATTCAATTCCGCTCGTCCAGACGGGGAGAATTCAATCACATTCATTCGATGCGACGTTTCTTATGGGATTTAATGAGCGACAACATTTTGACCCCAAACCGAGAGGATTCTGGGATGTTTGTGGTTTTTTGGTAATAACTCTGGAAGGAAACGTCGCAGACGCATCAAGTTGGTACTCGTACTGCTCGCCTCGTCGAGAGGAATCCAAATATATGAATGGTTAAGCTATGGGATATGAAATGGACGAGCGACCAATAAAACAGCATGTATTATGGGGTTGAATGCTTTTTCCTATTCACAAAATAAAATAAAAGCAGTCATGCAAATATCTGAATTTTCACAGCACAGCAAAATCAGTTGCACCATTCAATTCCGCTCGTCCAGACGGGGAAAATTCAATCACATTCATTCGATGCGACGTTTCTTATGGGATTTAATGAGCGACAACATTTTGACCCCAAACCGAGAGGATTCTGGGATGTTTGTGGTTTTTTGGTAATAACTCTGGAAGGAAACGTCGGAGACCCATCAAGGTGGTAATCGTACTGCTCGCCTCGTCGAGAGAAATCCAAATTTATGAATGGTTAAGCTATGTGAGATGAAATGAACGAGCGACCAATAAAACAACATGTATTATGGGGTTGAATGCTTTTTGCTATTCACAAATTAAAACAAAAGCAGTCATGCAAATATCTGAATTTTCACAGCACAGCAAAATCAGTTGCACCATTCAATTCCGCTCGTCCAGACGGGGAGAATTCAATCACATTCATTCGATGCGACGTTTCTTATGGGATTTAATGAGCGACAACATTTTGACCCCAAACCGAGAGGATTCTGGGATGTTTGTGGTTTTTTGGTAATAACTCTGGAAGGAAACGTCGCAGACCCATCAAGTTGGTACTCGTACTGCTCGCCTCGTCGAGAGGAATCCAAATATATGAATGGTTAAGCTATGGGATATGAAATGGACGAGCGACCAATAAAACAGCATGTATTATGGGGTTGAATGCTTTTTCCTATTCACAAAATAAAATAAAAGCAGTCATGCAAATATCTGAATTTTCACAGCACAGCAAAATCAGTTGCACCATTCAATTCCGCTCGTCCAGACGGGGAAAATTCAATCACATTCATTCGATGCGACGTTTCTTATGGGATTTAATGAGCGACAACATTTTGACCCCAAACCGAGAGGATTCTGGGATGTTTGTGGTTTTTTGGTAATAACTCTGGAAGGAAACGTCGGAGACCCATCAAGGTGGTAATCGTACTGCTCGCCTCGTCGAGAGAAATCCAAATTTATGAATGGTTAAGCTATGTGAGATGAAATGAACGAGCGACCAATAAAACAACATGTATTATGGGGTTGAATGCTTTTTGCTATTCACAAATTAAAACAAAAGCAGTCATGCAAATATCTGAATTTTCACAGCACAGCAAAATCAGTTGCACCATTCAATTCCGCTCGTCCAGACGGGGAGAATTCAATCACATTCATTCGATGCGACGTTTCTTATGGGATTTAATGAGCGACAACATTTTGACCCCAAACCGAGAGGATTCTGGGATGTTTGTGGTTTTTTGGTAATAACTCTGGAAGGAAACGTCGGAGACCCATCAAGGTGGTAATCGTACTGCTCGCCTCGTCGAGAGAAATCCAAATTTATGAATGGTTAAGCTATGTGAGATGAAATGAACGAGCGACCAATAAAACAACATGTATTATGGGGTTGAATGCTTTTTGCTATTCACAAATTAAAACAAAAGCAGTCATGCAAATATCTGAATTTTCACAGCACAGCAAAATCAGTTGCACCATTCAATTCCGCTCGTCCAGACGGGGAGAATTCAATCACATTCATTCGATGCGACGTTTCTTATGGGATTTAATGAGCGACAACATTTTGACCCCAAACCGAGAGGATTCTGGGATGTTTGTGGTTTTTTGGTAATAACTCTGGAAGGAAACGTCGCAGACCCATCAAGTTGGTACTCGTACTGCTCGCCTCGTCGAGAGGAATCCAAATATATGAATGGTTAAGCTATGGGATATGAAATGGACGAGCGACCAATAAAACAGCATGTATTATGGGGTTGAATGCTTTTTCCTATTCACAAAATAAAATAAAAGCAGTCATGCAAATATCTGAATTTTCACAGCACAGCAAAATCAGTTGCACCATTCAATTCCGCTCGTCCAGACGGGGAAAATTCAATCACATTCATTCGATGCGACGTTTCTTATGGGATTTAATGAGCGACAACATTTTGACCCCAAACCGAGAGGATTCTGGGATGTTTGTGGTTTTTTGGTAATAACTCTGGAAGGAAACGTCGGAGACCCATCAAGGTGGTAATCGTACTGCTCGCCTCGTCGAGAGAAATCCAAATTTATGAATGGTTAAGCTATGTGAGATGAAATGAACGAGCGACCAATAAAACAACATGTATTATGGGGTTGAATGCTTTTTGCTATTCACAAATTAAAACAAAAGCAGTCATGCAAATATCTGAATTTTCACAGCACAGCAAAATCAGTTGCACCATTCAATTCCGCTCGTCCAGACGGGGAGAATTCAATCACATTCATTCGATGCGACGTTTCTTATGGGATTTAATGAGCGACAACATTTTGACCCCAAACCGAGAAGATTCTGGGATGTTTGTGGTTTTTTGGTAATAACTCTGGAAGGAAACGTCGCAGACCCATCAAGGTGGTACTCGTACTGCTCGCCTCGTCGAGAGGAATCCAAATATATGAATGCTTAAGCTATGGGATATGAAATGGACGAGCGACCAATAAAACAACATGTATTATGGGGTTGAATGATTTTTGCTATTCACAAAATAAAACAAAAGCAGTCATGCAAATATCTGAATTTTCACAGCACAGCAAAATCAGTTGCACCATTCAATTCCGCTCGTCCAGACGGGGAGAATTCAATCACATTCATTCGATGCGACGTTTCTTATGGGATTTAATGAGCGACAACATTTTGACCCCAAACCGAGAGGATTCTGGGATGTTTGTGTTTTTTTGGTAATAACTCTGGAAGAAAACGTCGCAGACCCATCAAGGTGGGTCTTGTACTGCTCGCCTCGTCGAGAGGAATCCAAATATATGAATGCTTAAGCTATGGGATATGAAATGGACGAGCGACCAATAAAACAACATGTATTATGGGGTTGAATGCTTTTTGCTATTCACAAAATAAAACAAAGCAGTCATGCAAATATCTGAATTTTCACAGCACAGCAAAATCAGTTGCACCATTCAATTCCGCTCGTCCAGACGGGGAGAATTCAATCACATTCATTCGATGCAACGTTTCTTATGGGATTTAATAAGCGACAACAGTTTGACCCCAAACCGAGAGGATTCTGGGATGTTTGTGGTTTTTGGTAATAACTCTGGAAGGAAACGTCGCAGACCCATAAAGGTGGTACTCGTACTGCTCGCCTCATCGAGAGAAATCCAAATATATGAGTTGTTAAGCTATGGGATATGAAATGGAGGAGCGACCAATTAAACAACATGTATTATGGGGTTGAATGCTTTTTGCTATTCACAAAATAAAACAAAAGCAGTCATGCAAATATCTGAATTTTCACAGCACAGCAAAATCAGTTGCACCATTCAATTCCGCTCGTCCAGACGGGGAGAATTCAATCACATTCATTCGATGCGACGTTTCTTATGGGATTTAATGAGCGACAACATTTTGACCCCAAACCGAGAAGATTCTGGGATGTTTGTGGTTTTTTGGTAATAACTCTGGAAGGAAACGTCGCAGACCCATCAAGGTGGTACTCGTACTGCTCGCCTCGTCGAGAGGAATCCAAATATATGAATGCTTAAGCTATGGGATATGAAATGGACGAGCGACCAATAAAACAACATGTATTATGGGGTTGAATGATTTTTGCTATTCACAAAATAAAACAAAAGCAGTCATGCAAATATCTGAATTTTCACAGCACAGCAAAATCAGTTGCACCATTCAATTCCGCTCGTCCAGACGGGGAGAATTCAATCACATTCATTCGATGCGACGTTTCTTATGGGATTTAATGAGCGACAACATTTTGACCCCAAACCGAGAGGATTCTGGGATGTTTGTGTTTTTTTGGTAATAACTCTGGAAGAAAACGTCGCAGACCCATCAAGGTGGTACTTGTACTGCTCGCCTCGTCGAGAGGAATCCAAATATATGAATGGTTAAGCTATGGGATATGAAATGGACGAGCGACCAATAAAACAGCATGTATTATGGGGTTGAATGCTTTTTCCTATTCACAAAATTAAACAAAAGCAGTCATGCAAATATCTGAATTTTCACAGCACAGCAAAATCAGTTGCACCATTCAATTCCGCTCGTCCAGACGGGGAAAATTCAATCACATTCATTCGATGCGACGTTTCTTATGGGATTTAATGAGCGACAACATTTTGACCCCAAACCGAGAGGATTCTGGGATGTTTGTGTTTTTTTGGTAATAACTCTGGAAGGAAACGTCGCAGACCCATCAAGGTGGTACTCGTACTGCTCGCCTCGTCGAGAGGAATCCAAATATATGAATGGTTAAGCTATGGGATATGAAATGGACGAGCGACCAATAAAACAGCATGTATTATGGGGTTTTATGCTTTTTGCTATTCACAAAATAAAACAAAAGCAGTCATGCAAATATCTGAATTTTCACAGCACAGCAAAATCAGTTGCACCATTCAATTCCGCTCGTCCAGACGGGGAGAATTCAATCACATTCATTCGATGCGACGTTTCTTATGGGATTTAATGAGCGACAACATTTTGACCCCAAACCGAGAGGATTCTGGGATGTTTGTGGTTGTTTGGTAATAACTCTGGAAGGAAACGTCGCAGACCCATAAAGTTGGTACTCGTACTGCTCGCCTCGTCGAGAGGAATCCAAATATATGAATGGTTAAGCTATGGGATATGAAATGGACGAGCGACCAATAAAACAGCATGTATTATGGGGTTGAATGCTTTTTCCTATTCACAAAATAAAATAAAAGCAGTCATGCAAATATCTGAATTTTCACAGCACAGCAAAATCAGTTGCACCATTCAATTCCGCTCGTCCAGACGGGGAAAATTCAATCACATTCATTCGATGCGACGTTTCTTATGGGATTTAATGAGCGACAACATTTTGACCCCAAACCGAGAGGATTCTGGGATGTTTGTGGTTTTTTGGTAATAACTCTGGAAGGAAACGTCGGAGACCCATCAAGGTGGTAATCGTACTGCTCGCCTCGTCGAGAGAAATCCAAATTTATGAATGGTTAAGCTATGTGAGATGAAATGAACGAGCGACCAATAAAACAACATGTATTATGGGGTTGAATGCTTTTTGCTATTCACAAATTAAAACAAAAGCAGTCATGCAAATATCTGAATTTTCACAGCACAGCAAAATCAGTTGCACCATTCAATTCCGCTCGTCCAGACGGGGAGAATTCAATCACATTCATTCGATGCGACGTTTCTTATGGGATTTAATGAGCGACAACATTTTGACCCCAAACCGAGAAGATTCTGGGATGTTTGTGGTTTTTTGGTAATAACTCTGGAAGGAAACGTCGCAGACCCATCAAGGTGGTACTCGTACTGCTCGCCTCGTCGAGAGGAATCCAAATATATGAATGCTTAAGCTATGGGATATGAAATGGACGAGCGACCAATAAAACAACATGTATTATGGGGTTGAATGATTTTTGCTATTCACAAAATAAAACAAAAGCAGTCATGCAAATATCTGAATTTTCACAGCACAGCAAAATCAGTTGCACCATTCAATTCCGCTCGTCCAGACGGGGAGAATTCAATCACATTCATTCGATGCGACGTTTCTTATGGGATTTAATGAGCGACAACATTTTGACCCCAAACCGAGAGGATTCTGGGATGTTTGTGTTTTTTTTGTAATAACTCTGGAAGAAAACGTCGCAGACCCATCAAGGTGGTACTTGTACTGCTCGCCTCGTCGAGAGGAATCCAAATATATGAATGCTTAAGCTATGGGATATGAAATGGACGAGCGACCAATAAAACAACATGTATTATGGGGTTGAATGCTTTTTGCTATTCACAAAATAAAACAAAGCAGTCATGCAAATATCTGAATTTTCACAGCACAGCAAAATCAGTTGCACCATTCAATTCCGCTCGTCCAGACGGGGAGAATTCAATCACATTCATTCGATGCGACGTTTCTTATGGGATTTAATAAGCGACAACAGTTTGACCCCAAACCGAGAGGATTTTGGGATGTTTGTGGTTTTTGGTAATAACTCTGGAAGGAAACGTCGCAGACCCATAAAGGTGGTACTCGTACTGCTCGCCTCATCGAGAGGAATCCAAATATATGAGTTGTTAAGCTATGGGATATGAAATGGAGGAGCGACCAATTAAACAACATGTATTATGGGGTTGAATGCTTTTTGCTATTCACAAAATAAAACAAAAGCAGTCATGCAAATATCTGAATTTTCACAGCACAGCAAAATCAGTTGCACCATTCAATTCCGCTCGTCCAGACGGGGAGAATTCAATCACATTCATTCGATGCGACGTTTCTTATGGGATTTAATGAGCGACAACATTTTGACCCCAAACCGAGAAGATTCTGGGATGTTTGTGGTTTTTTGGTAATAACTCTGGAAGGAAACGTCGCAGACCCATCAAGGTGGTACTCGTACTGCTCGCCTCGTCGAGAGGAATCCAAATATATGAATGCTTAAGCTATGGGATATGAAATGGACGAGCGACCAATAAAACAACATGTATTATGGGGTTGAATGATTTTTGCTATTCACAAAATAAAACAAAAGCAGTCATGCAAATATCTGAATTTTCACAGCACAGCAAAATCAGTTGCACCATTCAATTCCGCTCGTCCAGACGGGGAGAATTCAATCACATTCATTCGATGCGACGTTTCTTATGGGATTTAATGAGCGACAACATTTTGACCCCAAACCGAGAGGATTCTGGGATGTTTGTGTTTTTTTGGTAATAACTCTGGAAGAAAACGTCGCAGACCCATCAAGGTGGTACTTGTACTGCTCGCCTCGTCGAGAGGAATCCAAATATATGAATGGTTAAGCTATGGGATATGAAATGGACGAGCGACCAATAAAACAGCATGTATTATGGGGTTGAATGCTTTTTCCTATTCACAAAATTAAACAAAAGCAGTCATGCAAATATCTGAATTTTCACAGCACAGCAAAATCAGTTGCAACATTCAATTCCGCTCGTCCAGACGGGGAAAATTCAATCACATTCATTCGATGCGACGTTTCTTATGGGATTTAATGAGCGACAACATTTTGACCCCAAACCGAGAGGATTCTGGGATGTTTGTGTTTTTTTGGTAATAACTCTGGAAGGAAACGTCGCAGACCCATCAAGGTGGTACTCGTACTGCTCGCCTCGTCGAGAGGAATCCAAATATATGAATGGTTAAGCTATGGGATATGAAATGGACGAGCGACCAATAAAACAGCATGTATTATGGGGTTTTATGCTTTTTGCTATTCACAAAATAAAACAAAAGCAGTCATGCAAATATCTGAATTTTCACAGCACAGCAAAATCAGTTGCACCATTCAATTCCGCTCGTCCAGACGGGGAAAATTCAATCACATTCATTCCATGCGACGTTTCTTATGGGATTTAATGAGCGACAACATTTTGACCCCAAACCGAGAGGATTCTGGGATGTTTGTGGTTTTTTGGTAATAACTCTGGAAGAAAACGTCGCAGACCCATCAAGGTGGTACTCGTACTGCTCGCCTCATCGAGAGGAATCCAAATATATGAGTTGTTAAGCTATGGGATATGAAATGGACGAGCGACCAATAAAACAACATGTATTATGGGGTTGAATGCTTTTTGCTATTCACAAAATAATACAAAAGCAGTCATGCAAATATTTGAATTTTCACAGCACAGCAAAATCAGTTGCACCATTCAATTCCGCTCGTCTAGACGGGGATAATTCAATCACATTCATTCGATGCGACGTTTCTTATGGGATTTAATGAGCGACAACATTTTGACCCCAAACCGAGAGGATTCTGGGATGTTTGTGTTTTTTTGGTAATAACTCTGGAAGGAAACGTCGCAGACCCATCAAGGTGGTACTCGTACTGCTTGCCTCGTCAAGAGGAATCCAAATATATGAATGCTTAAGCTATGGGATATGAAATGGACGAGCGACCAATAAAACAACATGTATTATGGGGTTCAATGCTTTTTGCTATTCACAAAATAAAACAAAAGCAGTCATGCAAATATCTGAATTTTCACAGCACAGCAAAATCAGTTGCACCATTCAATTCCGCTCGTCCAGACGGGGAGAATTCAATCACATTCATTCGATGCGACGTTTCTTATGGGATTTAATGAGCGACAACATTTTGACCCCAAACCGAGAGGATTCTGGGATGTTTGTGATTTTTTGGTAATAACTCTGGAAGAAAACGTCGCAGACCCATCAAGGTGGTACTCGTACTGCTCGCCTCATCGAGAGGAATCCAAATATATGAGTTGTTAAGCTATGGGATATGATATGGACGAGCGACCAATAAAACAGCATGTATTATGGGGTTGAATGCTTTTTCCTATTCACAAAATTAAACAAAAGCAGTCATGCAAATATCTGAATTTTCACAGTACAGCAAAATCAGTTGCACCATTCAATTCCGCTCGTCCAGACGGGGAAAATTCAATCACATTCATTCGATGCGACGTTTCTTATGGGATTTAATGAGCGACAACATTTTGACCCCAAACCGAGAAGATTCTGGGATGTTTGTGGTTTTTTGGTAATAACTCTGGAAGGAAACGTCGCAGACCCATCAAGGTGGTACTCGTACTGCTCGCCTCGTCGAGAGGAATCCAAATATATGAATGCTTAAGCTATGGGATATGAAATGGACGAGCGACCAATAAAACAACATGTATTATGGGGTTGAATGATTTTTGCTATTCACAAAATAAAACAAAAGCAGTCATGCAAATATCTGAATTTTCACAGCACAGCAAAATCAGTTGCACCATTCAATTCCGCTCGTTCAGACGGGGAGAATTCAATCACATTCATTCGATGCGACGTTTCTTATGGGATTTAATGAGCGACAACATTTTGACCCCAAACCGAGAGGATTCTGGGATGTTTGTGTTTTTTTGGTAATAACTCTGGAAGAAAACGTCGCAGACCCATCAAGGTGGTACTTGTACTGCTCGCCTCGTCGAGAGGAATCCAAATATATGAATGGTTAAGCTATGGGATATGAAATGGACGAGCGACCAATAAAACAGCATGTATTATGGGGTTGAATGCTTTTTCCTATTCACAAAATTAAACAAAAGCAGTCATGCAAATATCTGAATTTTCACAGCACAGCAAAATCAGTTGCACCATTTAATTCCGCTCGTCCAGACGGGGAAAATTCAATCACATTCATTCGATGCGACGTTTCTTATGGGATTTAATGAGCGACAACATTTTGACCCCAAACCGAGAGGATTCTGGGATGTTTGTGTTTTTTTGGTAATAACTCTGGAAGGAAACGTCGCAGACCCATCAAGGTGGTACTCGTACTGCTCGCCTCGTCGAGAGGAATCCAAATATATGAATGGTTAAGCTATGGGATATGAAATGGACGAGCGACCAATAAAACAGCATGTATTATGGGGTTTTATGCTTTTTGCTATTCACAAAATAAAACAAAAGCAGTCATGCAAATATCTGAATTTTCACAGCACAGCAAAATCAGTTGCACCATTCAATTCCGCTCGTCCAGACGGGGAAAATTCAATCACATTCATTCCATGCGACGTTTCTTATGGGATTTAATGAGCGACAACATTTTGACCCCAAACCGAGAGGATTCTGGGATGTTTGTGGTTTTTTGGTAATAACTCTGGAAGATAACGTCGCAGACCCATCAAGGTGGTACTCGTACTGCTCGCCTCATCGAGAGGAATCCAAATATATGAGTTGTTAAGCTATGGGATATGAAATGGACGAGCGACCAATAAAACAACATGTATTATGGGGTTGAATGCTTTTTGCTATTCACAAAATAATACAAAAGCAGTCATGCAAATATTTGAATTTTCACAGCACAGCAAAATCAGTTGCACCATTCAATTCCGCTCGTCTAGACGGGGATAATTCAATCACATTCATTCGATGCGACGTTTCTTATGGGATTTAATGAGCGACAACATTTTGACCCCAAACCGAGAGGATTCTGGGATGTTTGTGTTTTTTTGGTAATAACTCTGGAAGGAAACGTCGCAGACCCATCAAGGTGGTACTCGTACTGCTTGCCTCGTCAAGAGGAATCCAAATATATGAATGCTTAAGCTATGGGATATGAAATGGACGAGCGACCAATAAAACAACATGTATTATGGGGTTCAATGCTTTTTGCTATTCACAAAATAAAACAAAAGCAGTCATGCAAATATCTGAATTTTCACAGCACAGCAAAATCAGTTGCACCATTCAATTCCGCTCGTCCAGACGGGGAGAATTCAATCACATTCATTCGATGCGACGTTTCTTATGGGATTTAATGAGCGACAACATTTTGACCCCAAACCGAGAGGATTCTGGGATGTTTGTGATTTTTTGGTAATAACTCTGGAAGAAAACGTCGCAGACCCATCAAGGTGGTACTCGTACTGCTCGCCTCATCGAGAGGAATCCAAATATATGAGTTGTTAAGCTATGGGATATGAAATGGACGAGCGACCAATAAAACAGCATGTATTATGGGGTTGAATGCTTTTTCCTATTCACAAAATTAAACAAAAGCAGTCATGCAAATATCTGAATTTTCACAGTACAGCAAAATCAGTTGCACCATTCAATTCCGCTCGTCCAGACGGGGAAAATTCAATCACATTCATTCGATGCGACGTTTCTTATGGGATTTAATGAGCGACAACATTTTGACCCCAAACCGAGAGGATTCTGGGATGTTTGTGTTTTTTTGGTAATAACTCTGGAAGGAAACGTCGCAGACCCATCAAGATGGTACTCGTACTGCTCGCCTCGTCGAGAGGAATCCAAATATATGAATGGTTAAGCTATGGGATATGAAATGGACGAGCGACCAATAAAACAGCATGTATTATGGGGTTGAATGCTTTTTCCTATTCACAAAATTAAACAAAAGCAGTCATGCAAATATCTGAATTTTCACAGCACAGCAAAATCAGTTGCACCATTCATTTCCGCTCGTCCAGACGGGGAAAATTCAATCACATTCATTCGATGCGACGTTTCTTATGGGATTTAATGAGCGACAACATTTTGACCCCAAACCGAGAGGATTCTGGGATGTTTGTGGTTTTTTGGTAATAACTCTGGAAGCAAACGTCGCAGACCCATCAAGGTGGTACTCGTACTGCTCGCCTCGTCGAGAGGAATCCAAATATATGAATGGTTAAGCTATGGGATATGAAATGGACGAGCGACCAATAAAACAGCATGTATTATGGGGTTGAATGCTTTTTCCTATTCACAAAATTAAACAAAAGCAGTCATGCAAATATCTGAATTTTCACAGCACAGCAAAATCAGTTGCACCATTCAATTCCGCTCGTCCAGACGGGGAAAATTCAATCACATTCATTCGATGCGACGTTTCTTATGGGATTTAATGAGCGACAACATTTTGACCCCAAACCGAGAGGATTCTGGGATGTTTGTGGTTTTTTGGTAATAACTCTGGAAGAAAACGTCGCAGACCCATCAAGGTGGTACTCGTACTGCTCGCCTCGTCGAGATTAATCCAAATATATGAATGTTTAAGCTATGGGATATGAAATGGAGGAGCGACCAATAAAACAACATGTATTATGGGGTTGAATGCTTTTTGCTATTCACAAAATAAAACAAAAGCAGTCATGCAAATATCTGAATTTTCACAGCACAGCAAAATCAGTTGCACCATTCAATTCCGCTCGTCCAGACGGGGAGAATTCAATCACATTCATTCGATGCGACGTTTCTTATGGGATTTAATGAGCGACAACATTTTGACCCCAAACCGAGAAGATTCTGGGATGTTTGTGGTTTTTTGGTAATAACTCTGGAAGGAAACATCGCAGACCCATCAAGGTGGTACTCGTACTGCTCGCCTCGTCGAGAGGAATCAAAATATATGAATGCTTAAGCTATGGGATATGAAATGGACGAGCGACCAATAAAACAACATGTATTATGGGGTTGAATGCTTTTTGCTATTCACAAAATAAAACAAAAGCAGTCATGCAAATATCTGAATTTTCACAGCACAGCAAAATCAGTTGCACCATTCAATTCCGCTCGTCCAGACGGGGAGAATTCAATCACATTCATTCGATGCGACGTTTTTTATGGGATTTAATGAGCGACAACATTTTGACCCCAAACCGAGAGGATTCTGGGATGTTTGTGTTTTTTTGGTAATAACTCTGGAAGGAAACGTAGCAGACCCATCAAGGTGGTACTCGTACTGCTCGCCTCGTCGAGAGGAATCCAAATATATGAATGGTTAAGCTATGGGATATGAAATGGACGAGCGACCAATAAAACAGCATGTATTATGGGGTTGAATGCTTTTTCCTATTCACAAAATTAAACAAAAGCAGTCATGCAAATATCTGAATTTTCACAGCACAGCAAAATCAGTTGCACCATTCAATTCCGCTCATCCAGACGGGGAAAATTCAATCACATTCATTCGATGCGACGTTTCTTATGGGATTTAATGAGCGACAAAATTTTGACCCCAAACCGAGAGGATTCTGGGATGTTTGTGTTTTTTTGGTAATAACTCTGGAAGGAAACGTCGCAGACCCATCAAGGTGGTACTCGTACTGCTCGCCTCGTCGAGAGGAATCCAAATATATGAATGGTTAAGCTATGCGATATGAAATGGACGAGCGACCAATAAAACAGCATGTATTATGGGGTTGAATGCTTTTTGCTATTCACAAAATAAAACAAAAGCAGTCATGCAAATATCTGAATTTTCACAGCACAGCAAAATCAGTTGCACCATTCAATTCCGCTCGTCCAGACGGGGAAAATTCAATCACATTCATTCGATGCGACGTTTCTTATGGGATTTAATGAGCGACAACATTTTGACCCCAAACCGAGAGGATTCTGGGATGTTTGTGTTTTTTTGGTAATAACTCTGGAAGGAAACGTCGCAGACCCATCAAGGTGGTACTCGTACTGCTGGCCTCGTCAAGAGGAATCCAAATATATGAGTTGTTAAGCTATGGGATATGAAATGGACGAGCGACCAATAAAACAACATGTATTATGGGGTTGAATGCTTTTTGCTATTCACAAAATAAAACAAAAGCAGTCATGCATATATTTGAATTTTCACAGCACAGCAAAATCAGTTGCACCATTCAATTCCGCTCGTCCAGACGGGGAGAATTCAATCACATTCATTCGATGCGACGTTTCTTATGGGATTTAATGAGCGACAACATTTTGACCCCAAACCGAGAGGATTCTGGGATGTTTGTGGTTTTTTGGTAATAACTCTGGAAGGAAACGTCGCAGACCCATCAAGTTGGTACTCGTACTGCTCGCCTCGTCGAGAGGAATCCAAATATATGAATGGTTAAGCTATGGGATATGAAATGGACGAGCGACCAATAAAACAGCATGTATTATGGGGTTGAATGCTTTTTCCTATTCACAAAATAAAATAAAAGCAGTCATGCAAATATCTGAATTTTCACAGCACAGCAAAATCAGTTGCACCATTCAATTCCGCTCGTCCAGACGGGGAAAATTCAATCACATTCATTCGATGCGACGTTTCTTATGGGATTTAATGAGCGACAACATTTTGACCCCAAACCGAGAGGATTCTGGGATGTTTGTGGTTTTTTGGTAATAACTCTGGAAGGAAACGTCGGAGACCCATCAAGGTGGTAATCGTACTGCTCGCCTCGTCGAGAGAAATCCAAATTTATGAATGGTTAAGCTATGTGAGATGAAATGAACGAGCGACCAATAAAACAACATGTATTATGGGGTTGAATGCTTTTTGCTATTCACAAATTAAAACAAAAGCAGTCATGCAAATATCTGAATTTTCACAGCACAGCAAAATCAGTTGCACCATTCAATTCCGCTCGTCCAGACGGGGAGAATTCAATCACATTCATTCGATGCGACGTTTCTTGTGGGATTTAATGAGCGACAACATTTTGACCCCAAACCGAGAGGATTCTGGGATGTTTGTGGTTTTTTGGTAATAACTCTGGAAGGAAACGTCGCAGACCCATCAAGGTGGTACTCGTACTGCTCGCCTCGTCGAGAGGAATCCAAATATATGAATGCTTAAGCTATGGGATATGAAATGGACGAGCGACCAATAAAACAACATGCATTATGGGGTTGAATGCTTGTTGCTATTCACAAAATAAAACAAAAGAAGTCATGCAAATATCTGAATTTTCACAGCACAGCAAAATCAGTTGCACCATTCAATTCCGCTCGTCCAGATGGGGAGAATTCAATCACATTCATTCGATGCGACGTTTATTGTGGGATTTAATGAGCGACAACATTTTGACCCCAAACCGAGAGGATTCTGGGATGTTTGTGTTTTTTTGGTAATAACTCTGGAAGGAAACGTCGCAGATCCATCAAGGTGGTACTCATACTGCTCGCCTCGTCGAGAGGAATCCAAATATGTGAATGGTTAAGCTATGGGATATGAAATGGACGAGCGACCAATAAAACAGCATGTATTATGGGGTTGAATGCGTTTTGCTATTCACAAAATAAAACAAAAGCAGTCATGCAAATATCTGAATTTTCACAGCACAGCAAAATCAGTTGCACCATTCAATTCCGCTCGTCCAGACGGGGAGAATTCAATCACATTCATTCGATGCGACGTTTCTTATGGGATTTAATAAGCGACAACATTTTGACCCCAAACCGAGAGGATTCTGGGATGTTTGTGGTTTTTTGGTAATAACTCTGGAAGGAAACGTCGCAGAACCATCATGGTGGTACTCGTACTGCCCGGCTCGTCGAGCGGAATCCAAATATATGAGTGGTTCAGCTATGGGATATGAAATGGACGAGCGACTAATGAAACAACATGTATTATGGGGTGAATGCTTTTTGCTATTCACAAAATAAAACAAAAGCATATCATGCAAATATCTGAATTTTCACAGCACAGCAAAATCAGTTGCACCATTCAATTCCGCTCGTCCAGACGGGGAGAATTCAATCACATTCATTCGATGCGACGTTTCTTATGGGATTTAATGAGCGACAACATTTTGACCCTAAACCGAGAGGATTCTGTGATTTTTGTGGTTTTTTGGTAATAACTCTGGAAGAAAACGTCGCAGACCCATCAAGGTGGTAATCGTACTGCTCGCCTCGTCGAGAGAAATCCAAATATATGAATGGTTAAGCTATGTGATATGAAATGAACGAGCGACCAATAAAACAACATGTATTATGGGGTTGAATGCTTTTTGCTATTCACAAAATAAAACAAAAGCAGTCATGCAAATATCTGAATTTTCACAGCACAGCAAAATCAGTTGCACCATTCAATTCCGCTCGTCCAGACGGGGAGAATTCAATCACATTCATTCGATGCGACGTTTCCTATGGGATTTAATAAACGACAACATTTTGACCCCAAACCGAGAGGATTCTGGGATGTTTGTGTTTTTTTGGTAATAACTCTGGAAGGAAACGTCGCAGACCCATCAAGGTGGTACTCGTACGGCTCGCCTCGTCGAGAGGAATCCAAATATATTAATGGTTAAGCTATGTGATATGAAATGGACGAGCGACCAATAAAACAGCATGTATTATGGGGTTGAATGCGTTTTGCTATTCACAAAATAAAACAAAAGCAGTCATGCAAATATCTGAATTTTCACAGCACAGCAAAATCAGTTTCACCATTCAATTCCGTTCGTCCAGACGGGGAGAATTCAATCACATTCATTCGATGCGACGTTTCTTATGGGATTTAATAAGCGACAACATTTTGACCCCAAACCGAGAGGATTCTGGGATGTTTGTGGTTTTTTGGTAATAACTCTGGAAGGAAACGTCGCAGAACCATCATGGTGGTAATCGTACTGCCCGGCTCGTCGAGCGGAATCCACATATATGAGTGGTTCAGCTTTGGGATATGAAATGGACGAGCGACTAATAAAACAACATGTATTATGGGGTGAATGCTTTTTGCTATTCACAAAATAAAACAAAAGCATATCATGCAAATATCTGAATTTTCACAGCACAGCAAAATCAGTTGCACCATTCAATTCCGCTCGTCCAGACGGGGAGAATTCAATCACATTCATTCGATGCGACGTTTCTTATGGGATTTAATGAGCGACAACATTTTGACCCTAAACCGAGAGGATTCTGTGATTTTTGTGGTTTTTTAGTAATAACTCTGGAAGGAAACGTCGCAGACCCATCAAGGTGGTAATCGTACTGCTCGCCTCGTCGAGAGGAATCCAAATATATGAATGGTTAAGCTATGTGATATGAAATGAACGAGCGACCAATAAAACAACATGTATTATGGGGTTGAATGCTTTTTGCTATTCACAAAATAAAACAAAAGCAGTCATGCAAATATCTGAATTTTCACAGCACAGCAAAATCAGTTGCACCATTCAATTCCGCTCGTCCAGACGGGGAGAATTCAATCACATTCATTCGATGCGACGTTTCTTATGGGGTTTAATAAGCGACAACAGTTTGACCCCAAACCGAGAGGATTCTGGGATGTTTGTGGTTTTTTGGTAATAACTCTGGAAGGAAACGTCGCAGACCCATCAAGGTGGTACTCGTACTGCTCGCCTCGTCGAGAGGAATCCAAATACATGAATGCTTAAGCTATGGGATATGAAATGGACGAGCGACCAATAAAACAACATGTATTATGGGGTTGAATGCTTTTTGCTATTCACAAAATAAAATAAAAGCAGTCATGCAAATATCTGAATTTTCACAGCACAGCAAAATCAGTTGCACCATTCAATTCCGCTCGTCCAGACGGGGAAAATTCAATCACATTCATTCGATGCGACGTTTCTTATGGGATTTAATGAGCGACAACATTTTGACCCCAAACCGAGAGGATTCTGGGATGTTTGTGGTTTTTTGGTAATAACTCTGGAAGGAAACGTCGGAGACCCATCAAGGTGGTAATCGTACTGCTCGCCTCGTCGAGAGAAATCCAAATTTATGAATGGTTAAGCTATGTGAGATGAAATGAACGAGCGACCAATAAAACAACATGTATTATGGGGTTGAATGCTTTTTGCTATTCACAAATTAAAACAAAAGCAGTCATGCAAATATCTGAATTTTCACAGCACAGCAAAATCAGTTGCACCATTCAATTCCGCTCGTCCAGACGGGGATAATTCAATCACATTCATTCGATGCGACGTTTCTTATGGGATTTAATAAGCGACAACAGTTTGACCCCAAACCGAGAGGATTCTGGGATGTTTGTGGTTTTTGGTAATAACTCTGGAAGGAAACGTCGCAGACCCATCAAGGTGGTACTCGTACTGCTCGCATCATCGAGCGGAATCCAAATATATGAGTGGTTCAGCTATGGGATATGAAATGGACGAGCGACCAATAAAACAACATGTATTATGGGGTTGAATGCTTTTTGCCATTCACAAAATAAAACAAAAGCAGTCATGCAAATATCTGAATTTTCACAGCACAGCAAAATCAGTTGCACCATTCAATTCCGCTCGTCCAGACGGGGAGAATTCAATCACATTCATTCGATGCGACGTTTCCTATGGGATTTAATAAGCGACAACATTTTGACCCCAAACCGAGAGGATTCTGGGATGTTTGTGGTTTTTTGGTAATAACTCTGGAAGGAAACGTCGCAGACCCATCAAGGTGGTACTCGTACTGCTCGCCTCGTCGAGACGAATCCAAATATATGAATGCTTAAGCTATGGGATATGAAATGGACGAGCGACCAATAAAACAACATGCATTATGGGGTTAAATGCTTTTTGCTATTCACAAAATAAAACAAAAGAAGTCATGCAAATATCTGAATTTTCACAGCACAGCAAAATCAGTTGCACCATTCAATTCCGCTCGTCCAGACGGGGAGAATTCAATCACATTCATTCGATGCGACGTTTCTTGTGGGATTTAATGAGCGACAACATTTTGACCCCAAACCGAGAGGATTCTGGGATGTTTGTGGTTTTTTGGTAATAACTCTGGAAGGAAACGTCGCAGACCCATCAAGGTGGTACTCGTACTGCTCGCCTCGTCGAGAGGAATCCAAATATATGAATGCTTAAGCTATGGGATATGAAATGGACGAGCGACCAATAAAACAACATGTATTATGGGGTTGAATGCTTTTTGCTATTCACAAAATAAAACAAAAGCAGTCATGCAAATATCTGAATTTTCACAGCACAGCAAAATCAGTTGCACCATTCAATTCCGCTCGTCCAGACGGGGAGAATTCAATCACATTGATTCGATGCGACGTGTTTTATGGGATTTAATGAGCGACAACATTTTGACCCCAAACCGAGAGGATTCTGGGATGTTTGTGTTTTTTTGGTAATAACTCTGGAAGGAAACGTCGCAGATCCATCAAGGTGGTACTCATACTGCTCGCCTCGTCGAGAGGAATCCAAATATGTGAATGGTTAAGCTATGGGATATGAAATGGACGAGCGACCAATAAAACAGCATGTATTATGGGGTTGAATGCGTTTTGCTATTCACAAAATAAAATAAAAGCAGTCATGCAAATATCTGAATTTTCACAGCACAGCAAAATCAGTTGCACCATTCAATTCCGCTCGTCCAGACGGGGAGAATTCAATCACATTCATTCGATGCGACGTTTCTTATGGGATTTAATAAGCGACAACAGTTTGACCCCAAACCGAGAGGATTCTGGGATGTTTGTGGTTTTTGGTAATAACTCTGGAAGGAAACGTCGCAGACCCATCAAGGTGGTACTCGTACTGCTCGCATCGTCGAGCGGAATCCAAATATATGAGTGGTTCAGCTATGGGATATGAAATGGACGAGCGACCAATAAAACAACATGTATTATGGGGTTGAATGCTTTTTGCCATTCACAAAATAAAACAAAAGCAGTCATGCAAATATCTGAATTTTCACAGCACAGCAAAATCAGTTGCACCATTCAATTCCGCTCGTCCATACGGGGAGAATTCAATCACATTCATTCGATGCGACGTTTCTTATGGGATTTAATGAGCGACAACATTTTGACCCCAAACCGAGAGGATTCTGGGATGTTTGTGTTTTTTTGGTAATAACTCTGGAAGGAAACGTCGCAGATCCATCAAGGTGGTACTCATACTGCTCGCCTCGTCGAGAGGAATCCAAATATGTGAATGGTTAAGCTATGGGATATGAAATGGACGAGCGACCAATAAAACAGCATGTATTATGGGGTTGAATGCGTTTTGCTATTCACAAAATAAAATAAAAGCAGTCATGCAAATATCTGAATTTTCACAGCACAGCAAAATCAGTTGCACCATTCAATTCCGCTCGTCCAGACGGGGAAAATTCAATCACATTCATTCGATGCGACGTTTCTTATGGGATTTAATGAGCGACAACATTTTGACCCCAAACCGAGAGGATTCTGGGATGTTTGTGGTTTTTTGGTAATAACTCTGGAAGGAAACGTCGGAGACCCATCAAGGTGGTAATCGTACTGCTCGCCTCGTCGAGAGAAATCCAAATTTATGAATGGTTAAGCTATGTGAGATGAAATGAACGAGCGACCAATAAAACAACATGTATTATGGGGTTGAATGCTTTTTGCTATTCACAAATTAAAACAAAAGCAGTCATGCAAATATCTGAATTTTCACAGCACAGCAAAATCAGTTGCACCATTCAATTCCGCTCGTCCAGGCGGGGAGAATTCAATCACATTCATTCGATGCGACGTTTCTTATGGGATTTAATAAGCGACAACAGTTTGACCCCAAACCGAGAGGATTCTGGGATGTTTGTGGTTTTTGGTAATAACTCTGGAAGGAAACGTCGCAGACCCATCAAGGTGGTACTCGTACTGCTCGCATCGTCGAGCGGAATCCAAATATATGAGTGGTTCAGCTATGGGATATGAAATGGACGAGCGACCAATAAAACAACATGTATTATGGGGTTGAATGCTTTTTGCCATTCACAAAATAAAACAAAAGCAGTCATGCAAATATCTGAATTTTCACAGCACAGCAAAATCAGTTGCACCATTCAATTCCGCTCGTCCATACGGGGAGAATTCAATCACATTCATTCGATGCGACGTTTCTTATGGGATTTAATGAGCGACAACATTTTGACCCCAAACCGAGAGGATTCTGGGATGTTTGTGTTTTTTTGGTAATAACTCTGGAAGGAAACGTCGCAGATCCATCAAGGTGGTACTCATACTGCTCGCCTCGTCGAGAGGAATCCAAATATGTGAATGGTTAAGCTATGGGATATGAAATGGACGAGCGACCAATAAAACAGCATGTATTATGGGGTTGAATGCGTTTTGCTATTCACAAAATAAAATTAAAGCAGTCATGCAAATATCTGAATTTTCACAGCACAGCAAAATCAGTTGCACCATTCAATTCCGCTCGTCCAGACGGGGAAAATTCAATCACATTCATTCGATGCGACGTTTCTTATGGGATTTAATAAGCGACAACATTTTGACCCCAAACCGAGAGGATTCTGGGATGTTTGTGGTTTTTTGGTAATAACTCTGGAAGGAAACGTCGGAGACCCATCAAGGTGGTAATCGTACTGCTCGCCTCGTCGAGAGAAATCCAAATTTATGAATGGTTAAGCTATGTGAGATGAAATGAACGAGCGACCAATAAAACAACATGTATTATGGGGTTGAATGCTTTTTGCTATTCACAAATTAAAACAAAAGCAGTCATGCAAATATCTGAATTTTCACAGCACAGCAAAATCAGTTGCACCATTCAATTCCGCTCGTCCAGGCGGGGAGAATTCAATCACATTCATTCGATGCGACGTTTCTTATGGGATTTAATAAGCGACAACAGTTTGACCCCAAACCGAGAGGATTCTGGGATGTTTGTGGTTTTTTGGTAATAACTCTGGAAGGAAACGTCGCAGACCCATCAAGGTGGTACTCGTACTGCTCGCATCGTCGAGCGGAATCCAAATATATGAGTGGTTCAGCTATGGGATATGAAATGGACGAGCGACCAATAAAACAACATGTATTATGGGGTTGAATGCTTTTTGCCATTCACAAAATAAAACAAAAGCAGTCATGCAAATATCTGAATTTTCACAGCACAGCAAAATCAGTTGCACCATTCAATTCCGCTCGTCCAGGCGGGGAGAATTCAATCACATTCATTCGATGCGACGTTTCTTATGGGATTTAATGAGCGACAACATTTTGACCCCAAACCGAGAGGATTCTGGGATGTTTGTGTTTTTTTGGTAATAACTCTGGAAGGAAACGTCGCAGATCCATCAAGGTGGTACTCATACTGCTCGCCTCGTCGAGAGGAATCCAAATATATGAGTGGTTCAGCTATGGGATATGAAATGGACGAGCGACCAATAAAACAACATGTATTATGGGGTTGAATGCTTTTTGCCATTCACAAAATAAAACAAAAGCAGTCATGCAAATATCTGAATTTTCACAGCACAGCAAAATCAGTTGCACCATTCAATTCCGCTCGTCCATACGGGGAGAATTCAATCACATTCATTCGATGCGACGTTTCTTATGGGATTTAATGAGCGACAACATTTTGACCCCAAACCGAGAGGATTCTGGGATGTTTGTGTTTTTTTGGTAATAACTCTGGAAGGAAACGTCGCAGATCCATCAAGGTGGTACTCATACTGCTCGCCTCGTCGAGAGGAATCCAAATATGTGAATGGTTAAGCTATGGGATATGAAATGGACGAGCGACCAATAAAACAGCATGTATTATGGGGTTGAATGCGTTTTGCTATTCACAAAATAAAATTAAAGCAGTCATGCAAATATCTGAATTTTCACAGCACAGCAAAATCAGTTGCACCATTCAATTCCGCTCGTCCAGACGGGGAAAATTCAATCACATTCATTCGATGCGACGTTTCTTATGGGATTTAATAAGCGACAACATTTTGACCCCAAACCGAGAGGATTCTGGGATGTTTGTGGTTTTTTGGTAATAACTCTGGAAGGAAACGTCGGAGACCCATCAAGGTGGTAATCGTACTGCTCGCCTCGTCGAGAGAAATCCAAATTTATGAATGGTTAAGCTATGTGAGATGAAATGAACGAGCGACCAATAAAACAACATGTATTATGGGGTTGAATGCTTTTTGCTATTCACAAATTAAAACAAAAGCAGTCATGCAAATATCTGAATTTTCACAGCACAGCAAAATCAGTTGCACCATTCAATTCCGCTCGTCCAGGCGGGGAGAATTCAATCACATTCATTCGATGCGACGTTTCTTATGGGATTTAATAAGCGACAACAGTTTGACCCCAAACCGAGAGGATTCTGGGATGTTTGTGGTTTTTTGGTAATAACTCTGGAAGGAAACGTCGCAGACCCATCAAGGTGGTACTCGTACTGCTCGCATCGTCGAGCGGAATCCAAATATATGAGTGGTTCAGCTATGGGATATGAAATGGACGAGCGACCAATAAAACAACATGTATTATGGGGTTGAATGCTTTTTGCCATTCACAAAATAAAACAAAAGCAGTCATGCAAATATCTGAATTTTCACAGCACAGCAAAATCAGTTGCACCATTCAATTCCGCTCGTCCAGGCGGGGAGAATTCAATCACATTCATTCGATGCGACGTTTCTTATGGGATTTAATGAGCGACAACATTTTGACCCCAAACCGAGAGGATTCTGGGATGTTTGTGTTTTTTTGGTAATAACTCTGGAAGGAAACGTCGCAGATCCATCAAGGTGGTACTCATACTGCTCGCCTCGTCGAGAGGAATCCAAATATATGAGTGGTTCAGCTATGGGATATGAAATGGACGAGCGACCAATAAAACAACATGTATTATGGGGTTGAATGCTTTTTGCCATTCACAAAATAAAACAAAAGCAGTCATGCAAATATCTGAATTTTCACAGCACAGCAAAATCAGTTGCACCATTCAATTCCGCTCGTCCATACGGGGAGAATTCAATCACATTCATTCGATGCGACGTTTCTTATGGGATTTAATGAGCGACAACATTTTGACCCCAAACCGAGAGGATTCTGGGATGTTTGTGTTTTTTTGGTAATAACTCTGGAAGGAAACGTCGCAGATCCATCAAGGTGGTACTCATACTGCTCGCCTCGTCGAGAGGAATCCAAATATGTGAATGGTTAAGCTATGGGATATGAAATGGACGAGCGACCAATAAAACAGCATGTATTATGGGGTTGAATGCGTTTTGCTATTCACAAAATAAAATTAAAGCAGTCATGCAAATATCTGAATTTTCACAGCACAGCAAAATCAGTTGCACCATTCAATTCCGCTCGTCCAGACGGGGAAAATTCAATCACATTCATTCGATGCGACGTTTCTTATGGGATTTAATAAGCGACAACATTTTGACCCCAAACCGAGAGGATTCTGGGATGTTTGTGGTTTTTTGGTAATAACTCTGGAAGGAAACGTCGGAGACCCATCAAGGTGGTAATCGTACTGCTCGCCTCGTCGAGAGAAATCCAAATTTATGAATGGTTAAGCTATGTGAGATGAAATGAACGAGCGACCAATAAAACAACATGTATTATGGGGTTGAATGCTTTTTGCTATTCACAAATTAAAACAAAAGCAGTCATGCAAATATCTGAATTTTCACAGCACAGCAAAATCAGTTGCACCATTCAATTCCGCTCGTCCAGGCGGGGAGAATTCAATCACATTCATTCGATGCGACGTTTCTTATGGGATTTAATAAGCGACAACAGTTTGACCCCAAACCGAGAGGATTCTGGGATGTTTGTGGTTTTTTGGTAATAACTCTGGAAGGAAACGTCGCAGACCCATCAAGGTGGTACTCGTACTGCTCGCCTCGTCGAGACGAATCCAAATATATGAATGCTTAAGCTATGGGATATGAAATGGACGAGCGACCAATAAAACAACATGCATTATGGGGTTAAATGCTTTTTGCTATTCACAAAATAAAACAAAAGAAGTCATGCAAATATCTGAATTTTCACAGCACAGCAAAATCAGTTGCACCATTCAATTCCGCTCGTCCAGACGGGGAGAATTCAATCACATTCATTCGATGCGACGTTTCTTGTGGGATTTAATGAGCGACAACATTTTGACCCCAAACCGAGAGGATTCTGGGATGTTTGTGGTTTTTTGGTAATAACTCTGGAAGGAAACGTCGCAGACCCATCAAGGTGGTACTCGTACTGCTCGCCTCGTCGAGAGGAATCCAAATATGTGAATGGTTAAGCTATGGGATATGAAATGGACGAGCGACCAATAAAACAGCATGTATTATGGGGTTGAATGCGTTTTGCTATTCACAAAATAAAACAAAAGCAGTCATGCAAATATCTGAATTTTCACAGCACAGCAAAATCAGTTGCACCATTCAATTCCGCTCGTCCAGACGGGGAGAATTCAATCACATTCATTCGATGCGACGTTTCTTATGGGATTTAATGAGCGACAACATTTTGACCCCAAACCGAGAGGATTCTGGGATGTTTGTGTTTTTTTGGTAATAACTCTGGAAGAAAACGTCGCAGACCCATCAAGGTGGTACTTGTACTGCTCGCCTCGTCGAGAGGAATCCAAATATATGAATGCTTAAGCTATGGGATATGAAATGGACGAGCGACCAATAAAACAACATGTATTATGGGGTTGAATGCTTTTTGCTATTCACAAAATAAAACAAAAGCAGTCATGCAAATATCTGAATTTTCACAGCACAGCAAAATCAGTTGCACCATTCAATTCCGCTCGTCCAGACGGGGAGAATTCAATCACATTGATTCGATGCGACGTGTTTTATGGGATTTAATGAGCGACAACATTTTGACCCCAAACCGAGAGGATTCTGGGATGTTTGTGTTTTTTTGGTAATAACTCTGGAAGGAAACGTCGCAGATCCATCAAGGTGGTACTCATACTGCTCGCCTCGTCGAGAGGAATCCAAATATGTGAATGGTTAAGCTATGGGATATGAAATGGACGAGCGACCAATAAAACAGCATGTATTATGGGGTTGAATGCGTTTTGCTATTCACAAAATAAAATAAAAGCAGTCATGCAAATATCTGAATTTTCACAGCACAGCAAAATCAGTTGCACCATTCAATTCCGCTCGTCCAGACGGGGAAAATTCAATCACATTCATTCGATGCGACGTTTCTTATGGGATTTAATGAGCGACAACATTTTGACCCCAAACCGAGAGGATTCTGGGATGTTTGTGGTTTTTTGGTAATAACTCTGGAAGGAAACGTCGGAGACCCATCAAGGTGGTAATCGTACTGCTCGCCTCGTCGAGAGAAATCCAAATTTATGAATGGTTAAGCTATGTGAGATGAAATGAACGAGCGACCAATAAAACAACATGTATTATGGGGTTGAATGCTTTTTGCTATTCACAAATTAAAACAAAAGCAGTCATGCAAATATCTGAATTTTCACAGCACAGCAAAATCAGTTGCACCATTCAATTCCGCTCGTCCAGACGGGGAGAATTCAATCACATTCATTCGATGCGACGTTTCTTATGGGATTTAATAAGCGACAACAGTTTGACCCCAAACCGAGAGGATTCTGGGATGTTTGTGGTTTTTGGTAATAACTCTGGAAGGAAACGTCGCAGACCCATCAAGGTGGTACTCGTACTGCTCGCATCGTCGAGCGGAATCCAAATATATGAGTGGTTCAGCTATGGGATATGAAATGGACGAGCGACCAATAAAACAACATGTATTATGGGGTTGAATGCTTTTTGCCATTCACAAAATAAAACAAAAGCAGTCATGCAAATATCTGAATTTTCACAGCACAGCAAAATCAGTTGCACCATTCAATTCCGCTCGTCCATACGGGGAGAATTCAATCACATTCATTCGATGCGACGTTTCTTATGGGATTTAATGAGCGACAACATTTTGACCCCAAACCGAGAGGATTCTGGGATGTTTGTGTTTTTTTGGTAATAACTCTGGAAGGAAACGTCGCAGATCCATCAAGGTGGTACTCATACTGCTCGCCTCGTCGAGAGGAATCCAAATATGTGAATGGTTAAGCTATGGGATATGAAATGGACGAGCGACCAATAAAACAGCATGTATTATGGGGTTGAATGCGTTTTGCTATTCACAAAATAAAATAAAAGCAGTCATGCAAATATCTGAATTTTCACAGCACAGCAAAATCAGTTGCACCATTCAATTCCGCTCGTCCAGACGGGGAAAATTCAATCACATTCATTCGATGCGACGTTTCTTATGGGATTTAATGAGCGACAACATTTTGACCCCAAACCGAGAGGATTCTGGGATGTTTGTGGTTTTTTGGTAATAACTCTGGAAGGAAACGTCGGAGACCCATCAAGGTGGTAATCGTACTGCTCGCCTCGTCGAGAGAAATCCAAATTTATGAATGGTTAAGCTATGTGAGATGAAATGAACGAGCGACCAATAAAACAACATGTATTATGGGGTTGAATGCTTTTTGCTATTCACAAATTAAAACAAAAGCAGTCATGCAAATATCTGAATTTTCACAGCACAGCAAAATCAGTTGCACCATTCAATTCCGCTCGTCCAGGCGGGGAGAATTCAATCACATTCATTCGATGCGACGTTTCTTATGGGATTTAATAAGCGACAACAGTTTGACCCCAAACCGAGAGGATTCTGGGATGTTTGTGGTTTTTGGTAATAACTCTGGAAGGAAACGTCGCAGACCCATCAAGGTGGTACTCGTACTGCTCGCATCGTCGAGCGGAATCCAAATATATGAGTGGTTCAGCTATGGGATATGAAATGGACGAGCGACCAATAAAACAACATGTATTATGGGGTTGAATGCTTTTTGCCATTCACAAAATAAAACAAAAGCAGTCATGCAAATATCTGAATTTTCACAGCACAGCAAAATCAGTTGCACCATTCAATTCCGCTCGTCCATACGGGGAGAATTCAATCACATTCATTCGATGCGACGTTTCTTATGGGATTTAATGAGCGACAACATTTTGACCCCAAACCGAGAGGATTCTGGGATGTTTGTGTTTTTTTGGTAATAACTCTGGAAGGAAACGTCGCAGATCCATCAAGGTGGTACTCATACTGCTCGCCTCGTCGAGAGGAATCCAAATATGTGAATGGTTAAGCTATGGGATATGAAATGGACGAGCGACCAATAAAACAGCATGTATTATGGGGTTGAATGCGTTTTGCTATTCACAAAATAAAATTAAAGCAGTCATGCAAATATCTGAATTTTCACAGCACAGCAAAATCAGTTGCACCATTCAATTCCGCTCGTCCAGACGGGGAAAATTCAATCACATTCATTCGATGCGACGTTTCTTATGGGATTTAATAAGCGACAACATTTTGACCCCAAACCGAGAGGATTCTGGGATGTTTGTGGTTTTTTGGTAATAACTCTGGAAGGAAACGTCGGAGACCCATCAAGGTGGTAATCGTACTGCTCGCCTCGTCGAGAGAAATCCAAATTTATGAATGGTTAAGCTATGTGAGATGAAATGAACGAGCGACCAATAAAACAACATGTATTATGGGGTTGAATGCTTTTTGCTATTCACAAATTAAAACAAAAGCAGTCATGCAAATATCTGAATTTTCACAGCACAGCAAAATCAGTTGCACCATTCAATTCCGCTCGTCCAGGCGGGGAGAATTCAATCACATTCATTCGATGCGACGTTTCTTATGGGATTTAATAAGCGACAACAGTTTGACCCCAAACCGAGAGGATTCTGGGATGTTTGTGGTTTTTGGTAATAACTCTGGAAGGAAACGTCGCAGACCCATCAAGGTGGTACTCGTACTGCTCGCATCGTCGAGCGGAATCCAAATATATGAGTGGTTCAGCTATGGGATATGAAATGGACGAGCGACCAATAAAACAACATGTATTATGGGGTTGAATGCTTTTTGCCATTCACAAAATAAAACAAAAGCAGTCATGCAAATATCTGAATTTTCACAGCACAGCAAAATCAGTTGCACCATTCAATTCCGCTCGTCCAGACGGGGAGAATTCAATCACATTCATTCGATGCGACGTTTCCT
This sequence comes from Petromyzon marinus, assembly GCF_048934315.1. Taxonomy (NCBI): domain Eukaryota; kingdom Metazoa; phylum Chordata; class Hyperoartia; order Petromyzontiformes; family Petromyzontidae; genus Petromyzon; species Petromyzon marinus. The sequence goes on along the minus strand of NW_027423688.1, from coordinate 530,303 downwards.
ATGGGATTTAATAAGCGACAACATTTTGACCCCAAACCGAGAGGATTCTGGGATGTTTGTGGTTTTTTGGTAATAACTCTGGAAGGAAACGTCGCAGACCCATCAAGGTGGTACTCGTACTGCTCGCCTCGTCGAGACGAATCCAAATATATGAATGCTTAAGCTATGGGATATGAAATGGACGAGCGACCAATAAAACAACATGCATTATGGGGTTGAATGCTTTTTGCTATTCACAAAATAAAACAAAAGAAGTCATGCAAATATCTGAATTTTCACAGCACAGCAAAATCAGTTGCACCATTCAATTCCGCTCGTCCAGACGGGGAGAATTCAATCACATTCATTCGATGCGACGTTTCTTGTGGGATTTAATGAGCGACAACATTTTGACCCCAAACCGAGAGGATTCTGGGATGTTTGTGTTTTTTTGGTAATAACTCTGGAAGGAAACGTCGCAGACCCATCAAGGTGGTACTCGTACTGCTCGCCTCGTCGAGAGGAATCCAAATATATGAATGCTTAAGCTATGGGATATGAAATGGACGAGCGACCAATAAAACAACATGTATTATGGGGTTGAATGCTTTTTGCTATTCACAAAATAAAACAAAAGCAGTCATGCAAATATCTGAATTTTCACAGCACAGCAAAATCAGTTGCACCATTCAATTCCGCTCGTCCAGACGGGGAGAATTCAATCACATTGATTCGATGCGACGTGTTTTATGGGATTTAATGAGCGACAACATTTTGACCCCAAACCGAGAGGATTCTGGGATGTTTGTGTTTTTTTGGTAATAACTCTGGAAGGAAACGTCGCAGATCCATCAAGGTGGTACTCATACTGCTCGCCTCGTCAAGAGGAATCCAAATATGTGAATGGTTAAGCTATGGGATATGAAATGGACGAGCGACCAATAAAACAGCATGTATTATGGGGTTGAATGCGTTTTGCTATTCACAAAATAAAACAAAAGCAGTCATGCAAATATCTGAATTTTCACAGCACAGCAAAATCAGTTGCACCATTCAATTCCGCTCGTCCAGACGGGGAGAATTCAATCACATTCATTCGATGCGACGTTTCTTGTGGGATTTAATGAGCGACAACATTTTGACCCCAAACCGAGAGGATTCTGGGATGTTTGTGGTTTTTTGGTAATAACTCTGGAAGGAAACGTCGCAGACCCATCAAGGTGGTACTCATACTGCTCGCCTCGTCGAGATGAATCCAAATATATGAATGGTTAAGCTATGGGATATGAAATGGACGAACGACCAATAAAACAACATGTATTATGGGGTTGAATGCTTTTTGCTATTCACAAAATAAAACAAAAGCAGTCATGCAAATATCTGAATTTTCACAGCACAGCAAAATCAGTTGCACCATTCAATTCCGCTCGTCCAGACGGGGAGAATTCAATCACATTCATTCGATGCGACGTTTCTTATGGGATTTAATGAGCGACGACATTTTGACCCCAAACCGAGAGGATTCTGGGATGTTTGTGTTTTTTTGGTAATAACTCTGGAAGGAAACGTCACAGACCCATCAAGGTGGTACTCGTACTGCTCGCCTCGTCGAGAGAAATCCAAATTTATGAATGGTTAAGCTATGTGAGATGAAATGAACGAGCGACCAATAAAACAACATGTATTATGGGGTTGAATGCTTTTTGCTATTCACAAATTAAAACAAAAGCAGTCATGCAAATATCTGAATTTTCACAGCACAGCAAAATCAGTTGCACCATTCAATTCCGCTCGTCCAGACGGGGAGAATTCAATCACATTCATTCGATGCGACGTTTCTTATGGGATTTAATAAGCGACAACAGTTTGACCCCAAACCGAGAGGATTCTGGGATGTTTGTGGTTTTTGGTAATAACTCTGGAAGGAAACGTCGCAGACCCATCAAGGTGGTACTCGTACTGCTCGCATCGTCGAGCGGAATCCAAATATATGAGTGGTTCAGCTATGGGATATGAAATGGACGAGCGACCAATAAAACAACATGTATTATGGGGTTGAATGCTTTTTGCCATTCACAAAATAAAACAAAAGCAGTCATGCAAATATCTGAATTTTCACAGCACAGCAAAATCAGTTGCACCATTCAATTCCGCTCGTCCAGACGGGGAGAATTCAATCACATTCATTCGATGCGACGTTTCTTATGGGATTTAATGAGCGACAACATTTTGACCCCAAACCGAGAGGATTCTGGGATGTTTGTGGTTTTTTGGTAATAACTCTGGAAGGAAACGTCGGAGACCCATCAAGGTGGTAATCGTACTGCTCGCCTCGTCGAGAGAAATCCAAATTTATGAATGGTTAAGCTATGTGAGATGAAATGAACGAGCGACCAATAAAACAACATGTATTATGGGGTTGAATGCTTTTTGCTATTCACAAATTAAAACAAAAGCAGTCATGCAAATATCTGAATTTTCACAGCACAGCAAAATCAGTTGCACCATTCAATTCCGCTCGTCCAGACGGGGAGAATTCAATCACATTCATTCGATGCGACGTTTCTTATGGGATTTAATAAGCGACAACAGTTTGACCCCAAACCGAGAGGATTCTAGGATGTTTGTGGTTTTTGGTAATAACTCTGGAAGGAAACGTCGCAGACCCATCAAGGTGGTACTCGTACTGCTCGCATCGTCGAGCGGAATCCAAATATATGAGTGGTTCAGCTATGGGATATGAAATGGACGAGCGACCAATAAAACAACATGTATTATGGGGTTGAATGCTTTTCGCCATTCACAAAATAAAACAAAAGCAGTCATGCAAATATCTGAATTTTCACAGCACAGCAAAATCAGTTGCACCATTCAATTCCGCTCGTCCAGACGGGGAGAATTCAATCACATTCATTCGATGCGACGTTTCCTATGGGATTTAATAAGCGACAACATTTTGACCCCAAACCGAGAGGATTCTGGGATGTTTGTGGTTTTTTGGTAATAACTCTGGAAGGAAACGTCGCAGACCCATCAAGGTGGTACTCGTACTGCTCGCCTCGTCGAGACGAATCCAAATATATGAATGCTTAAGCTATGGGATATGAAATGGACGAGCGACCAATAAAACAACATGCATTATGGGGTTGAATGCTTTTTGCTATTCACAAAATAAAACAAAAGAAGTCATGCAAATATCTGAATTTTCACAGCACAGCAAAATCAGTTGCACCATTCAATTCCGCTCGTCCAGACGGGGAGAATTCAATCACATTCATTCGATGCGACGTTTCTTGTGGGATTTAATGAGCGACAACATTTTGACCCCAAACCGAGAGGATTCTGGGATGTTTGTGGTTTTTTGGTAATAACTCTGGAAGGAAACGTCGCAGACCCATCAAGGTGGTACTCGTACTGCTCGCCTCGTCGAGAGGAATCCAAATATATGAATGCTTAAGCTATGGGATATGAAATGGACGAGCGACCAATAAAACAACATGCATTATGGGGTTGAATGCTTTTTGCTATTCACAAAATAAAACAAAAGCAGTCATGCAAATATCTGAATTTTCACAGCACAGCAAAATCAGTTGCACCATTCAATTCCGCTCATCCAGACGGGGAGAATTCAATCACATTCATTCGATGCGACGTTTCTTGTGGGATTTAATGAGCGACAACATTTTGACCCCAAACCGAGAGGATTCTGGGATGTTTGTGGTTTTTTGGTAATAACTCTGGAAGGAAACGTCGCAGACCCATCAAGGTGGTACTCGTACTGCTTGCCTCGTCGAGAGGAATCCAAATATATGAATGCTTAAGCTATGGGATATGAAATGGACGAGCGACCAATAAAACAACATGTATTATGGGGTTGAATGCTTTTTGCTATTCACAAAATAAAACAAAAGCAGTCATGCAAATATCTGAATTTTCACAGCACAGCAAAATCAGTTGCACCATTCAATTCCGCTCGTCCAGACGGGGAGAATTCAATCACATTCATTCGATGCGACGTGTTTTATGGGATTTAATGAGCGACAACATTTTGACCCCAAACCGAGAGGATTCTGGGATGTTTGTGTTTTTTTGGTAATAACTCTGGAAGGAAACGTCGCAGATCCATCAAGGTGGTACTCATACTGCTCGGCTCGTCGAGAGGAATCCAAATATGTGAATGGTTAAGCTATGGGATATGAAATGGACGAGCGACCAATAAAACAGCATGTATTATGGGGTTGAATGCGTTTTGCTATTCACAAAATAAAACAAAAGCAGTCATGCAAATATCTGAATTTTCACAGCACAGCAAAATCAGTTGCACCATTCAATTCCGCTCGTCCAGACGGGGAGAATTCAATCACATTCATTCGATGCGACGTTTCTTATGGGATTTAATAAGCGACAACATTTTGACCCCAAACCGAGAGGATTCTGGGATGTTTGTGGTTTTTTGGTAATAACTCTGGAAGGAAACGTCGCAGAACCATCATGGTGGTAATCGTACTGCCCGGCTCGTCGAGCGGAATCCAAATATATGAGTGGTTCAGCTATGGGATATGAAATGGACGAGCGACTAATAAAACAACATGTATTATTGGGGTGAATGCTTTTTGCTATTCACAAAATAAAACAAAAGCATATCATGCAAATATCTGAATTTTCACAGCACAGCAAAATCAGTTGCACCATTCAATTCCGCTCGTCCAGACGGGGAGAATTCAATCACATTCATTCGATGCGACGTTTCTTATGGGATTTAATGAGCGACAACATTTTGACCCTAAACCGAGAGGATTCTGTGATTTTTGTGTTTTTTTAGTAATAACTCTGGAAGGAAACGTCGCAGACCCATCAAGGTGGTAATCGTACTGCTCGCCTCGTCGAGAGGAATCCAAATATATGAATGGTTAAGATTTGTGATATGAAATGAACGAGCGACCAATAAAACAACATGTATTATGGGGTTGAATGCTTTTTGCTATTCACAAAATAAAACAAAAGAAGTCATGCAAATATCTGAATTTTCACAGCACAGCAAAATCAGTTGCACCATTCAATTCCGCTCGTCCAGACGGGGAGAATTCAATCACATTCATTCGATGCGACGTTTCTTGTGGGATTTAATGAGCGACAACATTTTGACCCCAAACCGAGAGGATTCTGGGATGTTTGTGGTTTTTTGGTAATAACTCTGGAAGGAAACGTCGCAGACCCATCAAGGTGGTACTCGTACTGCTCGCCTCGTCGAGAGGAATCCAAATATATGAATGCTTAAGCTATGGGATATGAAATGGACGAGCGACCAATAAAACAACATGCATTATGGGGTTGAATGCTTTTTGCTATTCACAAAATAAAACAAAAGCAGTCATGCAAATATCTGAATTTTCACAGCACAGCAAAATCAGTTGCACCATTCAATTCCGCTCATCCAGACGGGGAGAATTCAATCACATTCATTCGATGCGACGTTTCTTGTGGGATTTAATGAGCGACAACATTTTGACCCCAAACCGAGAGGATTCTGGGATGTTTGTGGTTTTTTGGTAATAACTCTGGAAGGAAACGTCGCAGACCCATCAAGGTGGTACTCGTACTGCTTGCCTCGTCGAGAGGAATCCAAATATATGAATGCTTAAGCTATGGGATATGAAATGGACGAGCGACCAATAAAACAACATGTATTATGGGGTTGAATGCTTTTTGCTATTCACAAAATAAAACAAAAGCAGTCATGCAAATATCTGAATTTTCACAGCACAGCAAAATCAGTTGCACCATTCAATTCCGCTCGTCCAGACGGGGAGAATTCAATCACATTCATTCGATGCGACGTGTTTTATGGGATTTAATGAGCGACAACATTTTGACCCCAAACCGAGAGGATTCTGGGATGTTTGTGTTTTTTTGGTAATAACTCTGGAAGGAAACGTCGCAGATCCATCAAGGTGGTACTCATACTGCTCGGCTCGTCGAGAGGAATCCAAATATGTGAATGGTTAAGCTATGGGATATGAAATGGACGAGCGACCAATAAAACAGCATGTATTATGGGGTTGAATGCGTTTTGCTATTCACAAAATAAAACAAAAGCAGTCATGCAAATATCTGAATTTTCACAGCACAGCAAAATCAGTTGCACCATTCAATTCCGCTCGTCCAGACGGGGAGAATTCAATCACATTCATTCGATGCGACGTTTCTTATGGGATTTAATAAGCGACAACATTTTGACCCCAAACCGAGAGGATTCTGGGATGTTTGTGGTTTTTTGGTAATAACTCTGGAAGGAAACGTCGCAGAACCATCATGGTGGTAATCGTACTGCCCGGCTCGTCGAGCGGAATCCAAATATATGAGTGGTTCAGCTATGGGATATGAAATGGACGAGCGACTAATAAAACAACATGTATTATTGGGGTGAATGCTTTTTGCTATTCACAAAATAAAACAAAAGCATATCATGCAAATATCTGAATTTTCACAGCACAGCAAAATCAGTTGCACCATTCAATTCCGCTCGTCCAGACGGGGAGAATTCAATCACATTCATTCGATGCGACGTTTCTTATGGGATTTAATGAGCGACAACATTTTGACCCTAAACCGAGAGGATTCTGTGATTTTTGTGTTTTTTTAGTAATAACTCTGGAAGGAAACGTCGCAGACCCATCAAGGTGGTAATCGTACTGCTCGCCTCGTCGAGAGGAATCCAAATATATGAATGGTTAAGATTTGTGATATGAAATGAACGAGCGACCAATAAAACAACATGTATTATGGGGTTGAATGCTTTTTGCTATTCACAAAATAAAACAAAAGCAGTCATGCAAATATCTGAATTTTCACAGCACAGCAAAATCAGTTGCACCATTCAATTCCGCTCGTCCAGACGGGGAGAATTCAATCACATTCATTCGATGCTACGTTTCTTATGGGATTTAATAAGCGACAACAGTTTGACCCCAAACCGAGAGGATTCTGGGATGTTTGTGGTTTTTTGGTAATAACTCTGGAAGGAAACGTCGCAGACCCATCAAGGTGGTACTCGTACTGCTCGCCTCGTCGAGCGGAATCCAAATATATGAGTGGTTCAGCTATGGGATATGAAATGGACGAGCGACCAATAAAACAACATGCATTATGGGTTTGAATGCTTTTTGCCATTCACAAAATAAAACAAAAGCAGTCATGCAAATATCTGAATTTTCACAGCACAGCAAAATCAGTTGCACCATTCAATTCCGCTCGTCCAGACGGGGAGAATTCAATCACATGCATTCGATGCGACGTTTCCTATGGGATTTAATAAGCGACAACATTTTGACCCTAAACCGAGAAGATTCTGGGATGTTTGTGGTTTTTTGGTAATAACTCTGGAAGGAAACGTCGCAGACCAATCAAGGTGGTACTCGTACTGCTCGCCTCGTCGAGAGGAATCTAAATACATGAATGCTTAAGCTATGGGATATGAAATGGACGAGTGACCAATAAAACAACATGTATTATGGGGTTGAATGCTTTTTGCTATTCACAAAATAAAACAAAAGAAGTCATGCAAATATCTGAATTTTCACAGCACAGCAAAATCAGTTACACCATTCAATTCCGCTCGTCCAGACGGGGAGAATTCAATCACATTCATTCGATGCGACGTTTCTTGTGGGATTTAATGAGCGACAACATTTTGACCCCAAACCGAGAGGATTCTGGGATGTTTGTGGTTTTTTGGTAATAACTCTGGAAGGAAACGTCGCAGACCCATCAAGGTGGTACTCGTACTGCTCGCCTCGTCGAGAGGAATCCAAATATATGAATGGTTAAGCTATGGGATATGAAATGGACGAGCGACCAATAAAACAACATGTATTATGGGGTTGAATGCTTTTTGCTATTCACAAAATAAAACAAAAGCAGTCATGCAAATATCTGAATTTTCACAGCACAGCAAAATCAGTTGCACCATTCAATTCCGCTCGTCCAGACGGGGAAAATTCAATCACATTCATTCGATGCGACGTTTCTTATGGGATTTAATGAGCGACAACATTTTGACCCCAAACCGAGAGGATTCTGGGATGTTTGTGGTTTTTTGGTAATAACTCTGGAAGGAAACGTCGGAGACCCATCAAGGTGGTAATCGTACTGCTCGCCTCGTCGAGAGAAATCCAAATTTATGAATGGTTAAGCTATGTGAGATGAAATGAACGAGCGACCAATAAAACAACATGTATTATGGGGTTGAATGCTTTTTGCTATTCACAAATTAAAACAAAAGCAGTCATGCAAATATCTGAATTTTCACAGCACAGCAAAATCAGTTGCACCATTCAATTCCGCTCGTCCAGACGGGGAGAATTCAATCACATTCATTCGATGCGACGTTTCTTATGGGATTTAATAAGCGACAACAGTTTGACCCCAAACCGAGAGGATTCTGGGATGTTTGTGGTTTTTGGTAATAACTCTGGAAGGAAACGTCGCAGACCCATCAAGGTGGTACTCGTACTGCTCGCATCGTCGAGCGGAATCCAAATATATGAGTGGTTCAGCTATGGGATATGAAATGGACGAGCGACCAATAAAACAACATGTATTATGGGGTTGAATGCTTTTTGCTATTCACAAAATAAAACAAAAGCAGTAATGCAAATATCTGAATTTTCACAGCACAGCAAAATCAGTTGCACCATTCAATTTCGCTCGTCCAGACGGGGAGAATTCAATCACATTCATTCGATGCGACGTTTCTTATGGGATTTAATGAGCGACAACATTTTGACCCCAAACCGAGAGGATTCTGGGATGTTTGTGTTTTTTTGGTAATAACTCTGGAAGGAAACGTCACAGACCCATCAAGGTGGTACTCGTACTGCTCGCCTCGTCGAGAGGAATCCAAATATATGAATGGTTAAGCTATGGGATATGAAATGGACGAGCGACCAATGAAACAGCATGTATTATGGGGTTGAATGCTTTTTCCTATTCACAAAATAAAATAAAAGCAGTCATGCAAATATCTGAATTTTCACAGCACAGCAAAATCAGTTGCACCATTCAATTCCGCTCGTCCAGACGGGGAAAATTCAATCACATTCATTCGATGCGACGTTTCTTATGGGATTTAATGAGCGACAACATTTTGACCCCAAACCGAGAGGATTCTGGGATGTTTGTGGTTTTTTGGTAATAACTCTGGAAGGAAACGTCGGAGACCCATCAAGGTGGTAATCGTACTGCTCGCCTCGTCGAGAGAAATCCAAATTTATGAATGGTTAAGCTATGTGAGATGAAATGAACGAGCGACCAATAAAACAACATGTATTATGGGGTTGAATGCTTTTTGCTATTCACAAATTAAAACAAAAGCAGTCATGCAAATATCTGAATTTTCACAGCACAGCAAAATCAGTTGCACCATTCAATTCCGCTCGTCCAGACGGGGAGAATTCAATCACATTCATTCGATGCGACGTTTCTTGTGGGATTTAATGATCGACAACATTTTGACCCCAAACCGAGAGGATTCTGGGATGTTTGTGGTTTTTTGGTAATAACTCTGGAAGGAAACGTCGCAGACCCATCAAGGTGGTACTCGTACTGCTCGCCTCGTCGAGAGGAATCTAAATACATGAATGCTTAAGCTATGGGATATGAAATGGACGAGCGACCAATAAAACAACATGTATTATGGGGTTGAATGCTTTTTGCTATTCACAAAATAAAACAAAAGCAGTCATGCAAATATCTGAATTTTCACAGCACAGCAAAATCAGTTGCACCATTCAATTCCGCTCGTCCAGACGGGGAGAATTCAATCACATTCCTTCGATGCGACGTTTCTTGTGGGATTTAATGAGCGACAACATTTTGACCCCAAACCGAGAGGATTCTGGGATGTTTGTGGTTTTTTGGTAATAACTCTGGAATGAAACGTCGCAGACCCATCAAGGTGGTACTCGTACTGCTCGCCTCGTCGAGAGGAATCCAAATATATGAATGGTTAAGCTATGGGATATGAAATGGACGAGCGACCAATAAAACAACATGTATTATGGGGTTGAATGCTTTTTGCTATTCACAAAATAAAACAAAAGCAGTCATGCAAATATCTGAATTTTCACAGCACAGCAAAATCAGTTGCACCATTCAATTCCGCTCGTCCAGACGGGGAGAATTCAATCACATTCATTCGATGCGACGTTTCTTATGGGATTTAATGAGCGACAACATTTTGACCCCAAACCGAGAGGATTCTGGGATGTTTGTGTTTTTTTGGTAATAACTCTGGAAGGAAACGTCACAGTCCCATCAAGGTGGTACTCGTACTGCTCACCTCGTCGAGAGGAATCCAAATATATGAATGGTTAAGCTATGGGATATGAAATTGACGAGCGACCAATAAAACAGCATGTATTATGGGGTTGAATGCTTTTTCCTATTCACAAAATAAAATAAAAGCAGTCATGCAAATATCTGAATTTTCACAGCACAGCAAAATCAGTTGCACCATTCAATTCCGCTCGTCCAGACGGGGAAAATTCAATCACATTCATTCGATGCGACGTTTCTTATGGGATTTAATGAGCGACAACATTTTGACCCCAAACCGAGAGGATTCTGGGATGTTTGTGGTTTTTTGGTAATAACTCTGGAAGGAAACGTCGGAGACCCATCAAGGTGGTAATCGTACTGCTCGCCTCGTCGAGAGAAATCCAAATTTATGAATGGTTAAGCTATGTGAGATGAAATGAACGAGCGACCAATAAAACAACATGTATTATGGGGTTGAATGCTTTTTGCTATTCACAAATTAAAACAAAAGCAGTCATGCAAATATCTGAATTTTCACAGCACAGCAAAATCAGTTGCACCATTCAATTCCGCTCGTCCAGACGGGGAGAATTCAATCACATTCATTCGATGCGACGTTTCTTATGGGATTTAATAAGCGACAACAGTTTGACCCCAAACCGAGAGGATTCTGGGATGTTTGTGGTTTTTGGTAATAACTCTGGAAGGAAACGTCGCAGACCCATCAAGGTGGTACTCGTACTGCTCGCATCGTCGAGCGGAATCCAAATATATGAGTGGTTCAGCTATGGGATATGAAATGGACGAGCGACCAATAAAACAACATGTATTATGGGGTTGAATGCTTTTTGCCATTCACAAAATAAAACAAAAGCAGTCATGCAAATATCTGAATTTTCACAGCACAGCAAAATCAGTTGCACCATTCAATTCCGCTCGTCCAGACGGGGAGAATTCAATCACATTCATTCGATGCGACGTTTCTTGTGGGATTTAATGAGCGACAACATTTTGACCCCAAACCGAGAGGATTCTGGGATGTTTGTGGTTTTTTGGTAATAACTCTGGAAGGAAACGTCGCAGACCCATCAAGGTGGTACTCGTACTGCTCGCCTCGTCGAGACGAATCCAAATATATGAATGGTTAAGCTATGGGATATGAAATGGACGAGCGACCAATAAAACAACATGTATTATGGGGTTGAATGCTTTTTGCTATTCACAAAATAAAACAAAAGCAGTCATGCAAATATCTGAATTTTCACAGCACAGCAAAATCAGTTGCACCATTCAATTCCGCTCGTCCAGACGGGGAAAATTCAATCACATTCATTCGATGCGACGTTTCTTATGGGATTTAATGAGCGACAACATTTTGACCCCAAACCGAGAGGATTCTGGGATGTTTGTGGTTTTTTGGTAATAACTCTGGAAGGAAACGTCGGAGACCCATCAAGGTGGTAATCGTACTGCTCGCCTCGTCGAGAGAAATCCAAATTTATGAATGGTTAAGCTATGTGAGATGAAATGAACGAGCGACCAATAAAACAACATGTATTATGGGGTTGAATGCTTTTTGCTATTCACAAATTAAAACAAAAGCAGTCATGCAAATATCTGAATTTTCACAGCACAGCAAAATCAGTTGCACCATTCAATTCCGCTCGTCCAGACGGGGAGAATTCAATCACATTCATTCGATGCGACGTTTCTTGTGGGATTTAATGATCGACAACATTTTGACCCCAAACCGAGAGGATTCTGGGATGTTTGTGGTTTTTTGGTAATAACTCTGGAAGGAAACGTCGCAGACCCATCAAGGTGGTACTCGTACTGCTCGCCTCGTCGAGAGGAATCTAAATACATGAATGCTTAAGCTATGGGATATGAAATGGACGAGCGACCAATAAAACAACATGTATTATGGGGTTGAATGCTTTTTGCTATTCACAAAATAAAACAAAAGCAGTCATGCAAATATCTGAATTTTCACAGCACAGCAAAATCAGTTGCACCATTCAATTCCGCTCGTCCAGACGGGGAGAATTCAATCACATTCCTTCGATGCGACGTTTCTTGTGGGATTTAATGAGCGACAACATTTTGACCCCAAACCGAGAGGATTCTGGGATGTTTGTGGTTTTTTGGTAATAACTCTGGAATGAAACGTCGCAGACCCATCAAGGTGGTACTCGTACTGCTCGCCTCGTCGAGAGGAATCCAAATATATGAATGGTTAAGCTATGGGATATGAAATGGACGAGCGACCAATAAAACAACATGTATTATGGGGTTGAATGCTTTTTGCTATTCACAAAATAAAACAAAAGCAGTCATGCAAATATCTGAATTTTCACAGCACAGCAAAATCAGTTGCACCATTCAATTCCGCTCGTCCAGACGGGGAGAATTCAATCACATTCATTCGATGCGACGTTTCTTATGGGATTTAATGAGCGACAACATTTTGACCCCAAACCGAGAGGATTCTGGGATGTTTGTGTTTTTTTGGTAATAACTCTGGAAGGAAACGTCACAGTCCCATCAAGGTGGTACTCGTACTGCTCACCTCGTCGAGAGGAATCCAAATATATGAATGGTTAAGCTATGGGATATGAAATTGACGAGCGACCAATAAAACAGCATGTATTATGGGGTTGAATGCTTTTTCCTATTCACAAAATAAAATAAAAGCAGTCATGCAAATATCTGAATTTTCACAGCACAGCAAAATCAGTTGCACCATTCAATTCCGCTCGTCCAGACGGGGAAAATTCAATCACATTCATTCGATGCGACGTTTCTTATGGGATTTAATGAGCGACAACATTTTGACCCCAAACCGAGAGGATTCTGGGATGTTTGTGGTTTTTTGGTAATAACTCTGGAAGGAAACGTCGGAGACCCATCAAGGTGGTAATCGTACTGCTCGCCTCGTCGAGAGAAATCCAAATTTATGAATGGTTAAGCTATGTGAGATGAAATGAACGAGCGACCAATAAAACAACATGTATTATGGGGTTGAATGCTTTTTGCTATTCACAAATTAAAACAAAAGCAGTCATGCAAATATCTGAATTTTCACAGCACAGCAAAATCAGTTGCACCATTCAATTCCGCTCGTCCAGACGGGGAGAATTCAATCACATTCATTCGATGCGACGTTTCTTATGGGATTTAATAAGCGACAACAGTTTGACCCCAAACCGAGAGGATTCTGGGATGTTTGTGGTTTTTGGTAATAACTCTGGAAGGAAACGTCGCAGACCCATCAAGGTGGTACTCGTACTGCTCGCATCGTCGAGCGGAATCCAAATATATGAGTGGTTCAGCTATGGGATATGAAATGGACGAGCGACCAATAAAACAACATGTATTATGGGGTTGAATGCTTTTTGCCATTCACAAAATAAAACAAAAGCAGTCATGCAAATATCTGAATTTTCACAGCACAGCAAAATCAGTTGCACCATTCAATTCCGCTCGTCCAGACGGGGAGAATTCAATCACATTCATTCGATGCGACGTTTCTTGTGGGATTTAATGAGCGACAACATTTTGACCCCAAACCGAGAGGATTCTGGGATGTTTGTGGTTTTTTGGTAATAACTCTGGAAGGAAACGTCGCAGACCCATCAAGGTGGTACTCGTACTGCTCGCCTCGTCGAGACGAATCCAAATATATGAATGGTTAAGCTATGGGATATGAAATGGACGAGCGACCAATAAAACAACATGTATTATGGGGTTGAATGCTTTTTGCTATTCACAAAATAAAACAAAAGCAGTCATGCAAATATCTGAATTTTCACAGCACAGCAAAATCAGTTGCACCATTCAATTTCGCTCGTCCAGACGGGGAGAATTCAATCACATTCATTCGATGCGACGTTTCTTATGGGATTTAATGAGCGACAACATTTTGACCCCAAACCGAGAGGATTCTGGGATGTTTGTGTTTTTTTGGTAATAACTCTGGAAGGAAACGTCACAGACCCATCAAGGTGGTACTCGTACTGCTCGCCTCGTCGAGAGGAATCCAAATATATGAATGGTTAAGCTATGGGATATGAAATGGACGAGCGACCAATAAAACAGCATGTATTATGGGGTTGAATGCTTTTTCCTATTCACAAAATAAAATAAAAGCAGTCATGCAAATATCTGAATTTTCACAGCACAGCAAAATCAGTTGCACCATTCAATTCCGCTCGTCCAGACGGGGAAAATTCAATCACATTCATTCGATGCGACGTTTCTTATGGGATTTAATGAGCGACAACATTTTGACCCCAAACCGAGAGGATTCTGGGATGTTTGTGGTTTTTTGGTAATAACTCTGGAAGGAAACGTCGGAGACCCATCAAGGTGGTAATCGTACTGCTCGCCTCGTCGAGAGAAATCCAAATTTATGAATGGTTAAGCCATGTGAGATGAAATGAACGAGCGACCAATAAAACAACATGTATTATGGGGTTGAATGCTTTTTGCTATTCACAAATTAAAACAAAAGCAGTCATGCAAATATCTGAATTTTCACAGCACAGCAAAATCAGTTGCACCATTCAATTCCGCTCGTCCAGACGGGGAGAATTCAATCACATTCATTCGATGCGACGTTTCTTATGGGATTTAATAAGCGACAACAGTTTGACCCCAAACCGAGAGGATTCTGGGATGTTTGTGGTTTTTGGTAATAACTCTGGAAGGAAACGTCGCAGACCCATCAAGGTGGTACTCGTACTGCTCGCCTCGTCGAGAGGAATCCAAATATATGAATGGTTAAGCTATGGGATATGAAATGGACGAGCGACCAATAAAACAACATGTATTATGGGGTTGAATGCTTTTTGCTATTCACAAAATAAAACAAAAGCAGTCATGCAAATATCTGAATTTTCACAGCACAGCAAAATCAGTTGCACCATTCAATTTCGCTCGTCCAGACGGGGAGAATTCAATCACATTCATTCGATGCGACGTTTCTTATGGGATTTAATGAGCGACAACATTTTGACCCCAAACCGAGAGGATTCTGGGATGTTTGTGTTTTTTTGGTAATAACTCTGGAAGGAAACGTCACAGACCCATCAAGGTGGTACTCGTACTGCTCGCCTCGTCGAGAGGAATCCAAATATATGAATGGTTAAGCTATGGGATATGAAATGGACGAGCGACCAATAAAACAGCATGTATTATGGGGTTGAATGCTTTTTGCTATTCACAAAATAAAACAAAAGAAGTCATGCAAATATCTGAATTTTCACAGCACAGCAAAATCAGTTGCACCATTCAATTCCGCTCGTCCAGACGGGGAAAATTCAATCACATTCATTCGATGCGACGTTTCTTATGGGATTTAATGAGCGACAACATTTTGACCCCAAACCGAGAGGATTCTGGGATGTTTGTGGTTTTTTGGTAATAACTCTGGAAGGAAACGTCGGAGACCCATCAAGGTGGTAATCGTACTGCTCGCCTCGTCGAGAGAAATCCAAATTTATGAATGGTTAAGCTATGTGAGATGAAATGAACGAGCGACCAATAAAACAACATGTATTATGGGGTTGAATGCTTTTTGCTATTCACAAAATAAAACAAAAGCAGTCATGCAAATATCTGAATTTTCACAGCACAGCAAAATCAGTTGCACCATTCAATTTCGCTCGTCCAGACGGGGAGAATTCAATCACATTCATTCGATGCGACGTTTCTTATGGGATTTAATGAGCGACAACATTTTGACCCCAAACCGAGAGGATTCTGGGATGTTTGTGTTTTTTTGGTAATAACTCTGGAAGGAAACGTCACAGACCCATCAAGGTGGTACTCGTACTGCTCGCCTCGTCGAGAGGAATCCAAATATATGAATGGTTAAGCTATGGGATATGAAATGGACGAGCGACCAATAAAACAGCATGTATTATGGGGTTGAATGCTTTTTCCTATTCACAAAATAAAATAAAAGCAGTCATGCAAATATCTGAATTTTCACAGCACAGCAAAATCAGTTGCACCATTCAATTCCGCTCGTCCAGACGGGGAAAATTCAATCACATTCATTCGATGCGACGTTTCTTATGGGATTTAATGAGCGACAACATTTTGACCCCAAACCGAGAGGATTCTGGGATGTTTGTGGTTTTTTGGTAATAACTCTGGAAGGAAACGTCGGAGACCCATCAAGGTGGTAATCGTACTGCTCGCCTCGTCGAGAGAAATCCAAATTTATGAATGGTTAAGCCATGTGAGATGAAATGAACGAGCGACCAATAAAACAACATGTATTATGGGGTTGAATGCTTTTTGCTATTCACAAATTAAAACAAAAGCAGTCATGCAAATATCTGAATTTTCACAGCACAGCAAAATCAGTTGCACCATTCAATTCCGCTCGTCCAGACGGGGAGAATTCAATCACATTCATTCGATGCGACGTTTCTTATGGGATTTAATAAGCGACAACAGTTTGACCCCAAACCGAGAGGATTCTGGGATGTTTGTGGTTTTTGGTAATAACTCTGGAAGGAAACGTCGCAGACCCATCAAGGTGGTACTCGTACTGCTCGCCTCGTCGAGAGGAATCCAAATATATGAATGGTTAAGCTATGGGATATGAAATGGACGAGCGACCAATAAAACAACATGTATTATGGGGTTGAATGCTTTTTGCTATTCACAAAATAAAACAAAAGCAGTCATGCAAATATCTGAATTTTCACAGCACAGCAAAATCAGTTGCACCATTCAATTTCGCTCGTCCAGACGGGGAGAATTCAATCACATTCATTCGATGCGACGTTTCTTATGGGATTTAATGAGCGACAACATTTTGACCCCAAACCGAGAGGATTCTGGGATGTTTGTGTTTTTTTGGTAATAACTCTGGAAGGAAACGTCACAGACCCATCAAGGTGGTACTCGTACTGCTCGCCTCGTCGAGAGGAATCCAAATATATGAATGGTTAAGCTATGGGATATGAAATGGACGAGCGACCAATAAAACAGCATGTATTATGGGGTTGAATGCTTTTTGCTATTCACAAAATAAAACAAAAGAAGTCATGCAAATATCTGAATTTTCACAGCACAGCAAAATCAGTTGCACCATTCAATTCCGCTCGTCCAGACGGGGAAAATTCAATCACATTCATTCGATGCGACGTTTCTTATGGGATTTAATGAGCGACAACATTTTGACCCCAAACCGAGAGGATTCTGGGATGTTTGTGGTTTTTTGGTAATAACTCTGGAAGGAAACGTCGGAGACCCATCAAGGTGGTAATCGTACTGCTCGCCTCGTCGAGAGAAATCCAAATTTATGAATGGTTAAGCTATGTGAGATGAAATGAACGAGCGACCAATAAAACAACATGTATTATGGGGTTGAATGCTTTTTGCTATTCACAAAATAAAACAAAAGCAGTCATGCAAATATCTGAATTTTCACAGCACAGCAAAATCAGTTGCACCATTCAATTTCGCTCGTCCAGACGGGGAGAATTCAATCACATTCATTCGATGCGACGTTTCTTATGGGATTTAATGAGCGACAACATTTTGACCCCAAACCGAGAGGATTCTGGGATGTTTGTGTTTTTTTGGTAATAACTCTGGAAGGAAACGTCACAGACCCATCAAGGTGGTACTCGTACTGCTCGCCTCGTCGAGAGGAATCCAAATATATGAATGGTTAAGCTATGGGATATGAAATGGACGAGCGACCAATAAAACAGCATGTATTATGGGGTTGAATGCTTTTTCCTATTCACAAAATAAAATAAAAGCAGTCATGCAAATATCTGAATTTTCACAGCACAGCAAAATCAGTTGCACCATTCAATTCCGCTCGTCCAGACGGGGAAAATTCAATCACATTCATTCGATGCGACGTTTCTTATGGGATTTAATGAGCGACAACATTTTGACCCCAAACCGAGAGGATTCTGGGATGTTTGTGGTTTTTTGGTAATAACTCTGGAAGGAAACGTCGGAGACCCATCAAGGTGGTAATCGTACTGCTCGCCTCGTCGAGAGAAATCCAAATTTATGAATGGTTAAGCCATGTGAGATGAAATGAACGAGCGACCAATAAAACAACATGTATTATGGGGTTGAATGCTTTTTGCTATTCACAAATTAAAACAAAAGCAGTCATGCAAATATCTGAATTTTCACAGCACAGCAAAATCAGTTGCACCATTCAATTCCGCTCGTCCAGACGGGGAGAATTCAATCACATTCATTCGATGCGACGTTTCTTATGGGATTTAATAAGCGACAACAGTTTGACCCCAAACCGAGAGGATTCTGGGATGTTTGTGGTTTTTGGTAATAACTCTGGAAGGAAACGTCGCAGACCCATCAAGGTGGTACTCGTACTGCTCGCCTCGTCGAGAGGAATCCAAATATATGAATGGTTAAGCTATGGGATATGAAATGGACGAGCGACCAATAAAACAACATGTATTATGGGGTTGAATGCTTTTTGCTATTCACAAAATAAAACAAAAGCAGTCATGCAAATATCTGAATTTTCACAGCACAGCAAAATCAGTTGCACCATTCAATTTCGCTCGTCCAGACGGGGAGAATTCAATCACATTCATTCGATGCGACGTTTCTTATGGGATTTAATGAGCGACAACATTTTGACCCCAAACCGAGAGGATTCTGGGATGTTTGTGTTTTTTTGGTAATAACTCTGGAAGGAAACGTCACAGACCCATCAAGGTGGTACTCGTACTGCTCGCCTCGTCGAGAGGAATCCAAATATATGAATGGTTAAGCTATGGGATATGAAATGGACGAGCGACCAATAAAACAGCATGTATTATGGGGTTGAATGCTTTTTCCTATTCACAAAATAAAATAAAAGCAGTCATGCAAATATCTGAATTTTCACAGCACAGCAAAATCAGTTGCACCATTCAATTCCGCTCGTCCAGACGGGGAAAATTCAATCACATTCATTCGATGCGACGTTTCTTATGGGATTTAATGAGCGACAACATTTTGACCCCAAACCGAGAGGATTCTGGGATGTTTGTGGTTTTTTGGTAATAACTCTGGAAGGAAACGTCGGAGACCCATCAAGGTGGTAATCGTACTGCTCGCCTCGTCGAGAGAAATCCAAATTTATGAATGGTTAAGCTATGTGAGATGAAATGAACGAGCGACCAATAAAACAACATGTATTATGGGGTTGAATGCTTTTTGCTATTCACAAATTAAAACAAAAGCAGTCATGCAAATATCTGAATTTTCACAGCACAGCAAAATCAGTTGCACCATTCAATTCCGCTCGTCCAGACGGGGAGAATTCAATCACATTCATTCGATGCGACGTTTCTTATGGGATTTAATAAGCGACAACAGTTTGACCCCAAACCGAGAGGATTCTGGGATGTTTGTGGTTTTTGGTAATAACTCTGGAAGGAAACGTCGCAGACCCATCAAGGTGGTACTCGTACTGCTCGCATCGTCGAGCGGAATCCAAATATATGAGTGGTTCAGCTATGGGATATGAAATGGACGAGCGACCAATAAAACAACATGTATTATGGGGTTGAATGCTTTTTGCCATTCACAAAATAAAACAAAAGCAGTCATGCAAATATCTGAATTTTCACAGCACACCAAAATCAGTTGCACCATTCAATTCCGCTCGTCCAGACGGGGAGAATTCAATCACATTCATTCGATGCGACGTTTCCTATGGGATTTAATAAGCGACAACATTTTGACCCCAAACCGAGAGGATTCTGGGATGTTTGTGGTTTTTTGGTAATAACTCTGGAAGGAAACGTCGCATACCCATCAAGGTGGTACTCGTACTGCTCGCCTCGTCGAGAGGAATCCAAATATGTGAATGGTTAAGCTATGGGATATGAAATGGACGAGCAACCAATAAAACAGCATGTATTATGGGGTTGAATGCGTTTTGCTATTCACAAAATAAAACAAAAGCAGTCATGCAAATATCTGAATTTTCACAGCACAGCAAAATCAGTTGCACCATTCAATTCCGCTCGTCCAGACGGGGAGAATTCAATCACATTCATTCGATGCGACGTTTCTTATGGGATTTAATAAGCGACAACATTTTGACCCCAAACCGAGAGGATTCTGGGATGTTTGTGGTTTTTTGGTAATAACTCTGGAAGGAAACGTCGCAGAACAATCATGGTGGTACTCGTACTGCTCGCCTCGTCGAGAGGAATCCAAATATATGAATGCTTAAGCTATGGGATATGAAATGGACGAGCGACCAATAAAACAACATCCATTATGGGGTTGAATGCTTTTTGCTATTCACAAAATAAAACAAAAGAAGTCATGCAAATATCTGAAATTTCACAGCACAGCAAAATCAGTTGCACCATTCAATTCCGCTCATCCAGACGGGGAGAATTCAATCACATTCATTCGATGCGACGTTTCTTGTGGGATTTAATGAGCGACAACATTTTGACCCCAAACCGAGAGGATTCTGGGATGTTTGTGGTTTTTTGGTAATAACTCTGGAAGGAAACGTCGCAGACCCATCAAGGTGGTACTCGTACTGCTTGCCTCGTCGAGAGGAATCCAAATATATGAATGCTTAAGCTATGGGATATGAAATGGACGAGCGACCAATAAAACAACATGTATTATGGGGTTGAATGCTTTTTGCTATTCACAAAATAAAACAAAAGCAGTCATGCAAATATCTGAATTTTCACAGCACAGCAAAATCAGTTGCACCATTCAATTCCGCTCGTCCAGACGGGGAGAATTCAATCACATTCATTCGATGCGACGTGTTTTATGGGATTTAATGAGCGACAACATTTTGACCCCAAACCGAGAGGATTCTGGGATGTTTGTGTTTTTTTGGTAATAACTCTGGAAGGAAACGTCGCAGACCCATCAAGGTGGTACTCGTACTGCTCGCCTCGTCGAGCGGAATCCAAATATATGAGTGGTTCAGCTATGTGAGATGAAATGAACGAGCGACCAATAAAACAACATGTATTATGGGGTTGAATGCTTTTTGCTATTCACAAATTAAAACAAAAGCAGTCATGCAAATATCTGAATTTTCACAGCACAGCAAAATCAGTTGCACCATTCAATTCCGCTCGTCCAGACGGGGAGAATTCAATCACATTCATTCGATGCGACGTTTCTTATGGGATTTAATAAGCGACAACAGTTTGACCCCAAACCGAGAGGATTCTGGGATGTTTGTGGTTTTTGGTAATAACTCTGGAAGGAAACGTCGCAGACCCATCAAGGTGGTACTCGTACTGCTCGCATCGTCGAGCGGAATCCAAATATATGAGTGGTTCAGCTATGGGATATGAAATGGACGAGCGACCAATAAAACAACATGTATTATGGGGTTGAATGCTTTTTGCCATTCACAAAATAAAACAAAAGCAGTCATGCAAATATCTGAATTTTCACAGTACACCAAAATCAGTTGCACCATTCAATTCCGCTCGTCCAGACGGGGAGAATTCAATCACATTCATTCGATGCGACGTTTCCTATGGGATTTAATAAGCGACAACATTTTGACCCCAAACCGAGAGGATTCTGGGATGTTTGTGGTTTTTTGGTAACAACTCTGGAAGGAAACGTCGCATACCCATCAAGGTGGTACTCGTACTGCTCGCCTCGT
This sequence comes from Petromyzon marinus, assembly GCF_048934315.1. NCBI lineage: Eukaryota > Metazoa > Chordata > Hyperoartia > Petromyzontiformes > Petromyzontidae > Petromyzon > Petromyzon marinus. Next base: position 508,339 of record NW_027423688.1, on the reverse strand, counting down.
CGAGAGGAATCCAAATATGTGAATGGTTAAGCTATGGGATATGAAATGGACGAGCAACCAATAAAACAGCATGTATTATGGGGTTGAATGCGTTTTGCTATTCACAAAATAAAACAAAAGCAGTCATGCAAATATCTGAATTTTCACAGCACAGCAAAATCAGTTGCACCATTCAATTCCGCTCGTCCAGACGGGGAGAATTCAATCACATTCATTCGATGCGACGTTTCTTATGGGATTTAATAAGCGACAACATTTTGACCCCAAACCGAGAGGATTCTGGGATGTTTGTGGTTTTTTGGTAATAACTCTGGAAGGAAACGTCGCAGAACAATCATGGTGGTACTCGTACTGCTCGCCTCGTCGAGAGGAATCCAAATATATGAATGCTTAAGCTATGGGATATGAAATGGACGAGCGACCAATAAAACAACATCCATTATGGGGTTGAATGCTTTTTGCTATTCACAAAATAAAACAAAAGAAGTCATGCAAATATCTGAAATTTCACAGCACAGCAAAATCAGTTGCACCATTCAATTCCGCTCATCCAGACGGGGAGAATTCAATCACATTCATTCGATGCGACGTTTCTTGTGGTATTTAATGAGCGACAACATTTTGACCCCAAACCGAGAGGATTCTGGGATGTTTGTGGTTTTTTGGTAATAACTCTGGAAGGAAACGTCGCAGACCCATCAAGGTGGTACTCGTACTGCTTGCCTCGTCGAGAGGAATCCAAATATATGAATGCTTAAGCTATGGGATATGAAATGGACGAGCGACCAATAAAACAACATGTATTATGGGGTTGAATGCTTTTTGCTATTCACAAAATAAAACAAAAGCAGTCATGCAAATATCTGAATTTTCACAGCACAGCAAAATCAGTTGCACCATTCAATTCCGCTCGTCCAGACGGGGAGAATTCAATCACATTCATTCGATGCGACGTGTTTTATGGGATTTAATGAGCGACAACATTTTGACCCCAAACCGAGAGGATTCTGGGATGTTTGTGTTTTTTTGGTAATAACTCTGGAAGGAAACGTCGCAGATCCATCAAGGTGGTACTCATACTGCTCGCCTCGTCGAGAGGAATCCAAATATGTGAATGGTTAAGCTATGGGATATGAAATGGACGAGCGACCAATAAAACAGCATGTATTATGGGGTTGAATGCGTTTTGCTATTCACAAAATAAAACAAAAGCAGTCATGCAAATATCTGAATTTTCACAGCACAGCAAAATCAGTTGCACCATTCAATTCCGCTCGTCCAGACGGGGAGAATTCAATCACATTCATTCGATGCGACGTTTCTTATGGGATTTAATAAGCGACAACATTTTGACCCCAAACCGAGAGGATTCTGGGATGTTTGTGGTTTTTTGGTAATAACTCTGGAAGGAAACGTCGCAGAACCATCATGGTGGTAATCGTACTGCCCGGCTCGTCGAGCGGAATCCAAATATATGAGTGGTTCAGCTATGGGATATGAAATGGACGAGCGACTAATAAAACAACATGTATTATGGGGTGAATGCTTTTTGCTATTCACAAAATAAAACAAAAGCATATCATGCAAATATCTGAAATTTCACAGCACAGCAAAATCAGTTGCACCATTCAATTCCGCTCATCCAGACGGGGAGAATTCAATCACATTCATTCGATGCGACGTTTCTTGTGGGATTTAATGAGCGACAACATTTTGACCCCAAACCGAGAGGATTCTGGGATGTTTGTGGTTTTTTGGTAATAACTCTGGAAGGAAACGTCGCAGACCCATCAAGGTGGTACTCGTACTGCTTGCCTCGTCGAGAGGAATCCAAATATATGAATGCTTAAGCTATGGGATATGAAATGGACGAGCGACCAATAAAACAACATGTATTATGGGGTTGAATGCTTTTTGCTATTCACAAAATAAAACAAAAGCAGTCATGCAAATATCTGAATTTTCACAGCACAGCAAAATCAGTTGCACCATTCAATTCCGCTCGTCCAGACGGGGAGAATTCAATCACATTCATTCGATGCGACGTGTTTTATGGGATTTAATGAGCGACAACATTTTGACCCCAAACCGAGAGGATTCTGGGATGTTTGTGTTTTTTTGGTAATAACTCTGGAAGGAAACGTCGCAGATCCATCAAGGTGGTACTCATACTGCTCGCCTCGTCGAGAGGAATCCAAATATGTGAATGGTTAAGCTATGGGATATGAAATGGACGAGCGACCAATAAAACAGCATGTATTATGGGGTTGAATGCGTTTTGCTATTCACAAAATAAAACAAAAGCAGTCATGCAAATATCTGAATTTTCACAGCACAGCAAAATCAGTTGCACCATTCAATTCCGCTCGTCCAGACGGGGAGAATTCAATCACATTCATTCGATGCGACGTTTCTTATGGGATTTAATAAGCGACAACATTTTGACCCCAAACCGAGAGGATTCTGGGATGTTTGTGGTTTTTTGGTAATAACTCTGGAAGGAAACGTCGCAGAACCATCATGGTGGTAATCGTACTGCCCGGCTCGTCGAGCGGAATCCAAATATATGAGTGGTTCAGCTATGGGATATGAAATGGACGAGCGACTAATAAAACAACATGTATTATGGGGTGAATGCTTTTTGCTATTCACAAAATAAAACAAAAGCATATCATGCAAATATCTGAATTTTCACAGCACAGCAAAATCAGTTGCACCATTCATTTCCGCTCGTCCAGACGGGGAGAATTCAATCACATTCATTCGATGCGACGTTTCTTATGGGATTTAATGAGCGACAACATTTTGACCCTAAACCGAGAGGATTCTGTGATTTTTGTGGTTTTTTAGTAATAACTCTGGAAGGAAACGTCGCAGACCCATCAAGGTGGTAATCGTACTGCTCGCCTCGTCGAGAGGAATCCAAATATATGAATGGTTAAGCTATGTGATATGAAATGAACGAGCGACCAATAAAACAACATGTATTATGGGGTTGAATGCTTTTTGCTATTCACAAAATAAAACAAAAGCAGTCATGCAAATATCTGAATTTTCACAGCACAGCAAAATCAGTTGCACCATTCAATTCCGCTCGTCCAGACGGGGAGAATTCAATCACATTCATTCGATGCGACGTTTCTTATGGGATTTAATAAGCGACAACAGTTTGACCCCAAACCGAGAGGATTCTGGGATGTTTGTGGTTTTTTGGTAATAACTCTGGAAGGAAACGTCGCAGACCCATCAAGGTGGTACTCGTACTGCTCGCCTCGTCGAGCGGAATCCAAATATATGAGTGGTTCAGCTATGGGATATGAAATGGACGAGCGACCAATAAAACAACGTGTATTATGGGGTTGAATGCTTTTTGCCATTCACAAAATAAAACAAAAGCAGTCATGCAAATATCTGAATTTTCACAGCACAGCAAAATCAGTTGCACCATTCAATTCCGCTCGTCCAGACGGGGAGAATTCAATCACATTCATTCGATGCGACGTTTCCTATGGGATTTAATAAGCGACAACATTTTGACCCTAAACCGAGAGGATTCTGGGATGTTTGTGGTTTTTTGGTAATAACTCTGGAAGGAAACGTCGCAGACCCATCAAGGTGGTACTCGTACTGCTCGCCTCGTCGAGAGGAATCAAAATACATGAATGCTTAAGCTATGGGATATGAAATGGACGAGCGACCAATAAAACAACATGTATTATGGGGTTGAATGCTTTTTGCTATTCACAAAATAAAACAAAAGAAGTCATGCAAATATCTGAATTTTCACAGCACAGCAAAATCAGTTGCACCATTCAATTCCGCTCGTCCAGACGGGGAGAATTCAATCACATTCATTCGATGCGACGTTTCTTGTGGGATTTAATGAGCGACAACATTTTGACCCCAAACCGAGAGGATTCTGGGATGTTTGTGGTTTTTTGGTAATAACTCTGGAAGGAAACGTCGCAGACCCATCAAGGTGGTACTCGTACTGCTCGCCTCGTCGAGAGGAATCCAAATATATGAATGGTTAAGCTATGGGATATGAAATGGACGAGCGACCAATAAAACAACATGTATTATGGGGTTGAATGCTTTTTGCTATTCACAAAATAAAACAAAAGCAGTCATGCAAATATCTGAATTTTCACAGCACAGCAAAATCAGTTGCACCATTCAATTCCGCTCGTCCAGACGGGGAGAATTCAATCACATTCATTCGATGCGACGTTTCTTATGGGATTTAATGAGCGACAACATTTTGACCCCAAACTGAGAGGATTCTGGGATGTTGGTGTTTTTTTGGTAATAACTCTGGAAGGAAACGTCACAGACCCATCAAGGTGGTACTCGTACTGCTCGCCTCGTCGAGAGGAATCCAAATATATGAATGGTTAAGCTATGGGATATGAAATGGACGAGCGACCAATAAAACAGCATGTATTATGGGGTTGAATGCTTTTTCCTATTCACAAAATAAAATAAAAGCAGTCATGCAAATATCTGAATTTTCACAGCACAGCAAAATCAGTTGCACCATTCAATTCCGCTCGTCCAGACGGGGAAAATTCAATCACATTCATTCGATGCGACGTTTCTTATGGGATTTAATGAGCGACAACATTTTGACCCCAAACCGAGAGGATTCTGGGATGTTTGTGGTTTTTTGGTAATAACTCTGGAAGGAAACGTCGGAGACCCATCAAGGTGGTAATCGTACTGCTCGCCTCGTCGAGAGAAATCCAAATTTATGAATGGTTAAGCTATGTGAGATGAAATGAACGAGCGACCAATAAAACAACATGTATTATGGGGTTGAATGCTTTTTGCTATTCACAAAATAAAACAAAAGCAGTCATGCAAATATCTGAATTTTCACAGCACAGCAAAATCAGTTGCACCATTCAATTCCGCTCGTCCAGACGGGGAGAATTCAATCACATTCATTCGATGCGACGTTTCTTATGGGATTTAATAAGCGACAACAGTTTGACCCCAAACCGAGAGGATTCTGGGATGTTTGTGGTTTTTTGGTAATAACTCTGGAAGGAAACGTCGCAGACCCATCAAGGTGGTACTCGTACTGCTCGCCTCGTCGAGAGGAATCAAAATACACGAATGCTTAAGCTATGGGATATGAAATGGACGAGCGACCAATAAAACAACATGTATTATGGGGTTGAATGCTTTTTGCTATTCACAAAATAAAACAAAAGAAGTCATGCAAATATCTGAATTTTCACAGCACAGCAAAATCAGTTGCACCATTCAATTCCGCTCGTCCAGACGGGGAGAATTCAATCACATTCATTCGATGCGACGTTTCTTGTGGGATTTAATGAGCGACAACATTTTTGCCCCAAACCGAGAGGATTCTGGGATGTTTGTGGTTTTTTGGTAATAACTCTGGAAGGAAACGTCGCAGACCCAATAAGGTGGTACTCGTACTGCTCGCCTCGTCGAGAGGAATCCAAATATATGAATGGTTAAGCTATGGGATATGAAATGGACGAGCGACCAATAAAACAACATGTATTATGGGGTTGAATGCTTTTTGCTATTCACAAAATAAAACAAAAGCAGTCATGCAAATATCTGAATTTTCACAGCACAGCAAAATCAGTTGCACCATTCAATTCCGCTCGTCCAGACGGGGAGAATTCAATCACATTCATTCGATGCGACGTTTCTTATGGGATTTAATGAGCGACAACATTTTGACCCCAAACCGAGAGGATTCTGGGATGTTGGTGTTTTTTTGGTAATAACTCTGGAAGGAAACGTCACAGACCCATCAAGGTGGTACTCGTACTGCTCGCCTCGTCGAGAGGAATCCAAATATATGAATGGTTAAGCTATGGGATATGAAATGGACGAGCGACCAATAAAACAGCATGTATTATGGGGTTGAATGCTTTTTCCTATTCACAAAATAAAATAAAAGCAGTCATGCAAATATCTGAATTTTCACAGCACAGCAAAATCAGTTGCACCATTCAATTCCGCTCGTCCAGACGGGGAAAATTCAATCACATTCATTCGATGCGACGTTTCTTATGGGATTTAATGAGCGACAACATTTTGACCCCAAACCGAGAGGATTCTGGGATGTTTGTGGTTTTTTGGTAATAACTCTGGAAGGAAACGTCGGAGACCCATCAAGGTGGTAATCGTACTGCTCGCCTCGTCGAGAGAAATCCAAATTTATGAATGGTTAAGCTATGTGAGATGAAATGAACGAGCGACCAATAAAACAACATGTATTATGGGGTTGAATGCTTTTTGCTATTCACAAATTAAAACAAAAGCAGTCATGCAAATATCTGAATTTTCACAGCACAGCAAAATCAGTTGCACCATTCAATTCCGCTCGTCCAGACGGGGAGAATTCAATCACATTCATTCGATGCGACGTTTCTTATGGGATTTAATAAGCGACAACAGTTTGACCCCAAACCGAGAGGATTCTGGGATGTTTGTGGTTTTTGGTAATAACTCTGGAAGGAAACGTCGCAGACCCAATAAGGTGGTACTCGTACTGCTCGCCTCGTCGAGAGGAATCCAAATATATGAATGGTTAAGCTATGGGATATGAAATGGACGAGCGACCAATAAAACAACATGTATTATGGGGTTGAATGCTTTTTGCTATTCACAAAATAAAACAAAAGCAGTCATGCAAATATCTGAATTTTCACAGCACAGCAAAATCAGTTGCACCATTCAATTCCGCTCGTCCAGACGGGGAGAATTCAATCACATTCATTCGATGCGACGTTTCTTATGGGATTTAATGAGCGACAACATTTTGACCCCAAACCGAGAGGATTCTGGGATGTTGGTGTTTTTTTGGTAATAACTCTGGAAGGAAACGTCACAGACCCATCAAGGAGGTACTCGTACTGCTCGCCTCGTCGAGAGGAATCCAAATATATGAATGGTTAAGCTATGGGATATGAAATGGACGAGCGACCAATAAAACAGCATGTATTATGGGGTTGAATGCTTTTTCCTATTCACAAAATAAAATAAAAGCAGTCATGCAAATATCTGAATTTTCACAGCACAGCAAAATCAGTTGCACCATTCAATTCCGCTCGTCCAGACGGGGAAAATTCAATCACATTCATTCGATGCGACGTTTCTTATGGGATTTAATGAGCGACAACATTTTGACCCCAAACCGAGAGGATTCTGGGATGTTTGTGGTTTTTTGGTAATAACTCTGGAAGGAAACGTCGGAGACCCATCAAGGTGGTAATCGTACTGCTCGCCTCGTCGAGAGAAATCCAAATTTATGAATGGTTAAGCTATGTGAGATGAAATGAACGAGCGACCAATAAAACAACATGTATTATGGGGTTGAATGCTTTTTGCTATTCACAAATTAAAACAAAAGCAGTCATGCAAATATCTGAATTTTCACAGCACAGCAAAATCAGTTGCACCATTCAATTCCGCTCGTCCAGACGGGGAGAATTCAATCACATTCATTCGATGCGACGTTTCTTATGGGATTTAATAAGCGACAACAGTTTGACCCCAAACCGAGAGGATTCTGGGATGTTTGTGGTTTTTGGTAATAACTCTGGAAGGAAACGTCGCAGACCCATCAAGGTGGTACTCGTACTGCTCGCATCGTCGAGCGGAATCCAAATATATGAGTGGTTCAGCTATGGGATATGAAATGGACGAGCGACCAATAAAACAACATGTATTATGGGGTTGAATGCTTTTTGCCATTCACAAAATAAAACAAAAGCAGTCATGCAAATATCTGAATTTTCACAGCACACCAAAATCAGTTGCACCATTCAATTCCGCTCGTCCAGACGGGGAGAATTCAATCACATTCATTCGATGCGACGTTTCTTGTGGGATTTAATGAGCGACAACATTTTGACCCCAAACCGAGAGGATTCTGGGATGTTTGTGGTTTTTTGGTAATAACTCTGGAAGGAAACGTCGCAGACCCATCAAGGTGGTACTCGTACTGCTCGCCTCGTCGAGAGGAATCCAAATGTAAGAATGGTTAAGCTATGGGATATGAAATGGACGAGCGACCAATAAAACAACATGTATTATGGGGTTGAATGCTTTTTGCTATTCACAAAATAAAACAAAAGCAGTCATGCAAATATCTGAATTTTCACAGCACAGCAAAATCAGTTGCACCATTCAATTCCGCTCGTCCAGACGGGGAGAATTCAATCACATTCATTCGATGCGACGTGTTTTATGGGATTTAATGAGCGACAACATTTTGACCCCAAACCGAGAGGATTCTGGGATGTTTGTGTTTTTTTGGTAATAACTCTGGAAGGAAACGTCGCAGATCCATCAAGGTGGTACTCATACTGCTCGCCTCGTCGAGAGGAATCCAAATATGTGAATGGTTAAGCTATGGGATATGAAATGGACGAGCGACCAATAAAACAGCATGTATTATGGGGTTGAATGCGTTTTGCTATTCACAAAATAAAACAAAAGCAGTCATGCAAATATCTGAATTTTCACAGCACAGCAAAATCAGTTGCACCATTCAATTCCGCTCGTCCAGACGGGGAGAATTCAATCACATTCATTCGATGCGACGTTTCTTATGGGATTTAATAAGCGACAACATTTTGACCCCAAACCGAGAGGATTCTGGGATGTTTGTGGTTTTTTGGTAATAACTCTGGAAGGAAACGTCGCAGAACCATCATGGTGGTAATCGTACTGCCCGGCTCGTCGAGCGGAATCCAAATATATGAGTGGTTCAGCTATGGGATATGAAATGGACGAGCGACTAATAAAACAACATGTATTATGGGGTGAATGCTTTTTGCTATTCACAAAATAAAACAAAAGCATATCATGCAAATATCTGAATTTTCACAGCACAGCAAAATCAGTTGCACCATTCATTTCCGCTCGTCCAGACGGGGAGAATTCAATCACATTCATTCGATGCGACGTTTCTTATGGGATTTAATGAGCGACAACATTTTGACCCTAAACCGAGAGGATTCTGTGATTTTTGTGGTTTTTTAGTAATAACTCTGGAAGGAAACGTCGCAGACCCATCAAGGTGGTAATCGTACTGCTCGCCTCGTCGAGAGGAATCCAAATATATGAATGGTTAAGCTATGTGATATGAAATGAACGAGCGACCAATAAAACAACATGTATTATGGGGTTGAATGCTTTTTGCTATTCACAAAATAAAACAAAAGCAGTCATGCAAATATCTGAATTTTCACAGCACAGCAAAATCAGTTGCACCATTCAATTCCGCTCGTCCAGACAGGGAGAATTCAATCACATTCATTCGATGCGACGTTTCTTATGGGATTTAATAAGCGACAACAGTTTGACCCCAAACCGAGAGGATTCTGGGATGTTTGTGGTTTTTTGGTAATAACTCTGGAAGGAAACGTCGCAGACCCATCAAGGTGGTACTCGTACTGCTCGCCTCGTCGAGCGGAATCCAAATATATGAGTGGTTCAGCTATGGGATATGAAATGGACGAGCGACCAATAAAACAACGTGTATTATGGGGTTGAATGCTTTTTGCCATTCACAAAATAAAACAAAAGCAGTCATGCAAATATCTGAATTTTCACAGCACAGCAAAATCAGTTGCACCATTCAATTCCGCTCGTCCAGACGGGGAGAATTCAATCACATTCATTCGATGCGACGTTTCCTATGGGATTTAATAAGCGACAACATTTTGACCCTAAACCGAGAGGATTCTGGGATGTTTGTGGTTTTTTGGTAATAACTCTGGAAGGAAACGTCGCAGACCCATCAAGGTGGTACTCGTACTGCTCGCCTCGTCGAGAGGAATCAAAATACATGAATGCTTAAGCTATGGGATATGAAATGGACGAGCGACCAATAAAACAACATGTATTATGGGGTTGAATGCTTTTTGCTATTCACAAAATAAAACAAAAGAAGTCATGCAAATATCTGAATTTTCACAGCACAGCAAAATCAGTTGCACCATTCAATTCCGCTCGTCCAGACGGGGAGAATTCAATCATATTCATTCGATGCGACGTTTCTTGTGGGATTTAATGAGCGACAACATTTTGACCCCAAACCGAGAGGATTCTGGGATGTTCGTGGTTTTTTGGTAATAACTCTGGAAGGAAACGTCGCAGACCCATCAAGGTGGTACTCGTACTGCTCGCCTCGTCGAGAGGAATCCAAATATATGAATGGTTAAGCTATGGGATATGAAATGGACGAGCGACCAATAAAACAACATGTATTATGGGGTTGAATGCTTTTTGCTATTCACAAAATAAAACAAAAGCAGTCATGCAAATATCTGAATTTTCACAGCACAGCAAAATCAGTTGCACCATTCAATTCCGCTCGTCCAGACGGGGAGAATTCAATCACATTCATTCGATGCGACGTTTCTTATGGGATTTAATGAGCGACAACATTTTGACCCCAAACCGAGAGGATTCTGGGATGTTGGTGTTTTTTTGGTAATAACTCTGGAAGGAAACGTCACAGACCCATCAAGGTGGTACTCGTACTGCTCGCCTCGTCGAGAGGAATCCAAATATATGAATGGTTAAGCTATGGGATATGAAATGGACGAGCGACCAATAAAACAGCATGTATTATGGGGTTGAATGCTTTTTCCTATTCACAAAATAAAATAAAAGCAGTCATGCAAATATCTGAATTTTCACAGCACAGCAAAATCAGTTGCACCATTCAATTCCGCTCGTCCAGACGGGGAAAATTCAATCACATTCATTCGATGCGACGTTTCTTATGGGATTTAATGAGCGACAACATTTTGACCCCAAACCGAGAGGATTCTGGGATGTTTGTGGTTTTTTGGTAATAACTCTGGAAGGAAACGTCGGAGACCCATCAAGGTGGTAATCGTACTGCTCGCCTCGTCGAGAGAAATCCAAATTTATGAATGGTTAAGCTATGTGAGATGAAATGAACGAGCGACCAATAAAACAACATGTATTATGGGGTTGAATGCTTTTTGCTATTCACAAATTAAAACAAAAGCAGTCATGCAAATATCTGAATTTTCACAGCACAGCAAAATCAGTTGCACCATTCAATTCCGCTCGTCCAGACGGGGAGAATTCAATCACATTCATTCGATGCGACGTTTCTTATGGGATTTAATAAGCGACAACAGTTTGACCCCAAACCGAGAGGATTCTGGGATGTTTGTGGTTTTTGGTAATAACTCTGGAAGGAAACGTCGCAGACCCATCAAGGTGGTACTCGTACTGCTCGCATCGTCGAGCGGAATCCAAATATATGAGTGGTTCAGCTATGGGATATGAAATGGACGAGCGACCAATAAAACAACATGTATTATGGGGTTGAATGCTTTTTGCCATTCACAAAATAAAACAAAAGCAGTCATGCAAATATCTGAATTTTCACAGCACACCAAAATCAGTTGCACCATTCAATTCCGCTCGTCCAGACGGGGAGAATTCAATCACATTCATTCGATGCGACGTTTCTTGTGGGATTTAATGAGCGACAACATTTTGACCCCAAACCGAGAGGATTCTGGGATGTTTGTGGTTTTTTGGTAATAACTCTGGAAGGAAACGTCGCAGACCCATCAAGGTGGTACTCGTACTGCTCGCCTCGTCGAGAGGAATCCAAATATATGAATGGTTAAGCTATGGGATATGAAATGGACGAGCGACCAATAAAACAACATGTATTATGGGGTTGAATGCTTTTTGCTATTCACAAAATAAAACAAAAGCAGTCATGCAAATATCTGAATTTTCACAGCACAGCAAAATCAGTTGCACCATTCAATTTCGCTCGTCCAGACGGGGAGAATTCAATCACATTCATTCGATGCGACGTTTCTTATGGGATTTAATGAGCGACAACATTTTGACCCCAAACCGAGAGGATTCTGGGATGTTTGTGTTTTTTTGGTAATAACTCTGGAAGGAAACGTCACAGACCCATCAAGGTGGTACTCGTACTGCTCGCCTCGTCGAGAGGAATCCAAATATATGAATGGTTAAGCTATGGGATATGAAATGGACGAGCGACCAATAAAACAGCATGTATTATGGGGTTGAATGCTTTTTCCTATTCACAAAATAAAATAAAAGCAGTCATGCAAATATCTGAATTTTCACAGCACAGCAAAATCAGTTGCACCATTCAATTCCGCTCGTCCAGACGGGGAAAATTCAATCACATTCATTCGATGCGACGTTTCTTATGGGATTTAATGAGCGACAACATTTTGACCCCAAACCGAGAGGATTCTGGGATGTTTGTGGTTTTTTGGTAATAACTCTGGAAGGAAACGTCGGAGACCCATCAAGGTGGTACTCGTACTGCTCGCCTCGTCGAGAGGAATCCAAATATATGAATGGTTAAGCTATGGGATATGAAATGGACGAGCGACCAATAAAACAACATGTATTATGGGGTTGAATGCTTTTTGCTATTCACAAAATAAAACAAAAGCAGTCATGCAAATATCTGAATTTTCACAGCACAGCAAAATCAGTTGCACCATTCAATTTCGCTCGTCCAGACGGGGAGAATTCAATCACATTCATTCGATGCGACGTTTCTTATGGGATTTAATGAGCGACAACATTTTGACCCCAAACCGAGAGGATTCTGGGATGTGTGTGTTTTTTTGGTAATAACTCTGGAAGGAAACGTCACAGACCCATCAAGGTGGTACTCGTACTGCTCGCCTCGTCGAGAGGAATCCAAATATATGAATGGTTAAGCTATGGGATATGAAATGGACGAGCGACCAATAAAACAGCATGTATTATGGGGTTGAATGCTTTTTCCTATTCACAAAATAAAATAAAAGCAGTCATGCAAATATCTGAATTTTCACAGCACAGCAAAATCAGTTGCACCATTCAATTCCGCTCGTCCAGACGGGGAAAATTCAATCACATTCATTCGATGCGACGTTTCTTATGGGATTTAATGAGCGACAACATTTTGACCCCAAACCGAGAGGATTCTGGGATGTTTGTGGTTTTTTGGTAATAACTCTGGAAGGAAACGTCGGAGACCCCTCAAGGTGGTAATCGTACTGCTCGCCTCGTCGAGATAAATCCAAATGTATGAATGGTTAAGCTATGTGAGATGAAATGAACGAGCGACCAATAAAAAACATGTATTATGGGGTTGAATGCTTTTTGCTATTCACAAATTAAAACAAAAGCAGTCATGCAAATATCTGAATTTTCACAGCACAGCAAAATCAGTTGCACCATTCAATTCCGCTCGTCCAGACGGGGAGAATTCAATCACATTCATTCGATGCGACGTTTCTTATGGGATTTAATAAGCGACAACAGTTTGACCCCAAACCGAGAGGATTCTGGGATGTTTGTGGTTTTTGGTAATAACTCTGGAAGGAAACATCGCAGACCCATCAAGGTGGTACTCGTACTGCTCGCATCGTCGAGCGGAATCCAAATATATGAGTGGTTCAGCTATGGGATATGAAATGGACGAGCGACCAATAAAACAACATGTATTATGGGGTTGAATGCTTTTTGCCATTCACAAAATAAAACAAAAGCAGTCATGCAAATATCTGAATTTTCACAGCACACCAAAATCAGTTGCACCATTCAATTCCGCTCGTCCAGACGGGGAGAATTCAATCACATTCATTCGATGCGACGTTTCTTGTGGGATTTAATGAGCGACAACATTTTGACCCCAAACCGAGAGGATTCTGGGATGTTTGTGGTTTTTTGGTAATAACTCTGGAAGGAAATGTCGCAGACCCATCAAGGTGGTACTCGTACTGCTCGCCTCGTCGAGAGGAATCCAAATATATGAATGGTTAAGCTATGGGATATGAAATGGACGAGCGACCAATAAAACAACATGTATTATGGGGTTGAATGCTTTTTGCTATTCACAAAATAAAACAAAAGCAGTCATGCAAATATCTGAATTTTCACAGCACAGCAAAATCAGTTGCACCATTCAATTTCGCTCGTCCAGACGGGGAGAATTCAATCACATTCATTCGATGCGACGTTTCTTATGGGATTTAATGAGCGACAACATTTTGACCCCAAACCGAGAGGATTCTGGGATGTTTGTGTTTTTTTGGTAATAACTCTGGAAGGAAACGTCACAGACCCATCAAGGTGGTACTCGTACTGCTCGCCTCGTCGAGAGGAATCCAAATATATGAATGGTTAAGCTATGGGATATGAAATGGACGAGCGACCAATAAAACAGCATGTATTATGGGGTTGAATGCTTTTTCCTATTCACAAAATAAAATAAAAGCAGTCATGCAAATATCTGAATTTTCACAGCACACCAAAATCAGTTGCACCATTCAATTCCGCTCGTCCAGACGGGGAAAATTCAATCACATTCATTCGATGCGACGTTTCTTATGGGATTTAATGAGCGACAACATTTTGACCCCAAACCGAGAGGATTCTGGGATGTTTGTGGTTTTTTGGTAATAACTCTGGAAGGAAACGTCGGAGACCCATCAAGGTGGTAATCGTACTGCTCGCCTCGTCGAGAGAAATCCAAATTTATGAATGGTTAAGCTATGTGAGATGAAATGAACGAGCGACCAATAAAACAACATGTATTATGGGGTTGAATGCTTTTTGCTATTCACAAATTAAAACAAAAGCAGTCATGCAAATATCTGAATTTTCACAGCACAGCAAAATCAGTTGCACCATTCAATTCCGCTCGTCCAGACGGGGAGAATTCAATCACATTCATTCGATGCGACGTTTCTTATGGGATTTAATAAGCGACAACAGTTTGACCCCAAACCGAGAGGATTCTGGGATGTTTGTGGTTTTTGGTAATAACTCTGGAAGGAAACGTCGCAGACCCATCAAGGTGGTACTCGTACTGCTCGCATCGTCGAGCGGAATCCAAATATATGAGTGGTTCAGCTATGGGATATGAAATGGACGAGCGACCAATAAAACAACATGTATTATGGGGTTGAATGCTTTTTGCCATTCACAAAATAAAACAAAAGCAGTCATGCAAATATCTGAATTTTCACAGCACACCAAAATCAGTTGCACCATTCAATTCCGCTCGTCCAGACGGGGAGAATTCAATCACATTCATTCGATGCGACGTTTCCTATGGGATTTAATAAGCGACAACATTTTGACCCCAAACCGAGAGGATTCTGGGATGTTTGTGGTTTTTTGGTAATAACTCTGGAAGGAAACGTCGCAGAACCATCATGGTGGTACTCGTACTGCCCGGCTCGTCGAGCGAAATCTAAATATATGAGTGGTTCAGCTATGGGATATGAAATGGACGAGCGACTAATAAAACAACATGTATTATGGGGTGAATGCTTTTTGCTATTCACAAAATAAAACAAAAGCATATCATGCAAATATCTGAATTTTCACAGCACAGCAAAATCAGTTGCACCATTCAATTCCGCTCGTCCAGACGGGGAGAATTCAATCACATTCATTCGATGCGACGTTTCTTATGGGATTTAATGAGCGACAACATTTTGACCCTAAACCGAGAGGATTCTGTGATTTTTGTGTTTTTTTGGTAATAACTCTGGAAGGAAACGTCGCAGACCCATCAAGGTGGTAATCGTACTGCTCGCCTCGTCGAGAGAAATCTAAATATATGAATGGTTAAGCTATGTGATATGAAATGAACGAGCGACCAATAAAAAAACATGTATTATGGGGTTGAATGCTTTTTGCTATTCACAAAATAAAACAAAAGCAGTCATGCAAATATCTGAATTTTCACAGCACAGCAAAATCAGTTGCACCATTCAATTCCGCTCGTCCAGACGGGGAGAATTCAATCACATTCATTCGATGGGACGTTTCTTGTGGGATTTAATGAGCGACAACATTTTGACCCCAAACCGAGAGGATTCTGGGATGTTTGTGGTTTTTTGGTAATAACTCTGGAAGGAAACGTCGCAGACCCATCAAGGTGGTACTCGTACTGCTCGCCTCGTCGAGAGGAATCCAAATATATGAATGCTTAAGCTATGGGATATGAAATGGACGAGCGACCAATAAAACAACATGCATTATGGGGTTGAATGCTTTTTGCTATTCACAAAATAAAACAAAAGAAGTCATGCAAATATCTGAATTTTCACAGCACAGCAAAATCAGTTGCACCATTCAATTCCGCTCGTCCAGACGGGGAGAATTCAATCACATTAATTCGATGCGACGTTTCTTGTGGGATTTAATGAGCGACAACATTTTGACCCCAAACCGAGAGGATTCTGGGATGTTTGTGGTTTTTTGGTAATAACTCTGGAAGGAAACGTCGCAGACCCATCAAGGTGGTACTCGTACTGCTCGCCTCGTCGAGAGGAATCCAAATATATGAATGCTTAAGCTATGGGATATGAAATGGACGAGCGACCAATAAAACAACATGTATTATGGGGTTGAATGCTTTTTGCTATTCACAAAATAAAACAAAATCAGTCATGCAAATATCTGAATTTTCACAGCACAGCAAAATCAGTTGCACCATTCAATTCCGCTCGTCCAGACGGGGAGAATTCAATCACATTCATTCGATGCGACGTTTCTTATGGGATTTAATAAGCGACATCAGTTTGACCCCAAACCGAGAGGATTCTGGGATGTTTGTGGTTTTTTGGTAATAACTCTGGAAGGAAACGTCGCAGACCCATCAAGGTGGTACTCGTACTGCTCGCCTCGTCGAGCGGAATCCAAATATATGAGTGGTTCAGCTATGGGATATGAAATGGACGAGCGACCAATAAAACAACATGTATTATGGGGTTGAATGCTTTTTGCCATTCACAAAATAAAACAAAAGCAGTCATGCAAATATCTGAATTTTCACAGCACAGCAAAATCAGTTGCACCATTCAATTCCGCTCGTCCAGACGGGGAGAATTCAATCACATTCATTCGATGCGACGTTTCCTATGGGATTTAATAAGCGACAACATTTTGACCCCAAACCGAGAGGATTCTGGGATGTTTGTGGTTTTTTGGTAATAACTCTGGAAGGAAAAGTCGCAGACCCATCACGGTGGTACTCGTACTGCTCGCCTCGTCGAGAGGAATCCAAATATATGAAGGGTTAAGCTATGGGATATGAAATGGACGAGCGACCAATAAAACAACATGTATTATGGGGTTGAATGCTTTTTGCTATTCTCAAAATAAAACAAAAGCAGTCATGCAAATATCTGAATTTTCACAGCACAGCAAAATCAGTTGCACCATTCAATTCCGCTCCTCCAGACGGGGAGAATTCAATCACATTCATTCGATGCGACGTTTCTTATGGGATTTAATGAGCGACAACATTTTGACCCCAAACCGAGAGGATTCTGGGATGTTTGTGTTTTTTTGGTAATAACTCTGGAAGGAAACGTCACAGACCCATCAAGGTGGTACTCGTACTGCTCGCCTCGTCGAGAGGAATCCAAATATATGAATGGTTAAGCTATGGGATATGAAATGGACGAGCGACCAATAAAACAGCATGTATTATGGGGTTGAATGCTTTTTCCTATTCACAAAATAAAATAAAAGCAGTCATGCAAATATCTGAATTTTTACAGCACAGCAAAATCAGTTGCACCATTCAATTCCGCTCGTCCAGACGGGGAGAATTCAATCACATTCATTCGATGCGACGTTTCTTATGGGATTTAATAAGCGACAACAGTTTGACCCCAAACCGAGAGGATTCTGGGATGTTTGTGGTTTTTGGTAATAACTCTGGAAGGAAACGTCGCAGACCCATCAAGGTGGTACTCGTACTGCTCGCCTCGTCGAGAGGAATCCAAATATATGAATGCTTAAGCTATGGGATATGAAATGGACGAGCGACCAATAAAACAACATGTATTATGGGGTTGAATGCTTTTTGCTATTCACAAAATAAAACAAAAGCAGTCATGCAAATATCTGAATTTTCACAGCACAGCAAAATCAGTTGCACCATTCAATTCCGCTCGTCCAGACGGGGAGAATTCAATCACATTCATTCGATGCGACGTTTCTTATGGGATTTAATAAGCGACATCAGTTTGACCCCAAACCGAGAGGATTCTGGGATGTTTGTGGTTTTTTGGTAATAACTCTGGAAGGAAACGTCGCAGACCCATCAAGGTGGTACTCGTACTGCTCGCCTCGTCGAGCGGAATCCAAATATATGAGTGGTTCAGCTATGGGATATGAAATGGACGAGCGACCAATAAAACAACATGTATTATGGGGTTGAATGCGTTTTGCCATTCACAAAATAAAACAAAAGCAGTCATGCAAATATCTGAATTTTCACAGCACAGCAAAATCAGTTGCACCATTCAATTCCGCTCGTCCAGACGGGGAGAATTCAATCACATTCATTCGATGCGACGTTTCTTGTGGGATTTAATGAGCGACAACATTTTGACCCCAAACCGAGAGGATTCTGGGATGTTTGTGGTTTTTTGGTAATAACTCTGGAAGGAAAAGTCGCAGACCCATCACGGTGGTACTCGTACTGCTCGCCTCGTCGAGAGGAATCCAAATATATGAAGGGTTAAGCTATGGGATATGAAATGGACGAGCGACCAATAAAACAACATGTATTATGGGGTTGAATGCTTTTTGCTATTCTCAAAATAAAACAAAAGCAGTCATGCAAATATCTGAATTTTCACAGCACAGCAAAATCAGTTGCACCATTCAATTCCGCTCGTCCAGACGGGGAGAATTCAATCACATTCATTCGATGCGACGTTTCTTATGGGATTTAATGAGCGACAACATTTTGACCCCAAACCGAGAGGATTCTGGGATGTTTGTGTTTTTTTGGTAATAACTCTGGAAGGAAACGTCACGGACCCATCAAGGTGGTACTCGTACTGCTCGCCTCGTCGAGAGGAATCCAAATATATGAATGGTTAAGCTATGGGATATGAAATGGACGAGCGACCAATAAAACAGCATGTATTATGGGGTTGAATGCTTTTTCCTATTCACAAAATAAAATAAAAGCAGTCATGCAAATATCTGAATTTTTACAGCACAGCAAAATCAGTTGCACCATTCAATTCCGCTCGTCCAGACGGGGAGAATTCAATCACATTCATTCGATGCGACGTTTCTTATGGGATTTAATAAGCGACAACAGTTTGACCCCAAACCGAGAGGATTCTGGGATGTTTGTGGTTTTTGGTAATAACTCTGGAAGGAAACGTCGCAGACCCATCAAGGTGGTACTCGTACTGCTCGCATCGTCGAGCGGAATCCAAATATATGAGTGGTTCAGCTATGGGATATGAAATGGACGAGCGACCAATAAAACAACATGTATTATGGGGTTGAATGCTTTTTGCCATTCACAAAATAAAACAAAAGCAGTCATGCAAATATCTGAATTTTCACAGCACACCAAAATCAGTTGCACCATTCAATTCCGCTCGTCCAGACGGGGAGAATTCAATCACATTCATTCGATGCGACGTTTCCTATGGGATTTAATAAGCGACAACATTTTGACCCCAAACCGAGAGGATTCTGGGATGTTTGTGGTTTTTTGGTAATAACTCTGGAAGGAAACGTCGCAGAACCATCATGGTGGTACTCGTACTGCCCGGCTCGTCGAGCGAAATCTAAATATATGAGTGGTTCAGCTATGGGATATGAAATGGACGAGCGACTAATAAAACAACATGTATTATGGGGTGAATGCTTTTTGCTATTCACAAAATAAAACAAAAGCATATCATGCAAATATCTGAATTTTCACAGCACAGCAAAATCAGTTGCACCATTCAATTCCGCTCGTCCAGACGGGGAGAATTCAATCACATTCATTCGATGCGACGTTTCTTATGGGATTTAATGAGCGACAACATTTTGACCCTAAACCGAGAGGATTCTGTGATTTTTGTGTTTTTTTGGTAATAACTCTGGAAGGAAACGTCGCAGACCCATCAAGGTGGTAATCGTACTGCTCGCCTCGTCGAGAGAAATCCAAATATATGAATGGTTAAGCTATGTGATATGAAATGAACGAGCGACCAATAAAAAAACATGTATTATGGGGTTGAATGCTTTTTGCTATTCACAAAATAAAACAAAAGCAGTCATGCAAATATCTGAATTTTCACAGCACAGCAAAATCAGTTGCACCATTCAATTCCGCTCGTCCAGACGGGGAAAATTCAATCACATTCATTCGATGCGACGTTTCTTATGGGATTTAATAAGCGACATCAGTTTGACCCCAAACCGAGAGGATTCTGGGATGTTTGTGGTTTTTTGGTAATAACTCTGGAAGGAAACGTCGCAGACCCATCAAGGTGGTACTCGTACTGCTCGCCTCGTCGAGCGGAATCCAAATATATGAGTGGTTCAGCTATGGGATATGAAATGGACGAGCGACCAATAAAACAACATGTATTATGGGGTTGAATGCTTTTTGCCATTCACAAAATAAAACAAAAGCAGTGATGCAAATATCTGAATTTTCACAGCACAGCAAAATCAGTTGCACCATTCAATTCCGCTCGTCCAGACGGGGAGAATTCAATCACATTCATTCGATGGGACGTTTCTTGTGGGATTTAATGAGCGACAACATTTTGACCCCAAACCGAGAGGATTCTGGGATGTTTGTGGTTTTTTGGTAATAACTCTGGAAGGAAACGTCGCAGACCCATCAAGGTGGTACTCGTACTGCTCGCCTCGTCGAGAGGAATCCAAATATATGAATGCTTAAGCTATGGGATATGAAATGGACGAGCGACCAATAAAACAACATGCATTATGGGGTTGAATGCTTTTTGCTATTCACAAAATAAAACAAAAGAAGTCATGCAAATATCTGAATTTTCACAGCACAGCAAAATCAGTTGCACCATTCAATTCCGCTCGTCCAGACGGGGAGAATTCAATCACATTAATTCGATGCGACGTTTCTTGTGGGATTTAATGAGCGACAACATTTTGACCCCAAACCGAGAGGATTCTGGGATGTTTGTGGTTTTTTGGTAATAACTCTGGAAGAAAACGTCGCAGACCCATCAAGGTGGTACTCGTACTGCTCGCCTCGTCGAGCGGAATCCAAATATATGAGTGGTTCAGCTATGGGATATGAAATGGACGAGCGACCAATAAAACAACATGTATTATGGGGTTGAATGCTTTTTGCCATTCACAAAATAAAACAAAAGCAGTCATGCAAATATCTGAATTTTCACAGCACAGCAAAATCAGTTGCACCATTCAATTCCGCTCGTCCAGACGGGGAGAATTCAATCACATTCATTCGATGCGACGTTTCTTATGGGATTTAATAAGCGACATCAGTTTGACCCCAAACCGAGAGGATTCTGGGATGTTTGTGGTTTTTTGGTAATAACTCTGGAAGGAAACGTCGCAGACCCATCAAGGTGGTACTCGTACTGCTCGCCTCGTCGAGCGGAATCCAAATATATGAGTGGTTCAGCTATGGGATATGAAATGGACGAGCGACCAATAAAACAACATGTATTATGGGTTTGAATGCTTTTTGCCATTCACAAAATAAAACAAAAGCAGTCATGCAAATATCTGAATTTTCACAGCACAGCAAAATCAGTTGCACCATTCAATTCCGCTCGTCCAGACGGGGAGAATTCAATCACATTCATTCGATGCGACGTTTCTTGTGGGATTTAATGAGCGACAACATTTTGACCCCAAACCGAGAGGATTCTGGGATGTTTGTGGTTTTTTGGTAATAACTCTGGAAGGAAAAGTCGCAGACCCATCACGGTGGTACTCGTACTGCTCGCCTCGTCGAGAGGAATCCAAATATATGAAGGGTTAAGCTATGGGATATGAAATGGACGAGCGACCAATAAAACAACATGTATTATGGGATTGAATGCTTTTTGCTATTCTCAAAATAAAACAAAAGCAGTCATGCAAATATCTGAATTTTCACAGCACAGCAAAATCAGTTGCACCATTCAATTCCGCTCGTCCAGACGGGGAGAATTCAATCACATTCATTCGATGCGACGTTTCTTATGGGATTTAATGAGCGACAACATTTTGACCCCAAACCGAGAGGATTCTGGGATGTTTGTGTTTTTTTGGTAATAACTCTGGAAGGAAACGTCACAGACCCACCAAGGTGGTACTCGTACTGCTCGCCTCGTCGAGAGGAATCCAAATATATGAATGGTTAAGCTATGGGATATGAAATGGACGAGCGACCAATAAAACAGCATGTATTATGGGGTTGAATGCTTTTTCCTATTCACAAAATAAAATAAAAGCAGTCATGCAAATATCTGAATTTTCACAGCACAGCAAAATCAGTTGCACCATTCAATTCCGCTCGTCCAGACGGGGAGAATTCAATCACATTCATTCGATGCGACGTTTCTTATGGGATTTAATAAGCGACAACAGTTTGACCCCAAACCGAGAGGATTCTGGGATGTTTGTGGTTTTTTGGTAATAACTCTGGAAGGAAACGTCGCAGACCCATCAAGGTGGTACTCGTACTGCTCGCCTCGTCGAGCGGAATCCAAATATATGAGTGGTTCAGCTATGGGATATGAAATGGACGAGCGACCAATAAAACAACGTGTATTATGGGGTTGAATGCTTTTTGCCATTCACAAAATAAAACAAAAGCAGTCATGCAAATATCTGAATTTTCACAGCACAGCAAAATCAGTTGCACCATTCAATTCCGCTCGTCCAGACGGGGAGAATTCAATCACATTCATTCGATGCGACGTTTCTTGTGGGATTTAATGAGCGACAACATTTTGACCCCAAACCGAGAGGATTCTGGGATGTTTGTGGTTTTTTGGTAATAACTCTGGAAGGAAACGTCGCAGACCCATCAAGGTGGTACTCGAACTGCTCGCCTCGTCGAGAGGAATCCAAGTATATGAATGGTTAAGCTATGGGATATGAAATGGACGAGCGACCAATAAAACAACATGTATTATGGGGTTGAATGCTTTTTGCTATTCACAAAATAAAACAAAAGCAGTCATGCAAATATCTGAATTTTCACAGCACAGCAAAATCAGTTGCACCATTCAATTCCGCTCGTCCAGACGGGGAGAATTCAATCACATTCATTCGATGCGACGTTTCTTATGGGATTTAATGAGCGACAACATTTTGACCCCAAACCGAGAGGATTCTGGGATGTTTGTGTTTTTTTGGTAATAACTCTGGAAGGAAACGTCAAAGACCCATCAAGGTGGTACTCGTACTGCTCGCCTCGTCGAGAGGAATCCAAATATATGAATGGTTAAGCTATGGGATATGAAATGGACGAGCGACCAATAAACAGCATGTATTATGGGGTTGAATGCTTTTTCCTATTCACAAAATAAAATAAAAGCAGTCATGCAAATATCTGAATTTTCACAGCACAGCAAAATCAGTTGCACCATTCAATTCCGCTCGTCCAGACGGGGAAAATTCAATCACATTCATTCGATGCGACGTTTCTTATGGGATTTAATGAGCGACAACATTTTGACCCCAAACCGAGAGGATTCTGGGATGTTTGTGGTTTTTTGGTAATAACTCTGGAAGGAAACGTCGGAGACCCATCAAGGTGGTAATCGTAATGCTCGCCTCGTCGAGAGAAATCCAAATTTATGAATGGTTAAGCTATGTGAGATGAAATGAACGAGCGACCAATAAAACAACATGTATTATGGGGTTGAATGCTTTTTGCTATTCACAAATTAAAACAAAAGCAGTCATGCAAATATCTGAATTTTCACAGCACAGCAAAATCAGTTGCACCATTCAATTCCGCTCATCCAGACGGGGAGAATTCAATCACATTCATTCGATGCGACGTTTCTTATGGGATTTAATAAGCGACATCAGTTTGACCCCAAACCGAGAGGATTCTGGGATGTTTGTGGTTTTTTGGTAATAACTCTGGAAGGAAACGTCGCAGACCCATCAAGGTGGTACTCGTACTGCTCGCCTCGTCGAGCGGAATCCAAATATATGAGTGGTTCAGCTATGGGATATGAAATGGACGAGCGACCAATAAAACAACATGTATTATGGGGTTGAATGCTTTTTGCCATTCACAAAATAAAACAAAAGCAGTCATGCAAATATCTGAATTTTCACAGCACAGCAAAATCAGTTGCACCATTCAATTCCGCTCGTCCAGACGGGGAGAATTCAATCACATTCATTCGATGCGACGTTTCTTGTGGGATTTAATGAGCGACAACATTTTGACCCCAAACCGAGAGGATTCTGGGATGTTTGTGGTTTTTTGGTAATAACTCTGGAAGGAAACGTCGCAGACCCATCAAGGTGGTACTCGTACTGCTCGCCTCGTCGAGAGGAATCCAAATATATGAATGCTTAAGCTATGGGATATGAAATGGACGAGCGACCAATAAAACAACATGCATTATGGGGTTGAATGCTTTTTGCTATTCACAAAATAAAACAAAAGAAGTCATGCAAATATCTGAATTTTCACAGCACAGCAAAATCAGTTGCACCATTCAATTCCGCTCGTCCAGACGGGGAGAATTCAATCACATTAATTCGATGCGACGTTTCTTGTGGGATTTAATGAGCGACAACATTTTGACCCCAAACCGAGAGGATTCTGGGATGTTTGTAGTTTTTTGGTAATAACTCTGGAAGGAAACGTCGCAGCCCCATCAAGGTGGTACTCGTACTGCTCGCCTCGTCGAGAGGAATCCAAATATATGAATGCTTAAGCTATGGGATATGAAATGGACGAGCGACCAATAAAACAACATGTATTATGGGGTTGAATGCTTTTTGCTATTCACAAAATAAAACAAAAGCAGTCATGCAAATATATGAATTTTCACAGCACAGCAAAATCAGTTGCACCATTCAATTCCGCTCGTCCAGACGGGGAGAATTCAATCACATTCATTCGATGCGACGTTTCTTATGGGATTTAATAAGCGACAACAGTTTGACCCCAAACCGAGAGGATTCTGGGATGTTTGTGGTTTTTTGGTAATAACTCTGGAAGGAAACGTCGCAGACCCATCAAGGTGGTACTCGTACTGCTCGCCTCGTCGAGCGGAATCCAAATATATGAGTAGTTCAGCTATGGGATATAAAATGGACGAGCGACCAATAAAACAACGTGTATTATGGGGTTGAATGCATTTTGCCATTCACAAAATAAAACAAAAGCAGTCATGCAAATATCTGAATTTTCACAGCACAGCAAAATCAGTTGCACCATTCAATTCCGCTCGTCCAGACGGGGAGAATTCAATCACATTCATTCGATGCGACGTTTCCTATGGGATTTAATAAGCGACAACATTTTGACCCTAAACCGAGAGGATTCTGGGATGTTTGTGGTTTTTTGGTAATAACTCTGGAAGGAAACGTCGCAGACCCATCAAGGTGGTACTCGTACTGCTCGCCTCGTCGAGAGGAATCCAAATATATAAATGCTTAAGCTATGGGATATGAAATGGACGAGCGACCAATAAAACAACATGCATTATGGGGTTGAATGCTTTTTGCTATTCACAAAATAAAACAAAAGAAGTCATGCAAATATCTGAATTTTCACAGCACAGCAAAATCAGTTGCACCATTCAATTCCGCTCGTCAAGACGGGGAGAATTCAATCACATTCATTCGATGCGACGTTTCCTGTGGGATTTAATGAGCGACAACATTTTGACCCCAAACCGAGAGGATTCTGGGATGTTTGTGGTTTTTTGGTAATAACTCTGGAAGGAAACGTCGCAGACCCATCAAGGTGGTACTCGTACTGCTCGCCTCGGCGAGAGGAATCCAAATATTTGAATGCTTAAGCTATGGGATATGAAATGGACGAGCGACCAATAAAACAACATGCATTATGGGGTTGAATGCTTTTTGCTATTCACAAAATAAAACAAAAGAAGTCATGCAAATATCTGAATTTTCACAGCACAGCAAAATCAGTTGCACCATTCAATTTCGCTCGTCCAGACGGGGAGAATTCAATCACATTAATTCGATGCGACGTTTCTTGTGGGATTTAATGAGCGACAACATTTTGACCCCAAACCGAGAGGATTCTGGGATGTTTGTGGTTTTTTGGTAATAACTCTGGAAGGAAACGTCGCAGACCCATCAAGGTGGTACTCGTACTGCTCGCCTCGTCGAGAGGAATCCAAATATATGAATGCTTAAGCTATGGGATATGAAATGGACGAGCGACCAATAAAACAACATGCATTATGGGGTTGAATGCTTTTTGCTATTCACAAAATAAAACAAAAGAAGTCATGCAAATATCTGAATTTTCACAGCACAGCAAAATCAGTTGCACCATTCAATTTCGCTCGTCCAGACGGGGAGAATTCAATCACATTAATTCGATGCGACGTTTCTTGTGGGATTTAATGAGCGACAACATTTTGACCCCAAACCGAGAGGATTCTGGGATGTTTGTGGTTTTTTGGTAATAACTCTGGAAGGAAACGTCGCAGACCCATCAAGGTGGTACTCGTACTGCTCGCCTCGTCGAGAGGAATCCAAATATATGAATGCTTAAGCTATGGGATATGAAATGGACGAGCGACCAATAAAACAACATGTATTATGGGGTTGAATGCTTTTTGCTATTCACAAAATAAAACAAAAGCAGTCATGCAAATATCTGAATTTTCACAGCACAGCAAAATCAGTTGCACCATTCAATTCCGCTCGTCCAGACGGGGAGAATTCAATCACATTCATTCGATGCGACGTGTTTTATGGGATTTAATGAGCGACAACATTTTGACCCCAAACCGAGAGGATTCTGGGATGTTTGTGTTTTTTTGGTAATAACTCTGGAAGGAAACGTCGCAGATCCATCAAGGTGGTACTCATACTGCTCGCCTCGTCGAGAGGAATCCAAATATGTGAATGGTTAAGCTATGGGATATGAAATGGACGAGCGACCAATAAAACAGCATGTATTATGGGGTTGAATGCGTTTTGCTATTCACAAAATAAAACAAAAGCAGTCATGCAAATATCTGAATTTTCACAGCACAGCAAAATCAGTTGCACCATTCAATTCCGCTCGTCCAGACGGGGAGAATTCAATCACATTCATTCGATGCGACGTTTCTTATGGGATTTAATAAGCGACAACATTTTGACCCCAAACCGAGAGGATTCTGGGATGTTTGTGGTTTTTTGGTAATAACTCTGGAAGGAAACGTCGCAGAACCATCATGGTGGTACTCGTACTGCCCGGCTCGTCGAGCGGAATCCAAATATATGAGTGGTTCAGCTATGGGATATGAAATGGACGAGCGACTAATAAAACAACATGTATTATGGGGTGAATGCTTTTTGCTATTCACAAAATAAAACAAAAGCATATAATGCAAATATCTGAATTTTCACAGCACAGCAAAATCAGTTGCACCATTCAATTCCGCTCGTCCAGACGGGGAGAATTCAATCACATTCATTCGATGCGACGTTTCTTATGGGATTTAATGAGCGACAACATTTTGACCCCAAACCGAGAGGATTCTGGGATGTTTGTTGTTTTTTGGTAATAACTCTGGAAGGAAACGTCGCAGAACCATCATGGTGGTACTCGTACTGCCCGGCTCGTCGAGCGGAATCCAAATATATGAGTGGTTCAGCTATGGGATATGAAATGGACGAGCGACTAATAAAACAACATGTATTATGGGGTGAATGCTTTTTGCTATTCACAAAATAAAACAAAAGCAGTCATGCAAATATCTGAATTTTCACAGCACAGCAAAATCAGTTGCACCATTCAATTTCGCTCGTCCAGACGGGGAGAATTCAATCACATTCATTCGATGCGACGTGTTTTATGGGATTTAATGAGCGACAACATTTTGACCCCAAACCGAGAGGATTCTGGGATGTTTGTGTTTTTTTGGTAATAACTCTGGAAGGAAACGTCGCAGATCCATCAAGGTGGTACTCATACTGCTCGCCTCGTCGAGAGGAATCCAAATATGTGAATGGTTAAGCTATGGGATATGAAATGGACGAGCGACCAATAAAACAGCATGTATTATGGGGTTGAATGCGTTTTGCTATTCACAAAATAAAACAAAAGCAGTCATGCAAATATCTGAATTTTCACAGCACAGCAAAATCAGTTGCACCATTCAATTCCGCTCGTCCAGACGGGGAGAATTCAATCACATTCATTCGATGCGACGTTTCTTGTGGGATTTAATGAGCGACAACATTTTGACCCCAAACCGAGAGGATTCTGGGATGTTTGTGGTTTTTTGGTAATAACTCTGGAAGGAAACGTCGCAGACCCATCAAGGTGGTACTCGTACTGCTCGCCTCGTCGAGAGGAATCCAAATATATGAATGCTTAAGCTATGGGATATGAAATGGACGAGCGACCAATAAAACAACATGCATTATGGGGTTGAATGCTTTTTGCTATTCACAAAATAAAACAAAAGAATTCATGCAAATATCTGAATTTTCACAGCACAGCAAAATCAGTTGCACCATTCAATTTCGCTCGTCCAGACGGGGAGAATTCAATCACATTAATTCGATGCGACGTTTCTTGTGGGATTTAATGAGCGACAACATTTTGACCCCAAACCGAGAGGATTCTGGGATGTTTGTGGTTTTTTGGTAATAACTCTGGAAGGAAACGTCGCAGACCCATCAAGGTGGTACTCGTACTGCTCGCCTCGTCGAGAGGAATCCAAATATATGAATGCTTAAGCTATGGGATATGAAATGGACGAGCGACCAATAAAACAACATGTATTATGGGGTTGAATGCTTTTTGCTATTCACAAAATAAAACAAAAGCAGTCATGCAAATATCTGAATTTTCACAGCACAGCAAAATCAGTTGCACCATTCAATTCCGCTCGTCCAGACGGGGAGAATTCAATCACATTCATTCGATGCGACGTGTTTTATGGGATTTAATGAGCGACAACATTTTGACCCCAAACCGAGAGGATTCTGGGATGTTTGTGTTTTTTTGGTAATAACTCTGGAAGGAAACGTCGCAGATCCATCAAGGTGGTACTCATACTGCTCGCCTCGTCGAGAGGAATCCAAATATGTGAATGGTTAAGCTATGGGATATGAAATGGACGAGCGACCAATAAAACAGCATGTATTATGGGGTTGAATGCGTTTTGCTATTCACAAAATAAAACAAAAGCAGTCATGCAAATATCTGAATTTTCACAGCACAGCAAAATCAGTTGCACCATTCAATTCCGCTCGTCCAGACGGGGAGAATTCAATCACATTCATTCGATGCGACGTTTCTTATGGGATTTAATAAGCGACAACATTTTGACCCCAAACCGAGAGGATTCTGGGATGTTTGTGGTTTTTTGGTAATAACTCTGGAAGGAAACGTCGCAGAACCATCATGGTGGTACTCGTACTGCCCGGCTCGTCGAGCGGAATCCAAATATATGAGTGGTTCAGCTATGGGATATGAAATGGACGAGCGACTAATAAAACAACATGTATTATGGGGTGAATGCTTTTTGCTATTCACAAAATAAAACAAAAGCATATAATGCAAATATCTGAATTTTCACAGCACAGCAAAATCAGTTGCACCATTCAATTCCGCTCGTCCAGACGGGGAGAATTCAATCACATTCATTCGATGCGACGTTTCTTATGGGATTTAATGAGCGACAACATTTTGACCCCAAACCGAGAGGATTCTGGGATGTTTGTTGTTTTTTGGTAATAACTCTGGAAGGAAACGTCGCAGAACCATCATGGTGGTACTCGTACTGCCCGGCTCGTCGAGCGGAATCCAAATATATGAGTGGTTCAGCTATGGGATATGAAATGGACGAGCGACTAATAAAACAACATGTATTATGGGGTGAATGCTTTTTGCTATTCACAAAATAAAAAAAATGCAGTCATGCAAATATCTGAATTTTCACAGCACAGCAAAATCAGTTGCACCATTCAATTTCGCTCGTCCAGACGGGGAGAATTCAATCACATTCATTCGATGCGACGTGTTTTATGGGATTTAATGAGCGACAACATTTTGACCCCAAACCGAGAGGATTCTGGGATGTTTGTGTTTTTTTGGTAATAACTCTGGAAGGAAACGTCGCAGATCCATCAAGGTGGTACTCATACTGCTCGCCTCGTCGAGAGGAATCCAAATATGTGAATGGTTAAGCTATGGGATATGAAATGGACGAGCGACCAATAAAACAGCATGTATTATGGGGTTGAATGCGTTTTGCTATTCACAAAATAAAACAAAAGCAGTCATGCAAATATCTGAATTTTCACAGCACAGCAAAATCAGTTGCACCATTCAATTCCGCTCGTCCAGACGGGGAGAATTCAATCACATTCATTCGATGCGACGTTTCTTGTGGGATTTAATGAGCGACAACATTTTGACCCCAAACCGAGAGGATTCTGGGATGTTTGTGGTTTTTTGGTAATAACTCTGGAAGGAAACGTCGCAGACCCATCAAGGTGGTACTCGTACTGCTCGCCTCGTCGAGAGGAATCCAAATATATGAATGCTTAAGCTATGGGATATGAAATGGACGAGCGACCAATAAAACAACATGCATTATGGGGTTGAATGCTTTTTGCTATTCACAAAATAAAACAAAAGAATTCATGCAAATATCTGAATTTTCACAGCACAGCAAAATCAGTTGCACCATTCAATTTCGCTCGTCCAGACGGGGAGAATTCAATCACATTAATTCGATGCGACGTTTCTTGTGGGATTTAATGAGCGACAACATTTTGACCCCAAACCGAGAGGATTCTGGGATGTTTGTGGTTTTTTGGTAATAACTCTGGAAGGAAACGTCGCAGACCCATCAAGGTGGTACTCGTACTGCTCGCCTCGTCGAGAGGAATCCAAATATATGAATGCTTAAGCTATGGGATATGAAATGGACGAGCGACCAATAAAACAACATGCATTATGGGGTTGAATGCTTTTTGCTATTCACAAAATAAAACAAAAGAAGTCATGCAAATATCTGAATTTTCACAGCACAGCAAAATCAGTTGCACCATTCAATTTCGCTCGTCCAGACGGGGAGAATTCAATCACATTAATTCGATGCGACGTTTCTTGTGGGATTTAATGAGCGACAACATTTTGACCCCAAACCGAGAGGATTCTGGGATGTTTGTGGTTTTTTGGTAATAACTCTGGAAGGAAACGTCGCAGACCCATCAAGGTGGTACTCGTACTGCTCGCCTCGTCGAGAGGAATCCAAATATATGAATGCTTAAGCTATGGGATATGAAATGGACGAGCGACCAATAAAACAACATGTATTATGGGGTTGAATGCTTTTTGCTATTCACAAAATAAAACAAAAGCAGTCATGCAAATATCTGAATTTTCACAGCACAGCAAAATCAGTTGCACCATTCAATTCCGCTCGTCCAGACGGGGAGAATTCAATCACATTCATTCGATGCGACGTGTTTTATGGGATTTAATGAGCGACAACATTTTGACCCCAAACCGAGAGGATTCTGGGATGTTTGTGTTTTTTTGGTAATAACTCTGGAAGGAAACGTCGCAGATCCATCAAGGTGGTACTCATACTGCTCGCCTCGTCGAGAGGAATCCAAATATGTGAATGGTTAAGCTATGGGATATGAAATGGACGAGCGACCAATAAAACAGCATGTATTATGGGGTTGAATGCGTTTTGCTATTCACAAAATAAAACAAAAGCAGTCATGCAAATATCTGAATTTTCACAGCACAGCAAAATCAGTTGCACCATTCAATTCCGCTCGTCCAGACGGGGAGAATTCAATCACATTCATTCGATGCGACGTTTCTTATGGGATTTAATAAGCGACAACATTTTGACCCCAAACCGAGAGGATTCTGGGATGTTTGTGGTTTTTTGGTAATAACTCTGGAAGGAAACGTCGCAGAACCATCATGGTGGTACTCGTACTGCCCGGCTCGTCGAGCGGAATCCAAATATATGAGTGGTTCAGCTATGGGATATGAAATGGACGAGCGACTAATAAAACAACATGTATTATGGGGTGAATGCTTTTTGCTATTCACAAAATAAAACAAAAGCATATAATGCAAATATCTGAATTTTCACAGCACAGCAAAATCAGTTGCACCATTCAATTCCGCTCGTCCAGACGGGGAGAATTCAATCACATTCATTCGATGCGACGTTTCTTATGGGATTTAATGAGCGACAACATTTTGACCCCAAACCGAGAGGATTCTGGGATGTTTGTTGTTTTTTGGTAATAACTCTGGAAGGAAACGTCGCAGAACCATCATGGTGGTACTCGTACTGCCCGGCTCGTCGAGCGGAATCCAAATATATGAGTGGTTCAGCTATGGGATATGAAATGGACGAGCGACTAATAAAACAACATGTATTATGGGGTGAATGCTTTTTGCTATTCACAAAATAAAACAAAAGCAGTCATGCAAATATCTGAATTTTCACAGCACAGCAAAATCAGTTGCACCATTCAATTTCGCTCGTCCAGACGGGGAGAATTCAATCACATTCATTCGATGCGACGTGTTTTATGGGATTTAATGAGCGACAACATTTTGACCCCAAACCGAAAGGATTCTGGGATGTTTGTGTTTTTTTGGTAATAACTCTGGAAGGAAACGTCGCAGATACATCAAGGTGGTACTCATACTGCTCGCCTCGTCGAGAGGAATCCAAATATGTGAATGGTTAAGCTATGGGATATGAAATGGACGAGCGACCAATAAAACAGCATGTATTATGGGGTTGAATGCGTTTTGCTATTCACAAAATAAAACAAAAGCAGTCATGCAAATATCTGAATTTTCACAGCACAGCAAAATCAGTTGCACCATTCAATTCCGCTCGTCCAGACGGGGAGAATTCAATCACATTCATTCGATGCGACGTTTCTTGTGGGATTTAATGAGCGACAACATTTTGACCCCAAACCGAGAGGATTCTGGGATGTTTGTGGTTTTTTGGTAATAACTCTGGAAGGAAACGTCGCAGACCCATCAAGGTGGTACTCGTACTGCTCGCCTCGTCGAGAGGAATCCAAATATATGAATGCTTAAGCTATGGGATATGAAATGGACGAGCGACCAATAAAACAACATGCATTATGGGGTTGAATGCTTTTTGCTATTCACAAAATAAAACAAAAGAATTCATGCAAATATCTGAATTTTCACAGCACAGCAAAATCAGTTGCACCATTCAATTTCGCTCGTCCAGACGGGGAGAATTCAATCACATTAATTCGATGCGACGTTTCTTGTGGGATTTAATGAGCGACAACATTTTGACCCCAAACCGAGAGGATTCTGGGATGTTTGTGGTTTTTTGGTAATAACTCTGGAAGGAAACGTCGCAGACCCATCAAGGTGGTACTCGTACTGCTCGCCTCGTCGAGAGGAATCCAAATATATGAATGCTTAAGCTATGGGATATGAAATGGACGAGCGACCAATAAAACAACATGTATTATGGGGTTGAATGCTTTTTGCTATTCACAAAATAAAACAAAAGCAGTCATGCAAATATCTGAATTTTCACAGCACAGCAAAATCAGTTGCACCATTCAATTCCGCTCGTCCAGACGGGGAGAATTCAATCACATTCATTCGATGCGACGTGTTTTATGGGATTTAATGAGCGACAACATTTTGACCCCAAACCGAGAGGATTCTGGGATGTTTGTGTTTTTTTGGTAATAACTCTGGAAGGAAACGTCGCAGATCCATCAAGGTGGTACTCATACTGCTCGCCTCGTCGAGAGGAATCCAAATATGTGAATGGTTAAGCTATGGGATATGAAATGGACGAGCGACCAATAAAACAGCATGTATTATGGGGTTGAATGCGTTTTGCTATTCACAAAATAAAACAAAAGCAGTCATGCAAATATCTGAATTTTCACAGCACAGCAAAATCAGTTGCACCATTCAATTCCGCTCGTCCAGACGGGGAGAATTCAATCACATTCATTCGATGCGACGTTTCTTATGGGATTTAATAAGCGACAACATTTTGACCCCAAACCGAGAGGATTCTGGGATGTTTGTGGTTTTTTGGTAATAACTCTGGAAGGAAACGTCGCAGAACCATCATGGTGGTACTCGTACTGCCCGGCTCGTCGAGCGGAATCCAAATATATGAGTGGTTCAGCTATGGGATATGAAATGGACGAGCGACTAATAAAACAACATGTATTATGGGGTGAATGCTTTTTGCTATTCACAAAATAAAACAAAAGCATATAATGCAAATATCTGAATTTTCACAGCACAGCAAAATCAGTTGCACCATTCAATTCCGCTCGTCCAGACGGGGAGAATTCAATCACATTCATTCGATGCGACGTTTCTTATGGGATTTAATGAGCGACAACATTTTGACCCCAAACCGAGAGGATTCTGGGATGTTTGTTGTTTTTTGGTAATAACTCTGGAAGGAAACGTCGCAGAACCATCATGGTGGTACTCGTACTGCCCGGCTCGTCGAGCGGAATCCAAATATATGAGTGGTTCAGCTATGGGATATGAAATGGACGAGCGACTAATAAAACAACATGTATTATGGGGTGAATGCTTTTTGCTATTCACAAAATAAAACAAAAGCAGTCATGCAAATATCTGAATTTTCACAGCACAGCAAAATCAGTTGCACCATTCAATTTCGCTCGTCCAGACGGGGAGAATTCAATCACATTCATTCGATGCGACGTGTTTTATGGGATTTAATGAGCGACAACATTTTGACCCCAAACCGAGAGGATTCTGGGATGTTTGTGTTTTTTTGGTAATAACTCTGGAAGGAAACGTCGCAGATCCATCAAGGTGGTACTCATACTGCTCGCCTCGTCGAGAGGAATCCAAATATGTGAATGGTTAAGCTATGGGATATGAAATGGACGAGCGACCAATAAAACAGCATGTATTATGGGGTTGAATGCGTTTTGCTATTCACAAAATAAAACAAAAGCAGTCATGCAAATATCTGAATTTTCACAGCACAGCAAAATCAGTTGCACCATTCAATTCCGCTCGTCCAGAAGGGGAGAATTCAATCACATTCATTCGATGCGACGTTTCTTGTGGGATTTAATGAGCGACAACATTTTGACCCCAAACCGAGAGGATTCTGGGATGTTTGTGGTTTTTTGGTAATAACTCTGGAAGGAAACGTCGCAGACCCATCAAGGTGGTACTCGTACTGCTCGCCTCGTCGAGAGGAATCCAAATATATGAATGCTTAAGCTATGGGATATGAAATGGACGAGCGACCAATAAAACAACATGCATTATGGGGTTGAATGCTTTTTGCTATTCACAAAATAAAACAAAAGAATTCAT
The DNA here is from genome assembly GCF_048934315.1 of Petromyzon marinus. Taxonomy (NCBI): domain Eukaryota; kingdom Metazoa; phylum Chordata; class Hyperoartia; order Petromyzontiformes; family Petromyzontidae; genus Petromyzon; species Petromyzon marinus. Next base: position 472,917 of record NW_027423688.1, on the reverse strand, counting down.
GCAAATATCTGAATTTTCACAGCACAGCAAAATCAGTTGCACCATTCAATTTCGCTCGTCCAGACGGGGAGAATTCAATCACATTAATTCGATGCGACGTTTCTTGTGGGATTTAATGAGCGACAACATTTTGACCCCAAACCGAGAGGATTCTGGGATGTTTGTGGTTTTTTGGTAATAACTCTGGAAGGAAACGTCGCAGACCCATCAAGGTGGTACTCGTACTGCTCGCCTCGTCGAGACGAATCCAAATATATGAATGCTTAAGCTATGGGATATGAAATGGACGAGCGACCAATAAAACAACATGTATTATGGGGTTGAATGCTTTTTGCTATTCACAAAATAAAACAAAAGCAGTCATGCAAATATCTGAATTTTCACAGCACAGCAAAATCAGTTGCACCATTCAATTCCGCTCGTCCAGACGGGGAGAATTCAATCACATTCATTCGATGCGACGTGTTTTATGGGATTTAATGAGCGACAACATTTTTACCCCAAACCGAGAGGATTCTGGGATGTTTGTGGTTTTTTGGTAATAACTCTGGAAGGAAACGTCGCAGACCCATCAAGGTGGTACTCGTACTGCTCGCCTCGTCGAGAGGAATCCAAATATATAAATGCTTAAGCTATGGGATATGAAATGGACGAGCGACCAATAAAACAACATGCATTATGGGGTTGAATGCTTTTTGCTATTCACAAAATAAAACAAAAGAAGTCATGCAAATATCTGAATTTTCACAGCACAGCAAAATCAGTTGCACCATTCAATTCCGCTCGTCAAGACGGGGAGAATTCAATCACATTCATTCGATGCGACGTTTCTTGTGGGATTTAATGAGCGACAACATTTTGACCCCAAACCGAGAGGATTCTGGGATGTTTGTGGTTTTTTGGTAATAACTCTGGAAGGAAACGTCGCAGACCCATCAAGGTGGTACTCGTACTGCTCGCATCGTCGAGCGGAATCCAAATATATGAGTGGTTCAGCTATGGGATATGAAATGGACGACCGACCAATAAAACAACATGTATTAAGGGGTTGAATGCTTTTTGCCATTCACAACATAAAACAAAAGCAGTCATGCAAATATCTGAATTTTCACAGCACAGCAAAATCAGTTGCACCATTCAATTCCGCTCGTCCAGACGGGGAGAATTCAATCACATTCATTCGATGCGACGTTTCCTATGGGATTTAATAAGCGACAACATTTTGACCCCAAACCGAGAGGATTCTGGGATGTTTGTGGTTTTTTGGTAATAACTCTGGAAGGAAACGTCGCAGACCCATCAAGGTGGTACTCGTACTGCTCGCCTCGTCGAGAGGAATCCAAATATATAAATGCTTAAGCTATGGGATATGAAATGGACGAGCGACCAATAAAACAACATGCATTATGGGGTTGAATGCTTTTTGCTATTCACAAAATAAAACAAAAGAAGTCATGCAAATATCTGAATTTTCACAGCACAGCAAAATCAGTTGCACCATTCAATTCCGCTCGTCAAGACGGGGAGAATTCAATCACATTCATTCGATGCGACGTTTCCTGTGGGATTTAATGAGCGACAACATTTTGACCCCAAACCGAGAGGATTCTGGGATGTTTGTGGTTTTTTGGTAATAACTCTGGAAGGAAACGTCGCAGACCCATCAAGGTGGTACTCGTACTGCTCGCCTCGTCGAGAGGAATCCAAATATATGAATGCTTAAGCTATGGGATATGAAATGGACGAGCGACCAATAAAACAACATGCATTATGGGGTTGAATGCTTTTTGCTATTCACAAAATAAAACAAAAGAAGTCATGCAAATATCTGAATTTTCACAGCACAGCAAAATCAGTTGCACCATTCAATTTCGCTCGTCCAGACGGGGAGAATTCAATCACATTAATTCGATGCGACGTTTCTTGTGGGATTTAATGAGCGACAACATTTTGACCCCAAACCGAGAGGATTCTGGGATGTTTGTGGTTTTTTGGTAATAACTCTGGAAGGAAACGTCGCAGACCCATCAAGGTGGTACTCGTACTGCTCGCCTCGTCGAGAGGAATCCAAATATATGAATGCTTAAGCTATGGGATATGAAATGGACGAGCGACCAATAAAACAACATGTATTATGGGGTTGAATGCTTTTTGCTATTCACAAAATAAAACAAAAGCAGTCATGCAAATATCTGAATTTTCACAGCACAGCAAAATCAGTTGCACCATTCAATTCCGCTCGTCCAGACGGGGAGAATTCAATCACATTCATTCGATGCGACGTGTTTTATGGGATTTAATGAGCGACAACATTTTGACCCCAAACCGAGAGGATTCTGGGATGTTTGTGTTTTTTTGGTAATAACTCTGGAAGGAAACGTCGCAGATCCATCAAGGTGGTACTCATACTGCTCGCCTCGTCGAGAGGAATCCAAATATGTGAATGGTTAAGCTATGGGATATGAAATGGACGAGCGACCAATAAAACAGCATGTATTATGGGGTTGAATGCGTTTTGCTATTCACAAAATAAAACAAAAGCAGTCATGCAAATATCTGAATTTTCACAGCACAGCAAAATCAGTTGCACCATTCAATTCCGCTCGTCCAGACGGGGAGAATTCAATCACATTCATTCGATGCGACGTGTTTTATGGGATTTAATGAGCGACAACATTTTGACCCCAAACCGAGAGGATTCTGGGATGTTTGTGTTTTTTTGGTAATAACTCTGGAAGGAAACGTCGCAGATCCATCAAGGTGGTACTCATACTGCTCGCCTCGTCGAGAGGAATCCAAATATGTGAATGGTTAAGCTATGGGATATGAAATGGACGAGCGACCAATAAAACAGCATGTATTATGGGGTTGAATGCGTTTTGCTATTCACAAAATAAAACAAAAGCAGTCATGCAAATATCTGAATTTTCACAGCACAGCAAAATCAGTTGCACCATTCAATTCCGCTCGTCCAGACGGGGAGAATTCAATCACATTCATTCGATGCGACGTTTCTTATGGGATTTAATAAGCGACAACATTTTGACCCCAAACCGAGAGGATTCTGGGATGTTTGTGGTTTTTTGGTAATAACTCTGGAAGGAAACGTCGCAGAACCATCATGGTGGTACTCGTACTGCCCGGCTCGTCGAGCGGAATCCAAATATATGAGTGGTTCAGCTATGGGATATGAAATGGACGAGCGACTAATAAAACAACATGTATTATGGGGTGAATGCTTTTTGCTATTCACAAAATAAAACAAAAGCATATAATGCAAATATCTGAATTTTCACAGCACAGCAAAATCAGTTGCACCATTCAATTCCGCTCGTCCAGACGGGGAGAATTCAATCACATTCATTCGATGCGACGTTTCTTATGGGATTTAATGAGCGACAACATTTTGACCCCAAACCGAGAGGATTCTGGGATGTTTGTTGTTTTTTGGTAATAACTCTGGAAGGAAACGTCGCAGAACCATCATGGTGGTACTCGTACTGCCCGGCTCGTCGAGCGGAATCCAAATATATGAGTGGTTCAGCTATGGGATATGAAATGGACGAGCGACTAATAAAACAACATGTATTATGGGGTGAATGCTTTTTGCTATTCACAAAATAAAACAAAAGCAGTCATGCAAATATCTGAATTTTCACAGCACAGCAAAATCAGTTGCACCATTCAATTTCGCTCGTCCACACGGGGAGAATTCAATCACATTCATTCGATGCGACGTGTTTTATGGGATTTAATGAGCGACAACATTTTGACCCCAAACCGAGAGGATTCTGGGATGTTTGTGTTTTTTTGGTAATAACTCTGGAAGGAAACGTCGCAGATCCATCAAGGTGGTACTCATACTGCTCGCCTCGTCGAGAGGAATCCAAATATGTGAATGGTTAAGCTATGGGATATGAAATGGACGAGCGACCAATAAAACAGCATGTATTATGGGGTTGAATGCGTTTTGCTATTCACAAAATAAAACAAAAGCAGTCATGCAAATATCTGAATTTTCACAGCACAGCAAAATCAGTTGCACCATTCAATTCCGCTCGTCCAGACGGGGAGAATTCAATCACATTCATTCGATGCGACGTTTCTTGTGGGATTTAATGAGCGACAACATTTTGACCCCAAACCGAGAGGATTCTGGGATGTTTGTGGTTTTTTGGTAATAACTCTGGAAGGAAACGTCGCAGACCCATCAAGGTGGTACTCGTACTGCTCGCCTCGTCGAGAGGAATCCAAATATATGAATGCTTAAGCTATGGGATATGAAATGGACGAGCGACCAATAAAACAACATGCATTATGGGGTTGAATGCTTTTTGCTATTCACAAAATAAAACAAAAGAATTCATGCAAATATCTGAATTTTCACAGCACAGCAAAATCAGTTGCACCATTCAATTTCGCTCGTCCAGACGGGGAGAATTCAATCACATTAATTCGATGCGACGTTTCTTGTGGGATTTAATGAGCGACAACATTTTGACCCCAAACCGAGAGGATTCTGGGATGTTTGTGGTTTTTTGGTAATAACTCTGGAAGGAAACGTCGCAGACCCATCAAGGTGGTACTCGTACTGCTCGCCTCGTCGAGAGGAATCCAAATATATGAATGCTTAAGCTATGGGATATGAAATGGACGAGCGACCAATAAAACAACATGTATTATGGGGTTGAATGCTTTTTGCTATTCACAAAATAAAACAAAAGCAGTCATGCAAATATCTGAATTTTCACAGCACAGCAAAATCAGTTGCACCATTCAATTCCGCTCGTCCAGACGGGGAGAATTCAATCACATTCATTCGATGCGACGTGTTTTATGGGATTTAATGAGCGACAACATTTTGACCCCAAACCGAGAGGATTCTGGGATGTTTGTGTTTTTTTGGTAATAACTCTGGAAGGAAACGTCGCAGATCCATCAAGGTGGTACTCATACTGCTCGCCTCGTCGAGAGGAATCCAAATATGTGAATGGTTAAGCTATGGGATATGAAATGGACGAGCGACCAATAAAACAGCATGTATTATGGGGTTGAATGCGTTTTGCTATTCACAAAATAAAACAAAAGCAGTCATGCAAATATCTGAATTTTCACAGCACAGCAAAATCAGTTGCACCATTCAATTCCGCTCGTCCAGACGGGGAGAATTCAATCACATTCATTCGATGCGACGTTTCTTATGGGATTTAATAAGCGACAACATTTTGACCCCAAACCGAGAGGATTCTGGGATGTTTGTGGTTTTTTGGTAATAACTCTGGAAGGAAACGTCGCAGAACCATCATGGTGGTACTCGTACTGCCCGGCTCGTCGAGCGGAATCCAAATATATGAGTGGTTCAGCTATGGGATATGAAATGGACGAGCGACTAATAAAACAACATGTATTATGGGGTGAATGCTTTTTGCTATTCACAAAATAAAACAAAAGCATATCATGCAAATATCTGAATTTTCACAGCACAGCAAAATCAGTTGCACCATTCAATTCCGCTCGTCCAGACGGGGAGAATTCAATCACATTCATTCGATGCGACGTTTCTTATGGGATTTAATGAGCGACAACATTTTGACCCTAAACCGAGAGGATTCTGTGATTTTTGTGGTTTTTTGGTAATAACTCTGGAAGGAAACGTCGCAGACCCATCAAGGTGGTAATCGTACTGCTCGCCTCGTCGAGAGAAATCCAAATATATGAATGGTTAAGCTATGTGATATGAAATGAACGAGCGACCAATAAAACAACATGTATTATGCGGTTGAATGCTTTTTGCTATTCACAAAATAAAACAAAAGCAGTCATGCAAATATCTGAATTTTCACAGCACAGCAAAATCAGTTGCACCATTCAATTCCGCTCGTCCAGACGGGGAGAATTCAATCACATTCATTCGATGCGACGTTTCTTATGGGATTTAATAAGCGACATCAGTTTGACCCCAAACCGAGAGGATTCTGGGATGTTTGTGGTTTTTTGGTAATAACTCTGGAAGGAAACGTCGCAGACCCATCAAGGTGGTACTCGTACTGCTCGCCTCGTCGAGCGGAATCCAAATATATGAGTGGTTCAGCTATGGGATTTGAAATGGACGAGCGACCAATAAAACAACATGTATTATGGGGTTGAATGCTTTTTGCCATTCACAAAATAAAACAAAAGCAGTCATGCAAATATCTGAATTTTCACAGCACAGCAAAATCAGTTGCACCATTCAATTCCGCTCGTCCAGACGGGGAGAATTCAATCACATTCATTCGATGCGACGTGTTTTATGGGATTTAATGAGCGACAACATTTTGACCCCAAACCGAGAGGATTCTGGGATGTTTGTGTTTTTTTGGTAATAACTCTGGAAGGAAACGTCGCAGATCCATCAAGGTGGTACTCATACTGCTCGCCTCGTCGAGAGGAATCCAAATATGTGAATGGTTAAGCTATGGGATATGAAATGGACGAGCGACCAATAAAACAGCATGTATTATGGGGTTGAATGCGTTTTGCTATTCACAAAATAAAACAAAAGCAGTCATGCAAATATCTGAATTTTCACAGCACAGCAAAATCAGTTGCACCATTCAATTCCGCTCGTCCAGACGGGGAGAATTCAATCACATTCATTCGATGCGACGTTTCTTATGGGATTTAATAAGCGACAACATTTTGACCCCAAACCGAGAGGATTCTGGGATGTTTGTGGTTTTTTGGTAATAACTCTGGAAGGAAACGTCGCAGAACCATCATGGTGGTACTCGTACTGCCCGGCTCGTCGAGCGGAATCCAAATATATGAGTGGTTCAGCTATGGGATATGAAATGGACGAGCGACTAATAAAACAACATGTATTATGGGGTGAATGCTTTTTGCTATTCACAAAATAAAACAAAAGCATATCATGCAAATATCTGAATTTTCACAGCACAGCAAAATCAGTTGCACCATTCAATTCCGCTCGTCCAGACGGGGAGAATTCAATCACATTCATTCGATGCGACGTGTTTTATGGGATTTAATGAGCGACAACATTTTGACCCCAAACCGAGAGGATTCTGGGATGTTTGTGTTTTTTTGGTAATAACTCTGGAAGGAAACGTCGCAGATCCATCAAGGTGGTACTCATACTGCTCGCCTCGTCGAGAGGAATCCAAATATGTGAATGGTTAAGCTATGGGATATGAAATGGACGAGCGACCAATAAAACAGCATGTATTATGGGGTTGAATGCGTTTTGCTATTCACAAAATAAAACAAAAGCAGTCATGCAAATATCTGAATTTTCACAGCACAGCAAAATCAGTTGCACCATTCAATTCCGCTCGTCCAGACGGGGAGAATTCAATCACATTCATTCGATGCGACGTTTCTTATGGGATTTAATAAGCGACAACATTTTGACCCCAAACCGAGAGGATTCTGGGATGTTTGTGGTTTTTTGGTAATAACTCTGGAAGGAAACGTCGCAGAACCATCATGGTGGTACTCGTACTGCCCGGCTCGTCGAGCGGAATCCAAATATATGAGTGGTTCAGCTATGGGATATGAAATGGACGAGCGACTAATAAAACAACATGTATTATGGGGTGAATGCTTTTTGCTATTCACAAAATAAAACAAAAGCATATCATGCAAATATCTGAATTTTCACAGCACAGCAAAATCAGTTGCACCATTCAATTCCGCTCGTCCAGACGGGGAGAATTCAATCACATTCATTCGATGCGACGTGTTTTATGGGATTTAATGAGCGACAACATTTTGACCCCAAACCGAGAGGATTCTGGGATGTTTGTGTTTTTTTGGTAATAACTCTGGAAGGAAACGTCTCAGATCCATCAAGGTGGTACTCATACTGCTCGCCTCGTCGAGAGGAATCCAAATATGTGAATGGTTAAGCTATGGGATATGAAATGGACGAGCGACCAATAAAACAGCATGTATTATGGGGTTGAATGCGTTTTGCTATTCACAAAATAAAACAAAAGCAGTCATGCAAATATCTGAATTTTCACAGCACAGCAAAATCAGTTGCACCATTCAATTCCGCTCGTCCAGACGGGGAGAATTCAATCACATTCATTCGATGCGACGTTTCTTATGGGATTTAATAAGCGACAACATTTTGACCCCAAACCGAGAGGATTCTGGGATGTTTGTGGTTTTTTGGTAATAACTCTGGAAGGAAACGTCGCAGAACCATCATGGTGGTACTCGTACTGCCCGGCTCGTCGAGCGGAATCCAAATATATGAGTGGTTCAGCTATGGGATATGAAATGGACGAGCGACTAATAAAACAACATGTATTATGGGGTGAATGCTTTTTGCTATTCACAAAATAAAACAAAAGCATATCATGCAAATATCTGAATTTTCACAGCACAGCAAAATCAGTTGCACCATTCAATTCCGCTCGTCCAGACGGGGAGAATTCAATCACATTCATTCGATGCGACGTTTCTTATGGGATTTAATGAGCGACAACATTTTGACCCTAAACCGAGAGGATTCTGTGATTTTTGTGGTTTTTTGGTAATAACTCTGGAAGGAAACGTCGCAGACCCATCAAGGTGGTAATCGTACTGCTCGCCTCGTCGAGAGAAATCCAAATATATGAATGGTTAAGCTATGTGATATGAAATGAACGAGCGACCAATAAAACAACATGTATTATGCGGTTGAATGCTTTTTGCTATTCACAAAATAAAACAAAAGCAGTCATGCAAATATCTGAATTTTCACAGCACAGCAAAATCAGTTGCACCATTCAATTCCGCTCGTCCAGACGGGGAGAATTCAATCACATTCATTCGATGCGACGTTTCTTATGGGATTTAATAAGCGACATCAGTTTGACCCCAAACCGAGAGGATTCTGGGATGTTTGTGGTTTTTTGGTAATAACTCTGGAAGGAAACGTCGCAGACCCATCAAGGTGGTACTCGTACTGCTCGCCTCGTCGAGCGGAATCCAAACATATGAGTGGTTCAGCTATGGGATTTGAAATGGACGAGCGACCAATAAAACAACATGTATTATGGGGTTGAATGCTTTTTGCCATTCACAAAATAAAACAAAAGCAGTCATGCAAATATCTGAATTTTCACAGCACAGCAAAATCAGTTGCACCATTCAATTCCGCTCGTCCAGACGGGGAGAATTCAATCACATTCATTCGATGCGACGTGTTTTATGGGATTTAATGAGCGACAACATTTTGACCCCAAACCGAGAGGATTCTGGGATGTTTGTGTTTTTTTGGTAATAACTCTGGAAGGAAACGTCGCAGATCCATCAAGGTGGTACTCATACTGCTCGCCTCGTCGAGAGGAATCCAAATATGTGAATGGTTAAGCTATGGGATATGAAATGGACGAGCGACCAATAAAACATCATGTATTATGGGGTTGAATGCGTTTTGCTATTCACAAAATAAAACAAAAGCAGTCATGCAAATATCTGAATTTTCACAGCACAGCAAAATCAGTTGCACCATTCAATTCCGCTCGTCCAGACGGGGAGAATTCAATCACATTCATTCGATGCGACGTTTCTTATGGGATTTAATAAGCGACAACATTTTGACCCCAAACCGAGAGGATTCTGGGATGTTTGTGGTTTTTTGGTAATAACTCTGGAAGGAAACGTCGCAGAACCATCATGGTGGTACTCGTACTGCCCGGCTCGTCGAGCGGAATCCAAATATATGAGTGGTTCAGCTATGGGATATGAAATGGACGAGCGACTAATAAAACAACATGTATTATGGGGTGAATGCTTTTTGCTATTCACAAAATAAAACAAAAGCATATCATGCAAATATCTGAATTTTCACAGCACAGCAAAATCAGTTGCACCATTCAATTCCGCTCGTCCAGACGGGGAGAATTCAATCACATTCATTCGATGCGACGTTTCTTATGGGATTTAATGAGCGACAACATTTTGACCCTAAACCGAGAGGATTCTGGGATGTTTGTGGTTTTTTGGTAATAACTCTGGAAGGAAACGTCGCAGACCCATCAAGGTGGTACTCGTACTGCTCGCCTCGTCGAGAGGAATCCAAATATATGAATGCTTAAGCTATGGGATATGAAATGGACGAGCGACCAATAAAACAGCATGTATTATGGGGTTGAATGCGTTTTGCTATTCACAAAATAAAACAAAAGCAGTCATGCAAATATCTGAATTTTCACAGCACAGCAAAATCAGTTGCACCATTCAATTCCGCTCGTCCAGACGGGGAGAATTCAATCACATTCATTCGATGCGACGTGTTTTATGGGATTTAATGAGCGACAACATTTTGACCCCAAACCGAGAGGATTCTGGGATGTTTGTGTTTTTTTGGTAATAACTCTGGAAGGAAACGTCGCAGATCCATCAAGGTGGTACTCATACTGCTCGCCTCGTCGAGAGGAATCCAAATATGTGAATGGTTAAGCTATGGGATATGAAATGGACGAGCGACCAATAAAACAGCATGTATTATGGGGTTGAATGCGTTTTGCTATTCACAAAATAAAACAAAAGCAGTCATGCAAATATCTGAATTTTCACAGCACAGCAAAATCAGTTGCACCATTCAATTCCGCTCGTCCAGACGGGGAGAATTCAATCACATTCATTCGATGCGACGTTTCTTATGGGATTTAATAAGCGACAACATTTTGACCCCAAACCGAGAGGATTCTGGGATGTTTGTGGTTTTTTGGTAATAACTCTGGAAGGAAACGTCGCAGAACCATCATGGTGGTACTCGTACTGCCCGGCTCGTCGAGCGGAATCCAAATATATGAGTGGTTCAGCTATGGGATATGAAATGGACGAGCGACTAATAAAACAACATGTATTATGGGGTGAATGCTTTTTGCTATTCACAAAATAAAACAAAAGCATATCATGCAAATATCTGAATTTTCACAGCACAGCAAAATCAGTTGCACCATTCAATTCCGCTCGTCCAGACGGGGAGAATTCAATCACATTCATTCGATGCGACGTTTCTTATGGGATTTAATGAGCGACAACATTTTGACCCTAAACCGAGAGGATTCTGTGATTTTTGTGGTTTTTTGGTAATAACTCTGGAAGGAAACGTCGCAGACCCATCAAGGTGGTAATCGTACTGCTCGCCTCGTCGAGAGAAATCCAAATATATGAATGGTTAAGCTATGTGATATGAAATGAACGAGCGACCAATAAAACAACATGTATTATGCGGTTGAATGCTTTTTGCTATTCACAAAATAAAACAAAAGCAGTCATGCAAATATCTGAATTTTCACAGCACAGCAAAATCAGTTGCACCATTCAATTCCGCTCGTCCAGACGGGGAGAATTCAATCACATTCATTCGATGCGACGTTTCTTATGGGATTTAATAAGCGACATCAGTTTGACCCCAAACCGAGAGGATTCTGGGATGTTTGTGGTTTTTTGGTAATAACTCTGGAAGGAAACGTCGCAGACCCATCAAGGTGGTACTCGTACTGCTCGCCTCGTCGAGCGGAATCCAAACATATGAGTGGTTCAGCTATGGGATTTGAAATGGACGAGCGACCAATAAAACAACATGTATTATGGGGTTGAATGCTTTTTGCCATTCACAAAATAAAACAAAAGCAGTCATGCAAATATCTGAATTTTCACAGCACAGCAAAATCAGTTGCACCATTCAATTCCGCTCGTCCAGACGGGGAGAATTCAATCACATTCATTCGATGCGACGTGTTTTATGGGATTTAATGAGCGACAACATTTTGACCCCAAACCGAGAGGATTCTGGGATGTTTGTGTTTTTTTGGTAATAACTCTGGAAGGAAACGTCGCAGATCCATCAAGGTGGTACTCATACTGCTCGCCTCGTCGAGAGGAATCCAAATATGTGAATGGTTAAGCTATGGGATATGAAATGGACGAGCGACCAATAAAACATCATGTATTATGGGGTTGAATGCGTTTTGCTATTCACAAAATAAAACAAAAGCAGTCATGCAAATATCTGAATTTTCACAGCACAGCAAAATCAGTTGCACCATTCAATTCCGCTCGTCCAGACGGGGAGAATTCAATCACATTCATTCGATGCGACGTTTCTTATGGGATTTAATAAGCGACAACATTTTGACCCCAAACCGAGAGGATTCTGGGATGTTTGTGGTTTTTTGGTAATAACTCTGGAAGGAAACGTCGCAGAACCATCATGGTGGTACTCGTACTGCCCGGCTCGTCGAGCGGAATCCAAATATATGAGTGGTTCAGCTATGGGATATGAAATGGACGAGCGACTAATAAAACAACATGTATTATGGGGTGAATGCTTTTTGCTATTCACAAAATAAAACAAAAGCATATCATGCAAATATCTGAATTTTCACAGCACAGCAAAATCAGTTGCACCATTCAATTCCGCTCGTCCAGACGGGGAGAATTCAATCACATTCATTCGATGCGACGTTTCTTATGGGATTTAATGAGCGACAACATTTTGACCCTAAACCGAGAGGATTCTGGGATGTTTGTGGTTTTTTGGTAATAACTCTGGAAGGAAACGTCGCAGACCCATCAAGGTGGTACTCGTACTGCTCGCCTCGTCGAGAGGAATCCAAATATATGAATGCTTAAGCTATGGGATATGAAATGGACGAGCGACCAATAAAACAGCATGTATTATGGGGTTGAATGCGTTTTGCTATTCACAAAATAAAACAAAAGCAGTCATGCAAATATCTGAATTTTCACAGCACAGCAAAATCAGTTGCACCATTCAATTCCGCTCGTCCAGACGGGGAGAATTCAATCACATTCATTCGATGCGACGTGTTTTATGGGATTTAATGAGCGACAACATTTTGACCCCAAACCGAGAGGATTCTGGGATGTTTGTGTTTTTTTGGTAATAACTCTGGAAGGAAACGTCGCAGATCCATCAAGGTGGTACTCATACTGCTCGCCTCGTCGAGAGGAATCCAAATATGTGAATGGTTAAGCTATGGGATATGAAATGGACGAGCGACCAATAAAACAGCATGTATTATGGGGTTGAATGCGTTTTGCTATTCACAAAATAAAACAAAAGCAGTCATGCAAATATCTGAATTTTCACAGCACAGCAAAATCAGTTGCACCATTCAATTCCGCTCGTCCAGACGGGGAGAATTCAATCACATTCATTCGATGCGACGTTTCTCATGGGATTTAATAAGCGACAACATTTTGACCCCAAACCGAGAGGATTCTGGGATGTTTGTGGTTTTTTGGTAATAACTCTGGAAGGAAACGTCGCAGAACCATCATGGTGGTACTCGTACTGCCCGGCTCGTCGAGCGGAATCCAAATATATGAGTGGTTCAGCTATGGGATATGAAATGGACGAGCGACTAATAAAACAACATGTATTATGGGGTGAATGCTTTTTGCTATTCACAAAATAAAACAAAAGCATATCATGCAAATATCTGAATTTTCACAGCACAGCAAAATCAGTTGCACCATTCAATTCCGCTCGTCCAGACGGGGAGAATTCAATCACATTCATTCGATGCGACGTTTCTTATGGGATTTAATAAGCGACAACATTTTGACCCTAAACCGAGAGGATTCTGTGATTTTTGTGGTTTTTTGGTAATAACTCTGGAAGGAAACGTCGCAGACCCATCAAGGTGGTAATCGTACTGCTCGCCTCGTCGAGAGAAATCCAAATATATGAATGGTTAAGCTATGTGATATGAAATGAACGAGCGACCAATAAAACAACATGTATTATGGGGTTGAATGCTTTTTGCTATTCACAAAATAAAACAAAAGCAGTCATGCAAATATCTGAATTTTCACAGCACAGCAAAATCAGTTGCACCATTCAATTCCGCTCGTCCAGACGGGGAGAATTCAATCACATTCATTCGATGCGACGTTTCTTATGGGATTTAATAAGCGACATCAGTTTGACCCCAAACCGAGAGGATTCTGGGATGTTTGTGGTTTTTTGGTAATAACTCTGGAAGGAAACGTCGCAGACCCATCAAGGTGGTACTCGTACTGCTCGCCTCGTCGAGCGGAATCCAAATATATGAGTGGTTCAGCTATGGGATATGAAATGGACGAGCGACCAATAAAACAACATGTATTATGGGATTGAATGCTTTTTGCCATTCACAAAATAAAACAAAAGCAGTCATGCAAATATCTGAATTTTCACAGCACAGCAAAATCAGTTGCACCATTCAATTCTGCTCGTCCAGACGGGGAGAATTCAATCACATTCATTCGATGCGACGTTTCCTATGGGATTTAATAAGCGACAACATTTTGACCCCAAACAGAGAGGATTCTGGGATGTTTGTGGTTTTTTGGTAATAACTCTGGAAGGAAACGTCGCAGAACCATCATGGTGGTACTCGTACTGCTCGCCTCGTCGAGAGGAATCCAAATATATGAATGTTTAAGCTATGTGATATGAAATGGACGAGCGACCAATAAAACAACATGTATTATGGGGTTGAATGCTTTTTGCTATTCACAAAAATAAAACAAAAGAAGTCATGCAAATATCTGAATTTTCACAGCACAGCAAAATCTTTTGCACCATTCAATTCCGCTCGTCCAGACGGGGAGAATTCAATCACATTCATTCGATGCGACGTTTCTTGTGGGATTTAATGAGCGACAACATTTTGACCCCAAACCGAGAGGATTCTGGGATGTTTGTGGTTTTTTGGTAATAACTCTGGAAGGAAACGTCGCAGACCCATCAAGGTGGTACTCGTACTGCTCGCCTCGTCGAGAGGAATCCAAATATATGAATGCTTAAGCTATGGGATATGAAATGGACGAGCGACCAATAAAACAGCATGTATTATGGGGTTGAATGCGTTTTGCTATTCACAAAATAAAACAAAAGCAGTCATGCAAATATCTGAATTTTCACAGCACAGCAAAATCAGTTGCACCATTCAATTCCGCTCGTCCAGACGGGGAGAATTCAATCACATTCATTCGATGCGACGTTTCTTATGGGATTTAATAAGCGACAACAGTTTGACCCCAAACCGAGAGTATTCTGGGATGTTTGTTGTTTTTTGGTAATAACTCTGGAAGGAAACGTCGCAGACCTATCAAGGTGGTACTCGTACTGCTCGCCTCGTCGAGCGGAATCCAAATATATGAGTGGTTCAGCTATGGGATATGAAATGGACGAGCGACCAATAAAACAACATGTATTATGGGGTTGAATGCTTTTTGCCATTCACAAAATAAAACAAAAGCAGTCATGCAAATATCTGAATTTTCACAGCACAGCAAAATCAGTTGCACCATTCAATTCCGCTCGTCCAGACGGGGAGAATTCAATCACATTCATTCGATGCGACGTGTTTTATGGGATTTAATGAGCGACAACATTTTGACCCCAAACCGAGAGGATTCTGGGATGTTTGTGTTTTTTTTGTAATAACTCTGGAAGGAAACGTCGCAGACCCATCAAGGTGGTACTCGTACGACTCGCCTCGTCGAGAGGAATCCAAATATATGAATGTTTAAGCTATGTGATATGAAATGGACGAGCGACCAATAAAACAGCATGTATTATGGGGTTGAATGCGTTTTGCTATTCACAAAATAAAACAAAAGCAGTCATGCAAATATCTGAATTTTCACAGCACAGCAAAATCAGTTGCACCATTCAATTCCGCTCGTCCAGACGGGGAGAATTCAATCACATTCATTCGATGCGACGTTTCTTATGGGATTTAATAAGCGACAACATTTTGACCCCAAACCGAGAGGATTCTGGGATGTTTGTGGTTTTTTGGTAATAACTCTGGAAGGAAACGTCGCAGACCCATCAAGGTGGTACTCGTACTGCTCGCCTCGTCGAGAGGAATCCAAATATATGAATGTTTAAGCTATGTGATATGAAATGGACGAGCGACCAATAAAATAACATGTATTATGGGGTTGAATGCTTTTTGCTATTCACAAAAATAAAACAAAAGAAGTCATGCAAATATCTGAATTTTCACAGCACAGCAAAATCAGTTGCACCATTCAATTCCGCTCGTCCAGACGGGGAGAATTCAATCACATTCATTCGATGCGACGTTTCTTGTGGGATTTAATGAGCGACAACATTTTGACCCCAAACCGAGAGGATTCTGGGATGTTTGTGTTTTTTTGGTAATAACTCTGGAAGGAAACGTCGCAGACCCATCAAGGTGGTACTCGTACTGCTCGCCTCGTCGAGAGGAATCCAAATATATGAATGGTTAAGCTATGGGATATGAAATGGACGAGCGACCAATAAAACAGCATGTATTATGGGGTTGAATGCGTTTTGCTATTCACAAAATAAAACAAAAGCAGTCATGCAAATATCTGAATTTTCACAGCACAGCAAAATCAGTTGCACCATTCAATTCCGCTCGTCCAGACGGGGAGAATTCAATCACATTCATTCGATGCGACGTTTCTTATGGGATTTAATAAGCGACAACATTTTGACCCCAAACCGAGAGGATTCTGGGATGTTTGTGGTTTTTTGGTAATAACTCTGGAAGGAAACGTCGCAGAACCATCAAGGTGGTACTCGTACTGCTCGACTCGTCGAGAGGAATCCAAATATATGAGTGGTTAAGCTATGGGATATGAAATGGACGAGCGACCAATAAAACAACATGTATTATGGGGTGAATGCTTTTTGCTATTCACAAAATAAAACAAAAGCAGTCATGCAAATATCTGAATTTTCACAGCACAGCAAAATCAGTTGCACCATTCAATTCCGCTCGTCCAGACGGGGAGAATTCAATCACATTCATTCGATGCGACGTTTCTTATGGGATTTAATAAGCGACAACATTTTGACCCCAAACCGAGAGGATTCTGGGATGTTTGTGTTTTTTTGGTAATAACTCTGGAAGGAAACGTCGCAGATCGATCAAGGTGGTACTCATACTGCTCGCCTCGTCGAGAGGAATCCAAATATGTGAATGGTTAAGCTATGGGATATGAAATGGACGAGCGACCAATAAAACAGCATGTATTATGGGGTTGAATGCGTTTTGCTATTCACAAAATAAAACAAAAGCAGTCATGCAAATATCTGAATTTTCACAGCACAGCAAAATCAGTTGCACCATTCAATTCCGCTCGTCCAGACGGGGAGAATTCAATCACATTCATTCGATGCGACGTTTCTTATGGGATTTAATAAGCGACAACATTTTGACCCCAAACCGAGAGGATTCTGGGATGTTTGTGGTTTTTTGGTAATAACTCTGGAAGGAAACGTCGCAGAACCATCATGGTGGTACTCGTACTGCCCGGCTCCTCGAGCGGAATCCAAATATATGAGTGGTTCAGCTATGGGATATGAAATGGACGAGCGACTAATAAAACAACATGTATTATGGGGTGAATGCTTTTTGCTATTCACAAAATAAAACAAAAGCATATCATGCAAATATCTGAATTTTCACAGCACAGCAAAATCAGTTGCACCATTCAATTCCGCTCGTCCAGACGGGGAGAATTCAATCACATTCATTCGATGCGACGTTTCTTATGGGATTTAATGAGCGACAACATTTTGACCCTAAACCGAGAGGATTCTGTGATTTTTGTGGTTTTTTGGTAATAACTCTGGAAGGAAACGTCGCAGACCCATCAAGGTGGTACTCGTACTGCTCGCCTCGTCGAGCGGAATCCAAATATATGAGTGGTTCAGCTATGGGATATGAAATGGACGAGCGACCAATAAAACAACATGTATTATGGGGTTGAATGCTTTTTGCCATTCACAAAATAAAACAAAAGCAGTCATGCAAATATCTGAATTTTCACAGCACAGCAAAATCAGTTGCACCATTCAATTCCGCTCGTCCAGACGGGGAGAATTCAATCACATTCATTCGATGCGACGTTTCCTATGGGATTTAATAAGCGACAACATTTTGACCCCAAACAGAGAGGATTCTGGGATGTTTGTGGTTTTTTGGTAATAACTCTGGAAGGAAACGTCGCAGAACCATCATGGTGGTACTCGTACTGCTCGCCTCGTCGAGAGGAATCCAAATATATGAATGTTTAAGCTATGTGATATGAAATGGACGAGCGACCAATAAAACAACATGTATTATGGGGTTGAATGCTTTTTGCTATTCACAAAAATAAAACAAAAGAAGTCATGCAAATATCTGAATTTTCACAGCACAGCAAAATCAGTTGCACCATTCAATTCCGCTCGTCCAGACGGGGAGAATTCAATCACATTCATTCGATGCGACGTTTCTTGTGGGATTTAATGAGCGACAACATTTTGACCCCAAACCGAGAGGATTCTGGGATGTTTGTGGTTTTTTGGTAATAACTCTGGAAGGAAACGTCGCAGAACCATCAAGGTGGTACTCGTACTGCTCGCCTCGTCGAGAGGAATCCAAATATATGAGTGGTTAAGCTATGGGATATGAAATGGACGAGCGACCAATAAAACAACATGTATTATGGGGTGAATGCTTTTTGCTATTCACAAAATAAAACAAAAGCAGTCATGCAAATATCTGAATTTTCACAGCACAGCAAAATCAGTTGCACCATTCAATTCCGCTCGTCCAGACGGGGAGAATTCAATCACATTCATTCGATGCGACGTTTCTTATGGGATTTAATAAGCGACAACATGTTGACCCCAAACCGAGAGGATTCTGGGATGTTTGTGTTTTTTTGGTAATAACTCTGGAAGGAAACGTCGCAGATCCATCAAGGTGGTACTCATACTGCTCGCCTCGTCGAGAGGAATCCAAATATGTGAATGGTTAAGCTATGGGATATGAAATGGACGAGCGACCAATAAAACAGCATGTATTATGGGGTTGAATGCGTTTTGCTATTCACAAAATAAAACAAAAGCAGTCATGCAAATATCTGAATTTTCACAGCACAGCAAAATCAGTTGCACCATTCAATTCCGCTCGTCCAGACGGGGAGAATTCAATCACATTCATTCGATGCGACGTTTCTTATGGGATTTAATAAGCGACAACATTTTGACCCCAAACCGAGAGGATTCTGGGATGTTTGTGGTTTTTTGGTAATAACTCTGGAAGGAAACGTCGCAGAACCATCATGGTGGTACTCGTACTGCCCGGCTCGTCGAGCGGAATCCAAATATATGAGTGGTTCAGCTATGGGATATGAAATGGACGAGCGACTAATAAAACAACATGTATTATGGGGTGAATGCTTTTTGCTATTCACAAAATAAAACAAAAGCATATCATGCAAATATCTGAATTTTTACAGCACAGCAAAATCAGTTGCACCATTCAATTCCGCTCGTCCAGACGGGGAGAATTCAATCACATTCATTCGATGCGACGTTTCTTATGGGATTTAATGAGCGACAACATTTTGACCCTAAACCGAGAGGATTCTGTGATTTTTGTGGTTTTTTGGTAATAACTCTGGAAGGAAACGTCGCAGACCCATCAAGGTGGTAATCGTACTGCTCGCCTCGTCGAGAGAAATCCAAATATATGAATGGTTAAGCTATGTGATATGAAATGAACGAGCGACCAATAAAACAACATGTATTATGGGGTTGAATGCTTTTTGCTATTCACAAAATAAAACAAAAGCAGTCATGCAAATATCTGAATTTTCACAGCACAGCAAAATCAGTTGCACCATTCAATTCCGCTCGTCCAGACGGGGAGAATTCAATCACATTCATTCGATGCGACGTTTCTTATGGGATTTAATAAGCGACATCAGTTTGACCCCAAACCGAGAGGATTCTGGGATGTTTGTGGTTTTTTGGTAATAACTCTGGAAGGAAACGTCGCAGACCCATCAAGGTGGTACTCGTACTGCTCGCCTCGTCGAGCGGAATCCAAATATATGAGTGGTTCAGCTATGGGATATGAAATGGACGAGCGACCAATAAAACAACATGTATTATGGGGTTTAATGCTTTTTGCCATTCACAAAATAAAACAAAAGCAGTCATGCAAATATCTGAATTTTCACAGCACAGCAAAATCAGTTGCACCATTCAATTCCGCTCGTCCAGACGGGGAGAATTCAATCACATTCATTCGATGCGACGTTTCCTATGGGATTTAATAAGCGACAACATTTTGACCCCAAACAGAGAGGATTCTGGGATTTTTGTGGTTTTTTGGTAATAACTCTGGAAGGAAACGTCGCAGAACCATCATGGTGGTACTCGTACTGCTCGCCTCGTCGAGAGGAATCCAAATATATGAATGTTTAAGCTATGTGATATGAAATGGACGAGCGACCAATAAAACAACATGTATTATGGGGTTGAATGCTTTTTGCTATTCACAAAAATAAAACAAAAGAAGTCATGCAAATATCTGAATTTTCACAGCACAGCAAAATCAGTTGCACCATTCAATTCCGCTCGTCCAGACGGGGAGAATTCAATCACATTCATTCGATGCGACGTTTCTTGTGGGATTTAATGAGCGACAACATTTTGACCCCAAACCGAGAGGATTCTGGGATGTTTGTGGTTTTTTGGTAATAACTCTGGAAGGAAACGTCGCAGACCCATCAAGGTGGTACTCGTACTGCTCGCCTCGTCGAGAGGAATCCAAATATATGAATGCTTAAGCTATGGGATATGAAATGGACGAGCGACCAATAAAACAGCATGTATTATGGGGTTGAATGCGTTTTGCTATTCACAAAATAAAACAAAAGCAGTCATGCAAATATCTGAATTTTCACAGCACAGCAAAATCAGTTGCACCATTCAATTCCGCTCGTCCAGACGGGGAGAATTCAATCACATTCATTCGATGCGACGTTTCTTATGGGATTTAATAAGCGACAACAGTTTGACCCCAAACCGAGAGTATTCTGGGATGTTTGTTGTTTTTTGGTAATAACTCTGGAAGGAAACGTCGCAGACCCATCAAGGTGGTACTCGTACTGCTCGCCTCGTCGAGCGGAATCCAAATATATGAGTGGTTCAGCTATGGGATATGAAATGGACGAGCGACCAATAAAACAACATGTATTATGGGGTTGAATGCTTTTTGCCATTCACAAAATAAAACAAAAGCAGTCATGCAAATATCTGAATTTTCACAGCACAGCAAAATCAGTTGCACCATTCAATTCCGCTCGTCCAGACGGGGAGAATTCAATCACATTCATTCGATGCGACGTGTTTTATGGGATTTAATGAGCGACAACATTTTGACCCCTAACCGAGAGGATTCTGGGATGTTTGTGTTTTTTTTGTAATAACTCTGGAAGGAAACGTCTCAGACCCATCAAGGTGGTACTCGTACGACTCGCCTCGTCGAGAGGAATCCAAATATATGAATGTTTAAGCTATGTGATATGAAATGGACGAGCGACCAATAAAACAGCATGTATTATGGGGTTGAATGCGTTTTGCTATTCACAAAATAAAACAAAAGCAGTCATGCAAATATCTGAATTTTCACAGCACAGCAAAATCAGTTGCACCATTCAATTCCGCTCGTCCAGACGGGGAGAATTCAATCACATTCATTCGATGCGACGTTTCTTATGGGATTTAATAAGCGACAACATTTTGACCCCAAACCGAGAGGATTCTGTGATTTTTGTGTTTTTTTAGTAATAACTCTGGAAGGAAACGTCGCAGACCCATCAAGGTGGTAATCGTACTGCTCGCCTCGTGGAGAGGAATCCAAATATATGAATGGTTAAGCTATGTGATATGAAATGAACGAGCGACCAATAAAACAACATGTATTATGGGGTTGAATGCTTTTTGCTATTCACAAAATAAAACAAAAGCAGTCATGCAAATATCTGAATTTTCACAGCACAGCAAAATCAGTTGCACCATTCAATTCCGCTCGTCCAGACGGGGAGAATTCAATCACATTCATTCGATGCGACGTTTCTTATGGGATTTAATAAGCGACAACAGTTTGACCCCAAACCGAGAGGATTCTGGGATGTTTGTGGTTTTTTGGTAATAACTCTGGAAGGAAACGTCGCAGACCCATCAAGGTGGTACTCGTACTGCTCGCCTCGTCGAGCGGAATCCAAATATATGAGTGGTTCAGTTATGGGATATGAAATGGACGAGCGACCAATAAAACAACGTGTATTATGGGGTTGAATGCTTTTTGCCATTCACAAAATAAAACAAAAGCAGTCATGCAAATATCTGAATTTTCACAGCACAGCAAAATCAGTTGCACCATTCAATTCCGCTCGTCCAGACGGGGAGAATTCAATCACATTCATTCGATGCGACGTTTCTTATGGGATTTAATAAGCGACAACAGTTTGACCCCAAACCGAGAGTATTCTGGGATGTTTGTGGTTTTTTGGTAATAACTCTGGAAGGAAACGTCGCAGACCCATCAAGGTGGTACTCGTACTGCTCGCCTCGTCGAGCGGAATCCAAATATATGAGTGGTTCAGCTATGGGATATGAAATGGACGAGCGACTAATAAAATAACATGTATTATGGGGTTGAATGCTTTTTGCCATTCACAAAATAAAACAAAAGCAGTCATGCAAATATCTGAATTTTCACAGCACAGCAAAATCAGTTGCACCATTCAATTCCGCTCGTCCAGACGGGGAGAATTCAATCACATTCATTCGATGCGACGTGTTTTATGGGATTTAATGAGCGACAACATTTTGACCCCAAACCGAGAGGATTCTGGGATGTTTGTTGTTTTTTGGTAATAACTCTGGAAGAAAACGTCGCAGACCCATCAAGGTGGTACTCGTACGGCTCGCCTCGTCGAGAGGAATCCAAATATATGAGTGGTTCAGCTATGGGATATGAAATGGACGAGCGACCAATAAAACAACATGTATTATGGGGTTGAATGCTTTTTGCCATTCACAAAATAAAACAAAAGCAGTCATGCAAATATCTGAATTTTCACAGCACAGCAAAATCAGTTGCACCATTCAATTCCGCTCGTCCAGACGGGGAGAATTCAATCACATTCATTCGATGCGACGTGTTTTATGGGATTTAATGAGCGACAACATTTTGACCCCAAACCGAGAGGATTCTGGGATGTTTGTGTTTTTTTGGTAATAACTCTGGAAGGAAACGTCGCACACCCATCAAGGTGGTACTCGTACGACTCGCCTCGTCGAGAGGAATCCAAATATATGAATGATTAAGCTATGTGATATGAAATGGACGAGCGACCAATAAAACAGCATGTATTATGGGGTTGAATGCGTTTTGCTATTCACAAAATAAAACAAAAGCAGTCATGCAAATATCTGAATTTTCTCAGCACAGCAAAATCAGTTGCACCATTCAATTCCGCTCGTCCAGACGGGGAGAATTCAATCACATTCATTCGATGCGACGTTTCTTATGGGATTTAATAAGCGACAACATTTTGACCCCAAACCGAGAGGATTCTGGGATGTTTGTGGTTTTTTGGTAATAACTCTGGAAGCAAACGTCGCAGACCCATCAAGGTGGTACTCGTACTGCTCGCCTCGTCGAGAGGAATCCAAATATATGAATGCTTAAGCTATGGGATATGAAATGGACGAGGGACCAATAAAACAACATGTATTATGGGGTGAATGCTTTTTGCTATTCACAAAATAAAACAAAAGCAGTCATGCAAATATCTGAATTTTCACAGCACAGCAAAATCAGTTGCACCATTCAATTCCGCTCGTCCAGACGGGGAGAATTCAATCACATTCATTCGATGCGACGTGTTTTATGGGATTTAATGAGCGACAACATTTTGACCCCAAACCGAGAGGATTCTGGGATGTTTGTGTTTTTTTGGTAATAACTCTGGAAGGAAACGTCGCACACCCATCAAGGTGGTACTCGTACGACTCGCCTCGTCGAGAGGAATCCAAATATTTGAATGGTTAAGCTATGGGATATGAAATGAACGAGCGACCAATAAAACAACATGTATTATGGGGTTGAATGCTTTTTGCCATTCACAAAATAAAACAAAAGCAGTCATGCAAATATCTGAATTTTCACAGCACAGCAAAATCAGTTGCACCATTCAATTCCGCTCGTCCAGACGGGGAGAATTCAATCACATTCATTCGATGCGACGTGTTTTATGGGATTTAATGAGCGACAACATTTTGACCCCAAACCGAGAGGATTCTGGGATGTTTGTGTTTTTTTGGTAATAACTCTGGAAGGAAACGTCGCACACCCATCAAGGTGGTACTCGTACGACTCGCCTCGTCGAGAGGAATCCAAATATATGAATGGTTAAGCTATGGGATATGAAATGAACGAGCGACCAATAAAACAGCATGTATTATGGGGTTGAATGCGTTTTGCTATTCACAAAATAAAACAAAAGCAGTCATGCAAATATCTGAATTTTCACAGCACAGCAAAATCAGTTGCACCATTCAATTCCGCTCGTCCAGACGGGGAGAATTCAATCACATTCATTCGATGCGACGTTTCTTATGGGATTTAATAAGCGACAACATTTTGACCCCAAACCGAGAGGATTCTGGGATGTTTGTGTTTTTTTGTTAATAACTCTGGAAGGAAACGTCGCAGACCCATCAAGGTGGTACTCGTACTGCTCGCCTTATCGAGAGGAATCCAAATACATGAATGTTTAAGCTATGGGATATGAAATGGACGAGCGACCAATAAAACAACATGTATTATGGGGTTGAATGCTTTTTGCTATTCACAAAATAAAACAAAAGAAGTCATGCAAATATCTGAATTTTCACAGCACAGCAAAATCAGTTGCACAATTCAATTCCGCTCGTCCAGACGGGGAGAATTCAATCACATTCATTCGATGCGACGTTTCTTGTGGGATTTAATGAGCGACAACATTTTGACCCCAAACCGAGAGGATTCTGGGATGTTTGTGGTTTTTTGGTAATAACTCTGGAAGCAAACATCGCAGACCCATCAAGGTGGTACTCGTACTGCTCGCCTCGTCGAGAGGAATCCAAATATATGAATGCTTAAGCTATGGGATATGAAATGGACGAGGGACCAATAAAACAACATGTATTATGGGGTTGAATGCTTTTTGCTATTCACAAAATAAAACAAAAGCAGTCATGCAAATATCTGAATTTTCACAGCACAGCAAAATCAGTTGCACCATTCAATTCCGCTCGTCCAGACGGGGAGAATTCAATCACATTCATTCGATGCGACGTGTTTTATGGGATTTAATGAGCGACAACATGTTGACCCCAAACCGAGAGGATTCTGGGATGTTTGTGTTTTTTTGGTAATAACTCTGGAAGCAAACGTCGCAGACCCATCAAGGTGGTACTCGTACTGCTCGCCTCGTCGAGAGGAATCCAAATATATGAATGGTTAAGCTATGGGATATGAAATGGACGAGCGACCAATAAAACAGCATGTATTATGGGGTTGAATGCGTTTTGCTATTCACAAAATAAAACAAAAGCAGTCATGCAAATATCTGAATTTTCACAGCACAGCAAAATCAGTTGCACCATTCAATTCCGCTCGTCCAGACGGGGAGAATTCAATCACATTCATTCGATGCGACGTTTCTTATGGGATTTAATAAGCGACAACATTTTGACCCCAAACCGAGAGGATTCTGGGATGTTTGTGTTTTTTTGGTAATAACTCTGGAAGGAAACGTCGCAGACCCATCAAGGTGGTAGTCGTACTGCTCGCCTCGTCGAGCGGAATCCAAATATATGAGTGGTTCAGCTATGGGATATGAAATGGACGAGCGACCAATAAAACAACATGTATTATGGGGTGAATGCTTTTTGCCATTCACAAAATAAAACAAAAGCAGTCATGCAAATATCTGAATTTTCACAGCACAGCAAAATCAGTTGCACCATTCAATTCCGCTCGTCCAGACGGGGAGAATTCAATCACATTCATTCGATGCGACGTTTCTTATGGGATTTAATAAGCGACAACATTTTGACCCCAAACCGAGAGGATTCTGGGATGTTTGTGGTTTTTTGGTAATAACTCTGGAAGGAAACGTCGCAGAACCATCATGGTGGTACTCGTACTGCCCGGCTCGTCGAGCAGAATCCAAATATATGAGTGGTTCAGCTATGGGATATGAAATGAACGAGCGACTAATAAAACAACATGTATTATGGGGTGAATGCTTTTTGCTATTCACAAAATAAAACAAAAGCAGTCATGCAAATATCTGAATTTTCACAGCACAGCAAAATCAGTTGCACCATTCAATTCCGCTCGTCCAGACGGGGAGAATTCAATCACATTCATTCGATGCGACGTTTCTTATGGGATTTAATAAGCGACAACAGTTTGACCCCAAACCGAGAGTATTCTGGGATGTTTGTGTTTTTTTGGTAATAACTCTGGAAGGAAACGTCGCAGACCCATCAAGGTGGTACTCGTACTGCTCGCCTCGTCGAGCGGAATCCAAATATACGAGTGGTTCAGCTATGGGATATGAAATGGACGAGCGACCAATCAAACAACATGTATTATGGGGTTGAATGCTTTTTGCCATTCACAAAATAAAACAAAAGCAGTCATGCAAATATCTGAATTTTCACAGCACAGCAAAATCAGTTGCACCATTCAATTCCGCTCGTCCAGACGGGGAGAATTCAATTACATTCATTCGATGCGACGTTTCCTATGGGATTTAATAAGCGACAACATTTTGACCCTAAACCGAGAGGATTCTGGGATGTTTGTGGTTTTTTGGTAATAACTCTGGAAGGAAACGTCGCAGACCCATCAAGGTGGTACTCGTACTGCTCGCCTCGTCGAGTGGAATCCAAATACATGAATGCTTAAGCTATGGGATATGAAATGGACGAGCGACCAATAAAACAACATGTATTATGGGGTTGAATGCTTTTTGCTATTCACAAAATAAAACAAAAGAAGTCATGCAAATATCTGAATTTTCACAGCACAGCAAAATCAGTTGCACCATTCAATTCCGCTCGTCCAGACGGGGAGAATTCAATCACATTCATTCGATGCGACGTGTTTTATGGGATTTAATGAGCGACAACATTTTGACCCCAAACCGAGAGGATTCTGGGATGTTTGTGTTTTTTTGGTAATAACTCTGGAAGGAAACGTCGCACACCCATCAAGGTGGTACTCGTACGACTCGCCTCGTCGAGAGGAATCCAAATATTTGAATGGTTAAGCTATGGGATATGAAATGAACGAGCGACCAATAAAACAACATGTATTATGGGGTTGAATGCTTTTTGCCATTCACAAAATAAAACAAAAGCAGTCATGCAAATATCTGAATTTTCACAGCACAGCAAAATCAGTTGCACCATTCAATTCCGCTCGTCCAGACGGGGAGAATTCAATCACATTCATTCGATGCGACGTGTTTTATGGGATTTAATGAGCGACAACATTTTGACCCCAAACCGAGAGGATTCTGGGATGTTTGTGTTTTTTTGGTAATAACTCTGGAAGGAAACGTCGCACACCCATCAAGGTGGTACTCGTACGACTCGCCTCGTCGAGAGGAATCCAAATATATGAATGGTTAAGCTATGGGATATGAAATGAACGAGCGACCAATAAAACAGCATGTATTATGGGGTTGAATGCGTTTTGCTATTCACAAAATAAAACAAAAGCAGTCATGCAAATATCTGAATTTTCACAGCACAGCAAAATCAGTTGCACCATTCAATTCCGCTCGTCCAGACGGGGAGAATTCAATCACATTCATTCGATGCGACGTTTCTTATGGGATTTAATAAGCGACAACATTTTGACCCCAAACCGAGAGGATTCTGGGATGTTTGTGTTTTTTTGTTAATAACTCTGGAAGGAAACGTCGCAGACCCATCAAGGTGGTACTCGTACTGCTCGCCTTATCGAGAGGAATCCAAATACATGAATGTTTAAGCTATGGGATATGAAATGGACGAGCGACCAATAAAACAACATGTATTATGGGGTTGAATGCTTTTTGCTATTCACAAAATAAAACAAAAGAAGTCATGCAAATATCTGAATTTTCACAGCACAGCAAAATCAGTTGCACAATTCAATTCCGCTCGTCCAGACGGGGAGAATTCAATCACATTCATTCGATGCGACGTTTCTTGTGGGATTTAATGAGCGACAACATTTTGACCCCAAACCGAGAGGATTCTGGGATGTTTGTGGTTTTTTGGTAATAACTCTGGAAGCAAACATCGCAGACCCATCAAGGTGGTACTCGTACTGCTCGCCTCGTCGAGAGGAATCCAAATATATGAATGCTTAAGCTATGGGATATGAAATGGACGAGGGACCAATAAAACAACATGTATTATGGGGTTGAATGCTTTTTGCTATTCACAAAATAAAACAAAAGCAGTCATGCAAATATCTGAATTTTCACAGCACAGCAAAATCAGTTGCACCATTCAATTCCGCTCGTCCAGACGGGGAGAATTCAATCACATTCATTCGATGCGACGTGTTTTATGGGATTTAATGAGCGACAACATGTTGACCCCAAACCGAGAGGATTCTGGGATGTTTGTGTTTTTTTGGTAATAACTCTGGAAGCAAACGTCGCAGACCCATCAAGGTGGTACTCGTACTGCTCGCCTCGTCGAGAGGAATCCAAATATATGAATGGTTAAGCTATGGGATATGAAATGGACGAGCGACCAATAAAACAGCATGTATTATGGGGTTGAATGCGTTTTGCTATTCACAAAATAAAACAAAAGCAGTCATGCAAATATCTGAATTTTCACAGCACAGCAAAATCAGTTGCACCATTCAATTCCGCTCGTCCAGACGGGGAGAATTCAATCACATTCATTCGATGCGACGTTTCTTATGGGATTTAATAAGCGACAACATTTTGACCCCAAACCGAGAGGATTCTGGGATGTTTGTGTTTTTTTGGTAATAACTCTGGAAGGAAACGTCGCAGACCCATCAAGGTGGTAATCGTACTGCTCGCCTCGTCGAGCGGAATCCAAATATATGAGTGGTTCAGCTATGGGATATGAAATGGACGAGCGACCAATAAAACAACATGTATTATGGGGTGAATGCTTTTTGCCATTCACAAAATAAAACAAAAGCAGTCATGCAAATATCTGAATTTTCACAGCACAGCAAAATCAGTTGCACCATTCAATTCCGCTCGTCCAGACGGGGAGAATTCAATCACATTCATTCGATGCGACGTTTCTTATGGGATTTAATAAGCGACAACATTTTGACCCCAAACCGAGAGGATTCTGGGATGTTTGTGGTTTTTTGGTAATAACTCTGGAAGGAAACGTCGCAGAACCATCATGGTGGTACTCGTACTGCCCGGCTCGTCGAGCAGAATCCAAATATATGAGTGGTTCAGCTATGGGATATGAAATGAACGAGCGACTAATAAAACAACATGTATTATGGGGTGAATGCTTTTTGCTATTCACAAAATAAAACAAAAGCAGTCATGCAAATATCTGAATTTTCACAGCACAGCAAAATCAGTTGCACCATTCAATTCCGCTCGTCCAGACGGGGAGAATTCAATCACATTCATTCGATGCGACGTTTCTTATGGGATTTAATAAGCGACAACAGTTTGACCCCAAACCGAGAGTATTCTGGGATGTTTGTGTTTTTTTGGTAATAACTCTGGAAGGAAACGTCGCAGACCCATCAAGGTGGTACTCGTACTGCTCGCCTCGTCGAGCGGAATCCAAATATACGAGTGGTTCAGCTATGGGATATGAAATGGACGAGCGACCAATCAAACAACATGTATTATGGGGTTGAATGCTTTTTGCCATTCACAAAATAAAACAAAAGCAGTCATGCAAATATCTGAATTTTCACAGCACAGCAAAATCAGTTGCACCATTCAATTCCGCTCGTCCAGACGGGGAGAATTCAATTACATTCATTCGATGCGACGTTTCCTATGGGATTTAATAAGCGACAACATTTTGACCCTAAACCGAGAGGATTCTGGGATGTTTGTGGTTTTTTGGTAATAACTCTGGAAGGAAACGTCGCAGACCCATCAAGGTGGTACTCGTACTGCTCGCCTCGTCGAGTGGAATCCAAATACATGAATGCTTAAGCTATGGGATATGAAATGGACGAGCGACCAATAAAACAACATGTATTATGGGGTTGAATGCTTTTTGCTATTCACAAAATAAAACAAAAGAAGTCATGCAAATATCTGAATTTTCACAGCACAGCAAAATCAGTTGCACCATTCAATTCCGCTCGTCCAGACGGGGAGAATTCAATCACATTCATTCGATGCGACGTGTTTTTTGGGATTTAATGAGCGACAACATGTGGACCCCAAACCGAGAGGATTCTGGGATGTTTGTGTTTTTTTGGTAATAACCCTGGAAGGAAACGTCGCAGACCCATCAAGGTGGTACTCGTACTGCTCGCCTCGTCGAGAGGAATCCAAATATATGAATGGTTAAGCTATGGGATATGAAATGGACGAGCGACCAATAAAACAGCATGTATTATGGGGTTGAATGCGTTTTGCTATTCACAAAATAAAACAAAAGCAGTCATGCAAATATCTGAATTTTCACAGCACAGCAAAATCAGTTGCACCATTCAATTCCGCTCGTCCAGACGGGGAGAATTCAATCACATTCATTCGATGCGACGTTTCTTATGGGATTTAATAAGCGACAACATTTTGACCCCAAACCGAGAGGATTCTGGGATGTTTGTGGTTTTTTGGTAATAAATCTGGAAGGAAACGTCGCAGACCCATCAAGGTGGTACTCGTACGGCTCGCCTCGTCGAGAGGAATCCAAATATATGAATGGTTAAGCTATGTGATATGAAATGGACGAGCGACCAATAAAACAACGTGTATTATGGGGTTGAATGCTTTTTGCCATTCACAAAATAAAACAAAAGCAGTCATGCAAATATCTGAATTTTCACAGCACAGCAAAATCAGTTGCACCATTCAATTCCGCTCGTCCAGACGGGGAGAATTCAATTACATTCATTCGATGCGACGTTTCCTATGGGATTTAAGAAGCGACAACATTTTGACCCCAAACCGAGAGGATTCTGGGATGTTTGTGGTTTTTTGGTAATAACTCTGGAAGGAAACGTCGCAGACCCATCAAGGTGGTACTCGTACTGCTCGCCTCGTCGAGTGGAATCCAAATACATGAATGCTTAAGCTATGGGATATGAAATGGACGAGCGACCAATAAAACAACATGTATTATGGGGTTGAATGCTTTTTGCTATTCACAAAATAAAACAAAAGAAGTCATGCAAATATCTGAATGTTCACAGCACAGCAAAATCAGTTGCACCATTCAATTCCGCTCGTCCAGACGGGGAGAATTCAATCACATTCATTCGATGCGACGTGTTTTATGGGATTTAATGAGCGACAACATGTGGACCCCAAACCGAGAGGATTCTGGGATGTTTGTGTTTTTTTGGTAATAACCCTGGAAGGAAACGTCGCAGACCCATCAAGGTGGTACTCGTACTGCTCGCCTCGTCGAGAGGAATCCAAATATATGAATGGTTAAGCTATGGGATATGAAATGGACGAGCGACCAATAAAACAGCATGTATTATGGGGTTGAATGCGTTTTGCTATTCACAAAATAAAACAAAAGCAGTCATGCAAATATCTGAATTTTCACAGCACAGCAAAATCAGTTGCACCATTCAATTCCGCTCGTCCAGACGGGGAGAATTCAATCACATTCATTCGATGCGACGTTTCTTATGGGATTTAATAAGCGACAACATTTTGACCCCAAACCGAGAGGATTCTGGGATGTTTGTGGTTTTTTGGTAATAACTCTGGAAGGAAACGTCGCAGAACCATCATGGTGGTACTCGTACTGCCCGGCTCGTCGAGCAGAATCCAAATATATGAGTGGTTCAGCTATGGGATATGAAATGAACGAGCGACTAATAAAACAACATGTATTATGGGGTGAATGCTTTTTGCTATTCACAAAATAAAACAAAAGCAGTCATGCAAATATCTGAATTTTAACAGCACGGCAAAATCAGTTGAACCATTCAATTCCGCTCGTCCAGACGGAGAGAATTCAATCACATTCATTCGATGCGACGTTTCTTATGGGATTTAATAAGCGACAACAGTTTGACCCCAAACCGAGAGTATTCTGGGATGTTTGTGGTTTTTTGGTAATAACTCTGGAAGGAAACGTCGCATTCCCATCAAGGTGGTACTCGTACTGCTCGCCTCGTCGAGCGGAATCCAAATATATGAGTGGTTCAGCTATGGGATATGAAATGGACGAGCGACCAATAAAACAACATGTATTATGGGGTTGAATGCTTTTTGCCATTCACAAAATAAAACAAAAGCAGTCATGCAAATATCTGAATTTTCACAGCACAGCAAAATCAGTTGCACCATTCAATTCTGCTCGTCCAGACGGGGAGAATTCAATCACATTCATTCGATGCGACGTTTCTTATGGGATTTAATAAGCGACAACATTTTGACCCCAAACCGAGAGGATTCTGGGATGTTTGTGGTTTTTTGGTAATAACTCTGGAAGGAAACGTCGCAGAACCATCATGGTGGTACTCGTACTGCCCGGCTCGTCGAGCGGAATCCAAATATATGAGTGGTTCAGCTATGGGATATGAAATGAACGAGCGACTAATAAAACAACATGTATTATGGGGTGAATGCTTTTTGCTATTCACAAAATAAAACAAAAGCAGTCATGCAAATATCTGAATTTTCACAGCACAGCAAAATCAGTTGCACCATTCAATTCCGCTCGTCCAGACGGGGAGAATTCAATCACATTCATTCGATGCGACGTTTCTTATGGGATTTAATAAGCGACAACAGTTTGACCCCAAACCGAGAGTATTCTGGGATATTTGTGGTTTTTTGGTAATAACTCTGGAAGGAAACGTCGCAGACCCATCAAGGTGGTACTCGTACTGCTCGCCTCGTCGAGCGGAATCCAAATATATGAGTGGTTCAGCTATGGGATATGAAATGGACGAGCGACCAATAAAACAACATGTATTATGGGGTTGAATGCTTTTTGCCATTCACAAAATAAAACAAAAGCAGTCATGCAAATATCTGAATTTTCACAGCACAGCAAAATCAGTTGCACCATTCAATTCCGCTCGTCCAGACGGGGAGAATTCAATCACATTCATTCGATGCGACGTGTTTTATGGGATTTAATGAGCGACAACATTTTGACCCCAAACCGAGAGGATTCTGGGATGTTTGTGTTTTTTTGGTAATAACTCTGGAAGGAAACGTCGCAGACCCATCAAGGTGGTACTCGTACGGCTCGCCTCGTCGAGAGGAATCCAAATATATGAATGGTTAAGCTATGTGATATGAAATGGACGAGCGACCAATAAAACAGCATGTATTATGGGGTTTAATGCGTTTTGCTATTCACAAAATAAAACAAAAGCAGTCATGCAAATATCTGAATTTTCACAGCACAGCAAAATCAGTTGCACCATTCAATTCCGCTCGTCCAGACGGGGAGAATTCAATCACATTCATTCGATGCGACGTGTTTTATGGGATTTAATGAGCGACAACATGTTGACCCCAAACCGAGAGGATTCTGGGATGTTTGTGTTTTTTTGGTAATAACCCTGGAAGGAAACGTCGCAGACCCATCAAGGTGGTACTCGTACTGCTCGCCTCGTCGAGAGAAATCCAAATATATGAATGGTTAAGCTATGGGATATGAAATGGACGAGCGACCAATAAAACAGCATGTATTATGGGGTTGAATGCGTTTTGCTATTCACAAAATAAACAAAAGCAGTCATGCAAATATCTGAATTTTCACAGCACAGCAAAATCAGTTGCACCATTCAATTCCGCTCGTCCAGACGGGGAGAATTCAATCACATTCATTCGATGCGACGTTTCTTATGGGATTTAATGAGCGACAACATTTTGACCCTAAACCGAGAGGATTCTGGGATTTTTGTGGTTTTTTGGTAATAACTCTGGAAGGAAACGTCGCAGACCCATCAAGGTGGTAATCGTACTGCTCGCCTCGTCGAGAGGAATCCAAATATATGAATGCTTAAGCTATGGGATATGAAATGGACGAGGGACCAATAAAACAACATGTATTATGGGGTTGAATGCTTTTTGCTATTCACAAAATAAAACAAAAGCAGTCATGCAAATATCTGAATTTTCACAGCACAGCAAAATCAGTTGCACCATTCAATTCCGCTCGTCCAGACGGGGAGAATTCAATCACATTCATTCGATGCGACGTGTTTTATGGGATTTAATGAGCGACAACATGTTGACCCCAAACCGAGAGGATTCTGGGATGTTTGTGTTTTTTTGGTAATAACCCTGGAAGGAAACGTCGCAGACCCATCAAGGTGGTACTCGTACTGCTCGCCTCGTCGAGAGGAATCCAAATATATGAATGGTTAAGCTATGGAATATGAAATGGACGAGCGACCAATAAAACAGCATGTATTATGGGGTTGAATGCGTTTTGCTATTCACAAAATAAAACAAAAGCAGTCATGCAAATATCTGAATTTTCACAGCACAGCAAAATCAGTTGCACCATTCAATTCCGCTCGTCCAGACGGGGAGAATTCAATCACATTCATTCGATGCGACGTTTCTTATGGGATTTAATAAGCGACAACATTTTGACCCCAAACCGAGAGGATTCTGGGATGTTTGTGGTTTTTTGGTAATAACTCTGGAAGGAAACGTCGCAGAACCATCATGGTGGTACTCGTACTGCCCGGCTCGTCGAGCGGAATCCAAATATATGAGTGGTTCAGCTATGGGATATGAAATGAACGAGCGACTAATAAAACAACATGTATTATGGGGTGAATGCTTTTTGCTATTCACAAAATAAAACAAAAGCAGTCATGCAAATATCTGAATTTTCACAGCACAGCAAAATCAGTTGCACCATTCAATTCCGCTCGTCCAGACGGGGAGAATTCAATCACATTCATTCGATGCGACGTTTCTTATGGGATTTAATAAGCGACAACAGTTTGACCCCAAACCGAGAGTATTCTGGGATATTTGTGGTTTTTTGGTAATAACTCTGGAAGGAAACGTCGCAGACCCATCAAGGTGGTACTCGTACTGCTCGCCTCGTCGAGCGGAATCCAAATATATGAGTGGTTCAGCTATGGGATATGAAATGGACGAGCGACCAATAAAACAACATGTATTATGGGGTTGAATGCTTTTTGCCATTCACAAAATAAAACAAAAGCAGTCATGCAAATATCTGAATTTTCACAGCACAGCAAAATCAGTTGCACCATTCAATTCCGCTCGTCCAGACGGGGAGAATTCAATCACATTCATTCGATGCGACGTGTTTTATGGGATTTAATGAGCGACAACATTTTGACCCCAAACCGAGAGGATTCTGGGATGTTTGTGTTTTTTTGGTAATAACTCTGGAAGGAAACGTCGCAGACCCATCAAGGTGGTACTCGTACGGCTCGCCTCGTCGAGAGGAATCCAAATATATGAATGGTTAAGCTATGTGATATGAAATGGACGAGCGACCAATAAAACAGCATGTATTATGGGGTTGAATGCGTTTTGCTATTCACAAAATAAAACAAAAGCAGTCATGCAAATATCTGAATTTTCACAGCACAGCAAAATCAGTTGCACCATTCAATTCCGCTCGTCCAGACGGGGAGAATTCAATCACATTCATTCGATGCGACGTTTCTTATGGGATTTAATAAGCGACAACATTTTGACCCCAAACCGAGAGGATTCTGGGATGTTTGTGGTTTTTTGGTAATAACTCTGGAAGGAAACGTCGCAGAACCATCATGGTGGTACTCGTACTGCCCGGCTCGTCGAGCGGAATCCAAATATATGACTGGTTCAGCTATGGGATATGAAATGGACGAGCGACTAATAAAACAACATGTATTATGGGGTGAATGCTTTTTGCTATTCACAAAATAAAACAAAAGCATATCATGCAAATATCTGAATTTTCACAGCACAGCAAAATCAGTTGCACCATTCAATTCCGCTCGTCCAGACGGGGAGAATTCAATCACATTCATTCGATGCGACGTTTCTTATGGGATTTAATGAGCGACAACATTTTGACCCTAAACCGAGAGGATTCTGGGATTTTTGTGGTTTTTTGGTAATAACTCTGGAAGGAAACGTCGCAGACCCATCAAGGTGGTAATCGTACTGCTCGCCTCGTCGAGAGGAATCCAAATATATGAATGGTTAAGCTATGTGATATGAAATGAACGAGCGACCAATAAAACAACATGTATTATGGGGTTGAATGCGTTTTGCTATTCACAAAATAAAACAAAAGCAGTCATGCAAATA
This sequence comes from Petromyzon marinus, assembly GCF_048934315.1. Taxonomy (NCBI): domain Eukaryota; kingdom Metazoa; phylum Chordata; class Hyperoartia; order Petromyzontiformes; family Petromyzontidae; genus Petromyzon; species Petromyzon marinus. The sequence goes on along the minus strand of NW_027423688.1, from coordinate 436,518 downwards.
TCTGAATTTTCACAGCACAGCAAAATCAGTTGCACCATTCAATTCCGCTCGTCCAGACGGGGAGAATTCAATCACATTCATTCGATGCGACGTTTCTTATGGGATTTAATAAGCGACAACAGTTTGACCCCAAACCGAGAGGATTCTGGGATGTTTGTGGTTTTTTGGTAATAACTCTGGAAGGAAACGTCGCAGACCCATCAAGGTGGTACTCGTACTGCTCGCCTCGTCGAGCGGAATCCAAATATATGAGTGGTTCAGCTATGGGATATGAAATGGACGAGCGATCAATAAAACAACGTGTATTATGGGGTTGAATGCTTTTTGCCATTCACAAAATAAAACAAAAGCAGTCATGCAAATATCTGAATTTTCACAGCACAGCCAAAATCAGTTGCACCATTCAATTCCGCTCGTCCAGACGGGGAGAATTCAGTCACATTCATTCGATGCGACGTGTTTTATGGGATTTAATGAGCGACAACATTTTGACCCCAAACCGAGAGGATTCTGGGATGTTTGTGTTTTTTTGGTAATAACTCTGGAAGGAAACGTCGCAGACCCATCAAGGTGGTACTCGTACTGCTCGCCTCGTCGAGAGGAATCCAAATATATGAATGGTTAAGCTATGTGATATGAAATGAACGAGCGACCAATAAAACAACATGTATTATGGGGTTGAATGCTTTTTGCCATTCACAAAATAAAACAAAAGCAGTCATGCAAATATCTGAATTTTCACAGCACAGCAAAATCAGTTGCACCATTCAATTCCGCTCGTCCAGACGGGGAGAATTCAATCACATTCATTCGATGCGACGTTTCTTGTGGGATTTAATGAGCGACAACATTTTGACCTCAAACCGAGAGGAGTCTGGGATGTTTGTGGTTTTTTGGTAATAACTCTGGAAGGAAACGTCGCAGATCCATCAAGGTGGTACTCCTACTGCTCGCCTCGTCGAGAGGAATCCAAATATATGAATGCTTAAGCTATGGGATATGAAATGGACGAGCGACCAATAAAACAACATGTATTATGGGGTTGAATGCTTTTTGCTATTCACAAAATAAAACAAAAGCAGTCATGCAAATATCTGAATTTTCACAGCACAGCAAAATCAGTTGCACCATTCAATTCCGCTCGTCCAGACGGGGAGAATTCAATCACATTCATTCGATGCGACGTGTTTTATGGGATTTAATGAGCGACAACATTTTGACCCCAAACCGAGAGGATTCTGGGATGTTTGTGTTTTTTTGGTAATAACTCTGGAAGGAAACGTCGCAGACCCATCAAGGTGGTACTCGTACTGCTCGCCTCGTCGAGAGGAATCCAAATATATGAATGGTTAAGCTATGTGATATGAAATGAACGAGCGACCAATAAAACAACATGTATTATGGGGTTGAATGCTTTTTGCCATTCACAAAATAAAACAAAAGCAGTCATGCAAATATCTGAATTTTCACAGCACAGCAAAATCAGTTGCACCATTCAATTCCGCTCGTCCAGACGGGGAGAATTCAATCACATTCATTCGATGCGACGTTTCTTATGGGATTTAATAAGCGACAACAGTTTGACCCCAAACCGAGAGTATTCTGGGATATTTGTGGTTTTTTGGTAATAACTCTGGAAGGAAACGTCGCAGACCCATCAAGGTGGTACTCGTACTGCTCGCCTCGTCGAGCGGAATCCAAATATATGAGTGGTTCAGCTATGGGATATGAAATGGACGAGCGACCAATAAAACAACATGTATTATGGGGTTGAATGCTTTTTGCCATTCACAAAATAAAACAAAAGCAGTCATGCAAATATCTGAATTTTCACAGCACAGCAAAATCAGTTGCACCATTCAATTCCGCTCGTCCAGACGGGGAGAATTCAATCACATTCATTCGATGCGACGTGTTTTATGGGATTTAATGAGCGACAACATTTTGACCCCAAACCGAGAGGATTCTGGGATGTTTGTGTTTTTTTGGTAATAACTCTGGAAGGAAACGTCGCAGACCCATCAAGGTGGTACTCGTACGGCTCGCCTCTTCGAGAGGAATCCAAATATATGAATGGTTAAGCTATGTGATATGAAATGGACGAGCGACCAATAAAACAGCATGTATTATGGGGTTGAATGCGTTTTGCTATTCACAAAATAAAACAAAAGCAGTCATGCAAATATCTGAATTTTCACAGCACAGCAAAATCAGTTGCACCATTCAATTCCGCTCGTCCAGACGGGGAGAATTCAATCACATTCATTCGATGCGACGTTTCTTATGGGATTTAATAAGCGACAACATTTTGACCCCAAACCGAGAGGATTCTGGGATGTTTGTGGTTTTTTGGTAATAACTCTGGAAGGAAACGTCGCAGAACCATCATGGTGGTACTCGTACTGCCCGGCTCGTCGAGCGGAATCCAAATATATGAGTGGTTCAGCTATGGGATATGAAATGGACGAGCGACTAATAAAACAACATGTATTATGGGGTGAATGCTTTTTGCTATTCACAAAATAAAACAAAAGCATATCATGCAAATATCTGAATTTTCACAGCACAGCAAAATCAGTTGCACCATTCAATTCCGCTCGTCCAGACGGGGAGAATTCAATCACATTCATTCGATGCGACGTTTCTTATGGGATTTAATGAGCGACAACATTTTGACCCTAAACCGAGAGGATTCTGGGATTTTTGTGGTTTTTTGGTAATAACTCTGGAAGGAAACGTCGCAGACCCATCAAGGTGGTAATCGTACTGCTCGCCTCGTCGAGAGGAATCCAAATATATGAATGGTTAAGCTATGTGATATGAAATGAACGAGCGACCAATAAAACAACATGTATTATGGGGTTGAATGCTTTTTGCTATTCACAAAATAAAACAAAAGCAGTCATGCAAATATCTGAATTTTCACAGCACAGCAAAATCAGTTGCACCATTCAATTCCGCTCGTCCAGACGGGGAGAATTCAATCACATTCATTCGATGCGACGTTTCTTATGGGATTTAATAAGCGACAACAGTTTGACCCCAAACCGAGAGGATTCTGGGATGTTTGTGGTTTTTTGGTAATAACTCTGGAAGGAAACGTCGCAGACCCATCAAGGTGGTACTCGTACTGCTCGCCTCATCGAGCGGAATCCAAATATATGAGTGGTTCAGCTATGGGATATGAAATGGACGAGCGATCAATAAAACAACGTGTATTATGGGGTTGAATGCTTTTTGCCATTCACAAAATAAAACAAAAGCAGTCATGCAAATATCTGAATTTTCACAGCACAGCAAAATCAGTTGAACCATTCAATTCCGCTCGTCCAGACGGGGAGAATTCAATCACATTCATTCGATGCGACGTTTCCTATGGGATTTAATAAGCGACAACATTTTGACCCCAAACCGAGAGGATTCTGGGATGTTTGTGGTTTTTTGGTAATAACTCTGGAAGGAAACGTCGCAGATCCATCAAGGTGGTACTCCTACTGCTCGCCTCGTCGAGAGGAATCCAAATATATGAATGCTTAAGCTATGGGATATGAAATGGACGAGCGACCAATAAAACAACATGTATTATGGGGTTGAATGCTTTTTGCTATTCACAAAATAAAACAAAAGCAGTCATGCAAATATCTGAATTTTCACAGCACAGCAAAATCAGTTGCACCATTCAATTCCGCTCGTCCAGACGGGGAGAATTCAATCACATTCATTCGATGCGACGTGTTTTATGGGATTTAATGAGCGACAACATTTTGACCCCAAACCGAGAGGATTCTGGGATGTTTGTGTTTTTTTGGTAATAACTCTGGAAGGAAACGTCGCAGACCCATCAAGGTGGTACTCGTACTGCTCGCCTCGTCGAGAGGAATCCAAATATATGAATGGTTAAGCTATGTGATATGAAATGAACGAGCGACCAATAAAACAACATGTATTATGGGGTTGAATGCTTTTTGCCATTCACAAAATAAAACAAAAGCAGTCATGCAAATATCTGAATTTTCACAGCACAGCAAAATCAGTTGCACCATTCAATTCCGCTCGTCCAGACGGGGAGAATTCAATCACATTCATTCGATGCGACGTTTCCTATGGGATTTAATAAGCGACAACATTTTGACCCCAAACCGAGAGGATTCTGGGATGTTTGTGGTTTTTTGGTAATAACTCTGGAAGGAAACGTCGCAGATCCATCAAGGTGGTACTCCTACTGCTCGCCTCGTCGAGAGGAATCCAAATATATGAATGCTTAAGCTATGGGATATGAAATGGACGAGCGACCAATAAAACAACATGTATTATGGGGTTGAATGCTTTTTGCTATTCACAAAATAAAACAAAAGCAGTCATGCAAATATCTGAATTTTCACAGCACAGCAAAATCAGTTGCACCATTCAATTCCGCTCGTCCAGACGGGGAGAATTCAATCACATTCATTCGATGCGACGTGTTTTATGGGATTTAATGAGCGACAACATTTTGACCCCAAACCGAGAGGATTCTGGGATGTTTGTGTTTTTTTGGTAATAACTCTGGAAGGAAACGTCGCAGACCCATCAAGGTGGTACTCGTACTGCTCGCCTCGTCGAGAGGAATCCAAATATATGAATGGTTAAGCTATGTGATATGAAATGAACGAGCGACCAATAAAACAACATGTATTATGGGGTTGAATGCTTTTTGCCATTCACAAAATAAAACAAAAGCAGTCATGCAAATATCTGAATTTTCACAGCACAGCAAAATCAGTTGCACCATTCAATTCCGCTCGTCCAGACGGGGAGAATTCAATCACATTCATTCGATGCGACGTTTCTTGTGGGATTTAATGAGCGACAACATTTTGACCTCAAACCGAGAGGAGTCTGGGATGTTTGTGGTTTTTTGGTAATAACTCTGGAAGGAAACGTCGCAGACCCATCAAGGTGGTACTCATACTGCTCGCCTCGTCGAGAGGAATCCAAATATATGAATGCTTAAGCTATGGGATATGAAATGGACGAGCGACCAATAAAACAGCATGTATTATGGGGTTGAATGCGTTTTGCTATTCACAAAATAAAACAAAAGCAGTCATGCAAATATCTGAATTTTCACAGCACAGCAAAATCAGTTGCACCATTCAATTCCGCTCGTCCAGACGGGGAGAATTCAATCACATTCATTCGATGCGACGTTTCCTATGGGATTTAATAAGCGACAACATTTTGACCCCAAACCGAGAGGATTCTGGGATGTTTGTGGTTTTTTGGTAATAACTCTGGAAGGAAACGTCGCAGACCCATCAAGGTGGTACTCCTACTGCTCGCCTCGTCGAGAGGAATCCAAATATATGAATGCTTAAGCTATGGGATATGAAATGGACGAGCGACCAATAAAACAACATGTATTATGGGGTTGAATGCTTTTTGCTATTCACAAAATAAAACAAAAGCAGTCATGCAAATATCTGAATTTTCACAGCACAGCCAAAATCAGTTGCACCATTCAATTCCGCTCGTCCAGACGGGGAGAATTCAGTCACATTCATTCGATGCGACGTGTTTTATGGGATTTAATGAGCGACAACATTTTGACCCCAAACCGAGAGGATTCTGGGATGTTTGTGTTTTTTTGGTAATAACTCTGGAAGGAAACGTCGCAGACCCATCAAGGTGGTACTCGTACTGCTCGCCTCGTCGAGAGGAATCCAAATATATGAATGGTTAAGCTATGTGATATGAAATGAACGAGCGACCAATAAAACAACATGTATTATGGGGTTGAATGCTTTTTGCCATTCACAAAATAAAACAAAAGCAGTCATGCAAATATCTGAATTTTCACAGCACAGCAAAATCAGTTGCACCATTCAATTCCGCTCGTCCAGACGGGGAGAATTCAATCACATTCATTCGATGCGACGTTTCTTGTGGGATTTAATGAGCGACAACATTTTGACCTCAAACCGAGAGGAGTCTGGGATGTTTGTGGTTTTTTGGTAATAACTCTGGAAGGAAACGTCGCAGACCCATCAAGGTGGTACTCGTACTGCTCGCCTCGTCGAGAGGAATCCAAATATATGAATGCTTAAGCTATGGGATATGAAATGGACGAGCGACCAATAAAACAGCATGTATTATGGGGTTGAATGCGTAATGCTATTCACAAAATAAAACAAAAGCAGTCATGCAAATATCTGAATTTTCACAGCACAGCAAAATCAGTTGCACCATTCAATTCCGCTCGTCCAGACGGGGATAATTCAATCACATTCATTCGATGCGACGTTTCTTATGGGATTTAATAAGCGACAACATTTTGACCCCAAACCGAGAGGATTCTTGGATGTTTGTGGTTTTTTGGTAATAACTCTGGAAGGAAACGTCGCAGAACCATCATGGTTGTACTCGTACTGCCCGGCTCGTCGAGCGGAATCCAAATATATGAGTGGTTCAGCTATGGGATATTAAATTGACGAGCGACTAATAAAACAACATGTATTATGGGGTGAATGCTTTTTGCTATTCACAAAATAAAACAAAAGCATATCATGCAAATATCTGAATTTTCACAGCACAGCAAAATCAGTTGCACCATTCAATTCCGCTCGTCCAGACGGGGAGAATTCAATCACATTCATTCGATGCGACGTTTCTTATGGGATTTAATGAGCGACAACATTTTGACCCTAAACCGAGAGGATTCTGGGATTTTTGTGGTTTTTTGGTTATAACTCTGGAAGGAAACGTCGCAGACCCATCAAGGTGGTACTCGTACGGCTCGCCTCGTCGAGAGGAATCCAAATATATGAATGGTTAAGCTATGTGATATGAAATGGACGAGCGACCAATAAAACAGCATGTATTATGGGGTTGAATGCGTTTTGCTATTCACAAAATAAAACAAAAGCAGTCATGCAAATATCTGAATTTTCACAGCACAGCAAAATCAGTTGCACCATTCAATTCCGCTCGTCCAGACGGGGAGAATTCAATCACATTCATTCGATGCGACGTTTCTTATGGGATTTAATAAGCGACAACATTTTGACCCCAAACCGAGAGGATTCTGGGATGTTTGTGGTTTTTTGGTAATAACTCTGGAAGGAAACGTCGCAGAACCATCATGGTGGTACTCGTACTGCCCGGCTCGTCGAGCGGAATCCAAATATATGAGTGGTTCAGCTATGGGATATGAAATGGACGAGCGACTAATAAAACAACATGTATTATGGGGTGAATGCTTTTTGCTATTCACAAAATAAAACAAAAGCATATCATGCAAATATCTGAATTTTCACAGCACAGCAAAATCAGTTGCACTATTCAATTCCGCTCGTCCAGACGGGGAGAATTCAATCACATTCATTCGATGCGACGTTTCTTATGGGATTTAATGAGCGACAACATTTTGACCCTAAACCGAGAGGATTCTGGGATTTTTGTGGTTTTTTGGTAATAACTCTGGAAGGAAACGTCGCAGACCCATCAAGGTGGTAATCGTACTGCTCGCCTCGTCGAGAGGAATCCAAATATATGAATGGTTAAGCTATGTGATATGAAATGAACGAGCGACCAATAAAACAACATGTATTATGGGGTTGAATGCTTTTTGCTATTCACAAAATAAAACAAAAGCAGTCATGCAAATATCTGAATTTTCACAGCACAGCAAAATCAGTTGCACCATTCAATTCCGCTCGTCCAGACGGGGAGAATTCAATCACATTCATTCGATGCGACGTTTCTTATGGGATTTAATAAGCGACAACATTTTGACCCCAAACCGAGAGGATTCTGGGATGTTTGTGGTTTTTTGGTAATAACTCTGGAAGGAAACGTCGCAGAACCATCATGGTGGTACTCGTACTGCCCGGCTCGTCGAGCGGAATCCAAATATATGAGTGGTTCAGCTATGGGATATGAAATGGACGAGCGACTAATAAAACAACATGTATTATGGGGTGAATGCTTTTTGCTATTCACAAAATAAAACAAAAGCATATCATGCAAATATCTGAATTTTCACAGCACAGCAAAATCAGTTGCACCATTCAATTCCGCTCGTCCAGACGGGGAGAATTCAATCACATTCATTCGATGCGACGTTTCTTATGGGATTTAATGAGCGACAACATTTTGACCCCAAACCGAGAGGATTCTGGGATGTTTGTGTTTTTTGGGTAATAACTCTGGAAGGAAACGTCGCAGACCCATCAAGGTGGTACTCGTACTGCTCGCCTCGTCGAGAGGAATCCAAATATATGAATGGTTAAGCTATGTGATATGAAATGAACGAGCGACCAATAAAACAACATGTATTATGGGGTTGAATGCTTTTTGCCATTCACAAAATAAAACAAAAGCAGTCATGCAAATATCTGAATTTTCACAGCACAGCAAAATCAGTTGCACCATTCAATTCCGCTCGTCCAGACGGGGAGAATTCAATCACATTCATTCGATGCGACGTTTCTTGTGGGATTTAATGAGCGACAACATTTTGACCTCAAACCGAGAGGAGTCTGGGATGTTTGTGGTTTTTTGGTAATAACTCTGGAAGGAAACGTCGCAGACCCATCAAGGTGGTACTCGTACTGCTCGCCTCGTCGAGAGGAATCCAAATATATGAATGCTTAAGCTATGGGATATGAAATGGACGAGCGACCAATAAAACAGCATGTATTATGGGGTTGAATGCGTAATGCTATTCACAAAATAAAACAAAAGCAGTCATGCAAATATCTGAATTTTCACAGCACAGCAAAATCAGTTGCACCATTCAATTCCGCTCGTCCAGACGGGGAGAATTCAATCACATTCATTCGATGCGACGTTTCTTATGGGATTTAATAAGCGACAACATTTTGACCCCAAACCGAGAGGATTCTTGGATGTTTGTGGTTTTTTGGTAATAACTCTGGAAGGAAACGTCGCAGAACCATCATGGTTGTACTCGTACTGCCCGGCTCGTCGAGCGGAATCCAAATATATGAGTGGTTCAGCTATGGGATATTAAATTGACGAGCGACTAATAAAACAACATGTATTATGGGGTGAATGCTTTTTGCTATTCACAAAATAAAACAAAAGCATATCATGCAAATATCTGAATTTTCACAGCACAGCAAAATCAGTTGCACCATTCAATTCCGCTCGTCCAGACGGGGAGAATTCAATCACATTCATTCGATGCGACGTTTCTTATGGGATTTAATGAGCGACAACATTTTGACCCTAAACCGAGAGGATTCTGGGATTTTTGTGGTTTTTTGGTTATAACTCTGGAAGGAAACGTCGCAGACCCATCAAGGTGGTACTCGTACGGCTCGCCTCGTCGAGAGGAATCCAAATATATGAATGGTTAAGCTATGTGATATGAAATGGACGAGCGACCAATAAAACAGCATGTATTATGGGGTTGAATGCGTTTTGCTATTCACAAAATAAAACAAAAGCAGTCATGCAAATATCTGAATTTTCACAGCACAGCAAAATCAGTTGCACCATTCAATTCCGCTCGTCCAGACGGGGAGAATTCAATCACATTCATTCGATGCGACGTTTCTTATGGGATTTAATAAGCGACAACATTTTGACCCCAAACCGAGAGGATTCTGGGATGTTTGTGGTTTTTTGGTAATAACTCTGGAAGGAAACGTCGCAGAACCATCATGGTGGTACTCGTACTGCCCGGCTCGTCGAGCGGAATCCAAATATATGAGTGGTTCAGCTATGGGATATGAAATGGACGAGCGACTAATAAAACAACATGTATTATGGGGTGAATGCTTTTTGCTATTCACAAAATAAAACAAAAGCATATCATGCAAATATCTGAATTTTCACAGCACAGCAAAATCAGTTGCACTATTCAATTCCGCTCGTCCAGACGGGGAGAATTCAATCACATTCATTCGATGCGACGTTTCTTATGGGATTTAATGAGCGACAACATTTTGACCCTAAACCGAGAGGATTCTGGGATTTTTGTGGTTTTTTGGTAATAACTCTGGAAGGAAACGTCGCAGACCCATCAAGGTGGTAATCGTACTGCTCGCCTCGTCGAGAGGAATCCAAATATATGAATGGTTAAGCTATGTGATATGAAATGAACGAGCGACCAATAAAACAACATGTATTATGGGGTTGAATGCTTTTTGCTATTCACAAAATAAAACAAAAGCAGTCATGCAAATATCTGAATTTTCACAGCACAGCAAAATCAGTTGCACCATTCAATTCCGCTCGTCCAGACGGGGAGAATTCAATCACATTCATTCGATGCGACGTTTCTTATGGGATTTAATAAGCGACAACATTTTGACCCCAAACCGAGAGGATTCTGGGATGTTTGTGGTTTTTTGGTAATAACTCTGGAAGGAAACGTCGCAGAACCATCATGGTGGTACTCGTACTGCCCGGCTCGTCGAGCGGAATCCAAATATATGAGTGGTTCAGCTATGGGATATGAAATGGACGAGCGACTAATAAAACAACATGTATTATGGGGTGAATGCTTTTTGCTATTCACAAAATAAAACAAAAGCATATCATGCAAATATCTGAATTTTCACAGCACAGCAAAATCAGTTGCACCATTCAATTCCGCTCGTCCAGACGGGGAGAATTCAATCACATTCATTCGATGCGACGTTTCTTATGGGATTTAATGAGCGACAACATTTTGACCCTAAACCGAGAGGATTCTGGGATTTTTGTGGTTTTTTGGTAATAACTCTGGAAGGAAACGTCGCAGACCCATCAAGGTGGTAATCGTACTGCTCGCCTCGTCGAGAGGAATCCAAATATATGAATGGTTAAGCTATGTGATATGAAATGAACGAGCGACCAATAAAACAACATGTATTATGGGGTTGAATGCTTTTTGCTATTCACAAAATAAAACAAAAGCAGTCATGCAAATATCTGAATTTTCACAGCACAGCAAAATCAGTTGCACCATTCAATTCCGCTCGTCCAGACGGGGAGAATTCAATCACATTCATTCGATGCGACGTTTCTTATGGGATTTAATAAGCGACAACAGTTTGACCCCAAACCGAGAGGATTCTGGGATGTTTGTGGTTTTTTGGTAATAACTCTGGAAGGAAACGTCGCAGACCCATCAAGGTGGTACTCGTACTGCTCGCCTCGTCGAGCGGAATCCAAATATATGAGTGGTTCAGCTATGGGATATGAAATGGACGAGCGACCAATAAAACAACGTGTATTATGGGGTTGAATGCTTTTTGCCATTCACAAAATAAAACAAAAGCAGTCATGCAAATATCTGAATTTTCACAGCACAGCAAAATCAGTTGCACCATTCAATTCCGCTCGTCCAGACGGGGAGAATTCAATCACATTCATTCGATGCGACGTTTCCTATGGGATTTAATAAGCGACAACATTTTGACCCCAAACCGAGAGGATTCTGGGATGTTTGTGGTTTTTTGGTAATAACTCTGGAAGGAAACGTCGCAGACCCATCAAGGTGGTACTCGTACTGCTCGCCTCGTCGAGAGGAATCCAAATATATGAATGGTTAAGCTATGTGATATGAAATGAACGAGCGACCAATAAAACAACATGTATTATGGGGTTGAATGCTTTTTGACATTCACAAAATAAAACAAAAGCAGTCATGCAAATATCTAAATTTTCACAGCACAGCAAAATCAGTTGCACCATTCAATTCCGCTCGTCCAGACGGGGAGAATTCAATCACATTCATTCGATGCGACGTTTCTTGTGGGATTTAATGAGCGACAACATTTTGACCCCAAACCGAGAGGATTCTGGGATGTTTGTGGTTTTTTGGCAATAACTCTGGAAGGAAACGTCGCAGACCCATCAAGGTGGTACTCGTACTGCTCGCCTCGTGGAGAGGAATCCAAATATATGAATGGTTAAGCTATGGGATATGAAATGGACGAGCGACCAATAAAACAGCATGTATTATGGGGTTGAATGCGTTTTGCTATTCACAAAATAAAACAAAAGCAGTCATGCAAATATCTGAATTTTCACAGCACAGCAAAATCAGTTGCACCATTCAATTCCGCTCGTCCAGACGGGGAGAATTCAATCACATTCATTCGATGCGACGTTTCTTATGGGATTTAATAAGCGACAACATTTTGACCCCAAACCGAGAGGATTCTGGGATGTTTGTGGTTTTTTGGTAATAACTCTGGAAGGAAACGTCGCAGAACCATCATGGTTGTACTCGTACTGCCCGGCTCGTCGAGCAGAATCCAAACATATGAGTGGTTCAGCTATGGGATATGAAATGGACGAGCGACTAATAAAACAACATGTATTATGGGGTGAATGCTTTTTGCTATTCACAAAATAAAACAAAAGCATATCATGCAAATATCTGAATTTTCACAGCACAGCAAAATCAGTTGCACCATTCAATTCCGCTCGTCCAGACGGGGAGAATTCAATCACATTCATTCAATGCGACGTTTCTTATGGGATTTAATGAGCGACAACATTTTGACCCCAAACCGAGAGGATTCTGGGATGTTTGTGTTTTTTGGTAATAACTCTGGAAGGAAACGTCGCAGACCCATCAAGGTGGTACTCGTACTGCTCGCCTCGTCGAGAGGAATCCAAATATATGAATGGTTAAGCTATGGGATATGAAATGGACGAGCGACCAATAAAACAGCATGTATTATGGGGTTGAATGCCTTTTGCTATTCACAAAATAAAACAAAAGCAGTCATGCAAATATCTGAATTTTCACAGCACAGCAAAATCAGTTGCATCATTCAATTCCGCTCGTCCAGACGGGGAGAATTCAACCACATTCATTCGATGCGACGTTTCTTATGGAATTTAATAAGCGACAACATTTTGACCCCAAACCGAGAGGATTCTGGGATGTTTGTGGTTTTTTGGTAATAACTCTGGAAGGAAACGTCGCAGAACCATCATGGTGGTACTCGTACTACCCGGCTCGTCGAGCGGAATCCAAATCTATGAGTGGTTCAGCTATGGGATATGAAATGGACGAGCGACTAATAAAACAACATGTATTATGGGGTGAATGCTTTTTGCTATTCACAAAATAAAACAAAAGCATATCATGCAAATATCTGAATTTTCACAGCACAGCAAAATCAGTTGCACCATTCAATTCCGCTCGTCCAGACGGGGAGAATTCAATCACATTCATTCGATGCGACGTTTCTTATGGGATTTAATGAGCGACAACATTTTGACCCTAAACCGAGAGGATTCTGGGATTTTTGTGGTTTTTTGGTAATAACTCTGGAAGGAAACGTCGCAGACCCATCAAGGTGGTAATCGTACTGCTCGCCTCGTCGTGAGGAATCCAAATATATGAATGGTTCAGCTATGGGATATGAAATGGACGAGCGACCAATAAAACAACATGTATTATGGGGTTGAATGCTTTTTGCTATTCACAAAATAAAACAAAAGCAGTCATGCAAATATCTGAATTTTCACAGCACAGCAAAATCAGTTGCACCATTCAATTCCGCTCGTCCAGACGGGGAGAATTCAATCACATTCATTCGATGCGACGTTTCTTATGGGATTTAATGAGCGACAACATTTTGACCCTAAACCGAGAGGATTCTGGGATTTTTGTGGTTTTTTGGTAATAACTCTGGAAGGAAACGTCGCAGACCCATCAAGGTGGTACTCGTACTGCTCCCCTCGTCGAGAGGAATCCAAATATATGAATGGTTAAGCTATGTGATATGAAATGAACGAGCGACCAATAAAACAACATGTATTATGGGGTTGAATGCTTTTTGCTATTCACAAAATAAAACAAAAGCAGTCATGCAAATATTTGAATTTTCACAGCACAGCAAAATCAGTTGCACCATTCAATTCCGCTCGTCCAGACGGGGAGAATTCAATCACATTCATTCGATGCGACGTTTCTTATGGGATTTAATAAGCGACAACAGTTTGACCCCAAACCGAGAGGATTCTGGGATGTTTGTGGTTTTTTGGTAATAACTCTGGAAGGAAACGTCGCAGACCCATCAAGGTGGTACTCCTACTGCTCGCCTCGTCGAGCGGAATCCAAATATATGAGGGGTTCAGCTATGGGATATGAAATGGACGAGCGACCAATAAAACAACATGTATTATGGGGTTGAATGCTTTTTGCCATTCACAAAATAAAACAAAAGCAGTCATGCAAATATCTGAATTTTCACAGCACAGCAAAATCAGTTGCACCATTCAATTCCGCTCGTCCAGACGGGGACAATTCAATCACATTCATTCGATGCGACGTTTCTTATGGGATTTAATGAGCGACAACATTTTGACCCCAAACCGAGAGGATTCTGGGATGTTTGTGTTTTTTGGTAATAACTCTGGAAGGAAACGTCGCAGACCCATCAAGGTGGTACTCGTACTGCTCGCCTCGTCGAGAGGAATCCAAATATATGAATGGTTAAGCTATGGGATATGAAATGGACGAGCGACCAATAAAACAGCATGTATTATGGGGTTGAATGCGTTTTGCTATTCACAAAATAAAACAAAAGCAGTCATGCAAATATCTGAATTTTCACAGCACAGCAAAATCAGTTGCATCATTCAATTCCGCTCGTCCAGACGGGGAGAATTCAATCACATTCATTCGATGCGACGTTTCTTATGGGATTTAATAAGCGACAACATTTTGACCCCAAACCGAGAGGATTCTGGGATGTTTGTGGTTTTTTGGTAATAACTCTGGAAGGAAACGTCGCAGAACCATCATGGTGGTACTCGTACTACCCGGCTCGTCGAGCGGAATCCAAATATATGAGTGGTTCAGCTATGGGATATGAAATGGACGAGCGACCAATAAAACAACATGTATTATGGGGTTGAATGCTTTTTGCTATTCACAAAATAAAACAAAAGCAGTCATGCAAATATCTGAATTTTCACAGCACAGCAAAATCAGTTGCACCATTCAATTCCGCTCGTCCAGACGGGGAGAATTCAATCACATTCATTCGATGCGACGTTTCTTATGGGATTTAATGAGCGACAACATTTTGACCCCAAACCGAGAGGATTCTGGGATGTTTGTGTTTTTTTGGTAATAACTCTGGAAGGAAACGTCGCAGACCCATCAAGGTGGTACTCCTACTGCTCGCCTCGTCGAGAGGAATCCAAATATATGAATGGTTAAGCTATGTGATATGAAATGAACGAGCGACCAATAAAACAACATGTATTATGGGTTTAAAGCTTTCGTGACTGCAATGATTCATCTTCTTTGGTTCTTTCGGTAAAGTCACGTAGAATGAGAATAAAATAATAAATTGATAAAATAAAATAACACAATAATATTCTCACGACGTTTCGGCCACAACACAAGCGGCCTTCATCAGGTGAAGGGAGCGAGACTGTCTGGTAGGACAGCGCTGGAGTGAGAGAGCCACGTTCAGATCACGGCTTTTAAGCTGTGTGAGAGGAACAAAGAGCCTTGACGAAGGAATTAGCATAAAATTTAGCATTGAAAAGGCTGAATGATTAGCTTGTGACTGGTCACAGAAATAGCTATGTTAAAAGTTAAAGCATACACATCCGCAGAGGCACCCATTGTTAAAAGGAATTAGCATAGAATTTAGCATTGAAATAGCTAAATTAAGGCATTCGCTTGTAACTGCTACAGAAATAGTTACGTTGAAGTCAGAGCATACACATTCACCGAGGCACTTAGTACAAATCAAAACAGGAGAATTTAGCATTGAAATAACTAGGCGAATTTAGCATTGAAATAACTGGGTGATTTGCTAGTGACTGGTCACAGAAATGACTACACATCTGAGCTATTCACAGTACTATATAGTGAACCAATAAAAACTAAAATATAAATTACCTTCATGTTATCAATAAACTCTATATTCTCCAATCAGCTAAGCTACCAACCATAAGTCGTTATATATCACAATGCTATATGGCGAAAAAATGGGTGGATTCTTACCCTCAAATTTCCGTACCACGGATAGCTACGGGCCCCGTTCAGACGGACGAGTTCGTCCATGGTCGGAACAGAGGAGGGGGAGAGAGACAGCTGCGAAGCCCTAGTATACTCCATGTTGTAAACCATACCATTAACCGTGGTGTGAGAGGTATTAAGAGGCAATGCTGGCGAAAGAGCTGCGGTCTGAAGGTCATCGTAAAATTACAATTAATTAAGAACAGAAATGATTTAACACATCTTTCCAGTGGTTACTAAGCCTGAATCCATCTTCTCGGTTGAAATTGTCTCTGTGCTTGTATATGTGAATGGCCTCATGAACGAATCTCTCATGGTAGCCAGTTGGTTTGCAAAGAACCTCCGTCTTGGAGAAGTCAATGTCATGTGAGCCCACTGAATTGTAACAGTGATCTGCCACGGCAGAGGAGTTCGTCTTACCGTGTTTCAAGTCTGCTTTATGTTCGCGGATGCGGTCCGAGATATGTCTTTTGGTTTCTCCAATGTAGCTACTACCACAGAGGCACTTTAGTTTGTAAACGCCCGGGTACTGTATGTCTGGAAGAGCATCTTTTACAGATGGAACTAAATCACGGATTTTGTGTACTGTGTTGAATCGGACCTGGATCTTGTGTTTATTCAGGATTTTGGAGATTTTTTTAGTGACCCCTGCAATGTAGGGTAAGGTGATGGTTTTGAGTGGCTCCACAAGAGGATCCTTCTTCATGACTGGAGTGATGGCTTTGCGGATTGTGTAGTCGGAGTAGCCATAAGCCCTGAGAGCCTGGTGTACGTGCTTGAGTTCACTGGTAATGTGTTCCTGGTCGGAAATGCATTGGGCTCTATGGTATAGAGTCTTGATGAGGCAGTTCTTCTGGGATGGATGGTGGTGGGAATCCGGTTTCAAGTAAGCATCTGTATAGGTAGCTTTCCTGTAGACAGAGTGGCTCATTGAACCATCATGTCTCCTTTTAATTAAGACATCCAGAAAGGGTAGTTTGCCATTTTTTCGACCTCCATGGTAAATCTGATGGCTGGGTGTATGGAATTGATGTGGTCGCGGAATTGGTCTAGAGCAGGCTGGCCATGTGGCTAGATGACAAGCGGAATTGAATGGTGCAACTGATTTTGCTGTGCTGTGAAAATTCAGATATTTGCATGATATGCTTTTGTTTTATTTTGTGAATAGCAAAAAGCATTCACCCCATAATACATGTTGTTTTATTAGTCGCTCGTTCATTTCATATCCCATAGCTAAACCACTCATATATTTGGATTCCGCTCGACGAGCCGGGCAGTACGAGTACCACCATGATGGTTCTGCGACGTTTCCTTCCAGAGTTTTTACCAAAAAACCACAAACATCCCAGAATCCTCTCGGTTTGGGGTCAAAATGTTGTCGCTTATTAAATCCCATAAGAAACGTCGCATCGAATGAATGTGATTGAATTCTCCCCGTCTGGACGAGCGGAATTGAATGGTGCAACTGATTTTGCTGTGCTGTGAAAATTCAGATATTTGCATGACTGCTTTTGTTTTATTTTGTGAATAGCAAAACGCATTCAACCCCATAATACATGTTGTTTTATTGGTCGCTCGTCCATTTCATATCCCATAGCTTAAGCATTCATATATTTGGATTCCTCTCGACGAGGCGAGCAGTACGAGTACCACCTTGATGGGTCTGCGACGTTTCCTTCCAGAGTTATTACCAAAAAACCACAAACATCCCAGAATCCTCTCAGTTTGGGGTCAAAATGTTGTCGCTCATTAAATCCCATAAGAAACGTCGCATCGAATGAATGTGATTGAATTCTCCCCGTCTGGACGAGCGGAATTGAATGGTGCAACTGATATTGCTGTCCTGTGAAAATTCAGATATTTGCATGACTGCTTTTGTTTTATTTTGTGAATAGCAAAAAGCATTCAACCCCATAATACATGTTGTTTTATTGGTCGCTCGTCCATTTCATATTCCATAGCTTAAGCATTCATATATTTGGATTCCTCTCGACGAGGCGAGCAGTACGAGTACCACCTTGATGGGTCTGCGACGTTTCCTTCCAGAGTTATTACCAAAAAACCACAAACATCCCAGAATCCTCTCGGTTTGGGGTCAAAATGTTGTCGCTCATTAAATCCAATAAGAAACGTCGCATCGAATGAATGTGATCGAATTCTCCCCGACTGGACGAGCGGAATTGAATGGTGCAACTGATTTTGCTGTGCTGTGAAAATTCAGATATTTGCATGACTGCTTTTGTTTTATTTTATGAATAGCAAAAAGCATTCAACCCATAATACATGTTGTTTTATTGGTCGCTCGTCCATTTCATATCCCATAGCTTAACCATTCATATATTTCGATTCCTCTCGACGAGGCGAGCAGTACGAGTAAAAACGTTGATGGGTCTGCGACGTTTCCTTCCAGAGTTATTACCAAAAAAACACAAACATCCCAGAATCCTCTCGGTTTGGGGTCAAAATGTTGTCGCTCATTAAATCCCATAAGAAACGTCGCATCGAATGAATGTGATTGAATTCTCCCCGTCTGGAAGAGCGGAATTGAATGGTGCAACTGATTTTGCTGTGCTGTGAAAATTCAGATATTTGCATGACTGCTTTTGTTTTATTTTGTGAATAGCAAAAAGCATTCAACCCCATAATACATGTTGTTTTATTGGTCGCTCGTCCATTTCATATCCCATAGCTTAAGCATTGATATATTTGGATTCCTCTCGACGAGGCGAGCAGTACGAGTACCACCTTGATGGGTCTGCGACGTTTCCTTCCAGAGTTATTACCAAAAAACCACAAACATCCCAGAATCCTCTCGGTTTGGGGTCAAAATGTTGTCGCTCATTAAATCCAATAAGAAACGTCGCATCGAATGAATGTGATCGAATTCTCCCCGTCTGGACGAGCGGAATTGAATGGTGCAACTGATTTTGCTGTGCTGTGAAAATTCAGATATTTGCATGACTGCTTTTGTTTTATTTTATGAATAGCAAAAAGCATTCAACCCCATAATACATGTTGTTTTATTGGTCGCTCGTCCATTTCATATCCCATAGCTTAACAACTCATATATTTGGATTCCTCTCGATAAGGCGAGCAGTACGAGTACCACCTTGATGGGTCTGCGACGTTTTCTTCCAGAGTTATTACCAAAAAACCACAAAAATCCCAGAATCCTCTCGGTTTGGGGTCAAAATGTTGTCGCTCATTAAATCCCATGAGAAACGTCGCATCGAATGAATGTGATTGAATTCTCCCCGTCTGGACGAGCGGAATTGAATGGTGCAACTGATTTTGCTGTGCTGTGAAAATTCAGATATTTGCATGACTGCTTTTGTTTTATTTTGTGAATAGCAAAAAGCATTCAACCCCATAATACATGCTGTTTTATTGGTCGCTCGTCCATTTCATATCCCATAGCTTAACCATTCATATATTTGGATTCCTTTCGACGAGGCGAGCAGTACGAGTACCACCTTGATGGGTATGCGACGTTTCCTTCCAGAGTTATTACCAAAAAAACACAAACATCCCAGAATCCTCTCGGTTTGGGGTCAAAATGTTGTCGGTCATTAAATCCCATAAGAAACATCGCATCGAATGAATGTGATTGAATTCTCCCCGTCTGGACGAGCGGAATTGAATGGTGCAACTGATTTTGCTGTGCTGTGAAAATTCAGATATTTGCATGACTGCTTTTGTTTTATTTTGTGAACAAAAAGCATTCAACCCCATAATACATGCTGTTTTATTGGTCGCTCGTCCATTTCATATCACATAGCTTAACCATTCCTATATTTGGATTCCTCTCGACGAGGTGAGCAGTACGAGTACCACCTTGATGGGTCTGCGACGTTTCCTTCCAGAGTTTTTACCAAAAAAACACAAACATCCCAGAATCCTCTCGGTTTGGGGTCAAAATGTTGTCGCTCATTAAATCCCATAAGAAACGTCACATCGAATGAATGTGATTGAATTCTCCCCGTCTGGAAGAGCGGAATTGAATGGTGCAACTGATTTTGCTGTGCTGTGAAAATTCAGATATTTGCATGATTGCTTTTGTTTTATTTTGTGAATAGCAAAAAGCATTCAACCCCATAATACATGCTGTTTTATTTGTCGCTCGTCCATTTCATATCCCATAGCTTAACCATTCATATATTTGGATTCCTTTCGACGAGGCGAGCAGTACGAGTACCACCTTGATGGGTATGCGACGTTTCCTTCCAGAGTTATTACCAAAAAAACACAAACATCCCAGAATCATCTCGGTTTGGGGTCAAAATGTTGTCGGTCATTAAATCCCATAAAAAACATCGCATCGAATGAATGTGATTGAATTCTCCCCGTCTGGACGAGCGGAATTGAATGGTGCAACTGATTTTGCTGTGCTGTGAAAATTCAGATATTTGCATGACTGCTTTTGTTTTATTTTGTGAATAGCAAAAAGCATTCAACCCCATAATACATGCTGTTTTATTGGTCGCTCGTCCATTTCATATCACATAGCTTAACCATTCATATATTTGGATTCCTCTCGACGAGGTGAGCAGTACGAGTACCACCTTGATGGGTCTGCGACGTTTCCTTCCAGAGTTATTACCAAAAAAACACAAACATCCCAGAATCCTCTCGGTTTGGGGTCAAAATGTTGTCGCTCATTAAATCCCATAAGAAACGTCGCAGCGAATGAATGTGATTGAATTCTCCCCCTCTGGAAGAGCGGAATTGAATGGTGCAACTGATTTTGCTGTGCTGTGAAAATTCAGATATTTGCATGATTGCTTTTGTTTTATTTTGTGAATAGCAAAAAGCATTCAACCCCATAATACATGTTGTTTTATTGGACGCTCGTCCATTTCATATCCCATAGCTTAACAACTCATATATTTGCATTCCTCTCGATAAGGCGAGCAGTACGAGTACCACCTTGATGGGTCTGCGACGTTTTCTTCCAGAGTTATTACCAAAAAACCACAAACATCCCAGAATCCTCTCGGTTTGGGGTCAAAATGTTGTCGCTCATTAAATCCCATGAGAAACGTCGCATCGAATGAATGTGATTGAATTCTCCCCGTCTGGACGAGCGGAATTGAATGGTGCAACTGATTTTGCTGTGCTGTGAAAATTCAGATATTTGCATGACTGCTTTTGTTTTATTTTGTGAATAGCAAAAAGCATTCAACCCCATAATACATGCTGTTTTATTTGTCGCTCGTCCATTTCATATCCCATAGCTTAACCATTCATATATTTGGATTCCTTTCGACGAGGCGAGCAGTACGAGTACCACCTTGATGGGTATGCGACGTTTCCTTCCAGAGTTATTACCAAAAAAACACAAACATCCCAGAATCATCTCGGTTTGGGGTCAAAATGTTGTCGGTCATTAAATCCCATAAAAAACATCGCATCGAATGAATGTGATTGAATTCTCCCCGTCTGGACGAGCGGAATTGAATGGTGCAACTGATTTTGCTGTGCTGTGAAAATTCAGATATTTGCATGACTGCTTTTGTTTTATTTTGTGAATAGCAAAAAGCATTCAACCCCATAATACATGCTGTTTTATTGGTCGCTCGTCCATTTCATATCACATAGCTTAACCATTCATATATTTGGATTCCTCTCGACGAGGTGAGCAGTACGAGTACCACCTTGATGGGTCTGCGACGTTTCCTTCCAGAGTTATTACCAAAAAAACACAAACATCCCAGAATCCTCTCGGTTTGGGGTCAAAATGTTGTCGCTCATTAAATCCCATAAGAAACGTCGCAGCGAATGAATGTGATTGAATTCTCCCCCTCTGGAAGAGCGGAATTGAATGGTGCAACTGATTTTGCTGTGCTGTGAAAATTCAGATATTTGCATGATTGCTTTTGTTTTATTTTGTGAATAGCAAAAAGCATTCAACCCCATAATACATGTTGTTTTATTGGACGCTCGTCCATTTCATATCCCATAGCTTAACAACTCATATATTTGCATTCCTCTCGATAAGGCGAGCAGTACGAGTACCACCTTGATGGGTCTGCGACGTTTTCTTCCAGAGTTATTACCAAAAAACCACAAACATCCCAGAATCCTCTCGGTTTGGGGTCAAAATGTTGTCGCTCATTAAATCCCATGAGAAACGTCGCATCGAATGAATGTGATTGAATTCTCCCCGTCTGGACGAGCGGAATTGAATGGTGCAACTGATTTTGCTGTGCTGTGAAAATTCAGATATTTGCATGACTGCTTTTGTTTTATTTTGTGAATAGCAAAAAGCATTCAACCCCATAATACATGCTGTTTTATTTGTCGCTCGTCCATTTCATATCCCATAGCTTAACCATTCATATATTTGGATTCCTTTCGACGAGGCGAGCAGTACGAGTACCACCTTGATGGGTATGCGACGTTTCCTTCCAGAGTTATTACCAAAAAAACACAAACATCCCAGAATCCTCTCGGTTTGGGGTCAAAATGTTGTCGGTCATTAAATCCCATAAAAAACATCGCATCGAATGAATGTGATTGAATTCTCCCCGTCTGGACGAGCGGAATTGAATGGTGCAACTGATTTTGCTGTGCTGTGAAAATTCAGATATTTGCATGACTGCTTTTGTTTTATTTTGTGAATAGCAAAAAGCATTCAACCCCATAATACATGCTGTTTTATTGGTCGCTCGTCCATTTCATATCACATAGCTTAACCATTCATAAATTTGGATTCCTCTCGACGAGGTGAGCAGTACGAGTACCACCTTGATGGGTCTGCGACGTTTCCTTCCAGAGTTATTACCAAAAAAACACAAACATCCCAGAATCCTCTCGGTTTGGGGTCAAAATGTTGTCGCTCATTAAATCCCATAAGAAACGTCGCATCGAATGAATGTGATTGAATTCTCCCCGTCTGGAAGAGCGGAATTGAATGGTGCAACTGATTTTGCTGTGCTGTGAAAATTCAGATATTTGCATGATTGCTTTTGTTTTATTTTGTGAATAGCAAAAAGCATTCAACCCCATAATACATGTTGTTTTATTGGACGCTCGTCCATTTCATATCCCATAGCTTAACAACTCATATATTTGCATTCCTCTCGATAAGGCGAGCAGTACGAGTACCACCTTGATGGGTCTGCGACGTTTTCTTCCAGAGTTATTACCAAAAAACCACAAACATCCCAGAATCCTCTCGGTTTGGGGTCAAAATGTTGTCGCTCATTAAATCCCATGAGAAACGTCGCATCGAATGAATGTGATTGAATTCTCCCCGTCTGGACGAGCGGAATTGAATGGTGCAACTGATTTTGCTGTGCTGTGAAAATTCAGATATTTGCATGACTGCTTTTGTTTTATTTTGTGAATAGCAAAAAGCATTCAACCCCATAATACATGCTGTTTTATTTGTCGCTCGTCCATTTCATATCCCATAGCTTAACCATTCATATATTTGGATTCCTTTCGACGAGGCGAGCAGTACGAGTACCACCTTGATGGGTATGCGACGTTTCCTTCCAGAGTTATTACCAAAAAAACACAAACATCCCAGAATCCTCTCGGTTTGGGCTCAAAATGTTGTCGGTCATTAAATCCCATAAGAAACATCGCATCGAATGAATGTGATTGAATTCTCCCCGTCTGGACGAGCGGAATTGAATGGTGCAACTGATTTTGCTGTGCTGTGAAAATTCAGATATTTGCATGACTGCTTTTGTTTTATTTTATGAATAGCAAAAAGCATTCAACCCATAATACATGTTGTTTTATTGGTCGCTCGTCCATTTCATATCCCATAGCTTAACCATTCATATATTTCGATTCCTCTCGACGAGGCGAGCAGTACGAGTACCACCTTGATGGGTCTGCGACGTTTCCTTCCAGAGTTATTACCAAAAAAACACAAACATCCCAGAATCCTCTCGGTTTGGGGTCAAAATGTTGTCGCTCATTAAATCCCATAAGAAACGTCGCATCGAATGAATGTGATTGAATTCTCCCCGTCTGGAAGAGCGGAATTGAATGGTGCAACTGATTTTGCTGTGCTGTGAAAATTCAGATATTTGCATGACTGCTTTTGTTTTATTTTGTGAATAGCAAAAAGCATTCAACCCCATAATACATGTTGTTTTATTGGTCGCTCGTCCATTTCATATCCCATAGCTTAAGCATTCATATATTTGGATTCCTCTCGACGAGGCGTGCAGTACGAGTACCACCTTGACGGGTCTGCGACGTTTCCTTCCAGAGTTATTACCAAAAAACCACAAACATCCCAGAATCCTCTCGGTTTGGGGTCAAAATGTTGTCGCTCATTAAATCCCATAATAAACGTCGCATCGAATGAATGTGATTGAATTCTCCCCGTCTGGACGAGCGGAATTGAATGGTGCAACTGATTTTGCTGTGCTGTGAAAATTCAGATATTTGCATGACTGCTTTTGTTTTATTTTGTGAATAGCAAAAAGCATTCAACCCCATAATACATGCTGTTTTATTGGTCGCTCGTCCATTTCATATCACATAGCTTAACCATTCATATATTTGGATTCCTCTCGACGAGGTGAGCAGTACGAGTACCACCTTGATGGGTCTGCGACGTTTCCTTCCAGAGTTATTACCAAAAAAACACAAACATCCCAGAATCCTCTCGGTTTGGGGTCAAAATGTTGTCGCTCATTAAATCCCATAAGAAACGTCGCAGCGAATGAATGTGATTGAATTCTCCCCCTCTGGAAGAGCGGAATTGAATGGTGCAACTGATTTTGCTGTGCTGTGAAAATTCAGATATTTGCATGATTGCTTTTGTTTTATTTTGTGAATAGCAAAAAGCATTCAACCCCATAATACATGTTGTTTTATTGGTCGCTCGTCCATTTCATATCCCATAGCTTAAGCATTCATATATTTGGATTCCTCTCGACGAGGCGTGCAGTACGAGTACCACCTTGACGGGTCTGCGACGTTTCCTTCCAGAGTTATTACCAAAAAACCACAAACATCCCAGAATCCTCTCGGTTTGGGGTCAAAATGTTGTCGCTCATTAAATCCCATAATAAACGTCGCATCGAATGAATGTGATTGAATTCTCCCCGTCTGGACGAGCGGAATTGAATGGTGCAACTGATTTTGCTGTGCTGTGAAAATTCAGATATTTGCATGACTGCTTTTGTTTTATTTTGTGAATAGCAAAAAGCATTCAACCCCATAATACATGCTGTTTTATTGGTCGCTCGTCCATTTCATATCACATAGCTTAACCATTCATATATTTGGATTCCTCTCGACGAGGTGAGCAGTACGAGTACCACCTTGATGGGTCTGCGACGTTTCCTTCCAGAGTTATTACCAAAAAAACACAAACATCCCAGAATCCTCTCGGTTTGGGGTCAAAATGTTGTCGCTCATTAAATCCCATAAGAAACGTCGCAGCGAATGAATGTGATTGAATTCTCCCCCTCGGGAAGAGCGGAATTGAATGGTGCAACTGATTTTGCTGTGCTGTGAAAATTCAGATATTTGCATGATTGCTTTTGTTTTATTTTGTGAATAGCAAAAAGCATTCAACCCCATAATACATGTTGTTTTATTGGACGCTCGTCCATTTCATATCCCATAGCTTAACAACTCATATATTTGCATTCCTCTCGATAAGGCGAGCAGTACGAGTACCACCTTGATGGGTCTGCGACGTTTTCTTCCAGAGTTATTACCAAAAAACCACAAACATCCCAGAATCCTCTCGGTTTGGGGTCAAAATGTTGTCGCTCATTAAATCCCATAAGAAACGTCGCATCGAATGAATGTGATTTAATTCTCCCCGTCTGGAAGAGCGGAATTGAATGGTGCAACTGATTTTGCTGTGCTGTGAAAATTCAGATATTTGCATGATTGCTTTTGTTTTATTTTGTGAATAGCAAAAAGCATTCAACCCCATAATACATGTTGTTTTATTGGACGCTCGTCCATTTCATATCCCATAGCTTAACAACTCATATATTTGCATTCCTCTCGATAAGGCGAGCAGTACGAGTACCACCTTGATGGGTCTGCGACGTTTTCTTCCAGAGTTATTACCAAAAAACCACAAACATCCCAGAATCCTCTCGGTTTGGGGTCAAAATGTTGTCGCTCATTAAATCCCATGAGAAACGTCGCATCGAATGAATGTGATTGAATTCTCCCCGTCTGGACGAGCGGAATTGAATGGTGCAACTGATTTTGCTGTGCTGTGAAAATTCAGATATTTGCATGACTGCTTTTGTTTTATTTTGTGAATAGCAAAAAGCATTCAACCCCATAATACATGCTGTTTTATTTGTCGCTCGTCCATTTCATATCCCATAGCTTAACCATTCATATATTTGGATTCCTTTCGACGAGGCGAGCAGTACGAGTACCACCTTGATGGGTATGCGACGTTTCCTTCCAGAGTTATTACCAAAAAAACACAAACATCCCAGAATCCTCTCGGTTTGGGCTCAAAATGTTGTCGGTCATTAAATCCCATAAGAAACATCGCATCGAATGAATGTGATTGAATTCTCCCCGTCTGGACGAGCGGAATTGAATGGTGCAACTGATTTTGCTGTGCTGTGAAAATTCAGATATTTGCATGACTGCTTTTGTTTTATTTTATGAATAGCAAAAAGCATTCAACCCATAATACATGTTGTTTTATTGGTCGCTCGTCCATTTCATATCCCATAGCTTAACCATTCATATATTTCGATTCCTCTCGACGAGGCGAGCAGTACGAGTACCACCTTGATGGGTCTGCGACGTTTCCTTCCAGAGTTATTACCAAAAAAACACAAACATCCCAGAATCCTCTCGGTTTGGGGTCAAAATGTTGTCGCTCATTAAATCCCATAAGAAACGTCGCATCGAATGAATGTGATTGAATTCTCCCCGTCTGGAAGAGTGGAATTGAATGGTGCAACTGATTTTGCTGTGCTGTGAAAATTCAGATATTTGCATGACTGCTTTTGTTTTATTTTGTGAATAGCAAAAAGCATTCAACCCCATAATACATGTTGTTTTATTGGTCGCTCGTCCATTTCATATCCCATAGCTTAAGCATTCATATATTTGGATTCCTCTCGACGAGGCGTGCAGTACGAGTACCACCTTGACGGGTCTGCGACGTTTCCTTCCAGAGTTATTACCAAAAAACCACAAACATCCCAGAATCCTCTCGGTTTGGGGTCAAAATGTTGTCGCTCATTAAATCCCATAATAAACGTCGCATCGAATGAATGTGATTGAATTCTCCCCGTCTGGACGAGCGGAATTGAATGGTGCAACTGATTTTGCTGTGCTGTGAAAATTCAGATATTTGCATGACTGCTTTTGTTTTATTTTGTGAATAGCAAAAAGCATTCAACCCCATAATACATGCTGTTTTATTGGTCGCTCGTCCATTTCATATCACATAGCTTAACCATTCATATATTTGGATTCCTCTCGACGAGGCGAGCAGTACGAGTACCACCTTGATGGGTCTGCGACGTTTCCTTCCAGAGTTATTACCAAAAAAACACAAACATCCCAGAATCCTCTCGGTTTGGGGTCAAACTGTTGTCGCTCATTAAATCCCATAAGAAACGTCGCATCGAATGAATGTGATTGAATTCTCCCCGTCTGGACGAGCGGAATTGAATGGTGCAACTGATTTTGCTGTGCTGTGAAAATTCAGATATTTGCATGACTGCTTTTGTTTTATTTTGTGAATAGCAAAAAGCATTCAACCCCATAATACATGCTGTTTTATTGGTCGCTCGTCCATTTCATATCACATAGCTTAACAATTCATATATTTGGATTCCTCTCGACGAGGCGAGCAGTACGAGTACCACCTTGATGGGTCTGCGACGTTTCCTTCCAGAGTTATTACCAAAAAAACACAAACATCCCAGAATCCTCTCGGTTTGGGGTCAAACTGTTGTCGCTCATTAAATCCCATAAGAAACGTCGCATCGAATGAATGTGATTGAATTCTCCCCGTCTGGAAGAGCGGAATTGAATGGTGCAACTGATTTTGCTGTGCTTTGAAAATTCAGATATTTGCATGACTGCTTTTGTTTTATTTTGTGAATAGCAAAAAGCATTCAACCCCATAATACATGTTGTTTTATTGGTCGCTCGTCCATTTCATATCCCATAGCTTAAGCATTCATATATTTGGATTCCTCTCGACGAGGCGTGCAGTACGAGTACCACCTTGACGGGTCTGCGACGTTTCCTTCCAGAGTTATTACCAAAAAACCACAAACATCCCAGAATCCTCTCGGTTTGGGGTCAAAATGTTGTCGCTCATTAAATCCCATAAGAAACGTCGCATCGAATGAATGTGATTGAATTCTCCCCGTCTGGACGAGCGGAATTGAATGGTGCAACTGATTTTGCTGTGCTGTGAAAATTCAGATATTTGCATGACTGCTTTTGTTTTATTTTGTGAATAGCAAAAAGCATTCAACCCCATAATACATGCTGTTTTATTGGTCGCTCGTCCATTTCATATCACATAGCTTAACAATTCATATATTTGGATTCCTCTCGACGAGGCGAGCAGTACGAGTACCACCTTGATGGGTCTGCGACGTTTCCTTCCAGAGTTATTACCAAAAAAACACAAACATCCCAGAGTCCTCTCGGTTTGGGGTCAAACTGTTGTCGCTCATTAAATCCCATAAGAAACGTCGCATCGAATGAATGTGATTGAATTCTCCCCGTCTGCAAGAGCGGAATTGAATGGTGCAACTGATTTTGCTGTGCTGTGAAAATTCAGATATTTGCATGATTGCTTTTGTTTTATTTTGTGAATAGCAAAAAGCATTCAACCCCATAATACATGTTGTTTTATTGGTCGCTCGTCCATTTCATATCCCATAGCTTAAGCATTCATATATTTGGATTCCTCTCGACGAGGCGAGCAGTACGAGTACCACCTTGATGGGTCTCCGACGTTTCCTTCCAGAGTTATTACCAAAAAACCACAAACATCCCAGAATCCTCTCGGTTTGGGGTCAAAATGTTGTCGCTCATTAAATCCCATAAGAAACGTCGCATCGAATGAATGTGATTGAATTCTCCCCGTCTGGACGAGCGGAATTGAATGGTGCAACTGATTTTGCTGTGCTGTGAAAATTCAGATATTTGCATGACTGCTTTTGTTTTATTTTGTGAATAGCAAAAAGCATTCAACCCCATAATACATGTTGTTTTATTGGTCGCTCGTCCATTTCATATCCCATAGCTTAACAACTCATATATTTGGATTCCTCTCGATAAGGCGAGCAGTACGAGTACCACGTTGATGGGTCTGCGACGTTTTCTTCCAGAGTTATTACCAAAAAACCACAAACATCCCAGAATCCTCTCGGTTTGGGGTCAAAATGTTGTCGCTCATTAAATCCCATAAGAAACGTCGCATCGAATGAATGTGATTGAATTCTCCCCGTCTGGACAAGCGGAATTGAATGGTGCAACTGATTTTGCTGTGCTGTGAAAATTCAGATATTTGCATGACTGCTTTTGTTTTATTTTGTGAATAGCAAAAAGCATTCAACCCCATAATACATGCTGTTTTATTGGTCGCTCGTCCATTTCATATCCCATGGCTTAACCATTCATATATTTGGATTCCTTTCGACGCGGCGAGCAGTACGAGTACCACCTTGATGGGTCTGCGACGTTTCCTTCCAGAGTTATTACCAACAAACCACAAACATCCCAGAATCCTCTCGGTTTGGGGTCAAAATGTTGTCGCTCATTAAATCCCATAAGAAACGTCGCATCGAATGAATGTGATTGAATTCTCCCCGTCTGGACGAGCGGAATTGAATGGTGCAACTGATTTTGCTGTGCTGTGAAAATTCAGATATTTGCATGACTGCTTTTGTTTTATTTTGTGAATAGCAAAAAGCATTCAACCCCATAATACATGTTGTTTTATTGGTCGCTCGTCCATTTCATATCCCATAGCTTAACAACTCATATATTTGGATTCCTCTCGATAAGGCGAGCAGTACGAGTACCACCTTGATGGGTCTGCGACGTTTTCTTCCAGAGTTATTACCAAAAAACCACAAACATCCCAGAATCCTCTCGGTTTGGGGTCAAAATGTTGTCGCTCATTAAATCCCATAAGAAACGTCGCATCGAATGAATGTGATTGAATTCTCCCCGTCTGGACGAGCGGAATTGAATGGTGCAACTGATTTTGCTGTGTTGTGAAAATTCAGATATTTGCATGACTGCTTTTGTTTTATTTTGTGAATAGCAAAAAGCATTCAACCCCATAATACATGCTGTTTTATTGGTCGCTCGTCCATTCCATATCCCATAGCTTAACCATTCATATATATTTGGATTCCTTTCGACGAGGCGAGCAGTAGGAGTACCACCTTGATGGGTATGCGACGTTTCCTTCCAGAGTTATTACCAAAAAAACACAAACATCCCAGAATCCTCTCGGTTTGGGCTCAAAATGTTGTCGCTCATTAAATCCCATAAGAAACGTCGCATCGAATGAATGTGATTGAATTCTCCCCGTCTGGACGAGCGGAATTGAATGGTGCAACTGATTTTGCTGTGCTGTGAAAATTCAGATATTTGCATGACTGCTTTTGTTTTATTTTGTGAATAGCAAAAAGCATTCAACCCCATAATACATGCTGTTTTATTGGTCGCTCGTCCATTTCATATCACATAGCTTAACCATTCATATATTTGGATTCCGCTCGACGAGGCGAGCAGTACGAGTACCACCTTGATGGGACTGCGACGTTTCTTTCCAGAGTTATTACCAAAAAACCACAAAAATCCCAGAATCCTCTCGGTTTGGGGTCAAAATGTTGTCGCTCATTAAATCCCATAAGAAACGTCGCATCGAATGAATGTGATTGAATTCTCCCCGTCTGGACGAGCGGAATTGAATGGTGCAACTGATTTTGCTGTGCTGTGAAAATCCAGATATTTGCATGACTGCTTTTGTTTTATTTTGTGAATAGCAAAAAGCATTCAACCCCATAATACATGTTGTTTTATTGGTCGCTCGTCCATTTCATATCCCATAGCTTAACAACTCATATATTTTGATTCCTCTCGATAAGGCGAGCAGTACGAGTACCACCTTGATGGGTCTGCGACGTTTTCTTCCAGAGTTATTACCAAAAAACCACAAACATCCCAGAATCCTCTCGGTTTGGGGTCAAAATGTTGTCGCTCATTAAATCCCATAAGAAACGTCGCATCGAATGAATGTGATTGAATTCTCCCCGTCTGGACGAGCGGAATTGAATGGTGCAACAGATTTTGCTGTGCTGTGAAAATTCAGATATTTGCATGACAGCTTTTGTTTTATTTTGTGAATAGCAAAAAGCATTCAACCCCATAATACATGTTGTTTTATTGGTCGCTCGTCCATTTCATATCCCATAGCTTAACAACTCATATATTTGGATTCCTCTCGATAAGGCGAGCAGTACGAGTACCACCTTGATGGGTCTGCGACGTTTTCTTCCAGAGTTATTACCAAAAAACCACAAACATCCCAGAATCCTCTCGGTTTGGGGTCAAAATGTTGTCGCTCATTAAATCCCATAAGAAACGTCGCATCGAATGAATGTGATTGAATTCTCCCCGTCTGGACGAGCGGAATTGAATGGTGCAACTGATTTTGCTGTGTTGTGAAAATTCAGATATTTGCATGACTGCTTTTGTTTTATTTTGTGAATAGCAAAAAGCATTCAACCCCATAATACATGCTGTTTTATTGGTCGCTCGTCCATTTCATATCCCATAGCTTAACTATTCATATATTTGGATTCCTTTCGACGAGTCGAGCAGTACGAGTACCACCTTGATGGGTATGCGACGTTTCCTTCCAGAGTTATTACCAAAAAAACACAAACATCCCAGAATCCTCTCGGTTTGGGCTCAAAATGTTGTCGCTCATTAAATCCCATAAGAAACGTCGCATCGAATGAATGTGATTGAATTCTCCCCGTCTGGACGAGCGGAATTGAATGGTGCAACTGATTTTGCTGTGCTGTGAAAATTCAGATATTTGCATGACTGCTTTTGTTTTATTTTGTGAATAGCAAAAAGCATTCAACCCCATAATACATGTTGTTTTATTGGTCGCTCGTCCATTTCATATCCCATAGCTTAAGCATTCATATATTTGGATTCCTCTCGACGCGGCGAGCAGTACGAGTACCACCTTGATGGGTCTGCGAAGTTTCCTTCCAGAGTTATTACCAACAAACCACAAACATCCCAGAATCCTCTCGGTTTGGGCTCAAAATGTTGTCGCTCATTAAATCCCATAAGAAACGTCGCATCGAATGAATGTGATTGAATTCTCCCCGTCTGGACGAGCGGAATTGAATGGTGCAACTGATTTTGCTGTGTTCTGAAAATTCAGATATTTGCATGACTGCTTTTGTTTTATTTTGTGAATAGCAAAAAGCATTCAACCCCATAATACATGCTGTTTTATTGGTCGCTCGTCCATTTCATATCCCATAGCTTAACTATTCATATATTTGGATTCCTCTCGACGAGGCGAGCAGTACGAGTACCACCTTGATGGGTCTGCGACGTTTCCTTCCAGAGTTATTACCAAAAAAACACAAACATCCCAGAATCCTCTCGGTTTGGGGTCAAACTGTTGTCGCTCATTAAATCCCATAAGAAACGTCGCATCGAATGAATGTGATTGAATTCTCCCCGTCTGGAAGAGCGGAATTGAATGGTGCAACTGATTTTGCTGTGCTGTGAAAATTCAGATATTTGCATGGCTGCTTTTGTTTTATTTTGTGAATAGCAAAAAGCATTCAACCCCATAATACATGTTGTTTTATTGGTCGCTCGTCCATTTCATATCCCATAGCTTAAGCATTCATATATTTGGATTCCTCTCGACGAGGCGTGCAGTACGAGTACCACCTTGATGGGTCTGCGACGTTTCCTTCCAGAGTTATTACCAAAAAAACACAAACATCCCAGAATCCTCTCGGTTTGGGGTCAAACTGTTGTCGCTCATTAAATCCCATAAGAAACGTCGCATCGAATGAATGTGATTGAATTCTCCCCGTCTGGAAGAGCGGAATTGAATGGTGCAACTGATTTTGCTGTGCTGTGAAAATTCAGATATTTGCATGATTGCTTTTGTTTTATTTTGTGAATAGCAAAAAGCAATCAACCCCATAATACATGTTGTTTTATTGGTCGCTCGTCCATTTCATATCCCATAGCTTAAGCATTCATATATTTGGATTCCTCTCGACGAGGCGAGCAGTACGAGTACCACTTTGATGGGTCTCCGACGATTCCTTCCAGAGTTATTACCAAAAAACCACAAACATCCCAGAATCCTCTCGGTTTGGGGTCAAAATGTTGTCGCTCATTAAATCCCATAAGAAACGTCGCATCGAATGAATGTGATTGAATTCTCCCCGTCTGGACGAGCGGAATTGAATGGTGCAACTGATTTTGCTGTGCTGTGAAAATTCAAATATTTGCATGACTGCTTTTGTTTTATTTTGTGAATAGCAAAAAGCATTCAACCCCATAATACATGTTGTTTTATTGGTCGCTCGTCCATTTCATATCCCATAGCTTAACAACTCATATATTTGGATTCCTCTCGATGAGGCGAGCAGTACGAATACCACCTTGATGGGTCTTCGACGTTTTTTTCCAGAGTTATTACCAAAAAACCACAAACATCTCAGAATCCTCTCGGTTTGGGGTCAAAATGTTGTCGCTCATTAAATCCCATAAGAAACGTCGCATCGAATGAATGTGATTGAATTCTCCCCGTCTGGACGAGCGGAATGGAATGGTGCAACTGATTTTGCTGTGCTGTGAAAATTCAGATATTTGCATGATTGCTTTTGTTTTATTTTGTGAATAGCAAAAAGCATTCAACCCCATAATACATGCTGTTTTATTGGTCGCTCGTCCATTTCATAACCCATAGCTTAACCATTCATATATTTGGATTCCTCTCGACGAGGCGAGCAGTACGAGTACCACCTTGATGGGTCTGCGACGTTTCGTTCCAGAGTTATTACCAAAAAACCACAAACATCCCAGAATCCTCTCGGTTTGGGGTCAAAATGTTGTCGCTCATTAAATCCCATAAGAAACGTCGCATCGAATGAATGTGATTGAATTTTCCCCGTCTGGACGAGCGGAATTGAATGGTGCTACTGATTTTGCTGTGCTGTGAAAATTCAGATATTTGCATGACTGCTTTTGTTTAATTTTGTGAATAGGAAAAAGCATTCAACCCCATAAAACATGCTGTTTTATTGGTCGCTCATCCATTTCATATCCCATAGCTTAAGCATTCATATATTTGGATTCCTCTCGACGAGGCGAGCAGTACGAGTACCACCTTGATGGGTCTGCGACGTTTCCTTCCAGAGTTATTACCAAAAAACCACAAACATCCCAGAATCCTCTCGGTTTGGGGTCAAAATGTTGTCGCTCATTAAATCCCATAAGAAACGTCGCATCGAATGAATGTGATTGAATTCTCCCCGTCTGGACGAGCGGAATTGAATGGTGCAACTGATTTTGCTGTGCTGTGAAAATTCAGATATTTGCATGACTGCTTTAGTTTTATTTTGTGAATAGCAAAAAGCATTCAACCCCATAATACATGTTGTTTTATTGGTCGCTCCTCCATTTCATATCCCATAGCTTAACAACTCATATATTTGGATTCCGCTCGATGAGGCGAGCAGTACGAGTACCACCTTGATGGGTCTGCGACGTTTTCTTCCAGAGTTATTACCAAAAAACCACAAACATCCCAGAATCCTCTCGGTTTGGGGTCAAAATGTTGTCGCTCATTAAATCCCATAAGAAACGTCGCATCGAATGAATGTGATTGAATTCTCCCCGTCTGGACGAGCGGAATTGAATGGTGCAACTGATTTTGCTGTGCTGTGAAAATTCAGATATTTGCATGACTGCTTTTGTTTAATTTTGTGAATAGGAAAAAGCATTCAACCCCATAAAACATGCTGTTTTATTGGTCGCTCATCCATTTCATATCCCATAGCTTACGCATTCATATATTTGGATTCCTCTCGACGAGGCGAGCAGTACGAGTACCACCTTGATGGGTCTGCGACGTTTCTTTCCAGAGTTTTTACCAAAAAACCACAAACATCCCAGAATCCTCTCGGTTTGGGGTCAAAATGTTGTCGCTCATTAAATCCCATAAGAAACGTCGCATCAAATGAATGTGATTGAATTCTCCTCGTCTGGACGAGCGGAATTTAATGGTGCAACTGATTTTGCTGTGCTGTGAAAATTCAAATATTTGCATGACTGCTTTTGTTTTATTTTGTGAATAGCAAAAAGCATTCAACCCCATAATACATGTTGTTTTATTGGTCGCTCGTCCATTTCATATCCCATAGCTTAACAACTCATATATTTGGATTCCTCTCGATGAGGCGAGCAGTACGAATACCACCTTGATGGGTCTTCGACGTTTTTTTCCAGAGTTATTACCAAAAAACCACAAACATCTCAGAATCCTCTCGGTTTGGGGTCAAAATGTTGTCGCTCATTAAATCCCATAAGAAACGTCGCATCGAATGAATGTGATTGAATTCTCCCCGTCTGGACGAGCGGAATGGAATGGTGCAACTGATTTTGCTGTGCTGTGAAAATTCAGATATTTGCATGATTGCTTTTGTTTTATTTTGTGAATAGCAAAAAGCATTCAACCCCATAATACATGCTGTTTTATTGGTCGCTCGTCCATTTCATAACCCATAGCTTAACCATTCATATATTTGGATTCCTCTCGACGAGGCGAGCAGTACGAGTACCACCTTGATGGGTCTGCGACGTTTCCTTCCAGAGTTATTACCAAAAAACCACAAACATCCCAGAATCCTCTCGGTTTGGGGTCAAAATGTTGTCGCTCATTAAATCCCATAAGAAACGTCGCATCGAATGAATGTGATTGAATTCTCCCCGTCTGGACGAGCGGAATTGAATGGTGCAACTGATTTTGCTTTGCTGTGAAAATTCAGATATTTGCATGACTGCTTTTGTTTTATTTTGTGAATAGCAAAAAGCATTCAACCCCATAATACATGCTGTTTTATTGGTCGCTCGTCCATTTCATATCCCATAGCTTAACCATTCATATATTTGGATTCCTTTCGACGCGGCGAGCAGTACGAGTACCACCTTGGTGGGTCTGCGACGTTTCCTTCCAGAGTTATTACCAAAAAACCACAAACATCCCAGAATCCTCTCGGTTTGGGGTCAAAATGTTGTCGCTCATTAAATCCCATAAGAAACGTCGCATCGAATGAATGTGATTGAATTTTCCCCGTCTGGACGAGCGGAATTGAATGGTGCAACTGATTTTGCTGTGCTGTGAAAATTCAGATATTTGCATGACTGCTTTTGTTTAATTTTGTGAATAGGAAAAAGCATTCAACCCCATAAAACATGCTGTTTTATTGGTCGCTCATCCATTTCATATCCCATAGCTTACGCATTCATATATTTGGATTCCTCTCGACGAGGCGAGCAGTACGAGTACCACCTTGATGGGTCTGCGACGTTTCTTTCCAGAGTTTTTACCAAAAAACCACAAACATCCCAGAATCCTCTCGGTTTGGGGTCAAAATGTTGTCGCTCATTAAATCCCATAAGAAACGTCGCATCAAATGAATGTGATTGAATTCTCCTCGTCTGGACGAGCGGAATTTAATGGTGCAACTGATTTTGCTGTGCTGTGAAAATTCAAATATTTGCATGACTGCTTTTGTTTTATTTTGTGAATAGCAAAAAGCATTCAACCCCATAATACATGTTGTTTTATTGGTCGCTCGTCCATTTCATATCCCATAGCTTAACAACTCATATATTTGGATTCCTCTCGATGAGGCGAGCAGTACGAATACCACCTTGATGGGTCTTCGACGTTTTTTTCCAGAGTTATTACCAAAAAACCACAAACATCTCAGAATCCTCTCGGTTTGGGGTCAAAATGTTGTCGCTCATTAAATCCCATAAGAAACGTCGCATCGAATGAATGTGATTGAATTCTCCCCGTCTGGACGAGCGGAATGGAATGGTGCAACTGATTTTGCTGTGCTGTGAAAATTCAGATATTTGCATGATTGCTTTTGTTTTATTTTGTGAATAGCAAAAAGCATTCAACCCCATAATACATGCTGTTTTATTGGTCGCTCGTCCATTTCATAACCCATAGCTTAACCATTCATATATTTGGATTCCTCTCGACGAGGCGAGCAGTACGAGTACCACCTTGATGGGTCTGCGACGTTTCCTTCCAGAGTTATTACCAAAAAACCACAAACATCCCAGAATCCTCTCGGTTTGGGGTCAAAATGTTGTCGCTCATTAAATCCCATAAGAAACGTCGCATCGAATGAATGTGATTGAATTTTCCCCGTCTGGACGAGCGGAATTGAATGGTGCAACTGATTTTGCTGTGCTGTGAAAATTCAGATATTTGCATGACTGCTTTTGTTTAATTTTGTGAATAGGAAAAAGCATTCAACCCCATAAAACATGCTGTTTTATTGGTCGCTCATCCATTTCATATCCCATAGCTTAAGCATTCATATATTTGGATTCCTCTCGACGAGGCGAGCAGTACGAGTACCACCTTGATGGGTCTGCGACGTTTCCTTCCAGAGTTATTACCAAAAACCACAAACATCCCAGAATCCTCTCGGTTTGGGGTCAAAATGTTGTCGCTCATTAAATCCCATAAGAAACGTCGCATCGAATGAATGTGATTGAATTCTCCCCGTCTGGACGAGCGGAATTGAATGGTGCAACTGATTTTGCTGTGCTGTGAAAATTCAGATATTTGCATGACTGCTTTAGTTTTATTTTGTGAATAGCAAAAAGCATTCAACCCCATAATACATGTTGTTTTATTGGTCGCTCCTCCATTTCATATCCCATAGCTTAACAACTCATATATTTGGATTCCGCTCGATGAGGCGAGCAGTACGAGTACCACCTTGATGGGTCTGCGACGTTTTCTTCCAGAGTTATTACCAAAAAACCACAAACATCCCAGAATCCTCTCGGTTTGGGGTCAAAATGTTGTCGCTCATTAAATCCCATAAGAAACGTCGCATCGAATGAATGTGATTGAATTCTCCCCGTCTGGACGAGCGGAATTGAATGGTGCAACTGATTTTGCTGTGCTGTGAAAATTCAGATATTTGCATGACTGCTTTTGTTTAATTTTGTGAATAGGAAAAAGCATTCAACCCCATAAAACATGCTGTTTTATTGGTCGCTCATCCATTTCATATCCCATAGCTTACGCATTCATATATTTGGATTCCTCTCGACGAGGCGAGCAGTACGAGTACCACCTTGATGGGTCTGCGACGTTTCTTTCCAGAGTTTTTACCAAAAAACCACAAACATCCCAGAATCCTCTCGGTTTGGGGTCAAAATGTTGTCGCTCATTAAATCCCATAAGAAACGTCGCATCAAATGAATGTGATTGAATTCTCCTCGTCTGGACGAGCGGAATTTAATGGTGCAACTGATTTTGCTGTGCTGTGAAAATTCAAATATTTGCATGACTGCTTTTGTTTTATTTTGTGAATAGCAAAAAGCATTCAACCCCATAATACATGCTGTTTTATTGGTCGCTCGTCCATTTCATAACCCATAGCTTAACCATTCATATATTTGGATTCCTCTCGACGAGGCGAGCAGTACGAGTACCACCTTGATGGGTCTGCGACGTTTCCTTCCAGAGTTATTACCAAAAAACCACAAACATCCCAGAATCCTCTCGGTTTGGGGTCAAAATGTTGTCGCTCATTAAATCCCATAAGAAACGTCGCATCGAATGAATGTGATTGAATTTTCCCCGTCTGGACGAGCGGAATTGAATGGTGCAACTGATTTTGCTGTGCTGTGAAAATTCAGATATTTGCATGACTGCTTTTGTTTAATTTTGTGAATAGGAAAAAGCATTCAACCCCATAAAACATGCTGTTTTATTGGTCGCTCATCCATTTCATATCCCATAGCTTAAGCATTCATATATTTGGATTCCTCTCGACGAGGCGAGCAGTACGAGTACCACCTTGATGGGTCTGCGACGTTTCCTTCCAGAGTTATTACCAAAAAACCACAAACATCCCAGAATCCTCTCGGTTTGGGGTCAAAATGTTGTCGCTCATTAAATCCCATAAGAAACGTCGCATCGAATGAATGTGATTGAATTCTCCCCGTCTGGACGAGCGGAATTGAATGGTGCAACTGATTTTGCTTTGCTGTGAAAATTCAGATATTTGCATGACTGCTTTTGTTTTATTTTGTGAATAGCAAAAAGCATTCAACCCCATAATACATGCTGTTTTATTGGTCGCTCGTCCATTTCATATCCCATAGCTTAACCATTCATATATTTGGATTCCTTTCGACGCGGCGAGCAGTACGAGTACCACCTTGATGGGTCTGCGACGTTTCCTTCCAGAGTTATTACCAAAAAACCACAAACATCCCAGAATCCTCTCGGTTTGGGGTCAAAATGTTGTCGCTCATTAAATCCCATAAGAAACGTCGCATCGAATGAATGTGATTGAATTCTCCCCGTCTGGACGAGCGGAATTGAATGGTGCAACTGATTTTGCTGTGCTGTGAAAATTCAGATATTTGCATGACTGCTTTTGTTTAATTTTGTGAATAGGAAAAAGCATTCAACCCCATAAAACATGCTGTTTTATTGGTCGCTCATCCATTTCATATCCCATAGCTTACGCATTCATATATTTGGATTCCTCTCGACGAGGCGAGCAGTACGAGTACCACCTTGATGGGTCTGCGACGTTTCTTTCCAGAGTTTTTACCAAAAAACCACAAACATCCCAGAATCCTCTCGGTTTGGGGTCAAAATGTTGTCGCTCATTAAATCCCATAAGAAACGTCGCATCAAATGAATGTGATTGAATTCTCCTCGTCTGGACGAGCGGAATTTATTGGTGCAACTGATTTTGCTGTGCTGTGAAAATTCAAATATTTGCATGACTGCTTTTGTTTTATTTTGTGAATAGCAAAAAGCATTCAACCCCATAATACATGTTGTTTTATTGGTCGCTCGTCCATTTCATATCCCATAGCTTAACAACTCATATATTTGGATTCCTCTCGATGAGGCGAGCAGTACGAATACCAGCTTGATGGGTCTTCGACGTTTTTTTCCAGAGTTATTACCAAAAAACCACAAACATCTCAGAATCCTCTTGGTTTGGGGTCAAAATGTTGTCGCTCATTAAATCCCATAAGAAACGTCGCATCGAATGAATGTGATTGAATTCTCCCCGTCTGGACGAGCGGAATGGAATGGTGCAACTGATTTTGCTGTGCTGTGAAAATTCAGATATTTGCATGATTGCTTTTGTTTTATTTTGTGAATAGCAAAAAGCATTCAACCCCATAATACATGCTGTTTTATTGGTCGCTCGTCCATTTCATAACCCATAGCTTAACCATTCATATATTTGGATTCCTCTCGACGAGGCGAGCAGTACGAGTACCACCTTGATGGGTCTGCGACGTTTCCTTCCAGAGTTATTACCAAAAAACCACAAACATCCCAGAATCCTCTCGGTTTGGGGTCAAAATGTTGTCGCTCATTAAATCCCATAAGAAACGTCGCATCGAATGAATGTGATTGAATTTTCCCCGTCTGGACGAGCGGAATTGAATGGTGCAACTGATTTTGCTGTGCTGTGAAAATTCAGATATTTGCATGACTGCTTTTGTTTAATTTTGTGAAGAGGAAAAAGCATTCAACCCATAAAACATGCTGTTTTATTGGTCGCTCATCCATTTCATATCCCATAGCTTAAGCATTCATATATTTGGATTCCTCTCGACGAGGCGAGCAGTACGAGTACCACCTTGATGGGTCTGCGACGTTTCCTTCCAGAGTTATTACCAAAAACCACAAACATCCCAGAATCCTCTCGGTTTGGGGTCAAAATGTTGTCGCTCATTAAATCCCATAAGAAACGTCGCATCGAATGAATGTGATTGAATTCTCCCCGTCTGGACGAGCGGAATTGAATGGTGCAACTGATTTTGCTGTGCTGTGAAAATTCAGATATTTGCATGACTGCTTTAGTTTTATTTTGTGAATAGCAAAAAGCATTCAACCCCATAATACATGTTGTTTTATTGGTCGCTCCTCCATTTCATATCCCATAGCTTAACAACTCATATATTTGGATTCCGCTCGATGAGGCGAGCAGTACGAGTACCACCTTGATGGGTCTGCGACGTTTTCTTCCAGAGTTATTACCAAAAAACCACAAACATCCCAGAATCCTCTCGGTTTGGGGTCAAAATGTTGTCGCTCATTAAATCCCATAAGAAACGTCGCATCGAATGAATGTGATTGAATTCTCCCCGTCTGGACGAGCGGAATTGAATGGTGCAACTGATTTTGCTGTGCTGTGAAAATTCAGATATTTGCATGACTGCTTTTGTTTAATTTTGTGAATAGGAAAAAGCATTCAACCCCATAAAACATGCTGTTTTATTGGTCGCTCATCCATTTCATATCCCATAGCTTACGCATTCATATATTTGGATTCCTCTCGACGAGGCGAGCAGTACGAGTACCACCTTGATGGGTCTGCGACGTTTCTTTCCAGAGTTTTTACCAAAAAACCACAAACATCCCAGAATCCTCTCGGTTTGGGGTCAAAATGTTGTCGCTCATTAAATCCCATAAGAAACGTCGCATCAAATGAATGTGATTGAATTCTCCTCGTCTGGACGAGCGGAATTTAATGGTGCAACTGATTTTGCTGTGCTGTGAAAATTCAAATATTTGCATGACTGCTTTTGTTTTATTTTGTGAATAGCAAAAAGCATTCAACCCCATAATAAATGTTGTTTTATTGGTCGCTCGTCCATTTCATATCCCATAGCTTAACAACTCATATATTTGGATTCCTCTCGATGAGGCGAGCAGTACGAATACCACCTTGCTGGGTCTTCGACGTTTTTTTCCAGAGTTATTACCAAAAAACCACAAACATCTCAGAATCCTCTCGGTTTGGGGTCAAAATGTTGTCGCTCATTAAATCCCATAAGAAACGTCGCATCGAATGAATGTGATTGAATTCTCCCCGTCTGGACGAGCGTAATGGAATGGTGCAACTGATTTTGCTGTGCTGTGAAAATTCAGATATTTGCATGATTGCTTTTGTTTTATTTTGTGAATAGCAAAAAGCATTCAACCCCATAATACATGCTGTTTTATTGGTCGCTCGTCCATTTCATAACCCATAGCTTAACCATTCATATATTTGGATTCCTCTCGACGAGGCGAGCAGTACGAGTACCACCTTGATGGGTCTGCGACGTTTCCTTCCAGAGTTATTACCAAAAAACCACAAACATCCCAGAATCCTCTCGGTTTGGGGTCAAAATGTTGTCGCTCATTAAATCCCATAAGAAACGTCGCATCGAATGAATGTGATTGAATTTTCCCCGTCTGGACGAGCGGAATTGAATGGTGCAACTGATTTTGCTGTGCTGTGAAAATTCAGATATTTGCATGACTGCTTTTGTTTTATTTTGTGAATAGCAAAAAGCATTCAACCCCATAATACATGTTGTTTTATTGGTCGCTCGTCCATTTCATATCCCATAGCTTAACAACTCATATATTTGGATTCCTCTCGATAAGGCGAGCAGTACGAGTACCACCTTGATGGGTCTGCGACGTTTTCTTCCAGAGTTATTACCAAAAAACCACAAACATCCCAGAATCCTCTCGGTTTGGGGTCAAAATGTTGTCGCTCATTAAATCCCATAAGAAACGTCGCATCGAATGAATGTGATTGAATTCTCCCCGTCTGGACGAGCGGAATTGAATGGTGCAACTGATTTTGCTGTGCTGTGAAAATTCAGATATTTGCATGACTGCTTTTGTTTTATTTTGTGAATAGCAAAAAGCATTCAACCCCATAATACATGCTGTTTTATTGGTCGCTCGTCCATTTCATATCACATAGCTTAACCATTCATATATTTGGATTCCGCTCGACGAGGCGAGCAGTACGAGTACCACCTTGATGGGACTGCGACGTTTCCTTCCAGAGTTATTACCAAAAAACCACAAAAATCCCAAAATCCTCTCGGTTTGGGGTCAAAATGTTGTCGCTCATTAAATCCCATAAGAAACGTCACATCGAATGAATGTGATTGAATTCTCCCCGTCTGGAAGAGCGGAATTGAATGGTGCAACTGATTTTGCTGTGCTGTGAAAATTCAGATATTTGCATGACTGCTTTTGTTTTATTTTGTGAATAGCAAAAAGCATTCAACCCCATAATACATGTTGTTTTATTGGTCGCTCGTCCATTTCATATCCCATAGCTTAAGCATTCATATATTTGGATTCCTCTCGACGCGGCGAGCAGTACGAGTACCACCTTGATGGGTCTGAGACGTTTCCTTCCAGAGTTATTACCAACAAACCACAAACATCCCAGAATCCTCTCGGTTTGGGCTCAAAATGTTGTCGCTCATTAAATCCCATAAGAAACGTCGCATCGAATGAATGTGATTGAATTCTCCCCGTCTGGACGAGCGGAATTGAATGGTGCAACTGATTTTGCTGTGCTGTGAAAATTCAGATATTTGCATGACAGCTTTTGTTTTATTTTGTGAATAGCAAAAACATTCAACCCCATAATACATGTTGTTTTATTGGTCGCTCGTCCATTTCATATCCCATAGCTTA
The DNA here is from genome assembly GCF_048934315.1 of Petromyzon marinus. NCBI lineage: Eukaryota > Metazoa > Chordata > Hyperoartia > Petromyzontiformes > Petromyzontidae > Petromyzon > Petromyzon marinus. The sequence goes on along the minus strand of NW_027423688.1, from coordinate 392,719 downwards.
ACAACTCATATATTTGGATTCCGCTCGACGAGGCGAGCAGTACGAGTACCACCTTGATGGGTCTGCGACGTTTTCTTCCAGAGTTATTACCAAAAAACCACAAACATCCCAGAATCCTCTCGGTTTGGGGTCAAAATGTTGTCGCTCATTAAATCCCATAAGAAACGTCGCATCGAATGAATGTGATTGAATTCTCCCCGTCTGGACGAGCGGAATTGAATGGTGCAACTGATTTTGCTGTGTTGTGAAAATTCAGATATTTGCATGACTGCTTTTGTTTTATTTTGTGAATAGCAAAAAGCATTCAACCCCATAATACATGCTGTTTTATTGGTCGCTCGTCCATTTCATATCCCATAGCTTAACTATTCATATATTTCGATTCCTTTCGACGAGGCGAGCAGTACGAGTACCACCTTGATGGGTATGCGACGTTTCCTTCCAGAGTTATTACCAAAAAAACACAAACATCCCAGAATCCTCTCGGTTTGGGCTCAAAATGTTGTCGCTCATTAAATCCCATAAGAAACGTCGCATCGAATGAATGTGATTGAATTCTCCCCGTCTGGAAGAGCGGAATTGAATGGTGCAACTGATTTTGCTGTGCTGTGAAAATTCAGATATTTGCATGACTGCTTTTGTTTTATTTTGTGAATAGCAAAAAGCATTCAACCCCATAATACATGTTGTTTTATTGGTCGCTCGTCCATTTCATATCCCATAGCTTAAGCATTCATATATTTGGATTCCTCTCGACGCGGCGAGCAGTACGAGTACCACCTTGATGGGTCTGCGACGTTTCCTTCCAGAGTTATTACCAACAAACCACAAACATCCCAGAATCCTCTCGGTTTGGGCTCAAAATGTTGTCGCTCATTAAATCCCATAAGAAACGTCGCATCGAATGAATGTGATTGAATTCTCCCCGTCTGGACGAGCGGAATTGAATGGTGCAACTGATTTTGCTGTGCTGTGAAAATTCAGATATTTGCATGACAGCTTTTGTTTTATTTTGTGAATAGCAAAAAGCATTCAACCCCATAATACATGTTGTTTTATTGGTCGCTCGTCCATTTCATATCCCATAGCTTAACAACTCATATATTTGGATTCCTCTCGATAAGGCGAGCAGTACGAGTACAACCTTGATGGGTCTGCGACGTTTTCTTCCAGAGTTATTACCAAAAAACCACAAACATCCCAGAATCCTCTCGGTTTGGGGTCAAAATGTTGTCGCTCATTAAATCCCATAAGAAACGTCGCATCGAATGAATGTGATTGAATTCTCCCCGTCTGGACGAGCGGAATTGAATGGTGCAACTGATTTTGCTGTGTTGTGAAAATTCAGATATTTTCATGACTGCTTTTGTTTTATTTTGTGAATAGCAAAAAGCATTCAACCCCATAATACATGCTGTTTTATTGGTCGCTCGTCCATTTCATATCCCATAGCTTAACTATTCATATATTTGGATTCCTTTCGACGAGGCGAGCAGTACGAGTACCACCTTGATGGGTATGCGACGTTTCCTTCCAGAGTTATTACCAAAAAAACACAAACATCCCAGAATCCTCTCGGTTTGGGCTCAAAATGTTGTCGCTCATTAAATCCCATAAGAAACGTCTCATCGAATGAATGTGATTGAATTCTCCCCGTCTGGACGAGCGGAATTGAATGGTGCAACTGATTTTGCTGTGCTGTGAAAATTCAGATATTTGCATGACTGCTTTTGTTTTATTTTGTGAATAGCAAAAAGCATTCAACCCCATAATACATGTTGTTTTATTGGTCGCTCGTCCATTTCATATCCCATAGCTTAAGCATTCATATATTTGGATTCCTCTCGACGCGGCGAGCAGTACGAGTACCACCTTGATGGGTCTGCGACGTTTCCTTCCAGAGTTATTACCAACAAACCACAAACATCCCAGAATCCTCTCGGTTTGGGCTCAAAATGTTGTCGCTCATTAAATCCCATAAGAAACGTCGCATCGAATGAATGTGATTGAATTCTCCCCGTCTGGAAGAGCGGAATTGAATGGTGTAACTGATTTTGCTGTGCTGTGAAAATTCAGATATTTGCATGACTGCTTTTGTTTTATTTTGTGAATAGCAAAAAGCATTCAACACCATAATACATGTTGTTTTATTGGTCGCTCGTCCATTTCATATCCCATAGCTTAAGCATTCATATATTTGGATTCCTCTCGACGCGGCGAGCAGTACGAGTACCACCTTGATGGGTCTGCGACGTTTCCTTCCAGAGTTATTACCAACAAACCACAAACATCCCAGAATCCTCTCGGTTTGGGCTCAAAATGTTGTCGCTCATTAAATCCCATAAGAAACGTCGCATCGAATGAATGTGATTGAATTCTCCCCGTCTGGACGAGCGGAATTGAATGGTGCAACTGATTTTGCTGTGCTGTGAAAATTCAGATATTTGCATGACAGCTTTTGTTTTATTTTGTGAATAGCAAAAAGCATTCAACCCCATAATACATGTTGTTTTATTGGTCGCTCGTCCATTTCATATCCCATAGCTTAACAACTCATATATTTGGATTCCTCTCGATAAGGCGAGCAGTACGAGTACCACCTTGATGGGTCTGCGACGTTTTCTTCCAGAGTTATTAACAAAAAACCACAAACATCCCAGAATCCTCTCGGTTTGGGGTCAAAATGTTGTCGCTCATTAAATCCCATAAGAAACGTCGCATCGAATGAATGTGATTGAATTCTCCCTGTCTGGACGAGCGGAATTGAATGGTGCAACTGATTTTGCTGTGTTGTGAAAATTCAGATATTTGCATGACTGCTTTTGTTTTATTTTGTGAATAGCAAAAAGCATTCAACCCCATAATACATGCTGTTTTATTGGTCGCTCGTCCATTTCATATCCCATAGCTTAACTATTCATATATTTGGATTCCTTTCGACGAGGCGAGCAGTACGAGTACCACCTTGATGGGTATGAGACGTTTCCTTCCAGAGTTATTACCAAAAAAACACAAACATCCCAGAATCCTCTCGGTTTGGGCTCAAAATGTTGTCGCTCATTAAATCCCATAAGAAACGTCGCATCGAATGAATGTGATTGAATTCTCCCCGTCTGGACGAGCGGAATTGAATGGTGCAACTGATTTTGCTGTGCTGTGAAAATTCAGATATTTGCATGACTGCTTTTGTTTTATTTTGTGAATAGCAAAAAGCATTCAACCCCATAATACATGTTGTTTTATTGGTCGCTCGTCCATTTCATATCCCATAGCTTAAGCATTCATATATTTGGATTCCTCTCGACGCGGCGAGCAGTACGAGTACCACCTTGATGGGTCTGCGACGTTTCCTTCCAGAGTTATTACCAACAAACCACAAACATCCCAGAATCCTCTCGGTTTGGGCTCAAAATGTTGTCGCTCATTAAATCCCATAAGAAACGTCGCATCGAATGAATGTGATTGAATTCTCCCCGTCTGGACGAGCGGAATTGAATGGTGCAACTGATTTTGCTGTGCTGTGAAAATTCAGATATTTGCATGACTGCTTTTGTTTTATTTTGTGAATAGCAAAAAGCATTCAACCCCATAATACATGTTGTTTTATTGGTCGCTCGTCCATTTCATATCCCATAGCTTAACACCTCATATATTTGGATTCCTCTCGATAAGGCGAGCAGTACGAGTACCACCTTGATGGGTCTGCGACGTTTTCTTCCAGAGTTATTACCAAAAAACCACAAACATCCCAGAATCCTCTCGGTTTGGGGTCAAAATGTTGTCGCTCATTAAATCCCATAAGAAACGTCGCATCGAATGAATGTGATTGAATTCTCCCCGTCTGGACGAGCAGAATTGAATGGTGCAACTGATTTTGCTGTGCTGTGAAAATTCAGATATTTGCATGACTGCTTTTGTTTTATTTTGTGAATAGCAAAAAGCATTCAACCCCATAATACATGTTGTTTTATTGGTCGCTCGTCCATTTCATATCCCATAGCTTAACAACTCATATATTTGGATTCCTCTCGATAAGGCGAGCAGTACGAGTACCACCTTGATGGGTCTGCGACGTTTTCTTCCAGAGTTATTACCAAAGAACCACAAACATCCCAGAATCCTCTCGGTTTGGGGTCAAAATGTTGTCGCTCATTAAATCCCATAAGAAACGTCGCATCGAATGAATGTGATTGAATTCTCCCCGTCTGGACGAGCGGAATTGAATGGTGCAACTGATTTTGCTATGCTGTGAAAATTCAGATATTTGCATGACTGCTTTTGTTTTATTTTGTGAATAGCAAAAAGCATTCAACCCCATAATACATGCTGTTTTATTGGTCGCTCGTCCATTTCATATCCCATAGCTTAACCATTCATATATTTGGATTCCTTTCGACGAGGCGAGCAGTACGAGTACCACCTTGATGGGACTGCGACGTTTCCTTCCAGAGTTATTACCAAAAAAACACAAACATCCCAGAATCCTCTCGGTTTGGGCTCAAAATGTTGTCGCTCATTAAATCCCATAAGAAACGTCGCATCGAATGAATGTGATTGAATTCTCCCCGTCTGGACGAGCGGAATTGAATGGTGCAACTGATTTTGCTGTGCTGTGAAAATTCAGATATTTGCATGACTGCTTTTGTTTTATTTTGTGAATAGCAAAAAGCATTCAACCCCATAATACATGCTGTTTTATTGGTCGCTCGTCCATTTCATATCACATAGCTTAACCATTCATATATTTGGATTCCGCTCGACGAGGCGAGCAGTACGAGTACCACCTTGATGGGACTGCGACGTTTCCTTCCAGAGTTATTACCAAAAAAACACAAAAATCCCAAAATCCTCTCGATTTGGGGTCAAAATGTTGTCGCTCATTAAATCCCATAAGAAACGTCGCATCGAATGAATGTTATTGAATTCTCCCCGTCTGGAAGAGCGGAATTGAATGGTGCAACTGATTTTGCTGTGCTGTGAAAATTCAGATATTTGCATGACTGCTTTTGTTTTATTTTGTGAATAGCAAAAAGCATTCAACCCCATAATACATGTTGTTTTATTGGTCGCTCGTCCATTTCATATCCCATAGCTTAACAACTCATATATTTGGATTCCTCTCGATAAGGCGAGCAGTACGAGTACCACCTTGATGGGTCTGCGACGTTTTCTTCCAGAGTTATTACCAAAAAACCACAAACATCCCAGAATCCTCTCGGTTTGGGGTCAAAATGTTGTCGCTCATTAAATCCCATAAGAAACGTCGCATCGAATGAATGTGATTGAATTCTCCCCGTCTGGACGAGCGGAATTGAATGGTGCAACTGATTTTGCTGTGCTGTGAAAATTCAGATATTTGCATGACTGCTTTTGTTTTATTTTGTGAATAGCAAAACGCATTCAACCCCATAATACATGCTGTTTTATTGGTCGCTCGTCCATTTCATATCCCATAGCTTAACAACTCATATATTTGGATTCCTCTCGATAAGGCGAGCAGTACGAGTACCACCTTGATGGGTCTGCGACGTTTTCTTCCAGAGTTATTACCAAAAAACCACAAACATCCCAGAATCCTCTCGGTTTGGGGTCAAAATGTTGTCGCTCATTAAATCCCATAAGAAACGTCGCATCGAATGAATGTGATTGAATTCTCCCCGTCTGGACGAGCGGAATTGAATGGTGCAACTGATTTTGCTGTGCTGTGAAAATTCAGATATTTGCATGACTGCTTTTGTTTTATTTTGTGAATAGCAAAAAGCATTCAACCCCATAATACATGTTGTTTTATTGGTCGCTCGTCCATTTCATATCCCATAGCTTAACAACTCATATATTTGGATTCCTCTCGATAAGGCGAGCAGTACGATTACCACCTTGATGGGTCTGCGACGTTTTCTTCCAGAGTTATTACCAAAAAACCACAAACATCCCAGAATCCTCTCGGTTTGGGGTCAAAATGTTGTCGCTCATTAAATCCCATAAGAAACGTCGCATCGAATGAATGTGATTGAATTCTCCCCGTCTGGACGAGCGGAATTGAATGGTGCAACTGATTTTGCTATGCTGTGAAAATTCAGATATTTGCATGACTGCTTTTGTTTTATTTTGTGAATAGCAAAAAGCATTCAACCCCATAATACATGCTGTTTTATTGGTCGCTCGTCCATTTCATATCCCATAGCTTAACCATTCATATATTTGGATTCCTTTCGACGAGGCGAGCAGTACGAGTACCACCTTGATGGGACTGCGACGTTTCCTTCCAGAGTTATTACCAAAAAAACACAAACATCCCAGAATCCTCTCGGTTTGGGCTCAAAATGTTGTCGCTCATTAAATCCCATAAGAAACGTCGCATCGAATGAATGTGATTGAATTCTCCCCGTCTGGACGAGCGGAATTGAATGGTGCAACTGATTTTGCTGTGCTGTGAAAATTCAGATATTTGCATGACTGCTTTTGTTTTATTTTGTGAATAGCAAAAAGCATTCAACCCCATAATACATGCTGTTTTATTGGTCGCTCGACCATTTCATATCACATAGCTTAACCATTCATATATTTGGATTCCGCTCGACGAGGCGAGCAGTACGAGTACCACCTTGATGGGACTGCGACGTTTCCTTCCAGAGTTATTACCAAAAAAACACAAAAATCCCAAAATCCTCTCGGTTTGGGGTCAAAATGTTGTCGCTCATTAAATCCCATAAGAAACGTCGCATCGAATGAATGTTATTGAATTCTCCCCGTCTGGAAGAGCGGAATTGAATGGTGCAACTGATTTTGCTGTGCTGTGAAAATTCAGATATTTGCATGACTGCTTTTGTTTTATTTTGTGAATAGCAAAAAGCATTCAACCCCATAATACATGTTGTTTTATTGGTCGCTCGTCCATTTCATATCCCATAGCTTAAGCATTCAAATATTTGGATTCCTCTCGACGCGGCGAGCAGTACGAGTACCACCTTGATGGGTCTGCGACGTTTTCTTCCAGAGTTATTACCAAAAAACCACAAACATCCCAGAATCCTCTCGGTTTGGGGTCAAAATGTTGTCGCTCATTAAATCCCATAAGAAACGTCGCATCGAATTAATGTGATTGAATTCTCCCCGTCTGGACGAGCGGAATTGAATGGTGCAACTGATTTTGCTGTGCTGTGAAAATTCAGATATTTGCATGACTGCTTTTGTTTTATTTTGTGAATAGCAAAAAGCATTCAACCCCATAATACATGTTGTTTTATTGGTCGCTCGTCCATTTCATATCCCATAGCTTAACAACTCATATATTTGGATTCCTCTCGATAAGGCGAGCAGTACGAGTACCACCTTGATGGGTCTGCGACGTTTTCTTCCAGAGTTATTACCAAAAAACCACAAACATCCCAGAATCCTCTCGGTTTGGGGTCAAAATGTTGTCGCTCATTAAATCCCATAAGAAACGTCGCATCGAATGAATGTGATTGAATTCTCCCCGTCTGGACGAGCGGAATTGAATGGTGCAACTGATTTTGCTATGCTGTGAAAATTCAGATATTTGCATGACTGCTTTTGTTTTATTTTGTGAATAGCAAAAAGCATTCAACCCCATAATACATGCTGTTTTATTGGTCGCTCGTCCATTTCATATCCCATAGCTTAACCATTCATATATTTGGATTCCTTTCGACGAGGCGAGCAGTACGAGTACCACCTTGATGGGTATGCGACGTTTCCTTCCAGAGTTATTACCAAAAAAACACAAACATCCCAGAATCCTCTCGGTTTGGGCTCAAAATGTTGTCGCTCATTAAATCCCATAAGAAACGTCGCATCGAATGAATGTGATTGAATTCTCCCCGTCTGGACGAGCGGAATTGAATGGTGCAACTGATTTTGCTGTGCTGTGAAAATTCAGATATTTGCATGACTGCTTTTGTTTTATTTTGTGAATAGCAAAAAGCATTCAACCCCATAATACATGCTGTTTTATTGGTCGCTCGTCCATTTCATATCACATAGCTTAACCATTCATATATTTGGATTCCGCTCGACGAGGCGAGCAGTACGAGTACCACCTTGATGGGACTGCGACGTTTCCTTCCAGAGTTATTACCAAAAAAACACAAAAATCCCAAAATCCTCTCGGTTTGGGGTCAAAATGTTGTCGCTCATTAAATCCCATAAGAAACGTCGCATCGAATGAATGTTATTGAATTCTCCCCGTCTGGAAGAGCGGAATTGAATGGTGCAACTGATTTTGCTGTGCTGTGAAAATTCAGATATTTGCATGACTGCTTTTGTTTTATTTTGTGAATAGCAAAAAGCATTCAACCCCATAATACATGTTGTTTTATTGGTCGCTCGTCCATTTCATATCCCATAGCTTAAGCATTCATATATTTGGATTCCTCTCGACGCGGCGAGCAGTACGAGTACCACCTTGATGGGTCTGCGACGTTTCCTTCCAGAGTTATTACCAACAAACCACAAACATCCCAGAATCCTCTCGGTTTGGGCTCAAAATGTTGTCGCTCATTAAATCCCATAAGAAACGTCGCATCGAATGAATGTGATTGAATTCTCCCCGTCTGGACGAGCGGAATTGAATGGTGCAACTGATTTTGCTGTGCTGTGAAAATTCAGATATTTGCATGACTGCTTTTGTTTTATTTTGTGAATAGCAAAAAGCATTCAACCCCATAATACATGTTGTTTTATTGGTCGCTCGTCCATTTCAAATCCCATAGCTTAACAACTCATATATTTGGATTCCTCTCGATAAGGCGAGCAGTACGAGTACCACCTTGATGGGTCTGCGACGTTTTCTTCCAGAGTTATTACCAAAAAACCACAAACATCCCAGAATCCTCTCGGTTTGGGGTCAAAATGTTGTCGCTCATTAAATCCCATAAGAAACGTCGCATCGAATGAATGTGATTGAATTCTCCCCGTCTGGACGAGCGGAATTGAATGGTGCAACTGATTTTGCTATGCTGTGAAAATTCAGATATTTGCATGACTGCTTTTGTTTTATTTTGTGAATAGCAAAAAGCATTCAACCCCATAATACATGCTGTTTTATTGGTCGCTCGTCCATTTCATATCCCATAGCTTAACCATTCATATATTTGGATTCCTTTCGACGAGGCGAGCAGTACGAGTACCACCTTGATGGGTATGCGACGTTTCCTTCCAGAGTTATTACCAAAAAAACACAAACATCCCAGAATCCTCTCGGTTTGGGCTCAAAATGTTGTCGCTCATTAAATCCCATAAGAAACGTCGCATCGAATGAATGTGATTGAATTCTCCCCGTCTGGACGAGCGGAATTGAATGGTGCAACTGATTTTGCTGTGCTGTGAAAATTCAGATATTTGCATGACTGCTTTTGTTTTATTGTGTGAATAGCAAAAAGCATTCAACCCCATAATACATGCTGTTTTATTGGTCGCTCGTCCATTTCATATCACATAGCTTAACCATTCATATATTTGGATTCCGCTCGACGAGGCGAGCAGTACGAGTACCACCTTGATGGGACTGCGACGTTTCCTTCCAGAGTTATTACCAAAAAAACACAAAAATCCCAAAATCCTCTCGGTTTGGGGTCAAAATGTTGTCGCTCATTAAATCCCATAAGAAACGTCGCATCGAATGAATGTTATTGAATTCTCCCCGTCTGGAAGAGCGGAATTGAATGGTGCAACTGATTTTGCTGTGCTGTGAAAATTCAGATATTTGCATGACTGCTTTTGTTTTATTTTGTGAATAGCAAAAAGCATTCAACCCCATAATACATGTTGTTTTATTGGTCGCTCGTTCATTTCATATCCCATAGCTTAAGCATTCATATATTTGGATTCCTCTCGACGCGGCGAGCAGTACGAGTACCACCTTGATGGGTCTGCGACGTTTCCTTCCAGAGTTATTACCAACAAACCACAAACATCCCAGAATCCTCTCGGTTTGGGCTCAAAATGTTGTCGCTCATTAAATCCCATAAGAAACGTCGCATCGAATGAATGTGATTGAATTCTCCCCGTCTGGACGAGCGGAATTGAATGGTGCAACTGATTTTGCTGTGCTGTGAAAATTCAGATATTTGCATGACTGCTTTTGTTTTATTTTGTGAATAGCAAAAAGCATTCAACCCCATAATACATGTTGTTTTATTGGTCGCTCGTCCATTTCATATCCCATAGCTTAACAACTCATATATTTGGATTCCTCTCGATAAGGCGAGCAGTACGAGTTCCACGTTGATGGGTCTGCGTCGTTTTCTTCCAGAGTTATTACCAAAAAACCACAAACATCCCAGAATCCTCTCGGTTTGGGGTCAAAATGTTGTCGCTCATTAAATCCCATAAGAAACGTCGCATCGAATGAATGTGATTGAATTCTCCCCGTCTGGACGAGCGGAATTGAATGGTGCAACTGATTTTGCTGTGTTGTGAAAATTCAGATATTTGCATGACTGCTTTTGTTTTATTTTGTGAATAGCAAAAAGCATTCAACCCCATAATACATGCTGTTTTATTGGTCGCTCGTCCATTTCATATCCCATAGCTTAACTATTCATATATTTGGATTCCGTTCGACGAGGCGAGCAGTACGAGTACCACCTTGATGGGTATGCGACGTTTCCTTCCAGAGTTATTACCAAAAAAACACAAACATCCCAGAATCCTCTCGGTTTGGGCTCAAAATGTTGTCGCTCATTAAATCCCATAAGAAACGTCGCATCGAATGAATGTGATTGAATTCTCCCCGTCTGGACGAGCGGAATTGAATGGTGCAACTGATTTTGCTGTGCTGTGAAAATTCAGATATTTGCATGACTGCTTTTGTTTTATTTTGTGAATAGCAAAAAGCATTCAACCCCATAATACATGCTGTTTTATTGGTCGCTCGTCCATTTCATATCCCATAGCTTAAGCATTCATATACTTGGATTCCTCTCGACGCGGCGAGCAGTACGAGTACCACCTTGATGGGTCTGCGACGTTTCCTTCCAGAGTTATTACCAACAAACCACAAACATCCCAGAATCCTCTCGGTTTGGGCTCAAAATGTTGTCGCTCATTAAATCCCATAAGAAACGTCGCATCGAATGAATGTGATTGAATTCTCCCCGTCTGGAAGAGCGGAATTGAATGGTGCAACTGATTTTGCTGTGCTGTGAAAATTCAGATATTTGCATGACTGCTTTTGTTTTATTTTGTGAATAGCAAAAAGCATTCAACCCCATAATACATGTTGTTTTATTGGTCGCTCGTCCATTTCATATCCCATAGCTTAAGCATTCATATATTTGGATTCCTCTCGATGCGGCGAGCAGTACGAGTACCACCTTGATGGGTCTGCGACGTTTCCTTCCAGAGTTATTACCAACAAACCACAAACATCCCAGAATCCTCTCGGTTTGGGCTCAAAATGTTGTCGCTCATTAAATCCCATAAGAAACGTCGCATCGAATGAATGTGATTGAATTCTCCCCGTCTGGAAGAGCGGAATTGAATGGTGCAACTGATTTTGCTGTGCTGTGAAAATTCAGATATTTGCATGACTGCTTTTGTTTTATTTTGTGAATAGCAAAAAGCATTCAACCCCATAATACATGTTGTTTTATTGGTCGCTCGTCCATTTCATATCCCATAGCTTAAGCATTCATATATTTGGATTCCTCTCGACGCGGCGAGCAGTACGAGTACCACCTTGATGGGTCTGCGACGTTTCCTTCCAGAGTTATTACCAACAAACCACAAACATCCCAGAATCCTCTCGGTTTGGGCTCAAAATGTTGTCGCTCATTAAATCCCATAAGAAACGTCGCATCGAATGAATGTGATTGAATTCTCCCCGTCTGGACGAGCGGAATTGAATGGTGCAACTGATTTTGCTGTGCTGTGAAAATTCAGATATTTGCATGACAGCTTTTGTTTTATTTTGTGAATAGCAAAAAGCATTCAACCCCATAATACATGTTGTTTTATTGGTCGCTCGTCCATTTCATATCCCATAGCTTAACAACTCATATATTTGGATTCCTCTCGATAAGGCGAGCAGTACGAGTACCACCTTGATGGGTCTGCGACGTTTTCTTCCAGAGTTATTACCAAAAAACCACAAACATCCCAGAATCCTCTCGGTTTGGGGTCAAAATGTTGTCGCTCATTAAATCCCATAAGAAACGTCGCATCGAATGAATGTGATTGAATTCTCCCCGTCTGGACGAGCGGAATTGAATGGTGCAACTGATTTTGCTGTGCTGTGAAAATTCAGATATTTGCATGACTGCTTTTGTTTTATTTTGTGAATAGCAAAAAGCATTCAACCCCATAATACATGTTGTTTTATTGGTCGCTCGTCCATTTCATATCCCATAGCTTAACAACTCATATATTTGGATTCCTCTCGATAAGGCGAGCAGTACGAGTACCACCTTGATGGGTCTGCGACGTTTTCTTCCAGAGTTATTACCAAAAAACCACAAACATCCCAGAATCCTCTCGGTTTGGGGTCAAAATGTTGTCGCTCATTAAATCCCATAAGAAACGTCGCATCGAATGAATGTGATTGAATTCTCCCCGTCTGGACGAGCGGAATTGAATGGTGCAACTGATTTTGCTGTGTTGTGAAAATTCAGATATTTGCATGACTGCTTTTGTTTTATTTTGTGAATAGCAAAAAGTATTCAACCCCATAATACATGCTGTTTTATTGGTCGCTCGTCCATTTCATATCCCATAGCTTAACCATTCATATATTTGGATTCCTTTCGACGAGGCGAGCAGTACGAGTACCACCTTGATGGATATGCGACGTTTCCTTCCAGAGTTATTACCAACAAACCACAAACATCCCAGAATCCTCTCGGTTTGGGCTCAAAATGTTGTCGCTCATTAAATCCCATAAGAAACGTCGCATCGAATGAATGTGATTGAATTCTCCCCGTCTGGAAGAGCGGAATTGAATGGTGCAACTGATTTTGCTGTGCTGTGAAAATTCAGATATTTGCATGACTGCTTTTGTTTTATTTTGTGAATAGCAAAAAGCATTCAACCCCATAATACATGTTGTTTTATTGGTCGCTCGTCCATTTCATATCCCATAGCTTAAGCATTCATATATTTGGATTCCTCTCGACGCGGCGAGCAGTACGAGTACCACCTTGATGGGTCTGCGACGTTTCCTTCCAGAGTTATTACCAACAAACCACAAACATCCCAGAATCCTCTCGGTTTGGGCTCAAAATGTTGTCGCTCATTAAATCCCATAAGAAACGTCGCATCGAATGAATGTGATTGAATTCTCCCCGTCTGGACGAGCGGAATTGAATGGTGCAACTGATTTTGCTGTGCTGTGAAAATTCAGATATTTGCATGACAGCTTTTGTTTTATTTTGTGAATAGCAAAAAGCATTCAACCCCATAATACATGTTGTTTTATTGGTCGCTCGTCCATTTCATATCCCATAGCTTAACAACTCATATATTTGGATTCCGCTCGACGAGGCGAGCAGTACGAGTACCACCTTGATGGGTCTGCGACGTTTTCTTCCAGAGTTATTACCAAAAAACCACAAACATCCCAGAATCCTCTCGGTTTGGGGTCAAAATGTTGTCGCTCATTAAATCCCATAAGAAACGTCGCATCGAATGAATGTGATTGAATTCTCCCCGTCTGGACGAGCGGAATTGAATGGTGCAACTGATTTTGCTGTGTTGTGAAAATTCAGATATTTGCATGACTGCTTTTGTTTTATTTTGTGAATAGCAAAAAGCATTCAACCCCATAATACATGCTGTTTTATTGGTCGCTCGTCCATTTCATATCCCATAGCTTAACTATTCATATATTTGGATTCCTTTCGACTAGGCGAGCAGTACGAGTACCACCTTGATGGGTATGCGACGTTTCCTTCCAGAGTTATTACCAAAAAAACACAAACATCCCAGAATCCTCTCGGTTTGGGCTCAAAATGTTGTCGCTCATTAAATCCCATAAGAAACGTCGCATCGAATGAATGTGATTGAATTCTCCCCGTCTGGACGAGTGGAATTGAATGGTGCAACTGATTTTGCTGTGCTGTGAAAATTCAGATATTTGCTTGACTGCTTTTGTTTTATTTTGTGAATAGCAAAAAGCATTCAACCCCATAATACATGTTGTTTTATTGGTCGCTCGTCCATTTCATATCCCATAGCTTAAGCATTCATATATTTGGATTCCACTCGACGCGGCGAGCAGTACGAGTACCACCTTGATGGGTCTGCGACGTTTCCTTCCAGAGTTATTACCAACAAACCACAAACATCCCAGAATCCTCTCGGTTTGGGCTCAAAATGTTGTCGCTCATTAAATCCCATAAGAAACGTCGCATCGAATGAATGTGATTGAATTCTCCCCGTCTGGACGAGCGGAATTGAATGGTGCAACTGATTTTGCTGTGCTGTGAAAATTCAGATATTTGCATGACTGCTTTTGTTTTATTTTGTGAATAGCAAAAAGCATTCAACCCCATAATACATGCTGTTTTATTGGTCGCTCGTCCATTTCATATCCCATAGCTTAACCATTCATATATTTGGATTCCTTTCGACGAGGCGAGCAGTACGAGTACCACCTTGATGGATATGCGACGTTTCCTTCCAGAGTTATTACCAACAAACCACAAACATCCCAGAATCCTCTCGGTTTGGGCTCAAAATGTTGTCGCTCATTAAATCCCATAAGAAACGTCGCATCGAATGAATGTGATTGAATTCTCCCCGTCTGGAAGAGCGGAATTGAATGGTGCAAGTGATTTTGCTGTGCTGTGAAAATTCAGATATTTGCATGACTGCTTTTGTTTTATTTTGTGAATAGCAAAAAGCATTCAACCCCATAATACATGTTGTTTTATTGGTCGCTCGTCCATTTCATATCCCATAGCTTAAGCATTCATATATTTGGATTCCTCTCGACGCGGCGAGCAGTACGAGTACCACCTTGATGGGTCTGCGACGTTTCCTTCCAGAGTTATTACCAACAAACCACAAACATCCCAGAATCCTCTCGGTTTGGGCTCAAAATGTTGTCGCTCATTAAATCCCATAAGAAACGTCGCATCGAATGAATGTGATTGAATTCTCCCCGTCTGGACGAGCGGAATTGAATGGTGCAACTGATTTTGCTGTGCTGTGAAAATTCAGATATTTGCATGACAGCTTTTGTTTTATTTTGTGAATAGCAAAAAGCATTCAACCCCATAATACATGTTGTTTTATTGGTCGCTCGTCCATTTCATATCCCATAGCTTAACAACTCATATATTTGGATTCCGCTCGACGAGGCGAGCAGTACGAGTACCACCTTGATGGGTCTGCGACGTTTTCTTCCAGAGTTATTACCAAAAAACCACAAACATCCCAGAATCCTCTCGGTTTGGGGTCAAAATGTTGTCGCTCATTAAATCCCATAAGAAACGTCGCATCGAATGAATGTGATTGAATTCTCCCCGTCTGGACGCGCGGAATTGAATGGTGCAACTGATTTTGCTGTGTTGTGAAAATTCAGATATTTGCATGACTGCTTTTGTTTTATTTTGTGAATAGCAAAAAGCATTCAACCCCATAATACATGCTGTTTTATTGGTCGCTCGTCCATTTCATATCCCATAGCTTAACTATTCATATATTTGGATTCCTTTCGACTAGGCGAGCAGTACGAGTACCACCTTGATGGGTATGCGACGTTTCCTTCCAGAGTTATTACCAAAAAAACACAAACATCCCAGAATCCTCTCGGTTTGGGCTCAAAATGTTGTCGCTCATTAAATCCCATAAGAAACGTCGCATCGAATGAATGTGATTGAATTCTCCCCGTCTGGACGAGTGGAATTGAATGGTGCAACTGATTTTGCTGTGCTGTGAAAATTCAGATATTTGCATGACTGCTTTTGTTTTATTTTGTGAATAGCAAAAAGCATTCAACCCCATAATACATGTTGTTTTATTGGTCGCTCGTCCATTTCATATCCCATAGCTTAAGCATTCATATATTTGGATTCCACTCGACGCGGCGAGCAGTACGAGTACCACCTTGATGGGTCTGCGACGTTTCCTTCCAGAGTTATTACCAACAAACCACAAACATCCCAGAATCCTCTCGGTTTGGGCTCAAAATGTTGTCGCTCATTAAATCCCATAAGAAACGTCGCATCGAATGAATGTGATTGAATTCTCCCCGTCTGGACGAGCGGAATTGAATGGTGCAACTGATTTTGCTGTGCTGTGAAAATTCAGATATTTGCATGACTGCTTTTGTTTTATTTTGTGAATAGCAAAAAGCATTCAACCCCATAATACATGTTGTTTTATTGGTCGCTCGTCCATTTCATATCCCATAGCTTAACAACTCATATATTTGGATTCCTCTCGATAAGGCGAGCAGTACGAGTACCACCTTGATGGGTCTGCGACGTTTTCTTCCAGAGTTATTACCAAAAAAACACAAACATCCCAGAATCCTCTCGGTTTGGGGTCAAAATGTTGTCGCTCATTAAATCCCATAAGAAACGTCGCATCGAATGAATGTGATTGAATTCTCCCCGTCTGGACGAGCGGAATTGAATGGTGCAACTGATTTTGCTGTGTTGTGAAAATTCAGATATTTGCATGACTGCTTTTGTTTTATTTTGTGAATAGCAAAAAGCATTCAACCCCATAATACATGCTGTTTTATTGGTCGCTCGTCCATTTCATATCCCATAGCTTAACCATTCATATATTTGGATTCCTTTCGACGAGGCGAGCAGTACGAGTACCACCTTGATGGGTATGCGACGTTTCCTTCCAGAGTTATTACCAAAAAAACACAAACATCCCAGAATCCTCTCGGTTTGGGCTCAAAATGTTGTCGCTCATTAAATCCCATAAGAAACGTCGCATCGAATGAATGTGATTTAATTCTCCCCGTCTGGACGAGCGGAATTGAATGGTGCAACTGATTTTGCTGTGCTGTGAAAATTCAGATATTTGCATGACTGCTTTTGTTTTATTTTGTGAATAGCAAAAAGCATTCAACCCCATAATACATGCTGTTTTATTGGTCGCTCGTCCATTTCATATCACATAGCTTAACCATTCATATATTTGGATTCCTTTCGACGAGGCGAGCAGTACGAGTACCACCTTGATGGGACTGCGACGTTTCCTTCCAGAGTTATTACCAAAAAAACACAAAAATCCCAGAATCCTCTCGGTTTGGGGTCAAAATGTTGTCGCTCATTAAATCCCATAAGAAACGTCGCATCGAATGAATGTGATTGAATTCTCCCCGTCTGGACGAGCGGAATTGAATGGTGCAACTGATTTTGCTGTGCTGTGAAAATTCAGATATTTGCATGACTGCTTTTGTTTTATTTTGTGAATAGCAAAAAGCATTCAACCCCATAATACATGTTGTTTTATTGGTCGCTCGTCCATTTCATATCCCATAGCTTAACAACTCATATATTTGGATTCCTCTCGATAAGGCGAGCAGTACGAGTACCACCTTGATGGGTCTGCGACGTTTTCTTCCAGAGTTATTACCAAAAAACCACAAACATCCCAGAATCCTCTCGGTTTGGGGTCAAAATGTTGTCGCTCATTAAATCCCATAAGAAACGTCGCATCGAATGAATGTGATTGAATTCTCCCCGTCTGGACGAGCGGAATTGAATGGTGCAACTGATTTTGCTGTGCTGTGAAAATTCAGATATTTGCATGACTGCTTTTGTTTTATTTTGTGAATAGCAAAAAGCATTCAACCCCATAATACATGCTGTTTTATTGGTCGCTCGTCCATTTCATATCCCATAGCTTAACCATTCATATATTTGGATTCCTTTCGACGAGGCGAGCAGTACGAGTACCACCTTGATGGGTATGCGACGTTTCCTTCCAGAGTTATTACCAAAAAAACACAAACATCCCAGAATCCTCTCGGTTTGGGCTCAAAATGTTGTCGCTCATTAAATCCCATAAGAAACGTCGCATCGAATGAATGTGATTGAATTCTCCCCGTCTGGACGAGCGGAATTGAATGGTGCAACTGATTTTGCTGTGCTGTGAAAATTCAGATATTTGCATGACTGCTTTTGTTTTAATTTGTGAATAGCAAAAAGCATTCAACCCCATAATACATGCTGTTTTATTGGTCGCTCGTCAATTTCATATCACATAGCTTAACCATTCATATATTTGGATTCCGCTCGACGAGGCGAGCAGTACGAGTACCACCTTTATGGGACTGCGACGTTTCCTTCCAGAGTTATTACCAACAAACCACAAACATCCCAGAATCCTCTCGGTTTGGGCTCAAAATGTTGTCGCTCATTAAATCCCATAAGAAACGTCGCATCGAATGAATGTGATTGAATTCTCCCCGTCTGGACGAGCGGAATTGAATGGTGCAACTGATTTTGCTGTGCTGTGAAAATTCAGATATTTGCATGACTGCTTTTGTTTTATTTTGTGAATAGCAAAAAGCATTCAACCCCATAATACATGTTGTTTTATTGGTCGCTCGTCCATTTCATATCCCATAGCTTAACAACTCATATATTTGGATTCCTCTCGATAAGGCGAGCAGTACGAGTACCACCTTGATGGGTCTGCGACGTTTTCTTCCAGAGTTATTACCAAAAAACCACAAACATCCCAGAATCCTCTCGGTTTGGGGTCAAAATGTTGTCGCTCATTAAATCCCATAAGAAACGTCGCATCGAATGAATGTGATTGAATTCTCCCCGTCTGGACGAGCGGAATTTAATGGTGCAACTGATTTTGCTGTGTTGTGAAAATTCTGATATTTGCATGACTGCTTTTGTTTTATTTTGTGAATAGCAAAAAGCATTCAACCCCATAATACATGCTGTTTTATTGGTCGCTCGTCCATTTCATATCCCATAGCTTAACTATTCATATATTTGGATTCCTTTCGACGAGGCGAGCAGTAGGAGTACCACCTTGATGGGTATGCGACGTTTCCTTCCAGAGTTATTACCAACAAACCACAAACATCCCAGAATCCTCTCGGTTTGGGGTCAAAATGTTGTCGCTCATTAAATCCCATAAGAAACGTCGCATCGAATGAATGTGATTGAATTCTCCCCGTCTGGACGAGCGGAATTGAATGGTGCAACTGATTTTGCTGTGTTGTGAAAATTCAGATATTTGCATGACTGCTTTTGTTTTATTTTGTGAATAGCAAAAAGCATTCAACCCCATAATACATGCTGTTTTATTGGTCGCTCGTCCATTTCATATCCCATAGCTTAACCATTCATATATTTGGATTCCTTTCGACGAGGCGAGCAGTACGAGTACCACCTTGATGGGTATGCGACGTTTCCTTCCAGAGTTATTACCAAAAAAACACAAACATCCCAGAATCCTCTCGGTTTGGGCTCAAAATGTTGTCGCTCATTAAATCCCATAAGAAACGTCGCATCGAATGAATGTGATTTAATTCTCCCCGTCTGGACGAGCGGAATTGAATGGTGCAACTGATTTTGCTGTGCTGTGAAAATTCAGATATTTGCATGACTGCTTTTGTTTTATTTTGTGAATAGCAAAAAGCATTCAACCCCATAATACATGCTGTTTTATTGGTCGCTCGTCCATTTCATATCACATAGCTTAACCATTCATATATTTGGATTCCTTTCGACGAGGCGAGCAGTACGAGTACCACCTTGATGGGACTGCGACGTTTCCTTCCAGAGTTATTACCAAAAAAACACAAAAATCCCAGAATCCTCTCGGTTTGGGGTCAAAATGTTGTCGCTCATTAAATCCCATAAGAAACGTCGCATCGAATGAATGTGATTGAATTCTCCCCGTCTGGACGAGCGGAATTGAATGGTGCAACTGATTTTGCTGTGCTGTGAAAATTCAGATATTTGCATGACTGCTTTTGTTTTATTTTGTGAATAGCAAAAAGCATTCAACCCCATAATACATGTTGTTTTATTGGTCGCTCGTCCATTTCATATCCCATAGCTTAACAACTCATATATTTGGATTCCTCTCGATAAGGCGAGCAGTACGAGTACCACCTTGATGGGTCTGCGACGTTTTCTTCCAGAGTTATTACCAAAAAACCACAAACATCCCAGAATCCTCTCGGTTTGGGGTCAAAATGTTGTCGCTCATTAAATCCCATAAGAAACGTCGCATCGAATGAATGTGATTGAATTCTCCCCGTCTGGACGAGCGGAATTGAATGGTGCAACTGATTTTGCTGTGCTGTGAAAATTCAGATATTTGCATGACTGCTTTTGTTTTATTTTGTGAATAGCAAAAAGCATTCAACCCCATAATACATGCTGTTTTATTGGTCGCTCGTCCATTTCATATCCCATAGCTTAACCATTCATATATTTGGATTCCTTTCGACGAGGCGAGCAGTACGAGTACCACCTTGATGGGTATGCGACGTTTCCTTCCAGAGTTATTACCAAAAAAACACAAACATCCCAGAATCCTCTCGGTTTGGGCTCAAAATGTTGTCGCTCATTAAATCCCATAAGAAACGTCGCATCGAATGAATGTGATTGAATTCTCCCCGTCTGGACGAGCGGAATTGAATGGTGCAACTGATTTTGCTGTGCTGTGAAAATTCAGATATTTGCATGACTGCTTTTGTTTTAATTTGTGAATAGCAAAAAGCATTCAACCCCATAATACATGCTGTTTTATTGGTCGCTCGTCAATTTCATATCACATAGCTTAACCATTCATATATTTGGATTCCGCTCGACGAGGCGAGCAGTACGAGTACCACCTTTATGGGACTGCGACGTTTCCTTCCAGAGTTATTACCAACAAACCACAAACATCCCAGAATCCTCTCGGTTTGGGCTCAAAATGTTGTCGCTCATTAAATCCCATAAGAAACGTCGCATCGAATGAATGTGATTGAATTCTCCCCGTCTGGACGAGCGGAATTGAATGGTGCAACTGATTTTGCTGTGCTGTGAAAATTCAGATATTTGCATGACTGCTTTTGTTTTATTTTGTGAATAGCAAAAAGCATTCAACCCCATAATACATGTTGTTTTATTGGTCGCTCGTCCATTTCATATCCCATAGCTTAACAACTCATATATTTGGATTCCTCTCGATAAGGCGATCAGTACGAGTACCACCTTGATGGGTCTGCGACGTTTTCTTCCAGAGTTATTACCAAAAAACCACAAACATCCCAGAATCCTCTCGGTTTGGGGTCAAAATGTTGTCGCTCATTAAATCCCATAAGAAACGTCGCATCGAATGAATGTGATTGAATTCTCCCCGTCTGGACGAGCGGAATTTAATGGTGCAACTGATTTTGCTGTGTTGTGAAAATTCTGATATTTGCATGACTGCTTTTGTTTTATTTTGTGAATAGCAAAAAGCATTCAACCCCATAATACATGCTGTTTTATTGGTCGCTCGTCCATTTCATATCCCATAGCTTAACTATTCATATATTTGGATTCCTTTCGACGAGGCGAGCAGTAGGAGTACCACCTTGATGGGTATGCGACGTTTCCTTCCAGAGTTATTACCAACAAACCACAAACATCCCAGAATCCTCTCGGTTTGGGGTCAAAATGTTGTCGCTCATTAAATCCCATAAGAAACGTCGCATCGAATGAATGTGATTGAATTATCCCCGTCTGGAAGAGCGGAATTGAATGGTGCAACTGATTTTGCTGTGCTGTGAAAATTCAAATATTTGCATGACTGCTTTTGTTTTATTTTGTGAATAGCAAAAAGCATTCAACCCCATAATACATGTTGTTTTATTGGTCGCTCGTCCATTTCATATCCCATAGCTTAAGCATTCATATATTTGGATTCCTCTCGACGAGGCGAGCAGTACGAGTACCACCTTGATGGGTCTGCGACGTTTCCTTCCAGAGTTATTACCAAAAAACCACAAACATCCCAGAATCCTCTCGGTTTGGGGTCAAAATGTTGTCGCTCATTAAATCCCATAAGTAACGTCGCATCGAATGAATGTGATTGAATTCTCCCCGTCTGGACGAGCGGATAGGGGGGTTCACGAGGGGGGCATAGGTGGGGGTTGCCAGGGGGGGCAAGGGGGGTGGTCGTGGAGCGGTCGTGTGGGGGGAATGGGGGGTTGTGAAGGGGGAGGGGCGGGGGGGGAAAGGAGGAGCATGGGGGAGGAGCTTAGGTGAGGGGGAGGAGCTAATGGCTATTACACCACGCCGCGTCTCGCGCCACGTGCTTCCCCTGGCAGTTTGGCCGTTAGGCGTGGAACCGAGCTGTGGGTGAGTGGTGGCGGTGGTGGTGTGAGTTTTTCTATGTGAGTCTGTGTGTGAGTCTCTCTAAGTGAGTCTGTGTGCGAGTCTCTCTGTGTGAGTCTGTGTACGTGTGTCTGGGTCAGTGTGAGTCTGTGTGTAGCAGTGACCCGGTCTCAAATGAGTACCTGGTGCGATGCGTAAACATCGCCACTGGGGAGACAAAGGCGGTCGGGCATGGTGCTAACCACCCACCCCTTCGTGTACCGTGCCGGCCTTCATACGTACTGCTGGCTAACAGCACTTGCCCCTACAGCCTGTTAAGGCTCTATGAGGATCGTTGTCTTTGGTGTCCTGTATTAGCAGGAGGAGTGGTGGTGTTAATGTTGGTGGTATTAGTGGTGGTGGTGTTAGTGATGGTGGTGTTAGTGGTGGTGTTTGTGGTGTTAATAATGGTGGTGTTGGTGTTAGTGATGGTGGTGTTAGTGGTGGTGGTGGTTGTTCGAGGTATTGTTGCTGGTGTTAGTGATGGTGGTGTTGGTGGTACTAGTGGTGGTCGTGTTAGTGATGGTGGTATTATTGGTGGTATTATTGGTGGTAGTGTTAGTGGTGGTGGTGTTTTTGGTGGTGGTGTTGGTGGTGGTGGAGTTGATGTTGGTGGTGGTGTTTTTAGGGTTCGTAGTGTTAGTGGTGGTGTTAGGAGTGGTGTTAGTGCTGGTGTTAGTTGTGGTGTTAGTTGAGTGGAGCGGTAGTGTAGCGGTTAACGTGCTGCGCTACAAACCTGGCGACCCGGGTTCGATTTCCGCTCACGGCCAACACCAGTAACGATTATCTGAACCGGTCCTGGGCCTCCCCTAGGTAGACTCAGCCTCAAATGAATACCTGGTACGATGTGTAAACATCGCTGCTAGGGAGACAAAGGTGGCCAGGCGTGGTGTTAGCCACCCACCCCCTCGTGTGCCATGCCGACCTTTATAGGTGCTCGCTAGCAGAAATTGCCCCTACAGTATATTCAGGCTATACGGGGGATCTGTCTTTGTTAGTGGTGGTGGTGTTAGTAGTGGTGTTAGTGGTGGTGCTAGTGGTGGTGTTTGTCGCGGTGTTGCTGGTGTCCGAACAAAGGAGCGATGGTCACAACAACGACCTTTGACCTGGGCGGCTGAAATGTAGCACGTTGGCACAGTCATCTCAGTCAGTCAACTCTTGGCACCTGGGTCTGACCTGTGACCTGTCAGTGAGCCTTCAGCATTTCACGTGGTCTCAAAGTGTACCTGGCCTGGCATTTGCCGCTACTTAGTGGCAAATGGCGGTCTTTGTTGTTTTTGTTGTGTTTCGTGTTGTGGGTGAGTGGTGAGGTTGTGAGTCTGTGATGATGATGTGAGTCCGTGTTGATGATGAGAGTCCGCATTGTGACATGACGCGTGTTTAGACATGAGTATTGTCGCACACCATCGGTTTTGTGTGACCCTCGCCTGCGTCTCCCGCTCTCCACGCAGAGACCCGGACCGTGCGAGAAACGCAGTGAGCTCTGAGCACCCTACTCTGCAAGTTGCTGCCATGGAGGTACGTGTGGCTCTTCAACTCGTGTGGTAAAATATGAGTGGACGTGTGTTTTCCCCTCGACTTGTGCCTACCTGTCACCTACTTGTATACCTGGATGTGCTTCTCCTTGTCCGCCTGAGTATGTGTATGTCTATCAGAGCGTGTCTCCGAGATCCTGTTGGTGTGCCTGCCTGTCTACGCGTGAGCATTTACAGCACTATTATCTATCCACTGATGAATGAGAATGCCTTCCTCCCTGAGACCTTGCTACCCCTCAAATGCTGTGATGGAATAATCCGCCAAGCGCCGATTTTGTCGCACCATCTCTCTGGTGGCTCTCCTCTCCGATGTGTTTCCTTCCTTGGCTGCTGCTCCGTTATTATTCTTCACTATCAGCCATTGTTGTCCCTCCTTGCCATGGCTCGTCATGCCCGATCCCCAATCACTCTTTAACAATTTGAACAATCCCTGCGTGTGACCTCAAAATCCACGCATCTTTCATTGTGAATCCAAGCATGGCATCTGATATTGGCCAAATATCCCAATGCTGAGAAACGACAACATCTCGGCAGGACCCTCCTGAATGTGGAGCCCAGGATCTCAGAGATGCTGGCTCAGTGCTCGCCTTCTGCACTTGCTCCAACATCTTAATCAAGCCTATGTGGTGGACCTTTGTCTTTGTGTGTGTGTAGATGAGCCGAGCTGGAGAGGCTCGGAGTAACGACACGTCTTGCACCACGTGGAGTGCGCTGTCCTCAGACGGCACCGGCTCCATCTGTAGCAAATCGCCGAAAGGTAAGAACAGTAATGAGGGACGTCACAGTGGCCACGGTAAATAGTGGGACATCACGATGGCCATGTTGCATGGGGGACGTCACAGTGCCTTTGGTGTATGAGAGATTTAATGGTGATTGTATGGGTGATGTCAAGATAGCAATGCTACATGGGGGACTTAATGGTAATCATGTTTTGATTTAAAGCTTTCGTGGCTGCAGGGATTCATATTCTTGGTTCTTTCGGTAAACTCACGTAGAAGGGCAACAATAAAATTATAAAAATATAAAACAATAAAATTCTCACGACGTTTCGACTGCAACACAAGTAATCATCATCAGGTGTGAAAACCACAGCAAGAACCACAGCAAGAAAAATTGAAATTTTATTGCTGTGGTTTTCACACCTGATGATGATTGCTTGTGTTGCAGTCGAAACGTCGTGAGAATTGTATTATTTTATTGTTTCCCTTCTACGTGACTTTACCGAAAGAACCAAGAATATGGTAATCATGTTGCATTAGAGACTGCATCATGGTTGCCATGTTACATGGGGGACTTCATGGTGGCCATGTTGCATGGGGATAATTATCTGTGCTCTGGCCTCAGTACTGAAACAACATCAAACGCTTTCAGAATTGCTTCTGCGGCCATCTTGAATGCTCTTCCAATATTAGGAAACCACTGAAGCTATGCGCGTTTAAATCATCTAGTTTGACAACTAATATCTATACTCATTCGCTCTTTCGGTAATGTCACGTAGGTAGAAATAAAATAAAACAAATCACGACGTTTCTATCGCAACACAATCAATCTTCATCAGGTGGAACAACCACAGCAATAATAAAATGCTGAAGTAGGTGAGAGAGCTGCTGTGGCAAGAGGTTATCGGTAAGAAAGGGGGGAGGAGCAAGGGGGGGAGAGAGAGGGGAGCTGCGTGAGCGCTAGGGGGAGAAGAAGTGAGGCTTGGGGGGGACGTAGGCGGAGGTAGAAGTGGTAAGCTGAGTATGGGACATGGTGGGAAAGTAAATCTGAAAAATCTACCAGTACCTGGCGCGTGTGATGGAAACAACCACAACCAGTTAAGGCTTTACCTAGTTAATAACATCCATCGAATGATTGCTCAATTTGTATCCATCTTCTCGGTTGAAGTTATGTCTATGTTTGTATATCTGTATGGCTTCATGAAAAAACCTTTGATAGTTACCTGAAGGTTTGCAGAGTACCTTGGTCTCGGAAAAAAACAATATCACGCGAGCCCACAGCGTTATAACAATGGTCAGACACGGCAGAGGTATTGGTTCTGCGATGTTTCAGATCTGCCTTGTGTTCGCTAACACGGTCCGCGACATGTCAATTCGTTTTCCCAATGTAACTGCTACCGCAGGTAAAACTCAGTTTGTCGACTCCAGGATATTGCATGTCAGGATGGGATTAGATCACGGATTTTGTGTACTGTATTGAATCGGACTTGGATCTTGTGTTTGTTTAAGATTTTGGAAATATTTTTGGTAACACCTGCTATGTATGGTAAAGTGATGGTTTTGATAGGCGTATCAGTGGATTGTTTCTACATGGTTGGAGAAACAGCTTTGCGAATAATGCTGTCCCAGTACCCATTCATCTTAAGAGTCTGGTGTACGTGTTCCAGTTCACTGGCTTGGTGGTGTTGGTTGCAAATGCAGTGGCCCTATGGTGTAGTGGTTTGATGAGGGAATTCTTCTGCGCCGGATGGTGGTGGGAATTAGGTTTTAGATAGGTCTCTTCTCAAACAAAACATCCAGGAATTAGTAGCTTACCATCCTTCTCCACTTCCATGGTGAATTTGATGGATGGGTGTATGGAATTTATGTTGTTGAGAAATTGATTCAATGTTGGCAGGCCATGTGGCCAAATGACGAAAGTGTGATCTATGTATCTCTTCCACAAGGAAGGACGTTGGGTGCATGTCTGGATGACATCAGTTTCAAATTTCTCCATGAAAACATTCGCTATCACTGGTGATAAGGGGGGACCCATGTGGGTACCTTGATTTTGTTTGTAGAAAGTACCATTCCTGGTGAAGTAAGTGCCGGTTCAGCGTTTCTACTGCTGCATGATTTTTTTTCCGCCTGAGGACGACCGCTTGTGTTGCGATCGAAACGTCGTCATTTATTTTATTTTATCCATATGTGACTTTACCGAAAAAAACAAAGAGTAAATGTTAGTAAGGCAGTTCCTGACCAAAGTTGGTCCATGTTGGACCAAGTCTTCAATTATTGCTAAGGTGTCAGGTACAGGAACCTTGGTGAACAGAAAGACTACATCAAAGCTGACGAGCAAATCATCTGGGGACAGTGAAATGCCTTTGATTAGAGAGATAAAGTGAGCTGAGTTTCATACTGCTGAGGTAGTCTTGCCCGTGAATGGAAGCAAGGTCTCAGACAGAAATTGGGCCAGTTTGTAGGGAGGTGAGTTGATAGTGGAAACGATGGGTCGAAGTGGAGTATCTTCTTTATGGATTTTTGGAAGACCATATAATCTGGGTGGTTTATTAGCAGAAGGTTTTAGGGAGAACTGCTTGAATGGTTCGATTAGAGAAGTCGAATTGGTAATGATATTGTTTGTTTTTATAGCCAGGCAGTTGGTCGGATCTTTGTTGATTTTGGTGTAATTGCTATCATTAAGAAGGTCCTGGATTATGTTGCTGAATGTGGTTTTATCCATGATGACAGTAGCATTGCCCTTGTCGGCTGAGAGGATGACTTTGTCCTCTCTATTTTTTAATTTGGTGAATTCAGAGCGCTCGTCCTTGCTGATGTTATTAATAGGATTCTTAGCATTTTTAAAGATGGTGGCAATTTTAAATCTTGCCACGTCTGTCGGGATGTGTCCCAAGCCTTTGAGGGCTACATCTACCTGGGTTTTTATATCATCCACTGGGATGTGTTTGAGGGTGACAGCAAAATTCAGCCCTCTAGCTAGTACCGATTTTAGGCTATCGGAGATTGTGCTGTTACTCTGATTAATAGCAGTCTTTTTTATGTGTGGATCTGGTTTCTTTTTTGACAAGTTATTGAATTTAGCAATAAGGTTAACCTTGCATTTGGAAGACATTGTTGTGGCAGAAGAAGCAGTCATGTTATCTACAAGGTTCCAATCAGATGCGGACATTTTATCTTTTGATTTAAAGCTTTCGTGACTGCAGTAATTCATATTCTTAGTTTTTTCGGTAAAGTCACGTTGAAGGGAAACAACAAAATAATAAAATATATATAAACCAATAAAAAATTCTCACGACGTTTCGACCATAACTCAAACGGTCGTCTTCAGGTGTGTTGGACCAACACCTCGGCCGTGACAGATCATTGTTATAATTCAGTAGGCTCACATGACATTGACTTTTCCAAGACAGAGGTTCTTTGTAAGCCATCTGGCTTCCATAAGAGATTCGTTCATGAGGCTATCCACATATACAAGCACAGAGACAATTTCAACCGAGAAGATGGATTCTATCTTAGCAATCATTGGAAAGATTTGATAAACCATTTCAGGTCTTAATTGATTGTTCACGCTTACAGTGGCTTTCAGACAGCATACATTATAAAAAATAAAAAAATAAAAAAAATTCGTCTCCCCCCTCCTCTTTTCAGAATATAGATGGACTAGTCCTAAATAAACTGCCAAATCGTTGCGCATGGCGCTAACGTTTTTTTATAAATAAATAAATGCGCCGTTTACAAATAAATTTATGCAAACCAACACACCTGAAGACGACCGTTTGAGTTATGGTCGAAACGTCGTGAGAATTTTTTATTGTTTTATATATATATTATTATTTTGTTGTTTCCCTTCAACGTGACTTTACCGGAAAAACTAAGATTATGACTTTTTATCTGTTAATGTTAAGTGTGATTGTAGGAGACATTTGTCTAAATTATCAAGTTCAAGCCGGAGTATTCTTATCCTCTCTGAGATTAGAGAAAGGCTAGCTCTGAATAAGATCCGTTTAGAGTTGGGTTAAGTGACAGAAGCAGATGTGAGTTTAAATGTGGTCGGTATTATCTTGTTGTCGCGGCATCTCTTCAGAAAGGTGAGTGACTTGATCATGTGAGCCTTCTTGTCTCGCAGTCTGTTAAAGGTTCTAACAGATGTGTGGAACCTATTTGCGTGGTTAGTTTATTAACCTTCCCCCACACTGTTGATTAGCACCATTGGCTACATGCGGTGCAAAAGAATTTCAACATACATAGCTGGGATTGGCAAAAACATCCCAATCCTGAAATATTTACCCTATAAATTGCTCAAAATTTTGGTTCACACACCTGTTGTTGTTATTCTCCTCGTGCCTACAGAAATCCTGGCTCACTTTGGCCCTCACTTGACCGACCGCGAAAAGCTGGAGCTCGCAGCCATGCAAGAAGTGTGGTACTTTGCACTCGACAACAAACCCAAGGGATGCAACAGGCATGGATATGATGACGACGAACGTAATTACATTCTGGTGAGGCTCACCACAAAACTACAGCCTTGGGGGCGGTCACAGGGCCCAGAGGTAGCGGGGTTTGTGGCTTCTTATTATTGCACCTGAATTACCAACCAGGGCACACACCAACGCGCTTCAAAATCAGAATGTTTAATCCCGAGTAAAGCCCTTTTAGATAAGAAGCAATTTTCAAGGGAATCTTCGCCAGCAGACAGTATCAAAGCATTCGACAATTACACCCACTCACACACTTACTCACCCACCCCCAGACGCACTCACTTGCTGACTCACTCACTCATTCACCCACTCAATCACTCACCAATGCACTCACCCGCACACATCTGAATCAAAAGTTTATTTCCCGAGTAAAGCCCATTGAGCTCAGAAGCTCTTTTTAAGGGTGACTCAGCCAGCAGACATCTGAGCATTCCAAATTATGGTTAAAATAACTTCATAATTCCAAGCAAATGTTTTTGTTAAAATTACATTCTCACTTCTTAAACGTTGTGATTTTAACAATAGTCAGTTTAAATGATTGTACCTTTTGTTCAGTTCCGACATGATCACCTCCACTACCGCTATGAGGTGCTCAAGATGATTGGGGAAGGAGGTCAAGGCCAGGTGATCCAGTGCCTTGACCACAAGAGGAACACCCTGGTAGCTGTAAAGATCCTGGTGTCACCGTCGAGGTAAGACTTCAGAGACGTGCCATCACGAGGCCGACGTTGTTAAGTCCATTGCCGTGCAATGCGGTGGTGACACTCATGCTTCACAGCGAGAAGGGGGGCCTTGGTTCGGCTCCTGACTCGGGCACCATCGTGTGTGGAGTGTGTACCTTCTACCCCTGTTCTGCATCGGTTCCTTCTAGGTACTCTGGTTTTTCGTCTCTAAAGCTTAAAATACATACACACACAGTGTGAACTGGTATCGGCCAAAACATCCCATTGCTACAAGATTACCTCCACATTACAGTAAGTCATCATTTAATGCTGTAGATACATTCATGAAAAGTTCCGCGTTAAGCGAAAAAGCATTGAGCGAAAAGAATCTCTCCATAAATAATGTAACAATAAAGTTTGGCGAGATGCAATGTATGCATACACTGTGAGATGATGAGACCAATAACTGAGGCTATGCTATAGTAATAGGTTTTACCCTTTTAACTGGCACAAAAACTGACACCTTCTTTGGTTCTTTCGGCAATGTCACGTAGAATGAGAATAAAATAATAAAATAATACAATAAAATTCTCACGACGTTTCGGCCACAACGCAAGCGGCCGTCTTCAGGTGAAAGTTACAGACCTGTCGGGACGACAGAGCTCAACACACCCGAGACGGCTTTTCTTAGAGCTTAGTCTCCACTGGTGTTGGACCAGAAGAGTGGAGAATAGGCTCTAAGAAAAGCCGTCTCGGGTGTGGACCAGTCAAATTCAAGGACAGTGCATATTATTATCAGAGTTGTCTCTTTTGTTTGCATTTTGACTGCTTGTGTTGTGGTTATTGCAAACATGATGCCTTGAATAAAGGTGTCAGTTTTTGTGCCAGTTAAAAGGGTAAAACCTATTACTATATCTTGTTACTGGCAAAGGAGGTCTCATAATGAGGCTATGCTGTCACGTTACTTTTATCATTCCGAGTACTGTATCATACCGCTCAACAGTGCAGCTCAAAAAAGTATTTTGTTGTCGACTACTCACAAACCACGTTATGATGGGCTTATTCCGTGTTATAATGGGTGCGTATCTTGTTAGAATGTGCGTGTTCCATGTTGTAATGGTCGCGTTTCTTGTTACAACGGACACATTCTGCATTGTGTAAAAAGTGTTGAAGAACCACGTTATAACGAAAACGCGTTGTTTTAACGGGCGTTTGCATTTAGTTTTTCCGAATGACCAATCCGATTTGAATGGCTCTTCACCTTCAAATCCTATTGGGTACCCTACGCCAGCTCCTGCGCCCCGTATGGTACCAATGAGAGTCGAGAACGCTACTCTAGCTCACAATGCCGTTAGACCTGGTGAAAGTATATTTAATTATTAATTCTGAATAGCATTTGCCTCTGGGTGTCCCTTAAGCAAGTGTAAGTTATTAATTTGTGGACTTCCTCTGCGCAGCTCCAAGGAAGAAACATTGCAGAGGATGGAGCTGCAGATAGCTCTGGAACTTCAGAGTGAGGACAGCAATGAAGATTACAACGTCATCAAAGTCCTAAACAGCTTTGATTTCAGGGGACACCACTGCCTTGTCCTGGAGCTGTTGAAGTATGTACCACGTGTTCCATCTCCCCCTCCCTCTGCTAATAGCGTGGTTAACTGATTAACTAAACAAACTTTTTTGTTTTCGTGGGAAAGTCCACTAACCTATTAGTTATTTTTTTGTAAGCGACCTGCCCACAAATGATAGCTTAACAAAGTAACTTATCACGTGGAAATGTATAGCAGCCAAATACTATGAATGGATGTCGATTCGAAATGTGGAGGGGAAAACCAGAGGACCTACAGAATAATCCACATGATCACAGGGAGAACATGCAAACTCCAAATGTACATGCGTCAGGTTCGGGATCAAACCCCACGACCTTACCAGGCGGAGTTGTTATCTTCTCCCCATGGATAACCCTCTACCACCTGGCAAAAATGCCAATGAAATCAAGTTGTCAAGTGGGCAAATGAGCCAACTAATTTGGTTCATCGACAAACCAACGACCTGAACCTACACTGAACTATGACTCTGAATATTGGTCGTGAACATGCACGAACAATATTAAGATTGTTGTTAGCAGAATCAGCACAGCATTTAAGGAGATGACACTGACACTGTGTTGGTGTTGTTTCTGCTTTTGTCTCTCTCACAGGGAGAGCCTTTATGATGTGATGAGAGAATCGGGGTTCCGGTTGGACATGGAAATGGTGAAAAGTTATACCAGGGGAATCCTCATGTTCCTGTCCCACATCTCTTCCAGGAACATAGTTCACGCAGACATCAAGCCAGTGAGTGGACACAGCATTCAGTATGATTTTGTTGCAGAGGCGTATTGTTAGTAGGGAATCGTTCCACGGAGAAAACCGGCCACATTAGTCACAAGGTCTATGCGTTCGCTGTTTCCATCTAACTGGAAGGAGGCAGGGTCATTGTACCCCTGGTGAAGATAATGCGGTATGAATTAAACTGTAGTGTAGAGTCGTGTCGGTATTGGGGACTCACCATAGACAAAACCGGCAACGTTGATCACAGCGTTGCCCCAGTCCTTCGGAGACAGAAACTGGAGCAAATAAAGACTATTTCCTAAGTGTGCCAAACGTGTATTTTGACCTGACAGCTGCCCGTTGTCGGCTTCCACACTGCGAATGGAAAACTTCCGAAGACAAACGCGCGGTGGATAGCGTCATGGAATACGCGAGCTCTCATGTGTAGCTTTTGGTCCGTAACCCGTTAAAGGGCACTCTTGCAGCTGTGAGCTCAATGCACTCTCCTGTCAGATGAACCATGATCAGTTGTCAATAGAGCTGCCCTCCTTTACTTCGATGGTCCCTTAGAGTGCTTTGAACATGAGCCTCAAATCAAATCTCTTTTCTAGATGCAATTGAAAGGGGCAACCCCCAGTAATAGCTGTCAACAAACATCAAATGTTGCACTTGACTGACGCTCGTTGACGGCACTACGCCTCGTCTAGTTCCCCTGTTTAGCGTAGGTGGTGGTACGTGATCGTTCCACTGCTGGCTGAATGTTATCGGCATAACCTCTGCATTTGAATTCATTCTGCCCCTTCTCCTGCAGGAAAATGTTCTCATCAAGGACACCGTGACCGGCACTGTGAGGGTCACGGACTTTGGCACGAGCTTTTTTGTGGAAAGTCAACGTGAGTGACCTCTCCTGGGTGTGAGCGTCTGCGTGTGGGTGTTTGTCTGATTGTGTATATGTGTGAGTATCTGCATCTCTGTACATGTGACTGTTCATGTGTGTGATGAAGATGCTGTTTAAGAAACAGTGAGTACACAAACACATATATGTGTTGTTCTTGTGATTGGTGTGCAGCTATGAATGTTGGTGGGACTCTGGAATACTCGGCTCCGGAGCTGCACTTGGGCTACAGCTTGACCTGTGGCGTAGACATGTGGGCGCTGGGTTGCACGGTGGCGGAGTTGGCGACGGGCAGGCAATTATTTCAGTCCGACAGTGACAAAGATTACCTCCCGCGCTGCATTGAGGTATTTCCCACTGGGCGTCCATCCACTCGTGATGCCCCTCTCTTTCCTTGGAGTCGTGGGTTTTGGGGGTGGCAGGAGGGGAGGTGGCCACTTAGTGATCTGGCGAATAGCGGCTGTCGTATGTTGTGTATGAGTGTACACGTGTCCATCTTGTACGTGTGAGGGGAGCAGTAGTGTAGCGGTTAGCATGCTGCGCTCATGGCCCACACTAGTGATGATTATCTGAACCGGTCCTGGGCCTCCCTTAGTTAGACTCAGCCTTAAATGAGTACCTAGTGCAGTGTGTAAAATACCTGGGTCAATGTGGCCCACCACCCCCTGTCTCTGTGTGCCATAATGCTTGCCCTCAACAAGCGCTGCTGCTGTTGTTACGCTATACTAACATCACTTGCCCCTACAGTCAGCCGAGGATACACAGGTGACCTTTGTCTTTGTCTCAACCATGTGCAGATTCTGGGAATGCCTCCACGATACATGGTGAATTCAGCTCCCGACAGAAGGCAGTTTTTTGGTGAGTTAAAGGGTGGTGCGAGTGACGGACCGGATTCAGTTTTAAGAAGAGGCCTGCGGCTGTTGTTATTTTTTTGGTGGGAGGGGGGGGGAATGGCCTCTTTTTATTTTAAATTCCTTTGGTGAGTGGGTGGGTAAGTCGGTGTGTGGGCAAGTAGGTTGTAGGGTAAGTGGGCGAATTGGTCAGTGGTTAAGCGGGTGGGCGGGTGAGTGGGGGGGGGGTGGTTCGGTGATTGGGTAGGTGGGTAGGTGAGTGAGTGATTGTGTAGGTGGAAGAGTGGGTGGGTGGGTGAGTAGGTTGATGGATGGGTCGGTAAGTGGGTAAGTAGGTGACGTGGTGGTTGGTGACTGCATCTGTCCCGCTGTGCATGGCTCCCGCAGACCGTCAAGGGAAGATGTTGTGCCCAGGCAAGAAAAGGGTACCGGGGAGCTTCCCACTTGAAAGGGTGCTCAAAAGCCACGACCCGGCGTTTGTGGAATTCGTCAGCTTCTGCCTTCGGTAAGACACACCCACCACCCCCTCCCAATGAGGATCCCCCCCCCCCTCCAATTGATCGGCGATCACTCTCCACCGATCGCCAGGAAAATGTGGAGCTGAGTGGGACTGCCGATGTGCAGTACCACCGGTGTCAAGATCGACCTCTGTGGAGGATGGGGAGGTCCGTGCAAGATGCTGCTGGCCAATGCGATGCTCGGGGCATTTTTAGTCTACTGGGCATCAGAGGATTGCCACTGTTCCTGCTGCTTCCGCTGCTGCCGTGCATTCCTAACCTTGTAGGAGAAGGGAAGCAACTTCAATGCTCTCACCACGCTTCTCTCACTACGTGTGGCGCGTGTGTCTCCCACGCGTCTCTCAACAGATGGGTTCCGGATTCTCGTATGACGCCAGCGCAGGCGCTGGATCACAGCTGGCTCCGGACCGCGGCCACCAGCACCACCAGCAATGCCACCACCACTGCTACTCCTGGCCGTGTCCAGTGCTTTGGAGCTGCTGAACGACGGTAACCCACATTCTGCTGACCAATTTTCAAGGCAGTCCATAGAGAGGTGTGGGGCCCAGGGCAAGTCACAACTCCCACATGGAGAAAGTGGCCCAAGTATGGGCATCAAACCCAGGTCCCTCTTTGGCTGTGAGTTCCAGCCCTGCCGCCCACAAACTAACACACGGAGAGTTCAAATCTCACCTGTACATTCGGTTATATACGGATGTATTTTTATAATTGCTTTCTGGGTGAGGACAAATAATGAAGTGGCCATATCTTTGCCATGTAGGTAACCCTTCATCCACTGTGACATCGCCAGCTCCCCCCCTCCCCCCCGATGGTGGGGGAGGGGATGGCTGCGATCCCTGCTGTAGCAGTAAGTTGGAACAATGTCGTGCGCATATCTTCACAGAGCGGAGCCGGCGCTGCCCCCATTCTCTTTGCTCGCCTGGGCCTCTGATTGGAGGCTGAAGGTTGTGGAGGAAGAGGAAACCCAGGTGGAGGAGCTGGTGTTGCAGGAGGAAGAGACCCTGGTGGAGGAGCTGGTGGTGCAAGAGGAGGAGACTCTGGTGGAAGAGCTGGTGGTGCAAGAGGAGGAGACCTTGGTTGAGGAGCTGGTTTTGCAGGAGGACGAGGCCTTGGTGGAGGAGCTGGTGGTGCAGGAGGAGGAGACTCTGGTGGAGGAGCTGGTGGTGCAGGAGGAGGAGACCTTGGTGGAGGAGCTGGTTTTGCAGGAGGAGGAGACCTTGGTGGAGGAGCTGGTGGTGCAGGAGGAGGACACCCTGGTGGAGGAGATCGTTGTGGAAGAGATGGTGGTGGAGGAGAAGGAGAAAACAAGGAAAGAGGATCAAGTGATGGTGATTCAGGAGAAGAGGAAGCCAGGGGGCCTGGCCCGCATGGGGAGAGTCATCCGCTCACTCCTCCGACGCGTGCTGCTGTGTGGTGGCCGGTCCACCGCACAGTAGAGATGGTGGTGGTCGTTGATCGGTCTGATCCATGACCACTATCACCACACCTACCACACACACCCTGCACCCACCCACCCCGTGACACCCACCACACTCCACACACACCCTGCACCCACCCACCCCGTGACACCCACCATCCACCACACTCCACACACACACCCTGCACCCACCCACCCCGTGACACCCGCCACACTCCACACACACCCTGCACCTACCCACACTGTGACACCCACCACCCACCACACTCCACACACACCCTGCACCCACCCACCCCGTGACACCCACCATCCACCACACTCCACACACACACCCTGCACCCACCCACCCCGTGACACCCGCCACCCACCACACTCCACACACACACCCTGCACCCACCCACCCCGTGGCACCAACCACCCATCACACACCACACACACCCTGCACCCATCCACCCCGTGACACCCACCATCCACCACATTCCACACACACCCTGCACCCACCCACCCCGTGACACCCATCACCCACCACACACCCTGCACCCACCCACCCCGTGACACCCACCACACTCCACACACCCTGCACCCACCCACGCCGTGACACCCACCACACACCACACTCCACACACCCTGCACCCACCCACCCCGTGACACCCACCACACTCCACACACCACACACCCTGCACCCACCCACCCCGTGACACCCGCCACCCACCACACTCCACACACACACCCTGCACCCACCCACCCCGTGGCACCAACCACCCATCACACACCACTCACACCCTGCACCCATCCACCCCGTGACACCCACCATCCACCACATTCCACACACACCCTGCACCCACCCACCCCGTGACACCCATCACCCACCACACACCCTGCACCCACCCACCCCGTGACACCCACCACACTCCACACACCCTGTACCCACCCACGCCGTGACACCCACCACACACCACACTCCAAACACCCTGCACCCACCCACCCCGTGACACCCATCACACTCCACACACCACACACCCTGCAACCACCCACCCCGTGACACCCACCACACACCACACACCCTGCACCCACCCACCCCCTTGACACCCACCACCCACCACAATCCACTCACACCCTGCACCCACCCACCCTGTGACACCCAACACACTCCACACACCCTGCACTCACCCACCCCATGACACCCACCACTCACCACACACCCTGCAACCACCCACCCCGTGGCACCCATCACCCACCACACACCCTGTACCCACCCACCCCATGACACCCACCACCCACCACACTCCACACACACCCTGCACCCACCCACCCCGTGACACCCATCACCCACCACATACCCTGCACCCACCCACCCCGTGACACGCACCACCCACCACACTCCACACACCCTGCACCCACTCACCCTGTGACACCAACCACACTCCACACACACCCTGCACCCACCCCGTGACACCCACCAGCCACCACACTCCACACACCCCCTGCACCCACCCACTCCGTGACACCCACCACCCACCACACTCCACACACACCCTGCACCCACCTACCCCGTGACAACCACCACACACCACACTCCACACAAAGGGTTAAGGGTTTTGAGGGTTACGTGTTTAAAGGATTAGGGGTGGAGAGATCTAGGGGTTTATAGAATTATGGTTTTAACAGTAAAGGGGTATAGAGTGTTAGGGGGTTTGGGATTTTTTGTTGTATTTGGGTTATGGTTTCAAAAGGTGAGGAGTTTAGATGGATAGGGTTTTATGGGTAAATCGGTTTAAAGGGTTAGGGATTTAGAGGATTATAAGTTAAGGGTTTAGAGGTTTACAGGGTGATGGGTTTAGCGGTTAGAGGGTTAGGTATTTAGAGGGTGTGTGGTTTAAAGGTTTAGGTGTTTAGAGGCTGAGGGTTTTAAGGGTAAAATGTTTTAGAGGTTTAGCGGTTTAGAAGGTGATTAGCTTAGAGGGTTAGGGTTTTAGAGGGGTACAGTTTAGAAGGTTATGGGTTTATAGGGTTATAATTGTAAGGAGTTTGGTGTCCTGAGGTTTAGACGGTTTATGGGTTTCGATTGTTAAAGGGTTAGTGGTTTAGAGGGCTTGGAGTTTATAATTTTACGTGTTAAGGGTTTAGAGGTTTTGGGGTTTTTTAGGGGATAAGCGTCTTAGATGTTTTGGGGGTTTCTAGGGTTATGGTGTTTAGGGGTTGAGCGTTTTAGGGGTTGAGGATTTTAAGGGTTAGGGGTTTAGAGGGTTGGTGTTTAGAGGGTTAGGGGTGCAGAGATCTAGGACTTTTGAGAATTCGGATTTTAACGGTAAAGGGGTTTAGAGTGTTAGGGGGTTTGGGGTTTCAGGGTATTTGGGTTCTGGTTTCAAAGGGTGAGGAGTTTAGAAAGGATTTGATTTAATGGGTAAAGGCGTTTAGAGGGTTTGGGATTTAGAGGATTATAAGTTGAGCCGTTTAGAGGTTTACAGGGTTATGGGTTTAGGGGTTTAGAGGTTTAGGGGGTTAGAGGGTGAAGGTTTTAAGGATAAAGGGGTTTAGAGTGTTATGGGTTTCGAGAAGTAGCTGTTTAATGGGTTTATGGGTTTCGATTGTTATAGGTTAAGTGGTTTAGAGGGTTAGGAGCTTAGAAGTTTCGGGGTGTTTCGGGGATAAGGGGTTTCGTGGTTTATAGACTTCGAGGGTTTAGGGGTTGAGAGTGTTAGCGCTTGAGGGGATTCAAGGGTTAGGGGTTTAGAGGGTTAGGGTTTTAAGGTTAAAGGGCTTTATAGTGTTAGGTGTTTAGAGGATTGGGCTATTAGTGGTGTAGGAGTTTAGAGGGTGAGGGGTTTAGCAGGTTAGGTGCCGAGAGGGTTACGGTTTTAGGGGTTGCGGAGTTTAGAGGGTTTGGTGTTTAGACAGTTAGAGTTTTGGGGGTTTATGGGTGGGGTTTTCGAGGGAGAGGTTTTTAGACAGTTAGGGTTTTAAGGGTAAGGTCGTTTAGAGGATTAGGTGTTTAGAATGTTAGAGTTTAGAATATTTTGGGGTTAGAGGGTTGGGGGTTTAGAGAGTTAGGTGTTTAGAGATGTATGGGTTTCGATTGTTAGAGGTTGAATGGTTTAGATGGTTAGGAGATTAGGAGGTTATAATTGTATGTGTTTAGGGGTTTAGAGGTATGGGGGTTTTGAGGGTTAGGGGTTTATAGGGTAATGGGGTTTAGCGGTTTAGAGGGTTATGGGTTTTGGGATTTGGGAGTTTAGAGGGTTTAACACCAAGACTTTGACAACTAATATTATCCATACTAAAGGTGTTTTGGATTTCTCTCCAACATTTAATGGCACTTTTTTATTGTCATGACAAACTTTACTAATTGGCTGTGTCGGGTGGTGTCTGGTTTAACGACACATTTATATTTACACGATCTAACCCGAAAATATATTTATTATGGGTTTAGAGGGTTAGGGGCTTAGAGTGTTATGTGTTTAGAGGGTTAGCGTTTTAGGGGTATAGGTGTTTTAAGGGTTAGGTGTCTTGAGGGTTAGTTCTTTAGAGGGTATGGGTGTTAAATGTAGATTTGAAGTTTTCGTGACTGCAGGGATCCATACTCTTTGGTTCTTTCGGTAAAGTCACATAGGTAGAAATAAAATAAAACAAATCGCGACGTTTTGATCGCAACACAAGCGATCTTCATCAGGTGGGACAAAACACAAGCGATCTTCATCAGGTGGGACAACCACAGCAAGAAATGCTGAAGTCGGCGGGAGAGCTGCCATGGCAAGAGGTTATATAGTTTAGAGAGGGGGGAAGAGGCAAGGGGACAGAGAGAAAAGGGGGGGGTGTGGGGTAGGAAGAGGGGGGGGCACATAAGCGCTAGGGGAAGAGGACGTTAGGCTGGTGGGGGGACATGGGCGGGGCAGCAGTAAAACCGGCAGGTAATGATGGAAACAACAACACAAGTTAAGGCATTACCTGGTTGATAACATCCTTCCAGTGATTGTTTAATTTGTATCCATCTTCTCGGTTGAAGTTTTGTCTATACCCTGGAGTCTACAAACTGAGTTGTAACTTCGGCCGCAGTTACGTTGGAGAAATAAAACGACACGTCTCGGACCGTGTTCGCGAACACAAGGCTGATCTGAAACATGGCAGAACCAATACCTCTGCCGTAGTGGCCATTGTTATAACGCTGTAGGCTCGCATGATATTGTTATTTTCGGAGGCCAAGGACAAAACTTCAATCGAGAAGATGGATACAAATTAAACAATCACTGGAAGGATGTTATCAACCAGGTAATGCCTTAACTTGTGTTGTTGTTTCCATCATTACCTGCCGATTACTGCTAGCCCCGCCCACGTCCCCCCACCCCAGCCTCACGTCATCTTCTCCTAGCGCTCACGCGGCCCCCCTTCCTCTCCCTACCCCACACCCTCCCCTCTCTCTCTCCCCCCTTGCCTCCTCCCCCATCTCATACCTGTATAACCTCTTGCCACGGCAGCTCTCCCGCCGACTTCAGCATTTTCTTGCTGTGGTTGTCCCACCTGAAAATATCACTTATGTTGCGATCGAAACGTCGTGATTTGTTTAATTTTATTTAATTTATACCTACGTGACTTTACCGAAAGAACCAAAGAGTATGGATTCCTGCAGTCACGAAAGCTTCAAATAAAGATTAAAATAGTTTAGTTTAATTTGTTTATTTTTGAACAGTTTGTCTTTCCTGTCATTTTTTGTATTTTTTTAGTTATGTTCTGACCTGCCCGATTGGACAGCTGTGAAAACAGATCTTTGTAGCTCATCGATTTCATCCAGTGTAAATAAATATTCAGATTTAAATTCTATTGACCTCTGTGCGAGTCTATGGATTTCTGAGTTTGTGGGCCTCTGTGAGTGTATGGGTCTCTG
The DNA here is from genome assembly GCF_048934315.1 of Petromyzon marinus. NCBI lineage: Eukaryota > Metazoa > Chordata > Hyperoartia > Petromyzontiformes > Petromyzontidae > Petromyzon > Petromyzon marinus. The sequence continues at coordinate 352,146 of NW_027423688.1, read as the reverse complement.
TCTGAGTCTATGGATCCCTGTGTCAGTATATAGGGTCGCCGTATGAGTCTGAGTGTCTGAAGGAATGTATGGGTCCCTGTTGGAGTCTATGGGTTTCTGGTTCTGGGTCTGAGTGGGAATCTATGGTTCTCTGAGTATGGTTGTTTGTGCGAGTCTTAAGTGCACAAACTGAACTTAAAAAGGGCATTGAGGGGTGCGGAATCCAAGTTGACTATTAAGCTCCCCGCAGTGCAAGCCAGCTCTCTAGTCGTGTCATCATACAGCCCCTGTAATTCTTTATAATAATAATTAGACTTACTCCAGGAAAGCCATGCTGAGTCATAGTAAGGTCCTGAATTTGGTTTTTATTGTAAGATCTTTTCAATCAATGAATAACGAATGCTTACACAAGTGGGGGGAAACCGGAGCACCCGGAGAAAACAAACGTATGTGAAGGGGCAGCAGGCAGCATTTTAAACCGTACAGGTGACGATGGCGATGATCCCACTTGCTATAATGCCTTCTCCTGGCCAGTCAGATGCTTTCTCCTGGCCAGCCAGGAGAAGGCACCTCAATGTCCACGGGAAGGGGGTTTCACAATATTTACTGTGTGATCCACCAACCCTTGCTGCCTTCTACAGTGCTGGATCGCAGGCTTGCGTCACCACCTTCTGGCGAGTATTTGTAGTTATTATTTAAAGCTATATAGCACTCACAAGAACGACTCAAGAGGCGCGAGGAGCCACAGACATGCAGGAAGGAAGCCACGTGGTGAGCCAGCACCAACGATTGTCCAGGCTCTACGGTACTCTATGTATGGAGGCATTATTGGCTAATTAATAACGAGTGTTTGTACAAGTGGGGGAAATCGGAGCACCCAGAGAAAAGCCACGTGTGTGAAGGGGCAGCATTTTAAACCGTACAGGTGACGATGGCGATGAGTCCACTTGCTGTACTGCCTTCTCCTGGCGAGGCAGGTTATGCACCTCGACTTCCACGGGAAGAGGATTTCACAACATCATTGTGCGGTGATTTAAGAACCCTCGCTGCCTTCCCCAGTGCTGGATTTGAGACGTGCACCACTAACATCAGGCGAATGATAACAACAACAATAACTATACTTATTACTTGGTAGCAACAGGCGAAATAAAACAACAGGCAAATTATAACAGGCCAATTAAAACAGGCGAATGATAACAGGCAAATGAAAACAGGCGAATGATAACAGGCGAATGATAACAACAGGCGTATGTTTAGAACAGGCGAGTAATAACAACAATTATTATTTACACTTAGAACTTGATAACAACAATATTTATACTTATAACGTGATCAAGCAGGCCTCAGAGGTGCGAGGAACCACAGACAATCAGGAAGGAAGCCACTTGGTAAGCTGGCACCAACGATTGCCCAAGCTCTGTGACCCTATTGATACGTTTTTATCGACCAGATAGGGAGCGTTACGTGTGGGGGGGAAACCGCCCCCTTCGGTGCCTCCATGGTCCAATAGCTGGTCTTCTTGGCGCCACGGTCCCGAGCCCCCTAAAAGTTCCTCATGGAGCAAATCAACGGGTGGGCCATTGCCTTGTCAGGGCTCATTCATTGCTCTGGATCCCACCTGAAAATGCCAGGCGCAGATCCCCACATCATTAAAGCCACGGGTGCATTTATCCCAGATATAAACAATTGCAAACTATTTGACTATTTTTTTTTACTTTAACCAGGCAAGGCCCACTGAGCTATACAGCTCTCTTTCAGAAGCGGCCACACAATTACAGCTCAACAAATTGGCTTGTTACGTGGACATTAGTAGCCAAATACTCTAAACATGTGCTAATAAATGTGGAGGGAAAACCCGGAGGATCCGGAGAAAAATACACGCGACCACGGGGAGATAGCATACAAACTCCAAATACAAAGGTGTCAGGGTAAGGATTTAATACACGACCTCCTGTATACCCTACAAAATAGTTAACATCTCGCCACCGTGGCTCCCAATTCTGATCACATGACATAGCAAAACGAACGTCGCGGTGCATAACAATAATTCAATTGGGCAATTACTGAGCGTTCATAAACGTGAGGGGATACAGGAGTACCCAGAGAAAACCCACTCGTGCAAGGGGGCAACCCTCTATCCCATGCAGACAGAGATGGTGCTTATCCCACTTGCTGTACTGCCTTCTCCTGGCCAGCCAGGATATGCCACCTCAACACCCACTACACCATGAACTTTGTGAACCGAGTTTACATTTCTGGCCACGGCGAACATCAGTGGCTATCTCCCTCTTCCTCTCTCGTCCCTGCTATTATCTCCCTCTTCTTCCCGCGTCCCTCCCACTATCTACCTCTCCAATCCGTCCCACCATCTCCCTCTTCCTCCCTCGTCCCTCCCACCATCTCCCACTTCCTCCCCAGTACCTTCCACTATCTCCCTCTTCCTCCCACTTGGCTCTACTATCTCCCTCTTCTCCCGTCCCTCGCACTATCTCCCTTTTCTTCCCCCATCCTTCCCACTATCTCCCTCTGCATCTCCAATCCCTCGCACTCTCTCCCTCTTCCTTCCTCTTCCTTCCCACTATCACCTTCTTACTCTAACCGATCTGCCTAATCCTCCCAAATAACTCCCACTATCTCCCTCTACTTCCCCAGTCGCTCCAACTATCTCCCTCTTCATTCCCCTTTCCTGCCACTATCTCCCTCTTCCGCCTCCTTCCCTCCCACCATCTCCCTCTTCCTCTCCCGTCCCCCCCGCTATCTCCTTCTTTCTCTCACATCCCTCCCACCTCCTTCCTCCCCCGTCCCTCCCACTATCTTCTCATCCTCCCCCATCCATCCCACGATCTTCCTCATCCTCTCCCGTACCTTCCGCACCTTCCTTATTTAACACCATCAGGTTCACAGACTCGCCCTCGCTTCTCCCAGTCAAATAGCCTAGCTTAGACACAACCCCCACCATGTTACACTGACGGCATCGACCGAGACAGCCAACAACTATCCGGCCGCCCAATTATCTAGTGAAGACGGCAGCGACCAAGTCGGCAAAGACGACAGTGCCGACGAGACGACTCCACTTCCCAGAACCTGCAACCACGAGCTCTCGCTCTCCGCTGCTTTTATCCGACTCGGCGCGGCCTGGCTCCGCCCTGGCCGCGCCTCCCTTCTCCAACCCACGAGCGGGTTCCAGTGTCTTCCAGGGAGGGTCTCTGTGATCCTTGCCCCAGTGCCTCCGCCCTGCTGACAAACCCGCATGAGGCTCACTGGCGTGTGTACTCCCCGTCCACCGCAGTTACCGCTGCTGGACAACAACTATTACTCTACAGTTGTACTGCCCCTCTGTACCGTGCCCCCGAGCCATCAACACGGACTCACAGCATCAACACAGACTCACATGATCAACACAGACTCACAGCATCAACAGACTCACACGATCAACAGACTCACAGCATCAATACGGACTCACACCATCAACACGGAAACAGGGTCAGTGAGCAAGATGGCGGATGAGTGCATACATGATGTGAGTGGTGGTGAGTTCAAGTTAAGCACCCAGTTTTAAATCTCATTTACTCCCACCACCACCCTACATACAACAGTCGGAAGTAAATGCCTACACACCCTACATGCAATCGTCAGTAGTAGTGGGGAGAAGAGGGCATCAGTGGGGGCGATTCATGAAGCGTTGAGAAGCCCTCAGATACTCCATAAAACCCCGAGTTTCATGGAGTATAATTTTCAGCATTACAGTTCCATTTTTTTTACGTTAACAAATGTCTCGCCATATATTACACCGTATAGGTAACTAGATTGGGCGAGGGATGGTCTTTTTTGTTGAACAATCAATAAAGCTACGGTGTTGTACTGTGCCCGTATCCGTGTACGGTACTGTGCACTAAAGGAAGAAAAATGGAGCGGCTGAACCTCACTGCCTCCTTACCGGAGGCTGTAAACATCAAGTGACCTGAAAACTGCGATGGGACGTGAAAGACAACATGGAGAGACAAGAGGGCGCCACGTGTGTTCTTCCATGGCAGCAGCAGCATCATCGCAGGCAATGAGGTTCAAATGGGCACAGGAACTTTGAGGTGGACCCACGAGTGTTTGAGCCACAGCGGCGTGCAATCGGCGACCTCTATACGCTTGGCGCAATCCGCACCGTCATTTCACGGAGCCCTTGTCCACTCGACGAGTGCGACGACGCCGTCCCACCGTCATTCGGCGCCTCGTGGTGACATCACAACAGCAAAGCGACAGGTGTTGTTTATTCATTTCTTGAGGCAATTCGAGGGCCCGGTTACATCGCGTTGTGATACACGCACACACCGTCAACATATACTACACCGGTTATAAAAAAAAAGCAGGGGATAGAAAGGTGGGGGAGCGGACCCGACCACAGGTATTGTTTAAAAGACGTCAAGCGGACCGGGGGTTTTAAATGCAAGTCCATGCGGACACCAACATCCGAACGATTGTACCAATAAATCCTGAACCTTCTGGAAGATTTCAGCTCCCGCTGGTTTGGATCAGGGTGATGTTGGGGCAAATTCCATTAATTGGGAAAGGTGGCAATCTTGTGGGAATGTCCTCGCCAGAGAAGAAACTTGTCGCTTCCATGTTTTATTTTCATCCGACGTCCCATTAGTGAGATCCAGAGCGTGACGGACTCATATGGAGTCGGCCTCCTGTAATTTTTCTGGTCTCATTCTCACCACAGGTGAAGGCAGAGCCACACATCAACGTGCCAATGGGGCCACAGTTGAAGTGGTGGGGCCACGGTTGAAGTGGCGGTGGCCACGGGTCATGTGGCCTCTATGTATTTTCCATGTTGAAGGCCGATTGCCCCAAACATTGCCCGTCATATGCAGTGTCACTGAATAACGTGTGAAACATACTGTAGCATATACAAAATTGTATTTTCTTCATACATTAAATACAATAAACACAATAAACATGAAATGCGTATAGGACAGACTTACACTTTATAACTCTCTCAATGACCAAACTTGTATTTTATGAACACACTTATACGAGCAAAATATGACAAGTGTTCCAGATTTCAGTTTCAATTGAGACCGAAATCCGGAATCATTACCCCCTACTGACAGACTAATAATACCCGCTCGCAGGCCAAGTGCTGATTCACCTTGGGGCCTCGCCTGGTATAGAGGTCGTGGGTTAAATCCCGACGCCTGTATATCTGGAGTTTGCATGTTCTCCCCGTGACCGCGTGGATTTTTCTCTGGGTCCTTCGGTTTTTCCCTCCACATTTAGAAACATGCGTAGTATTTGGCTGCTATATATTTCTGCGTGACAAGCCACTTTATAGTGCTTTCATTTGTGGCCCGGTCGTTCCTGAAAGAGAGCTATACAGCTGAGTGGGCCTTACCTGGTAAAATAAAAAGAGATTAGTTTTGTTAGTTTATTTTGTGCCACAGGGGGACAGCTACAGGGGGGGGGGGGTGCCCATTAAAATGGTCGAGATGAGATGCAACTTAAGGCGCTTGTGACTTCCCAAAAATATTATTTATGGCAGGTTTTCACATCTAAACATCCCGGGTGGCATTGAAGCCAAGAGCTCCCACCCTAGGTGAGTAGCTACGAGAGCGGTGCTGTGCACGGCGACACGCCACTTTCTCCATCTGCCTGACTTGGTATTTTCTTTTTTGTTACTTAAATAAATGTTAATGTTTCGTTTTGTGTACGCGTGTATGTACACCGTTTGGGGAGCGGTGGTGCAGCAGTTAGCGCACTACGAACTCAGCCATCTGAGTACGTGGTGTGGGGTGTGTATAACATCGCAAAACTGGGGAGGACAAAGGCAGCCAGACGTGGGGCTGGCCACAAAACCACTTCTGTGCCATGGCGGCCATCATAGGTGCTACCCGTTAACAGCACTTGCCCCAGCAATCTGTTAACGGCGATACGGAGTACCTTTGTCTTTTTGTGCAATTGTGTGCTTCTGTGTGCGACGCATGCGACGATGTGCATGTTTGTGTTTGATAAATGTACATCCGCAATGTGTGTGTGACGCGTATGATGCGCGTGTGTGACGACGGTTGGAACAGCGATTCACGCACTGCCCTATCCACGCGGCGACCTCTCCTCAACGTCTCGAGCCTCGGCGGAGAGCGCCGCGAGGTTCGACTCCAACTCCGGCTTTCCAGGGACAAACCCCCCCCCCCAATGCCCCTCCCCCCAGGCCCATGGGGGGGGGGGAAGTCGCTCCCCTCCCTCACTCCACGCTCAGGAACTTCCTCTTCTTCGCCGTGTTCATGTACGGTCGCCAAGGCCACTCCACCTCGGCGGTGGCCGCGTTGTCCAGCGTGCCCAGTTTAATCTCATAGACTGCGCGACACACAAAAGCAAAGATTACCCCCATGCAGCCTTTAACAGACGGCGTGGGAAAAGCGCTGTTCGTGTGTTAGCATGTAGGAAAGCCAGCACGGCACACCAAGGGGTGGGTGTGGGTGGCCAGCATTACGTCCGATCATCTTTGAATTTACACATCGCATCCGGGGTGGGGGAATGCGAGTCGGGTCACGGTACAGCGAATGCGACCAGAGCAGCGACCCCACCGACTCAAGTTCCGATCCGCTCTACAAGTCACCCGCGGGCCACCTAGCCCGAGGCTAGACTCTTACATTCAGCCCATCATCCTCTCAGGGGTCGATAAAATTTACAACCACTTCGTAGGGAAGTCCACAAGGAATGTGGAATTTCCACCGCCTCTGCAGGGGTGTAAAGTGGAGACGAGTAACAATGTGTCAGGCAGACTTACGCTCCATCTCGAATCACGGTCCCACCTCCTTCAACTCGATGTCCTTGCCGTCGCGCTTGTAGACGTTGTGCCTGTTGGGAGGGGGGAAGGGGGGCACAGAAGTCACGGGAGGGGTCGCGGCAAGTCACACGGACGGCGCTGGACTCTCATTACGTGTCCTCGCAGACGTTTGCCAGTTAGAGGCCAGCGGCCACCCTGTTTAAAACTGCGGATGCATTAACAAATGAACAACATTACGCGCCTTCAGCTTCAGAGATGGCGTTAAATAAAAACTCTGTGCTGTTGCTCGAAAACTAAAGTAAAACGAAACTATTTTTATTTTACCACTGAGCTATGCAGCTCTTTTTCACATAAAAATGTATAGCAGCAAAATACTCGAAATTCAAGTTTCTAAATGTGTAGGGAAAAACCCGGAGGACCCGGAGAAAAATCAAAGTGACCAGGAGGAGAACATGCAAACTCCGAATATACAGGCGGACACACAGCACCTGGCCCAAAAGTCTGCTCACTCTTTCCCATTCCGAGACATCTGCAAGTTGCCGGGTGGTAGGTGTCACGTTCACCGCTGAATCTCGGTACGCGCGAGCGGCTCGGCGTTAATTTTATTTATAGAGGCGTAGCGCTGCTGTTTTTAAAAGGCGTTGCCCTCACCGCAGAGAACCGTAGTGACACGACCGGCACTCTATGGAACAAAACTGTGCCACACGCCCTCCCGCATAGTCTTATGGGAGCAAAAGGTATGTCTTCAGGTCAGAAGACGTACTTGAGTTTTTCTTACGGTTCCGTTTCGACGACGTATATGTACATCATGGAAATGAGAAAGGGTTATAGCCTATACGAGGGATCTTTGTGCTTTGGGGATGGGGGAGGAAGATGTGGGTGAGACTGGCACGGTGCCCGCACGCACCCTCTTTCCGAGTCGCGACGTGAAGTTGTGCATCACGAGGTGTTGGAATGCCTCGGACATCATGTCCACGTCCGGATGTCGTGCCGCATCACCACGCTCGAGAGTGTCAAGTACACCGTGGTATCGTACCACGTGTCACATGAACAGCATGCCGGAAAGTTAGACACACCACAGGTGTCACACAGACTGTACTGGAGAGTTAAACACACTGCCCTTCCATCTGCGGCATCATATCACATCACACCACATACACAGTTAAAACACCACAATTCCATGTCTGCAGCGTCATACTACACACCGCACATCGTACGCACAGCTAAATACACCTCCATCCCCGTCTGTTGCACCGCATCACACACGTCACACCATGCATCACACCGGGGAGCGGGAGCGGAGTGGCTATCTCATTACACTACAAATCCGGTGACCTGACTTCGATTTCCGGTGTGTCCAAGCATCGACAGTGGGGAGACAAAAGGGGCCAGATGCGGTAATGACCACACCACCCACCCCGCCGTGTGCCCTGCCGGCCTTCGTAGGTCGCTCGACAAACAGCACTTGCCCTGACAGCCTGTTAAAGGCTACACGGGGGAGCTTTGTCGACTGCGGTGCGTGCGCGTGCCTGGCATACCGCGGTGCTCATGCAGGACGATGAAGTCGTTGACGGCGTTGGCGCAGCACGCCCACACCAGCGCCTGCAGCTTGTGGCCTCCGTGGTTCATCGGCTGAGCGTTCGGCAGGATCAGCTTCATCTCCTGCGGTGGTGGTGGGAGGGTGGTGGTGGTGTGGTAACATGACAGCAAGCGGTCACACGCCGAGTCCGCTCTTCCCACCGGCGTCCGTCCCGGCCACGCTGCTTTCGCCCCCCCCACTTCCCCGCCCCCCCACTGTATCCGACTCGGGTTGTGTTGTTTGTTTTTTCCATTGCGGAAGCCGAGCCGAGCCGTGCCGGTATACGGGGTCGCCAAACCCCGTGTTGGCACAACTGGGATGCACCATTGGAAAAACTTTACTATTTTTATTTTACCAGGTAAGGCCCACTGAGCTATGCAGCTCTTTTCCAGAAGCGACCTGGCCACAAATCATAGCTCAACTAAGTGGCTTATCGCCATGTGGAAATTTATAGCAGCCAAATACTCTTAAACGGACGTTGATTCTAAATGCGGAGGGAAAAACCGGAGGACCTGGAGAGAAATCCACGCGACTCCTCGGAAAGAGGCACGCAACTCCAAATATACAGCAGGCATCAGGGTCAGGATTGAACCTGCGACCTCCTGTATACCAGGTGAGGGAGTTAACATCTCGCCACAGTGGCGCCCCCAATGGTACATCTTTCCGTGACCACCGACCGTGCGTAGTGCTACAGTAGATACATTTTCGATGAACGGAAGGGATCGGTCATCGCGAAAAGGCGGACTGAATCGCGAGGAATGAAGTTGACAAAAGCTGCATGCACCAAACCAAAGTGTCCAACGCTCCACCACTTACGACCCCCCCCCCCCCCACACAGCCTCCACCTTTCATCAACAACCAGATTTCTTCTGGTTAACTCAACGGATGCGAGTTGTCTCACACTGCACAAGCCCGATGATTGGTCGACACGACTCGTGTGAGGTGCAAGGAACTGATTCTAAAGCCGATAGAGAACACGTGTGTGTGTGCGGTAATTTAGCAGTTAGCATGCTGCCCCACAAACCTAGTGACCCGAGGTTTATTTCCGTTCATGGCCAACACCAGTGGCGATTATCTGAACTGGTCCTGGGCCTCCCCTAGATCAACTCAGCCTCAAACGAGTACCTAGTGCGGTGTTTAAACATCATTACCAGAGAGATAAAGGTGGCCAGTTGTGGTGCTAGCCACCTACACCCTCGCAAACAGCACCTGTCCCAAAAACCTGTTAAGGCTATATGGGGGACCTCTGTCTTTGCGCACTTGTACACATGCAATACACGAGGACCCACATTCCTCGTGTGACCCCAAACCCTGTAGCCCCTGTGACCCCGTGCCCGCACCTTGATGAACTGCTTGAGGAGGGAGCTGGGGTCGCGTGAGGTCGTCGCCATGATGTGTGGGTCCTTCACGCCGGCTCAGCGGTACTCGTCATCCATGTGGCTGCTCACTCCTACTGACACGGGGGGGGGGGGGGGTGGATAGAAAGAGGTGGTAGATGGGGCAGGGGGGACGGAGAGGGTAGGTTATCATTTGCCATACTTCACCGTGCAGGTGAGTGAAGGTGTGTGTGTGGGTGGATGGATGGAAGGAGCGACCAGGAATGGTTGAGAATATCACTCTGCAGTGATCGCGTTGATTTTGTGTAGCGAGCTGAGCAATAATGAGACCTGGATGAGTCCCAATTGCAAGAGTGGGTGGGTGATATGGCAGGTGAGTGGGTAAATTGAGTAAAATGATGAGTGAGTGAATGAGTGCGTCAGTGCATGTTAAACCTCTTTGTTACAGCACGTAGCCAACCGTGGTAATCGGAAGTGTGACAAACTAACCACAAAAAGTAGTTCTCAAGAAATGAGTTTGTCAATCTAGACGATGATTTAAAAGTGCAAAGCTCCAGTGGCTTCCTAATATTGTAAGGAAGACCGCTCCAGAAGGAAGACTGCTCCAGAAGCACACGTTATGTGGTGACCACGGCCTTCATTTGACATTCCACCAAAATTTACGCCAGCCATCACACACACACGGCCGACTCTTTTTCCACGTTCACGCCACGGGATTTTTCAAAGTCCACTTGGGAAGCAATCGCCGTGCAGTATTTACGGTCAACGCAACTGCGGCATTAAACCCATTAAACCGGTGGGGGGGGGGGGGGGGGGTTGAGGGCCCGCCGTTCTCGAACCGCGAACCTCCGCGGCAAAACACGGTGCCACCGCTTGGCAGGAAGGACCGACGGCGAGCCGGGGATGCGCGCCGACTCGGCGTGTCTAGCGGGCGGAGACGCACGACGCTTATCCCTCTGCCTCGGGAGTCTCGCGGGAAGGAAGAGAGAGAGAGATGCGAGGAGACGTGATGGTGAGGGATGTGAGATCACCCTCCCCTCCCTGGTCGAACTCCACGGCCTTCTGGAGTTCAAGCGCCTCCCACCGCAGGTCCGTAGGCAGCACCAGATTTTCTTCGGTGACGACGTCAGGGGGACAGGGGGCAGTGGGTGGGGGGCGGGCAGGGGATAATTAACAAGGAAGAAAAATCATGCGCACACATGGATTCATTCGGAAACGCTTTCCAACGCGCGGTTGTCTTCTCGCCTGTATTGTCAGACCGTTTTGTCCCATCTTAGTCCGTCTTGCGTGTCTCATTGTCTCTAGATCCGTCTCTAGTCTGTCTTGCGTGTCTCAACGTCTCTAGTCTGTCTCGCTGTCTCTCGTTTGTCTTGTCGTCGCGAGCCCATCTCTAGATCCGTCTCGCCGCCCGTTACCATCGAGCGCCCTCTTGAGCCGCGCCTTCTCCTCTACGAGGACCTTCTTGGCCTCCTGCGCCTTGCGGTAGAGGTACTCGCCGTGCAGTTGCGCCTCCTCAGCTGCACCACCAAACAAAGACAAAGATCCCCCATGTAGCCTTCGACAGGACTGTCGGGTGCAAGTGCTGTTAACGAGCAGCACCTTTGATACACGAAGGGGGGTAGGTGGCCAGCACCACATCCGGCCGCCTTAATTTCCCCAGTGGCGATGTTTACACAACGCACCAGGTACTCATTTGAGGCTGAGTTGACCAAGGGGAGGCCCAGGAACGGAATCGTCACCAGTGTTGGCCGTGAGCGGGAATTGAACTCGGGTCGCTGGGTTAGTAGTGCAGCGTAGTGCTAATCGCGAGACGACCATAAACAACAACCGCCATTCGCCACGAAGTGGTGGAGATGTCACCACGGCGCTCGTGCCAGGCTACGTGCAGGTTAAGGCCACATGAAGCGTCGAACGCCCGCTGGCAGCAGGAGGTCACAGACAGACAGACCCAGGTTGCCATTGGTTGCTTGACTGAGATGACTGGCCGATGCACCACCTGTGCCCCCTACTGTGCTACACTACCGCTCCCACCTACACAAACTCTCTTGGGCTATACTCTTTGGTTCTTTCGGTAAAGTCACATAGGCATAAAATATAAAATAAATTAAATCACGACGTTTCGGGCACAACACAAGCGTCCATCATCAGGTGGGACAAACCACAGCAAGAAACAATTGCCGACGTGGGCAAAAGAGCTGCTGTAAACAAGAGACTATATAGGTAAGAGAAGGGGGGAGGATCAGGGAGGAGAGATAGAGAGGGGGGGTATGAGGGGAGTGCTGAAGAGAGCGGGGCTGGGAGTGGGAAGCTTAAGAAATTAGAGATGCGGAAAGTTAAGGCAACACCATAAAGCAGTTAAGGTTTTACCTGGTTAATAACATTCTTCCAATGATTACTCAATTTGTATCCATCTTCTCGGTTGAAGTTATGTCTGTGTTTATATATCTGGATGGCTTGATGAACAAACCTTTGATAGTAGCCCGAAGGTTTGCAGAGCGGCACCACGATACTCCTAGCGACGTCGTTGATTAATGTCTGTAATTAATATCGATGGTGAATCTCTGTAATTAATATCGATGATTCGATTCCACGAGAACAGATTCCACAAGAATCGATTCCACAACTATTTTAGTAAAGCGAAGTACGCGATTCGATTCAAACGTGTTCGTTCCGGTCTCATCAGAATCGGTATTGATTCTGTGCTGGAGGAATCCAATGAGCTATAAAGCTCTTTGATCACAGATGTGCCAGTAGGGGGCACGGGGTCAAACGTCACAACAACAAACAATACAAAAACGATAGGAGTGCAAAGGGAATGGTAGCAAACCACTAAAAATAGGTTAAATAAACCATAGAAGTTCATACTCTTTGGTTCTTTCGGTAAGAAGTCTCGTTCTCCGTTCCACCCACTACAACTGGCGTCAGAAGTAGCCAAATAGTAAGATGAATCGCTATAATGGAGACGCGAAGAAAAAACTCGTACCAGGGCTCCAGTGGAAGAGGAGGACGACTCAACACCACCGGGGTTGGCAGCCCCGGAAGGGGGAGGAGAAGCGACGCCGGCGAGCTGCTCACTGCCCGGCCGCCCGGCGGCTCACCACCGTCGGAGAGGGCGCTTCAGGTGGCTCACTCCCGCCTCGCCCAACTCCTGCACGCGGCGGCATCCATCCTCGACGAAATACATCGCGGGTTATAACCACAACAAATATAACCACAATCACTGCGACCATAATCGCCATAACCACAAATATAACCATAACCACCAGCTACATAACCACAAGTATAAACACTACTGCCACAAATATAACCATAACCACCACAACAACCACAATGATGCTGATACACTCTCACACCATGTGGGTCCCCTTCTCTCCTTGTGTCTCCCTGTGGGTGAGTGGATGGGTTGGCGAGAGAGTCGGTGGGTTGGCGAGAGAGTCGGTGGGTTGGCAAGAGAGTCGGTGGGTTGGTGAGAGAGTGGGTGGGTGGCAGAGTGAGTGACCGGTGACAGAGTGAGTGACCGGTGGCAGTGGGTGACCGATGACTAAGTGGGTGGGTGGCAGTGGGCGACCGGTGACGAAGTGGGTGCGAGAGTGGGTGGCTGAGTGGGTGGCCGAGTGGGTGGCTGAGTGAATTGGTGAGTGGATGAGTGCCAGAGTGGGTGGGTGAATGGCTGAGTGGGTGGGTGAGAATCAGTATGTTTTTGCTGGAGGAATCCGATGAGCTATGAAGCTCTTTTTCATAGATGCCCAGAGAGTGGCTGAGTAGGTGGCTGAGTGAGTGTCGGTGGGTATGTGAGTGGGAATGAAATCTAACCTGCACCTCTGCATTGCAAGTCCAGCGAGCTAACGCCCTGCGTGTGATGGGGTAAAGTGTGGGCATGGCCACTTTGCTCCAACACGTCCGGACCAGCGTGGAAGAGTAGACCAAATACCTCTATATAGCGGCCTCTAGTGGATGCCTTTCCAGCAGCAGGCGATTCGCCTCCACAACAAACCCGTCCCTCCAGGGATAAAAACACACGGCAGTCTGGGAGTGCCTCTCATCAGCTATGGCTCAACACGAGGGCCACTCTGGGGCCGGTTTCCACCGTCAGCGCCTCATCAGCAGCAGCAGGGCCGGGCTCTGCTTGAAGCAGCGCCGTGAACTCAGCAGGCGTCTAGGACGTGACGGCTGTGGGCCAGGCGCCTCCTCCTCTGTCTCCCCCCACCACCGCCGCCACTGCTGATGTGTGCACACCGCGCGAGGTTCTCACCTTCAGGCTGAGTCGACGTAGAGGAGGCCCAGCGAGCCGCAGCTTCAGAAGCTTTCGCGAGCCACTGACGGTGGCCGTGAGCGGGAAACCAAATCAGCCGTTCGCCACCCACAATCCACAGCGCGCGCCGCCTCCACTCGCCCCCTGCCTGACCGGAAGTAGCAGCGGGGGAGGGGGGCGGGGCATGGGGGGTGAGGGGGCGGGTCACGAGGGGGAGGGCAGGGAGGGCAAGGGGGGGTGAGGGGGAGCATAGAGGGGGTTCGTTAGGTGGAGAAAAAGGGGGGGCATGGGGGGTTGTGAGGGGGCATGGGGGGTTGTGAGGGGCATGGGGGGTTGCGAATGTGGAGGGGCGGGGGGGGAAGGGGGGTCACGAGGAGGGGCAGGGGGGGCAGGGGGGTAGCGAGGGGGAGAGAAATGGCGGACCATGGGGCGTGGTCGCGAGGGGGGGCAGGGGGGGAGGAGCTCAGGTGTGAGGGGGAGGAGCTCATGGCTCTGACGTCACGGGGGGCGTGGTTACCTTGGACCACCCCTGCCTCTCGCGCCACGTGCTTCCGACTGGCAGTTTGGCCGTTAGAGAGACGCGGACCGACCCCAGAGCAGGAGTGGAACCGAGCTGTGGGTGAGTGGTGGCGGTGGTGGTGTGAGTCTCTCTGTGCAAGTCTGTGTGTGTGTGAGGCTTTCTATATGAGTCTGTGTGTGTGTGACTCTCTGTGTGTGTGTGAGTCTCTCTGTGTGAGTCTGTGTGTGTGTGAGTCTCTCTGTGTGAGTCTGTGTGTGAGGCTCTGTGTGTGTGACTCTGTATGTGTGTGAGTCTCTGTGTGAGTCTGTGTGTGTGTGAGACTCTCTGTGTGTGACTCTCTGTGTGAGTCTCTGTGTGTGTGACTCTCTGTGTGACTCTCTGTATGTGTGAGTCTGTGTGTGTGTGTGACTCTTTGTATGTGTGAGTCTCTGTGTGTGTGTGTGTGAGTCTCTGTGTCTGTGTGTGTGTGAGTCTCTGTGTGTGTGTGTGAGTCTCTGTGTGAGTCTCTGTGTGTGTGAGTCTCTGTGTGAGTCTGTGTGTGTGTGTGAGTCTGTGTGAGTCTCTGTGTGTGTGAGTCTGTATGTGTGCGAGGCTCTGTGTGAGTCTGTGTGTGTGTGGAACGGTCGTAGAGCTGACAGCGCGCCGCGCTATGAACCCGGCGACCCCGAGTTGGATTCCCTCTAAAGGCCAACAGCAGTAACGATTATCTGAACCGGTGCTGGGCCTCCCCTAGGTTGACTCAACCTCGAATGAGTACCTGGTGTGGTGTGTAAAGATCGCCACTGGGGAGACAAAGGCGGCCGGGCGTGGTGCTGGCAATCCAACCCCCTCGTGTGTCGTGCCGGCCTTCATACGTACTGCTGGCTAACAGCACTTGCCCCTACAGCCTGTTAAGTCTCTACGGGGATCTTTGTCTTTGGTGTCCCATACTGGCAGGGGGAGGAGTGGTGGTGTTAATGTTGGTGGTATTAGTGGTGGGGGTGCTCGTGATGGTGGTGGTGTTAGTTGTGTTAGTGATGGTGGTGTTAGTGATTGTGGTTGTTAGTAGTGGTGATAGTGGTGGTGTTACTGGTGTTAGTGATGGTGGTGTTGGTGGTATTAGTGATGGTGGTGTAAGTGAGGTGATTGGATGCCATGGTGGTCCCCATCTTTAAGAAGGGAGACCGCACAGACTGTAACAACTACAGGGGCATCTCACTCCTCAGTGTGCCGGGAAAGGTCCTGGCAAGGATTATTCAACACTGCCTTACCAGGCATGCTGAGGAGAGGCTTGCGGAGCCCCACTGTGGTTTCAGGAAAGGGTGGTCCTGCACAGATGCCATATTTTCTGTCCGTTTGCTAAAGCAGAGGTGTAGGGAATTCCAACAAGACCTACATCTCTGCTTTATTGACCTGGTAAAGGCCTATGACACCATCAGTAGGCCTGGGCTCTGGGTTCTTCGTGCTTTCGGAGTCCCTGACCCGCTGCTCACGATCTTTATGGACCTTCATTATGGTGAGCGGACCTGGGTAAAACTACATTGCCGGGAGTCGGAGCCATTCCCTGTTCACCTTGGGGTGCGACAGGGATGTCCTCTGGCTCCAACATTATTTAACATCTATTTCGACCACGTAGTTCGTGAGGCCTTCAGTAGCTGTACCGGAGGAATTTCCATCTGGTACAGATACAGTGGGAGGCTGATTAATGCCCGGATGCCGTCAAGGGATGGCTCCCTATTGGTCAACCACGTTATGTATGCCGATGATGTGATAATTGCGGCTCACTCAGAGAAGGAGTTGGAGGCGCTGCTGCTAAAACTGGAGTGTGCCACTAAGAGGTGGGGCCTTACCATCAGCCCCACCAAAACGAAGCACCTGCCTGGGTATATTGTACCATCGGGCACTCCACCTCCACAACTCCCAATCGGTGATGGGGCAGTTGTGGAGAGAGTGGAAAGTTTCCCATACCTGGGCAGTGTGCTCATGACCGTCTCCGGTTTAACAGCAGAGGTCTCACTCCGAATCAGTCGAGCGGCATTATCTTTTCACCAGTTGCGTAACGCTGTGTGGAAGCTACCTGGTCTGTCGCTCCACACGAAGCTTCGGGTCTTCTCAGCCACAGTCATTCCCTCCCTTCCCTACGCTTGTGAAACGTGGACTCCCCTAATGGAACATCTTTGCCGGTTAGAAACGTTGAGGCTGGCCTGCCTCTGATCAATCCTGGGTTTAACCAGGCTGGATTGTGTGAGGAACTCACAAATCCTCGAAAGATCTGGACAAAGCCTCATCAGTGAGCTCCTCCGGCAGGCAAGGCTGCGTTGGCTGGGCCATGTAGCCCGCATGCCCAATCACCGCATGCCCAAGCAGCTTTTATTTGGCCGGATCGAGGGGGCTGAAGGGACGCAGCACGGGCTAGAGAAGAGATAGAATGATGTGGTACAGCAGGATGTGGAGCTGAGTGGACTTGCCGATAACTGGTACCAGCTGTGTCAAGATCGGCCTCTGTGGAAGAGGCTCGTGAAGGACGCTACTGGGCAGTTGGAGGCAGTCGCCCTCCAACAACAACAGAGAGCGCAGGAACGACGCTCACAACAACGAGCAGAGCGCCGGATGGCTAAAGCACAGCAAGTTGGCACAGTAAGGGGCACAGGTGGTGCATCAGCCAGTCATCTCAGTCAGTCGACCTGTGGCACCTGGGTCTGCCCCGTGACCTCCTGCCAGCGGGCGGGCGTTCGACACTTCACGTGGCCTCAAGGTGCACATGGCCTGGCACAAGCGTCGTGGTGACATCACCGCCACTTAGTGGCGAATGGTGATTGTTGTTGTTGGTGTTAGTGATGGTGGAATTTTTGTTGCTGGTGTTAGTCGTGGTGGTGTTAGTGATGGTGGTATTATTGGTGCTGGTAGTGGTGTTCGTGGTGGTCTTAGTGGTGGTGTTAGTGTTGGTGGTATTATTGGTGGTGGTGTTAGTAGTGGTGTTAGTGATGGTGTTAGTGGGGTAGTGTAGCAGTTAGCGCGCTGCGCTAAGAACCTGGCGACCTGGGTTTGATTCCCGCTCACAGTCAACATTGGTGACGATTATCTGAACTGGTCCTGGGCCTCACCCTAGATTGACTCAGCCTTAAATGAGTATCTGGTGCGAGGTGCAAACATTGCCACTGGGGAGACAAAGGCGGCCGGGCGTGGTGTTGGCTACCCACCCCCTCGTGTGCCGTGGCGGCCTTCATAGGTGCTCGCGGACAGCACTTGCCCCAACAGTCTGTTAAGGCTATACGGGGGATCTTTGTCTTTGTTCGTGGTGTTAATTGTGGTGTTAGTAGTGGTGTTCGTAGTAGTGGTGTTCGTAGTGGTGGTGTTCGTAGTGGTGGTGTTCGTAGTGGTGGTGTTGGTGGTGTTAGGAGTAGTGTTAGTAGTGGTGTCCGAACAGAGGAGCAACGCTCACGACAACAACCTTTGAGCCGGGCATCTAAAATGCAGCAAGTTGGCACAGTCATCTCAGTCAGACAACTCATGGCACCTGGGTCTGACCTGTGACCGCCTGTCAGTGAGCCTTCGGCACTTCACGTGGTCTCAAAGTGCACCTGGCCTGGCACAGGCGCCGTGGTCACATCACCGCTACTTAGTGGCGAATGGCAGTTGTTGTTTTTTGTATTTTTCGTATTGTGTGACTGGTGAGGATGTGAGTCCGTGTTGATGAGAGTCCGCATTGTGACGTGACGTGGGTTTAGACATGGGTGTGTCATGCCCCTTCAACTCTGCGTGT
Organism: Petromyzon marinus; assembly: GCF_048934315.1. Taxonomy (NCBI): domain Eukaryota; kingdom Metazoa; phylum Chordata; class Hyperoartia; order Petromyzontiformes; family Petromyzontidae; genus Petromyzon; species Petromyzon marinus. The sequence goes on along the minus strand of NW_027423688.1, from coordinate 333,959 downwards.
CCCTTGCCTCTGTCTGCCGCTCTCCACACAGAGACCCGGACCGCGCGAGAGACACCGTGAGCTCTGAGCACCCTCGTCTGCAAGTTGCTACCATGGAGGTACATGTGGCTCCTCGACTCGTGTGGTGAAGTATGGGTGGACGTGTGTTCTCCCCTCTGCGTGTGCCTACCTGTCACCTGTATACCTGGGTGTGCTTCTCCTTGCCCGCCTAAGTGTGTGCGGGTCTATCAGAGTGTCTCTCCGAGATTCTGTTGGTGTACGTGCCCGTCTACGCGTGAGCATCTACAGCGCTGTTATCTATCCACTGATGGATGAACGCCTCCCTCCCTGAGACCCTACTACCCCTCACATCCTGTGATGGAATAATCCGCCAAGCGCCGATTTCGTCGCACCATCTCTCTGGCGGCTCTCCTCTCTGATGTGTTCTGTTCCTTGGTTGTCGCTCCGTTATTATTCTTGACCGTGAGCCATTGTTGTCCCTCCTAGCCATGGCTCGTCCGGCCCGAGTCCCACTCACTCCTCTTAACAGTTTGAACGATCCCATTGACCTGCGTGTGACCTCGAAATCCACACGTCTTTCATTGTAAATCCAAGCATGGCAACTGATATTGGCCAAATATCCCAACGCTGAGAACTGGCAACATCTCGGCAGGACCCTCCTGAATGTGGAGCCCAGGATGTCAGAGATGCTGGCTCAGTGCTCGCCCACTGCACTTGCTCCAACATCTTAATCAAGCCCATGTGGTGGACCTTTGTCTTTGTGTGTGTAGATCAGCCGAGCTGGAGAGGCTCGGAGTAACGGCGAGTCTTGCACCACGTGGAGTGCGCTGTCCTCAGCGCGCACCGGCTCCATCCGCAGCAAATCGCCACAAGGTAAGAATAGAAATGAGTGACGTCAAGATGGCCACGCTGAATGGTGGGACATCACGACGGTCATGTTTCAAGGGGGACGTCACAGTGACCATGATGCATGGGGGACTTCATGGTGGCCATGTTGCATGGGTGATGTACCGTTCGAATTTTGCCGTTCTCTGGTCTAACACCGACGAGACAAGGTCATAAAGAAGGCTGTCTCTGGTGCGGGCCAGTCAGTTTCAAAGACAATGCCCATATATTATCGGAGCATGTTTGTTTGCATATTTTTCAACAAGTACGTGTGGTAAATGCAGACTTGATGCCTTGCAAAAGGTATCTATTTGGTGTTTGAACATATTAACACCTGTTTTTGTGCCAGAAAGGGTAAAAGCTATTCTTATTTCATAAAATCCTTCTTGGCATACCTGTGTTATATTTATCTAATTCGTTAACCCCGTTTTCAAACCCAAGCAACCTAAGATGTCCTCAGAGCTGCATATAGCTGGACATCGAACAAAGATGATCACTGCATGGCACGCTTTCAGATGTGCTTCTGCAGTCATCTGGAATGCTCTTCCGACATTAGGCAGCCACTGGAGCGATGCACTTTTAAATCAATAATTTTTGCGAACTTGTTAGTTTGTTGCCTTTCCCCCTCACTTCTGATTAGCAGGGCTGCCGAAGCACGGTTTAACATACGGACATAACTGGTATTGGCCAAAACATCCAAATCCCCTGCAAATTCCTCAAATTGGGATCACACAGCAGACGTAATGACAGCAGCGTCGCCCCCATTCTCTGTAAAGCATCTGCAGGAACCTCCTGAAAAGGAATCTTGAGACTTTTTGAGGCTGTGCTGCTTAAATGAAAGATCACCGACAGCTGTTGTTATTCTCTTGCCTGCAGCAATCCTGGCTCTCTTTGGCCCACAAATGACCCACCGGGAGAAGCTGGAGCTTGTCGCCATACAGGAAGTATGGTACTTTGCGCTCCGTAACAGATCCCGGGGACACAACAACGATGGATACGACGACCACGAACATCATTACATTCCGGTGAGACTCGCCACAAAGCCCGCGCCGTGGGGGCGGTCACAGGGCGCAGCGGTCGCGGGGTTTGTGGCTTCTTGTCATTGCAATTTAAGCAGCAACCAACCAGAGAAAGCACACGTGCACTCTCCCACACACTTCACAATCAGAAGTTTATTTCCCAAGTTAAGCCCATTGAGCTAAAGAGCTTTTTTTAGGGTGACTCGGCCAGCAGACATCAGAGCATTCCACAATTACAGATTTAAGAAAACCAAATACTTAATAAAAGCAATTATTCCGTAAAATAATGCTCACATGTTGTGATTTTCAAAATATAGTCAGTCTAAATTTGTGTAATTTTGTGCAGGTCCACCATGAGCACCTTCACTACCGCTATGAGGTGCTGAAGAAGATTGGGGATGGAGCTCAAGGCCAGGTGATCCGGTGCCTTGACCACAAGATGAACACCCTGGTGGCAGTGAAGATCTTGAGATCACCATTGAGGTAAGAATTCAGAGTGGTGTCGTCACAAGGACGACGTTGTTGTTACGTCAAGTGCTGTGGGCGGCCGTGTGATGAGGTGGTGACAAGTCGTGCCTCACGTAGAGGGTCCCCGGTTCGACTCCTGACTCGGGTGTCCTCCTGTGTGGAGTTTGTATGTTCTCCCCCTGTTCTGGATCAGTTCACTCTTACATTACATTAAGTCTTCATTTAACCCGGTAGATGCATTCCTGAAAAGTGCCGCATTAAGGGAAAGCACATTAAGCAAACATAATATCCCCATATATAATGTAACGATAAAGTTTTGCAAGATAAAATACACGCACACAGTGATGTAAAGAGATCAATAACGGAGGGCATGCTGTCACGTCACGTGATCATTCCGCATTCCGCCTACTGTGTCATACCGCTCAGCCTTGCAATTTTATAGCGGGCACATTCCACGTTATAATGGGCGCTTTCCTGCATTAGAACAGAAGCATTCCGGATTATAATGGGTGCGGTCCGTGTTATAACAGGAGCCTTCCATGTTATCATGGGCACGTTCCACGCTATAAAAGTCGTGTTCCACGCTGTAATGGGGTTGTCCCATGTCATAACGGGCGTGTTCCGTGTTATAACGTGTGCGTTCTGCGTTATAGCAGCTACATCATGGGACCTCCTTTGCCAATACCAAAATATACTCCCAAAGAAGGTCCATGATGTAGCCGTTCACCCTGAGCTCTCATTACTCTGATAACGCTTGTCTTTGTGCTGTACGCCTTTTGGCGTCCTCTGGTCTAACATCGTTTTTGAGACGAGGCTCAAAAGAAAGCTGTCTCTGGTGTGGACCAATCAGTTTCAAAGACAATGCATATATTATCAGAGTATGTTTTTTGTTTGCATTCTGACCACAAGTATTATGGTTAATGCAGACATGATTCCTTGTAAAAGGTTTCAGTTTGGTGTTTTAACATCTTAACACCTGTTTTGTTGCCAGAAAAAAATGGAAAATCTATTCTGATATTTTGGTACTGGCAAAGGAGGTCCCATGATATTCCACGTTATAATGCCTTGCTCTGTGAGAGCCACATTCAGTCACGACTCAGCTGTGGCTCAGTCTCTAAAACTCAGGCTCAGCTCTCGCTCAGCCGTGGTTTGGCTCAGGCTTGAGCCGCTCAGCTGCTGTTAAAGATACATGAGTGGCTCAGCCGTGGCTTGGCTCAGCTTCTGGGAATCCTGAGTGTGGCTGGGGCCATGCTCGGAGTCGGCTCAATTCACACATTAGGGAATCACTACGTTCAGGCAACACCCCAAACCCCCTTCTATCCCTTGCTTATTTGATCCTCTTCCCGATCCTTTCTGGAACCTTCCATGAGCGCGCTATCGGAACTCACAATGCCATTACACTTGGGGAACGCATATTTATTTATTTAATTCGGAATAGAATTTGTTTCTGGTCATTCCTTTAGCAAGTCTAAGTCATGATTCATTTGTGGATTTTCTCTGCACAGCTCCAAGGATGATAAATTTCAGAGAAAGGAGCTCCAGATGGCTCTGGAACTTCAGGGCGAGGGCAGTGATGAGGAGTACAACGTCATCAAAGTCCTGAACCATTTTGACTTCAGAGGACACCACTGCATTGTCCTGGAGCTGTTGAAGTACGTACCATGTGTTCCCACCGCCCCCCCACCCCCCATAGCGTGGTTAATTACATTAGCTAAACTAAAACTTTTATTTAACAGGTAAAGCCCACTGCCCTATCAGTTATTTTTCACAAGCGGCCTGGTTACAAATTATAGCAAAAAAAAGTGGCTTATGTGGAAATGTATAGCAGCCAAATACTCTAAACACAAGTTTCTAAATGTGGAGGGACAAACCAGAGAACCCGGAGAAAAATCCACGTGACCAGGGGTAGAACATGCAAACTCAAAATATACATGCGTCACGGTCGGGATCAAAGCCCCGATCTCTTCCACACCAGGGGAGGGTGGTAACGTCACACCACCGGGGCTAGATGTTACTTTTGGGATTCCTGTGCCACCCACGCATTGCGGTACTGTGGAGCTGTCATGTGTCCCGGGTGCACGAGGCCACTCCTCTTTTCTCAATCAGCCCTGCCCACTTTTATATAGCCACGCCTCCACTCGATCAGCAGGTTGGCTGCAGCGCAGTGGTGACGCTTGTGCCCCTCGGTGAAAATCCCTGAGTTCGATTCTCAACTCGGACGCCTTTCTGCGTGGAGTTTGTATCTCCTAATGGATAATTCCACCACCCGGAAACAGAGCCAATGAAAGCAAGTGGACAGATGTGCTAACTGATTTGGTTCATCAGCAAACCGATGACCTAAACCCACACTGAGCTATGAATCATATTAGTCGTGAATGTGCAAATATAATATTAATATTGTCGTTATCAGAATCCACGCAGTATTGCAGGGTATGACACTGACGCTGCTTCGTTGTTGTCATTGTTGTTGCTGCTGCTGCCTCTTTCACAGGGAGAGCCTCTATGATGTGATTACGGAAGCGGGGTTCCGGAAATTGCACATGGGGATGGTGAAAACTTACACCAGGGGCATCCTCAAGTTCCTTTGCCACACCAAGGCCAGGAGCATCATCCATGCGGACATCAAGCCAGTGAGTGGACACAGCATTCAGCGTGACTTTGTTCCGGAGTTGTGTCATTATTGGGGACTCGGTCCATAGAGAAAACTAACCACGTTGGTCACAGGGTCGATGTGTTAGCTCTGTCCGTCTATCTGGAAGGAAGCAGGGTCACGTTACCTCTGGTGATGATCTGGTATGAATTAAACTGTCGTGTAGAGTCGTGTCACTATTGGGGGACTCACCACAGATAAAACTAGCAATGTAGATCACAGCGTTGCCCCAAACTTTGGGAAACACAAACCGGAGCTGAAAAGAATGATTTTCAAAACGTGCCAAACACGCGTTTGAACTGACAGCTGCCCGTTGTCAGCTTCCATGCTGTGAATGGAAAACTTCCCAAGACAAACGCGCGGTGGAAGGCGTCACGAAATCCATGCGCCCTCGAGCGTGGTTTTTGGTCCGTAACTCGTTATCGGGCAGCTGAGCAACTAGGATAAGTTGTCTATAGAGCCTCGACTAACATCGCTCATCTTGACGCATTTGAAAGGGGCACCCCCAGTGGCAGCTGTCAGAAAACAGCGAATGTTGCACTGGACTCAAGGTTGATGACGGCGCTACGCCTCACCTAGTTCCCCTGTTTAGCTTGTACCGTGGTACGTGATTGATCCACTGCTGGCTGAATGCTATCGGCGTAACCTCCGAGTGTGAATTCCTTCTGCCTTTCTTCCTTTAGGAAAATGTTCTACTCAAGGATCCCGTAACCGGCACCGTCAGGGTCACGGACTTTGGCACCAGCTTTTTTGTGAAAAGGCAACGTGAGTAACCTCACCTGGGTGTGAGTTTCTGCCTGTGGGTGTGTCTGTGTTCCAGTGTGTGTGTGTGTGCAAGTCTCTTAGTGTCTGTACATGTGACAGTGTGTGATAACGATGCTGTTCATGACACAGTGAGTATACACACACACCTACATATATATTTGTTGTTGTTGTGCAGCTCTGCATGTGGGTGGGACCCTGCAATACCTCTCTCCGGAGGTATTGCTGGGCTACAGATTAACGTGTGCAGTGGACATGTGGGCACTGGGCTGCACAGTGGCGAAGTTGGCGACCGGCAGGAATTTATTCCAGTCGGACAGCTGCGACGACCACCTCCCGTGCTGCATGGAGGTATTTCCAACTGGGCGTTCACCCGCTCGTGATTCCCCCCTCCTTTCTTGAAGTTGTAGGCTATGGGGGGGAGCCAGGAGAGGGGGGGCGATTGGCTACTTGGTGATCTGGCGAATGGCAGCCATCGTATGTTTTATGTGTGTACACGTGTGTGTCTTGTACGTGTGGGGGGAGCAGTGGTGTAGCGGTTAGCATGCTCAGCTACAAACCTGCTAATGCGAGTTTGATTCCAATTCACGGCCAACATCAGTGAGGATTATCTGAACCGGTACTGGGCATCCCCTAGTACAAATCAGCCTCAAATGAGTACCTGGTGCCGTGTGTACCTGCTTCAATATGGCCAACCATCCCCTCTCTGTGTGTGCCACAGTCCTAGCCCTCAACAGGTGCCGCTACTGTTGCTGCTGCTGTTTCTACTCACTACTAAAAACACTTGCCCCTACAGTCTGCTGCGGCTACATGGGTGACTTTTGCCTTTATCTCAACCATGTGCAGATCCTCGGGTTGCCTCCAAAATGCATGATGGATGCAGCTCCTGACGGAATGCACTACTTTGGTGAGTTGAAGGGTGGGGCGAGCATCCGACCGGATTCAGTGTTAGGGTGTGGCCTGGAGCTGTTGTAGTTTTTTTGGGGGGGTGGCCATGGGGGGGGGGGTCTCTTTGTATTTTCAATTCCTTGGGTGAGTGGGTGGGTAAATAGGGGCGTGGGCGAGTGGGTAGGTGGGCAAAGTGGTGGTTGGTGACTGTGTGTTTCTCCTGCTGTGCATGTCTCCTGCAGATCGTTTGGGCATGATGTTCTGCCCAGTCAAGAGAAGGGTGCCAGGGAGCTTGTCACTTCAGAGGGCACTCAGAAGCCACGACCCGGAGTTTGTTGACTTTGTCAGCTCCTGCCTGCGGTAAGAATCATCCCCCACTCCCTCCCCCCTCCCCATGAGGATTTCCCCCACCAAGGTGATCAACGATCGCTCTCCACCGATAACCAGGAAGATGTGGAGCTGAGTTAACCTGCCGATGACCAGTACCACCGGTGTTACGATCGCCCTCTTTGGAGGTCCGTTAAAGATGCTCCTCGGCAGTGCGAGGCTCAGGGCATTTTTAGAGTACTGCGTATTGAAGGATTGACGCTGCTACCAAGACTACCGCTGCTGCCGTGCATTCCTGGACCTCGTGGGAGAAGGGAAGGAACGTCAATCCTCTCACCACGCCTCTCTCACCATGTGCGCTGCGTGTGACCCCCGTGCGTCTCTCAACAGATGGGATCCGGATTGTCGTATGACGCCAGCGCAGGCGCTGGGTCACAGCTGGCTCCGGACCGTGGCCACCAGCACCACCAGCAACGCCACCGCCACCACCATTGCTGCTCCTGGCAGGGTACAGTGTTTTGGAGCTGCTGAGCGACGGTAAGCCACGAGCTGCTTGTCCAATGTTCAAGGCAGTCCATAGGGAGGTGTGGGGCCCGGGGCAAGTCACAATTAAATCGGAAGTATTAGCAACAATACAGGGGTTTTTTCGGTTAGATCGCATAGATATACATGTGTTGTTAAACTCACCACCACCCAACACAGCCAATTAGTAAGGTGTATCATGTAAACAAAATGTGCCAATTAGTTACTAGATCAGCACACCAGTGTTGGAAAGTAAACCCACCACATTTACTATTCGATTTCGACATTTTGCCGGGGATTGCAACCAGCCTCATAAGGTGACGGCCAGAATTGTGGAGAAATACTCCTGTTTCGGTCGTAAATAGTGATAAATGTGAATGTGATGTCATCATTTGTGAGCCAATCTGGTGCGAAAGCCTACGTGTTAAAAAGACATTTGACGTCTGACACCGTGACATCGAAGCACAGGGCCGCCAAAAGCACGGTGCCTGGGGCGGTTTCCCCAGTACACCGTACCCGGGGGACGGCTCTGCTCCTGTTAATGTATTTATATTTATTACTACTACCCTTATTTAGCCAGCATGAGCCTCACTCAGTCTCAAGACTCTTTTTCAGTAGAGTCCTGCCAAGTTGTTTGCAGTACAGAACAAATTTGCTTTTGCTACTGCTGCTATGCGATCCCGATTGAATGATTTGGAGGTTCAATTTCTAACACTGGCGAGGATGTCCATCCAACACTGGTTGCGTGGCGTGTGTCAGGGTTCAGTTACGTGGAGGAAAATGCCAAACCCAAAGGAATGAAAGTTACATTTTAATGTACAATTTTATTGAGGGACTGTGTGTTGTCTTGGAGGGGTCTGGGGCTGTTTTTGTTGATGTTTTGCTGCCTTGCCCAAGTTTACATTTAGTGTTGAAAATCTGGCAGAATTTTATGTACTTTGTGCTTATGTGCTCAATTTTTTGTGACTTGCTTACATTTTTACACGTTGCACTCCTTTTGTTTGTTGTTGTAACTTGCTGACCGTGTGCCTCGACTGCATATCTGTGAAAGAAGAGCTTCATAGCTTATCGGATTCCTCTTCATCCACTCTAAATAATGTATTCTGATTTTGGAAACCAATGCAGGACAAAACGGGGGGGGGGGGAGGGGGTAGAACACACTCCACATTCCACACGGAGAAAGTGGCCCAAGTATGGGAATCAAACCCAGGTCCCTCTTTGAATGAGTTCCAGCCCTGCCGCCTGCAAACGAACACATGTACAGTTCAAACCCCACGTATACATTCGGTTATATACGGATGTATTTTTATAATTGGTTCCTGGGTGAGGACAAATAATGAGACAGCCATATCTTTGCCATGTAGCCCTTCATCCTTTGTGATATCGTAAGACTAATGCCCATTCTGTAACCAGACCCACGATGGGCAAAGGTATGCTGCATTATTGCAGCATCGTTATTAGCCTGGTTAATCTATCTCTGCACACATTTAGTCCGTACGCGGACGATGGTGGGGGGGCTGTGATCTCTGCTGTAGCAGGAAGTTGGAACGGTGTCGTGCGCATCTCTTTACAGAGCAGAGCCGGCGCTGCCCCCATCCTCCGCGCTTGCCCTGGCCTCTAAATGGATGCTGACGTTTGTGGTGGAAGAGGAGACCCTGGTGGAGGAGCTGGTGGTGCAGGAGGAGGAGGAGACCCTAGTGGAGGAGCTGGTGGTGCAGGAGGAGGAGACCCTTGTGGAGGAGCTGGTGGTGCAGGAGGAGGAGACCCTTGTGGAGGAGCTGGTGGTGCAGGAGGAGGAGGACACCCTGGTGGAGGAGCTGGTGGTGCAGGAGGAGACACTGGTGGAGGAGCTGGTGGTGCAGGAGGGGGAGGAGACCCTGGTGGAGGAGCTGGTGGTGCAGGAGGAGAGTCTGGTGGAGGAGCTGGTGGTGCAGGAGGAGGAGACCTTGATGGAGGAGCTGGTGGTGCAGGACGAAGAGGAGATGGAGGGGGAGACAGAGGAGGTGGAGATGAAGAAGGAGCAGGAGGAGGAGATGGTGGTGCAGGAGATATTGGTGGAGGAGAAGGAGATGACAAGGAAAGAGGATCAGGCGATGGTGATGCAGGAGGAGAAGAGGAAGCGAGGGGGCCTGGCCCGCATAGGGAGAACCATCCGTTCACTCCTCCGACGCGCGCTGCTGTGTGGTGGCCGGTCCACCACACAGTAGAGGTGGTGGTCATGGATCGTTGTGAACCACGACCACTATCACCACACCCACCACATGCACACTCCACACATACACCCCCCTGTGATACCCACCACCCACCACACACACCCTGCACCCACCAACCCCGTGACACCCACCACACACTACACAAAGGGCTAAGGGTTTAGAGGGTTAGGGGTTTATAAAGTTATGGGTTTAGAGGTTTTGGGGTATTTTGGGGATAAGGGGTTTATATGTTTAGGTATTTCGAGGGTTATAGGGTTTAGGGGTTGAGAGTGTTAGGGGTTTAGGGGATTCTAGAGTTAGGGGTTTAGAGGGTTAGGGTTTTAAGGGTAAAGGGGTTTAAAGGGTTAGGTGTTTAGAGGATTAGGCTATTAGGGGTATAGGGGTTTAAAGAGTTAGGGGTTTAGGGGTTCAGAGGGTTATGGTTTTAAGGGTAGAGGGGTTAAGAGGGTTAGGATTTAGAGGGTTTTGGGTTTAAAGATTTTGTGTTTAAGGGTTTAGGTTAGGGGTTCAGTAGGTTAGAGGTTTGGGGGTTTATGGGTTAGGATTTTAGAGCGTGATGGGTTTAGACCGTTATGGTTTTAAGGGTAAAGAGGTTTTGAGGGTTGAGTTTTAGAGGGTTACAGTTTAGAAGGTTATGGTTTTAAAGGGTTCTCGGTTTAGAGAATTAGGTGTTTAGAGGGTTTATGGGGTTTGATTGTTAAAGGGTTAGTGGTTTAGAGGGTTAGGAGTTTATAAGGTTATGGGCTTAGGGGTTTAGAGGTTTTGGGGTTGTTAGGGGGTAAGCAGTTTAGAGGTTTGGGGGGTTTTAAGGGTTATGATGTTTAGGGTTTGAGCGTATTAGGGGTTTTGAGGGTTAGGGTTTTAGTGGGTTAAGGGTGTAGAGGGTTAGGGGATTAGAGGGTGAGGGGTTTAGAGGGTTGGGGTTTTCGGGGTATTTGGGTTAGGATTTCAAAGGGTGAGGAGTTTAGACAGATAGGGTTTTAATGGTGAAGGGGTTGAGGTCTTTATTTGGTAGAGTTTAGAAGGTTATGGGTTTAGAGGGTTAAGGGTTTAGAGTTACTGTCGGTGTTTAGAGGTTTAGGGGGTTTATGGGTTTTGATTGCTCGGTGTTTTGGTTTACAAGGTTACGAGTTTGAGAAGGTTATGGGTTTAGAGGTTTCGGGGATTAGAGGCTTATAAGGTGAGTGGTTTAAAGGGTTATGGTTTTACAGGTTTATGGGTTTAGACAATTTGGGGTTTAAGGGTTTTAGAACAGGGGTGGGCAAATTTTTTGACTCGCGGGCCACAATGGGTTCTAAAATTTGACAGAGGGGCCGGGCCAGGAACAGATGGATGGAGTGTTTGTGTGAACTAATATAAATGTCATGTAAAAATAATAACATGAAAGGATTTGGCCTTTAACAGGTAGCAAAGCATTTATTTGCAAGGCAATTTAACAAATTGCACCAACATGAAAAATACAAAAACATGTCGTAACTCCCGGTCAAAGTGCACCATCTAATGGGGAAATGGGGGCATTACAGGAGAAAGGTAAAATTTAATTTAATAATAATATTTGTACACGTTCGGCGGGCCGGATTAAAAAGCCCAATGGGCCGTACTTTGCCCATGTCTGGTTTAGAAGGTTAAGGGTTTAGACAGTTAAGAGTTTTTGGGGTTTATGGGTTAGGGTTCTAAAGGGTGAGGTGTTTAGACGGTTGGAGTCTTCAGGGTAAAGTCCTTTAGAGAATTTGGTGTTTAGAGGGTTAGAGTTTAGAACGTTTTGAGTTTAGAGGGTTTAGAGAGTTATGTGTTTAGAGGTTTATGGGTTTCGATTGTTAGAGGTTGAATGGTTTAGATGGTTAGGAGTTGAGGAGGTTATAAGGGTATGTGTTTAGGGATTTAGAGGTATAGGGGTTTCAAGGGTTAGGGATTTAGAGTGTTAGGGGTTTAGTGGTTTGAGAGTTGAGGGTTTAACACCTAGACTTTCACAACTAATATTGGGTTAGTCTCCAACACTAAATGGCACTTTTTGTTGATGTGACAAATTTTCCTAATTGGCTGTGTCGGGTGGTGGCTGGTTTAACGACACATTTATAGTTACACAAGCTAACCCCCAAAAAACATTTATGGGTTTAGAGGGTTAGGGGTTTAGTGGGTTATGTGTTTAGAGGGTTAGCATTTTAGGGGTATAGGTGTTTTAAGGGTTAGGCATCTAGAGGGTTAGTTCTTTAGAGGGTTGGGGTTTAAATGTGTTGGGATTAGATTAGGGATTTAGGGTTTTAGAACGTTAGGGTTTTGAGGGTTAGGGTTTTAGAAGTTGAGGATTTAGAAGGTTGTGAGTTCAGAGGGTTAGGGGTCTAGAGGGTTAGTTCATTAGAGGGTTGTGGTTTAGATTGGTTGGTATTTTGAATATTAGGGATTTAGGGTTTTAGAAGGATAGAGTTTCAAGGTTTAGAGGGTTAGGGATTCAGAGGGTTGAGGGTTTGGTTTTTAATGGCTTTGAAGGTTAGGGTTAAAAGACTAAGGGGTTTGGAGAGTGAGGGGTTTTTGGAGGGTTAGGGTTAAGGGTAAAGGGTTTGAGAGGATTAGCGGTTTAGATGGTTATGGGTTTAAATGGTTAGGGATTTAGATAGTTACGGGGTTTAGAGGTTTAGAGGGTTTTATTTGTTCGAGGTTTAGTGGTTAAGGTCTCTGTGCGAGTCCAACAGGTTTATTTTAGTCTATGGTAAGATAAAAACAGTTCAGTTTAATTTGTATATATTTAAACAATTTGTTTACCTTTCCTGTCGTGTTTTTGTATTGTATTTTTGTTATGTTCTGACCCGTCCGATTGGACGTCTGTGAAAACAGATCGTTATAGCTCATCAGATTCATCCAGTATAAATAAATATTCAGATTAAAATTCTATTGACCTCTGTGCGAATCTATGGATTTCTGTGTGAGTTTTTGGGTCTCTTGAGTGTATGGATCTCTGTGTGAGGCTATTGGTCTCTGTGCATGTCAAAATGACTCTGTGTGAGTCTATGGGGTTGCCGTGTGAGTCTGAGTGTCTGTAGGAATGTGTGGGTCTCTGTTGGAGTCTATGGGTTTCTGGGTATGGTTGTTTGTGCGAGTTTTACATGCACAAATGGAACTTAAAAAGGCCATTGAGGGTTGCAGAATCCAAGTTGAATATTAAGTTCCCCGCAGTGCAAGCCAGCTCCCTAGTCGTGTCATCAAACAGCCCCTGTAATTCTTTATAATAATAAAAGACTTACTCCAAGAAATCCACACTGAGTCACAGTAGGGTCCTGAATTGGGGTTTTATTTTATAATCTTTGGTTTTATTCTGTTAAGACACGTAGGTAAAAAATAAATTAAAATTAAATAAAAAAATTAAACACGACGTTTCGAAGGCAACACAAGCTTCCGTCTTCAGGTGGAAACAGTCACAGCAAAAAATCGCTGCACCAAGTGGCGAGGCTCTGGAAACCTCTGGCTTAAATAAAGGTTAAGGGAGGGGGGGGGGAGGAGCCATGTAGGGGGACCTTGGTGGGGTGAGGGGCTGAGTTAATCCGTATTTTGTTGTGTAGAGGGTGTGGGGGGTGGGTCACTGTGTGTGTGCAATAGAAACGGAAAAATTAAAGATCGGCAAGAATGTGCTGTAAGATGCGGAGTAGAAAACCGTGGAAATAGAAAAGCTTAAATGCAGGTTAAGGGGGGGGGGGGCGGGTGGGAGGAGCCATGTAGGGGGACCTTGGTGGGGTGCGGGGCTGAGTTAATCCGTCTTTTGTTGTGTAGAGGGTGCGGGGGATGGGTCACTGTGTGTGTGCAATAGAAACGGAAAAAAATAGAAAAATTTAAGATCGGCAAGAATGTGCTGTCAGGGGGAAGTAGAAAAAAGGGAAATTGAAAGTTCAGAAGGAATATGCTTGGTACACCACTACTTGAAATTGCTGTTAGAAATTAGTTGACGTTTGGTATGATTTTAAACGTCCTTCCAGTGGTTGCTTAATTTGAAACTATCCTCTCGGTTGAAGGTATGCCTGTATTTGTATATCTGAATGGCTTGGTGAACACATCTCTGGTGATAACCTAGAGGTTTACAGAGAATCTTGGTATCGGAGAAGACAATCTCATGATCACCCATAGCGTTGTAACAATGATCTGCCACAGCAGATGAATTCGTTCTGCCGTGTTTCAGATCCGATTTGTGCTCGCGAATTCGGTCAGAGATATGTCGTTTCGCCTCCCCGATATAGCAATCACCGCAGGTACAACTCGATTTGTAAACTCCGGGGTACTGTAAGTCAGGGATGACATCCTTTACAGATGGGATCAGATCACGAATTTTGTGTACTGTATTGAACCCGACTTGGATCTTGTGTTTGTTTAGAATTTTGGAAATCTTTTTGTAACGCCTGCTATGTATGGTAGTGTGATGGTTTTGATCAGAGTATCAAGTGGTTGTTTCTGTGTGGTAGGAGAAACAGCTTGGCGGATGGTACGGTCAGAGTATCCGTTCCTCTTGAGGGCCAGCCGTACCAATTTTAATTCACTGGTCAAGTGGTGTTCGTCCGAGATGCAATGAGCCCTATGGTGTAACGTTTTGATGAGAGCATTCTTTTGAGCCGGGTGGTGGTGGTGGGAATCCGGTTTCAAGTAGGAATCTGTGTGGGTGGGCTTTCTGTAAACAGAATGTCCCAACGAGCCATCAAACCTCCTCTCAAACAGAACATCCAAGAATGGCAGTTTGCCATTTTTCTCTACTTCCATGGTGAATTTGATGGAAGGGTGTCTGGAATTGATGTGGTCCAGGAAAAGGTTCAAAGCTGGGAGGCCATGTTGCCAAATGACGAAAGTGTCATCCACATATCTCTTCCACAGGGAAGGACTGAGGGTGGATGTCTGGATGGCGTCCGATTCAAATTTCTCCATGAAAACATTGGCTATCACTTGTGACAAGGGGGAACCCATGGGAGTACCCTCATTTTGCTTGTATAAGGTACCATTCCAAGTAAAGTAGGTGTTGGTGAGGCAGTGCCTAACCAACGTGGGTACCTCGGGGTTTACTCCGTGTTGGACCAGATCCACAATTATTTTAATGGTGTCAGGTGTTGGGACCTTGATGAACAGAGAAACCACATCAAAGCTGACGAGGATATCGTCAGGGGCCAGTGCAATGTCTTTGACCATAGAGACCAATTGGGATGAGTTAAGTACTGCTGAGGAGGTCTTGCCAGTAAAAGGAAGCAGAGTATCTGACAGAAAACGGGCCAGTTTGTGGGTAGGGGAGTTGATCGTGGACACGATGGGTCGTAGTGGGGTACCTTCTTTATGGATCTTGGGAAGACCATAGAATCTAGGAGGTCTCGCAGCGGAGGGTTTTAGGGAGGGAATTTTGGTTGATTCAATTAGGGAGGTCGAATTTGTGATGATCTTGTTGGTTTTAATCGTTAGGCTGTTAGTAGGGACATTTTTAATTTTTGAATAACTCCCATCATTGAGTAGGTCCTGAATTTTATTGTTGTATGAGTCTTCATCCATAATTACAGTGGCATTGCCCTTATCGGCTGAGAGGATGACTATATCATCTCTCTCTTTTAATTTAGCGAGTTCAGAGCGTTCATGGTTGCTGATGTTGCTAACGGGTTTCTTAGCACTCTTAAGAATAGTGGCTATTTCAGCTCTCGAGACGTCTGCTTGGATGTGTCCTATACCTTTGAGAGCTACATCGACCTGACAAATGATATCATCTATTGGTATATATTTTGGGGTGACAGCAAAATTTAGCCCTTTAGCCAATACAGTTTTCAGATTGTCCGAAATCGGGGTGCAACTCTAATTGATAACAATTTTGTTCACGTCTAGTTTTGTGATCTGTGGAACTGGGTTTTTCTTTGATAGGTGGTTGAATTTAGCAATTAGGTTAGCCTTGCATTTGACTGATAGTGAATCAGCAGAAGAAACAGTCATATTATCAAAGTGGTTCCAATCATAAAGTGTTATTTTTTGTGTTAGCATTAAATGAGATTGTAGGAAAGTCCTGTCTAAACTACCGAGTTCAAATCAGAGTAACCTAATCCATTGGTTCTATTCGGTAACATCACGTAGGTAAAAAATAAAACAACAAAAATCACGACGTTTCGGCCACAACACAAGCGGCCTTCATCAGGTGAAGGAACCAGGCTGTCTCGAGGACAGCGCTGGAGTGAAACACAGCCACGCTCAGACCCCGACCTTTAAGCTGTGTGCGAGGAAACAAGGTGCCTTGACAAAGGAATTAGCATAAAAATTAGCATTTGATTGGCCGACTTAGCATGATGAACGGTGTAGAGGTGGTGTACATGCGGGTGCACATGCCGGTTGGTGCGGGGGGGGGGGAGGGGGAGTTTACCTATTGATGGTGTGAAAAGGGAATTTTTAAGAGCTGCGAAAGTTGGGGTACCACTACTTAAAAAATATTCTATACCATTGAAAATTTGTTTAATGTTTGGTTCGATTTAGAACATCTTTCCAATGGTTGCTTAATTTGAAACCATCTTCTCGGTTGAAATTGTGTCTGTGTTTGTAGATCTGAATTGCCTCGTGAACAAATCTCTGATAAAAACCCGTGGGTTTGCAAATAACTTTGGTATCGGAGAAAATTATATCGTGATCACCCAGAGCGTTGTAACAGTGATCAGCTACGGCAGAATAATTCGTTCTGCCGTGTTTCAAATCTGATTTGTGCTCGCGAATTCGGCCAGAGACATGTCGCTTTGTCTCCCCGATATAGCAATCACCGCAGGTACAACTCAATTTGTAAACCCCGGGGTACTGTAAGTCAGGAATGACATCAGATCACGAATTTTGTGTACTGTATTGAACCGGACCTAGATCTTGTGTTTGTTTAGAATATTGGAAATCTTTTTAGTAACGCCTGCTATATATGGTAGTGTGATGGTTTTGACCGGAGTATCAAGTGGTTGTTTCTGTATGGAGGGAGAAACAGCTTGGCGGATGGTACGGTCAGAGAATCCATTCCTTTTGAGGGCCAGGTGTACATGTTTTAATTCACTGGTCAGGTGATGTTGGTCCGAAGTGCAATGAACCCTATGGTATAAAGTTATGATGAGATAATTCTTTTGGGCTGGGTGGTGGTGGGAATCAGGTTTCAAGTAGGAATCTGTGTGGGTGCGTTTCCTGTAGACAGAATGCCCCAATGAGCCATCAGGTCTCCTCTCAAACAGAACATCTAAGAATGGTAGCTTGCCATCTTTCTCCACTTCCATGGTGAATTTGATGGCGGGATGTCTGGAATTTATGTGGTGTAGAAAAAGGTTCAGAGGTGGGAGGCCATGTGGCCAAATGACGAAAGTGTCATCCACATATCTCTTCCACAGGGAAGGTCTGAGGGTGGAAGTCTGGATGGCGTCTGATTCAAATTTCTCCATGAAAATATTGGCTATCACTGGTGACAAGGGGGATCGCATGGGGGTACCCTCATATCTTTTGTAGAAGGAGCCATTCCAAGTAAAGTAGGTATTGTTGAGGCAGTGCCTAACCGGTACAGGTGTATCGGCGTCTAGTCCATGTTGGACCAAATTTTCAATTGTTTCAATGGTATCAGGTACTGGGACCTTGGTGAACAAAGAGACCACATCGAAGCTGACAAGGATATCGTCAGGGGACAGTACAACGTCTTTGACCATAGAGACCAATTGGGCTGAGTTAAGTACTGCTGAGGCGGTCTTGCCAGTGAAAGGCAGCAAGGTATCTGACAGAAAACGGGCTAGTCTATAGGTAGGGGAGTTGATCGTGGATACGATGGGTCGTAGTGGGGTGCCTTCTTTATGAATCTTGGAAAGACCATATAATCTAGGAGTTTTTGCAGCAGAAGGATTTAGGGAGGGACGTTTAGTTGGGTCGATTAGGGAGGTCGAACTTGTGATGATCTTGTTGGTTTTCATCGCTAGGCTATTGGTAGGGTCATTTTTAATTTTTGAGTAACTTCCATCGTTGAGCAGATTCTGGATGTTGTTGTTGTATGAATCTTTATCCATAATAACAGTAGCGTTGCCTTTATCGGCTGAGAGGATGACTATATCACTTCTGTTTTGAGCTGTCTCTCTCCCCCTCCTCTGTTCCGACCATGGATGAACTCGTCCGTCTGAACGAGGCCCGTAGCTATCCGTGTTGCTATAGTTGAGGGCGCTTTGTTTCCTCTCACACAGCTTAAAGGTCGTGATCTGAACGTGGCTCTTTCACTCCAGCGCTGTCCTACCAGACAGTCTCGTCCCTTCACCTGATGAAGGCCGCTTGTGTTGTGGCCGAAACGTCGTGAGAATATTATTGTGTTATTTTATTTTATCAATTTATTATTTTTTTCTCATTCTACGTGACTTTACCGAAAGAACCAAAGAAGATGAATCATTGCAGTCACGAAAGCTTTAAATCGAAACATACCGATCATACGCAAGAAACACACACTCAGGCAATGTATGAAAACACACTCATATGCTGCTGTAGGATACGTTGGTTCAGCAGATGTACAGGGTGATGGATTACAATGTTAAGTTTTTTTTAAATGGCGATGAAGAATATTGTCCATTCATTTGCAGTCCAGCCGTACACTCATTCATTCACGTGCTATCTTTTCGTCTATGCATCGGTCAATCCGCAAGTCAATTATGCAAGAGGACTCAGTCCCCCCCTGCCCCGCCCCCCTCTGCAAGTAGTAGCATCTCCCTGCACCACCCAGCTAACCCCACACTGCATGCCGCGTTCTGCGCGATGCCTCAAGTTCAAGGTCGTGTGGGTAACACATTACCGTGGTGATTATTTGAAATGTAACTTTTTATTTTACCAGGTAAGTGAGCCATATAGCTCTTTTTAAGAAGCGATCTGGTCACAAATGTTAGTTTTAACGGAGTGGCTCATCTTGTGGAAATTTATAGCAGTACAATACTCTAAACCAGGGGTCTCAAACTCGCGGCCCGCAGGCCAATTGTGGCCCGCGGAACGATATTTTGTGGCCCACTATTTGGCATCATTTATTTATTTATTTATTAATTATTATATTTTTTTACCATAGCTCAGGCTCGTGACAGCTTCCGGTGTTTGTTGACAAGTTAGCCAACGCGAATTAGCAACGTTAGTCACTTGGTTGAAACGTGATTCCGGAGTGACACCAAGTGGAAGGAAAATATATCCTGTCACCCTGTGCAAGGTACAGAGGACTTAGGAAGTGGGCGGACTCAACAAGTGTAATCAGTGACCTAATAAAGACAACAGAGTGTTGCAATAGGAAAGGGAAAATAATTACATGGATAGCAAATAGCATGAGATGGGTGGCAAGAAAAAAAGCCAAATGTTGGTTAGAACCTGAATATTATAAAGAAGTTATAGATTATTATTACAAGAGAAACAAAGAAAAGGAAAAAGGACAGATATGTGCAATCGCAAAAGAAAATAATTTACCAAGAACAATTTAATCAAAAAGAGCAAGAAATTAAAAGATATAAAACATGAGACAATGCACTTGATGTTAAGAATTAAGACAGGTGGAGTAACATGGACACCAGAGTTAGCTCAATGGCATCCAGAGAGATTCGTTAGAGCAGAAGGATATGTAGGATGTGAACAAAAAGAAGAAAATCTAGATCACTTTATTTATGAATGTGAAAGGTATAAACACCTGAGAGAGAACACGATTGACGAATTAAATAATGATAAGAAAAACGAAGTGCTCAAAAAAGCATGAACAATGATAAAGTTTTCAAATACCTCTCAGAATATATAGAAAGGGCATACTAAATAAGATCCCAAATACTCAGGTATTGGGATAAAAACATGTAAATATATCACCCCCACCTTCCCTGAGCTTTCCAGGATGTTCAAGCGGACCATGTGCCTTTTTGGGAGCATATATCTGTGTGAAAAGCTCTTTTGCACCATGAACTTTAATAAGTCAAAGTACAGGTCCAAACTTACTGATGAGCATTTCAAGCCATACTGAGGGTCTCAATTGCTTCCTCCCTCAAGCCAAATGTGGCTCAGCTGTGTAAGAAGAGGAAGCGCTGCCAGGTCTCTGGAAGCATGGAGTAGGTAAGAGAAGCCTATGTTCTGAAGAACCGTTCATGTTCTGAACTGTTATTAATAAAGATTGAGAAGATTGGATTACTTGCACTTTTTTTGTAATACTTGATGCGGCCCAGCCTCACCCAGACTCTACCTCCAGCGGCCCCCAGGTAAGTTGAGTTTGAGACTCCTGCTCTGAACGCATGTTTCTAAATATGGAGGGAAAAACTGGAAGACCTGGAGAACAATCCACGCGACCACGGGAGAGAGAGACATGCAAACTCCAAATATACAGGCGTCAGGGTCCGGATCGAACTCACGACCAAATGCATACCAGGTCAAGGAGTTAACATCCCACCACCGCGGCACCCTTATGTACCAGGTTACACAGTCACGGACTCAAATGAAGACACAGTCCCTTCATTTAACAGTCTGTTCGATAAATAAGTTCTGTTAGCGAGCACCTATTAAGGCTAGCATGCCACACGAGGGGGTGGGTGGTCAGTTTTACCCAGGATAGCCCTACTGGCTCTTTTCAGGAGGGTTCTACCACATTTCCCAGCAATGATTACTAGGCACAGTATATTCCAACTGGGTAATTTGCGGGCAATTGTATTTAATTCGGTTAATCTGGTCCATGACGCTGGGATCTTCAACGTCCACTGAAGCAGACGGCACATGGTGCCTTTGCGGTGAACACGCCTGTAGCATTAAACAGGGCGGCCGCTGGATTCAAACCGCGAACATCTACGACAAGCGGCACACGTACAACTGCTACAGACACACGCCGAGTGTGTAATCACTCAATATGTGAGTGATTACACGCAACATTGTTGTGTGATTAAACACAACGTTGTTGTGTGTGTAATCACACACAAAAATATTGATGAGACGCAACGACGTTGTGTTGAGTGTAATCACAAACAACAACGTTGTGTTGAGTGTAATCACTCAAAACGACATTGTGTTGAGTGTAATCACTCACAACGACGTTGTGTTGAGTGTAATTACACACAACGACGTTGTGTTTAGTGTAATCACTAACAACGACGTTGTGTTTAGTGTAATCACTAACAACGACGTTGTGTTTAGTGTAATCACTAACAACGACGTTGTGTTGAGTGTAATCACTTACAACAACAACGTTGTGTTGAGTGTAATCACAGGCAACAATGTTGATGACACACAGCGTCCAACAGAGGGCGTCGTAGTCGTGCCATGGGGAGGTGGCGAGTGATGAACGCCACTGCGGCGCCGCAAAGAGATCAGAGCCGTGATATTTATTTATTTGTACACTGGAGGAGGAATCCGATGAGCTACGAAGTTCTTTATCACAAACGTCCAGTGTCTTGGCCGTCACGACAGAACGAGGCCGATAAACGTGGAGGTATAAATGAGGGTGATGCTAAGTCGGTGTGCCGTGCCCTAAGTGAGGTTGCCATGGGCGTGTGTGTTGGCCGTGTCAGGAGCGGGTGAGGAGGACGAGGCAAGGGGTGAGGAGGACGAGGTGAAGGGTAAGAAGAACGAGGTCAGGAGGTGAGGTGTGAGGACGAGATGAGGTGTGAGGAGGACGAGATGAGGTGTGAGGAGGACGAGGAGAGGGGTGAGGAGAACGAGTGAAGAGAACGAGGGGTGAGGAGGACGAGGGGTGAGGAGGACGAGGGGTGAGGAGGACGATGGGTGAGGAGGACGAGTCGAGGAGTGAGGAGGACGAGGTGAGGGGTGAGGAAGACGAGGTGATGGGTGAGGATGAGGTGAGGGGTGTGGACGAGGTGAAAGGTCAAGCGGACGACGTGATGGGTGAGGACGAGGTGAGGAAGACGAGCTGAGGGGTGAGGAGGACGTGGTGAGGAGGACGAGGGGTGAAGAGGACGAGCAGAGGAGGACGAGGTGAGGGGTGAGGAGGACGAGGTGAGGGTGAGGAGGATGAGCTGAGGGGTAAAGATGACGAGGCAAGGGGTGAGGAGGACGAGGCGAGGACGAGGTGAGGGGTGAGGAGGACGAAGTGAGGGGTGAGTACGAGGCGAGGGGTGAGGAGAACGAGGGGTGAGGAGGACGAGGCGAGGGGTGAGGAGGAGGCGAGGGGTGAGAACGAGGGTTGAGGAGGACGAGGCAATGGGTGAGGAGGACGAGGCGATGGGTGAGGAGGACGAGGTGATGGGTGAGGGGACGAGGTGAGGAGAGCGAGAGGTTAGAGAAGGACGAGGTGAGGGTGAGGAGGATGAGCTAAGGGGTAAATATGACGAGGCGAGGGGTAAAGATGACGAGGCGAGGACGAGGTGAGGGGTGAGGAGGACGAAGTGAGGGCGAGGTGAGGGGTGAGGAATACGAGCTGAGGGATGAGAAGGACGAGGTGAGGGGTGAGGAGGACGAGGGGTGAGGAGGACGAGGCGAGGGGTGAGGACGAGGCGAGGGGTGAGGAGGAGGCGAGGGGTGAGAACGAGGGTTGAGGAGGAAGAGGCAATGGGTGAGGAGGACGAGGTGATGGGTGAGGAGGACGAGGTGATGGGTGAGGACGAGGTGAGGAAAGCGAGGGGTTAGAGAAGGACGAGGTGAGGGTGAGGAGGATGAGCTAAGGGGTAAAGATGACGAGGCAAGGGGTAAAGATGACGAGGCGAGGACGAGGTGAGGGGTGAGGAGGACGAAGTGAGGGCGAGGTGAGGGGTGAGGAATACGAGCTGAGGGATGAGAAGGACGAGGTGAGGGGTGAGGAGGACGAGGCGACCCGAGCTCGATTCCCGCTTACAGCCACCATCACCACTGCGTCCTGGATCTCGAGAGGTCGGTTCAGCCTTAAATTAGTATCTGGTACGATGTGTACACATCGCAACTCGGGAGAAAAAGGCAGCTGAGGGTGGTCCCGGCCACCCACACAGAACATTTGTGAAACCCAGAGATTATGCGTGAAACACGTGCAGATCATTAGAAAAACAGGCAAATATCTTGTGTGATATCAAATATGGATCATGCGTAAAACACATACCGATCATACGCAAGAAACACACACTCAGGCAATGTATGAAAACACACTCATATGCTGCTGTAGGATACGTTGGTTCAGCAGATGTACAGGGTGATGGATTACAATGTTAAGTTTTTTTTAAATGGCGATGAAGAATATTGTCCATTCATTTGCAGTCCAGCCGTACACTCATTCATTCACGTGCTATCTTTTCGTCTATGCATCGGTCAATCCGCAAGTCAATTATGCAAGAGGACTCAGTCCCCCCCTGCCCCGCCCCCCTCTGCAAGTAGTAGCAGCTCCCTGCACCACCCAGCTAACCCCACACTGCATGCCGCGTTCTGCGCGATGATTTCAAGGTCGTGTGGGTGACATATTACCGTGGTGATTATTTGAAATGTAACTTTTTATTTTACCAGGTAAGTGAGCCATATAGCTCTTTTTAAGAAGCGATCTGGTCACAAATGTTAGTTTTAACGGAGTGGCTCATCTTGTGGAAATTTATAGCAGTACAATACTCTAAACCAGGGGTCTCAAACTCGCGGCCCGCAGGCCAATTGTGGCCCGCGGAACGATATTTTGTGGCCCACTATTTGGCACCAATTATTTATTTATTTTTTAATTATTATATTTTTTACCATAGCTCAGGCTCGTGACAGCTTCCGGTGTTTGTTGACAAGTTAGCCAACGCGAATTAGCAACGTTAGTCACTTGGTTGAAACGTGATTCCGGAGTGACACCAAGTGGAAGAAAAATATATCCTGTCACCCTGTGCAAGGTACAGAGGACTTAGGAAGTGGGCGGACTCAACAAGTGTAATCAGTGACCTAATAAAGACAACAGAGTGTTGCAATAGGAAAGGGAAAATAATTACATGGATAGCAAATAGCATGAGATGGGTGGCAAGAAAAAAAGCCAAATGTTGGTTAGAACCTGAATATTATAAAGAAGTTATAGATTATTATTACAAGAGAAACAAAGAAAAGGAAAAAGGACAGATATGTGCAATCGCAAAAGAAAATAATTTACCAAGAACAATTTAATCAAAAAGAGCAAGAAATTAAAAGATATAAAACATGAGACAATGCACTTGATGTTAAGAATTAAGACAGGTGGAGTAACATGGACACCAGAGTTAGCTCAATGGCATCCAGAGAGATTCGTTAGAGCAGAAGGATATGTAGGATGTGAACAAAAAGAAGAAAATCTAGATCACTTTATTTATGAATGTGAAAGGTATAAACACCTGAGAGAGAACACGATTGATGAATTAAATAATGATAAGAAAAACGAAGTGCTCAAAAAAGCATGAACAATGATAAAGTTTTCAAATACCTCTCAGAATATATAGAAAGGGCATACTAAATAAGATCCCAAATACTCAGGTATTGGGATAAAAACATGTAAATATATCACCCCCACCTTCCCTGAGCTTTCCAGGATGTTCAAGCGGACCATGTGCCTTTTTGGGAGCACATATCTGTGTGAAAAGCTCTTTTGCACCATGAACTTTAATAAGTCAAAGTACAGGTCCAAACTTACTGATGAGCATTTCAAGCCATACTGAGGGTCTCAATTGCTTCCTCCCTCAAGCCAAATGTGGCTCAGCTGTGTAAGAAGAGGAAGCGCTGCCAGGTCTCTGGAAGCATGGAGTAGGTAAGAGAAGCCTATGTTCTGAAGAACCGTTCATGTTCTGAACTGTTATTAATAAAGATTGAGAAGATTGGATTACTTGCACTTTTTTTGTAATACTTGATGCGGCCCAGCCTCACCCAGACTCTACCTCCAGCGGCCCCCAAGTTGAGTTTGAGACTCCTGCTCTGAACGCATGTTTCTAAATATGGAGGGGAAAACTGGAAGACCTGGAGAACAATCCACGCGACCACGGGAGAGAGAGAGACATGCAAACTCCAAATATACAGGCGTCAGGGTCCGGATCGACCACACGACCTCTTGCATACCAGGTGAAGGAGTTAACATCCCACCACCGCGGCACCCTTATGTACCAGGTTACACAGTCACGGACTCAAATGAAGACACAGTCCCTTCATTTAACAGTCTGTTCGATAAATACGTGCTGTTAGCGAGCACCTATTAAGGCTAGCATGCCACACGAGGGGGTGGGTGGTCAGTTTTACCCAGGATAGCCCTACTGGCTCTTTTCAGGAGGGTTCTACCACATTTCCCAGCAATGATTACTAGGCACAGTATATTCCAACTGGGTAATTTGCGGGCAATTGTATTTAATTCGGTTAATCTGGTCCATGACGCTGGGATCTTCAACGTCCACTGAAGCAGACGGCACATGGTGCCTTTGCGGTGAACACGCCTGTAGCATTAAACAGGGCGGCCGCTGGATTCAAACCGCGAACATCTACGACAAGCGGCACACGTACAACTGCTACAGACACACGCCGAGTGTGTAATCACTCAATATGTGAGTGATTACACGCAACATTGTTGTGTGATTAAACACACAACGTTGTTGTGTGTGTAATCACACACAAAAATATTGATGAGACGCAACGACGTTGTGTTGAGTGTAATCACAAACAACAACGTTGTGTTGAGTGTAATCACTCAAAACGACATTGTGTTGAGTGTAATCACTCACAACGACGTTGTGTTGAGTGTAATTACACACAACGACGTTGTGTTTAGTGTAATCACTAACAACGACGTTGTGTTTAGTGTAATCACTAACAACGACGTTGTGTTGAGTGTAATCACTTACAACAACAACGTTGTGTTGAGTGTAATCACAGGCAACAATGTTGATGACACACAGCGTCCAACAGAGGGCGTCGTAGTCGTGCCATGGGGAGGTGGCGAGTGATGAACGCCACTGCGGCGCCGCAAAGAGATCAGAGCCGTGATATTTATTTGTACACTGGAGGAGGAATCCGATGAGCTACGAAGTTCTTTATCACAAACGTCCAGCGTCTTGGCCGTCACGATAGAACGAGGCCGATAAACGTGGAGGTATAAATGAGGGTGATGCTAAGTCGGTGTGCCGTGCCCTAAGTGAGGTTGCCATGGGCGTGTGTGTTGGCCGTGTCAGGAGCGGGTGAGGAGGACGAGGCAAGGGGTGAGGAGGACGAGGTGAAGGGTAAGAAGAACGAGGTCAGGAGGTGAGGGGTGAGGACGAGATGAGGTGTGAGGAGGACGAGATGAGGTGTGAGGAGGACGAGGAGAGGGGTGAGGAGAACGAGTGAAGAGAACGAGGGGTGAGGAGGACGAGGGGTGAGGAGGACGAGGGGTGAGAAGGACGAGTCGAGGGGTGAGGAGGACGAGGTGAGGGGTGAGGAAGACGAGGTGATGGGTGAGGATGAGGTGAGGGGTGTGGACGAGGTAAGAGGTCAAGCGGACGACGTGATGGGTGAGGACGAGGTGAGGAAGACGAGCTGAGGGGTGAGGAGGACGAGGTGAGGAGGACGAGGGGTGAAGAGGACGAGCAGAGGAGGACGAGGTGAGGGGTGAGGAGGACGAGGTGAGGGTGAGGAGGATGAGCTGAGGGGTAAAGATGACGAGGCAAGGGGTGAGGAGGACGAGGCGAGGACGAGGTGAGGGGTGAGGAGGACGAAGTGAGGGGTGAGTACGAGGCGAGGGGTGAGGAGAACGAGGGGTGAGGAGGACGAGGCGAGGGGTGAGGAGGAGGCGAGGGATGAGAACGAGGGTTGAGGAGGACGAGGCAATGGGTGAGGAGGACGAGGCGATGGGTGAGGAGGACGAGGTGATGGGTGAGGGGACGAGGTGAGGAGAGCGAGGGGTTAGAGAAGGACGAGGTGAGGGTGAGGAGGATGAGCTAAGGGGCAAAGATGACGAGGACGAGGTGAGGGGTGAGGAGGACGAGGGGTGAGGAGGACGAGGCGAGGGGTGAGGAGGAGGCGAGGGGTGAGAACGAGGGTTGAGGAGGACGAGGCAATGGGTGAGGAGGACGAGGTGATGGGTGAGGAGGACGAGGTGATGGGTGAGGACGAGGTGAGGAAAGCGAGGGGTTAGAGAAGGACGAGGTGAGGGTGAGGAGGATGAGCTAAGGGGTAAAGATGACGAGGCAAGGGGTAAAGATGACGAGGCGAGGACGAGGTGAGGGGTGAGGAGGACGAAGTGAGGGCGAGGTGAGGGGTGAGGAATACGAGCTGAGGGATGAGAAGGACGAGGTGAGGGGTGAGGAGGACGAGGCGACCCGAGCTCGATTCCCGCTTACAGCCACCATCACCACTGCGTCCTGGATCTCGAGAGGTCGGTTCAGCCTTAAATTAGTATCTGGTACGTTGTGTACACATCACAACTCGGGAGAAAAAGGCAGCTGAGGGTGGTCCCGGCCACCCACACAGAACATGTGTGAAACCCAGAGATTATGCGTGAAACACGTGCAGATCATTAGAAAAACAGGCAAATATCTTGTGTGATATCAAATATGGATCATGCGTAAAACACATACCGATCATACGCAAGAAACACACACTCAGGCAATGTATGAAAACACACTCATATGCTGCTGTAGGATACGTTGGTTCAGCAGATGTACAGGGTGATGGATTACAATGTAAAGTTTTTTTTTAAAATGGCGATGAAGAATATTGTCCATTCATTTGCAGTCCAGCCGTACACTCATTCATTCACGTGCTATCTTTTCGTCTATGCATCGGTCAAACCGCAAGTCAATTATGCAAGAGGACTCAGTCCCCCCTTGCCCCACCCCCCTCTGCAAGTAGTAGCAGCTCCCTGCACCACCCAGCTAACCCCACACTGCATGCCGCGTTCTGCGCGATGCCTCAAGTTCAAGGTCGTGTGGGTAACACATTACCGTGGTGATTATTTGAAATGTAACTTTTTATTTTACCAGGTAAGTGAGCCATATAGCTCTTTTTAAGAAGCGATCTGGTCACAAATGTTAGTTTTAACGGAGTGGCTCATCTTGTGGAAATTTATAGCAGTAAAATACTCTAAACCAGGGGTCTCAAACTTGCGGCCCGCAGGCCAATTGTGGCCCGCGGAACGATATTTTGTGGCCCACTATTTGACATCAATTTTTTATTTTTTAATTATTATATTTTTTTACCATAGCTCAGGCTCGTGACAGCTTCCGGTGTTTGTTGACAAGTTAGCCAACGCGAATTAGCAACGTTAGTCACTTGGTTGAAACGTGATTCCGGAGTGACACCAAGTGGAAGGAAAATATATCCTGTCACTCAGTGCAAGGTACAGAGGACTTAGGAAGTGGGTGGACTCAACAAGTGTAATCAGTGACCTAATAAAGACAACAGAGTGTTGCGATAGGAAAGGGAAAATAATTACATGGATAGCAAATAGCATGAGATGGGTGGCAAGAACAAAAGCCAAATGGTGGTTAGAACCTGAATATTATAAAGAAGTTATAGATTATTATTACAAGAGAAACAAATAAAAGGAAAAAGGACAGATATGTGCAATCGCAAAAGAAAATAATTTACCAAGAACAATTTAATGAAAAAGAGCAAGAAATTAAAAGATATAAAACATGAGACAATGCACTTGATGTTAAGAATTAAGACAGGTGGAGTAACATGGACACCAGAGTTAGCTCAATGGCATCCAGAGAGATTCATTAGAGCAGAAGGATATGTAGGATGTGAACAAAAAGAAGAAAATCTAGATCACTTTATTTATGAATGTGAAAGGTATAAACACCTGAGAGAGAACACGATTGATGAATTTAATAATGATAAAAAAAACGAAGTGCTCAAAAAAAGCATGAACAATGATAAAGTTTTCAAATACCTCTCAGAATATATAGAAAGGGCATACTAAATAAGATCCCAAATACTCAGGTATTGGGATAAAAACATGTAAATATATATCACCCCCACCTTCCCTGAGCTTTCCAGGATGTTCAAGCAGACCATGGGCCTTTTTGGGAGCACATATCTGTGTGAAAAGCTCTTTTGCACCATGAACTTTAATAAGTCAAAGTACAGGTCCAAACTTACTGATGAGCATTTCAAGCCATACTGAGGGTCTCAATTGCTTCCTCCCTCAAGCCAAATGTGGCTCAGCTGTGTAAGAAGAGGAAGCGCTGCCAGGTCTCTGGAAGCATGGAGTAGGTAAGAGAAGCCTATGTTCTGAAGAACCGTTCATGTTCTGAACTGTTATTAATAAAGATTGAGAAGATTGGATCAGTTGCACTTTTTTTTGGAATACTTGATGCGGCCCAGCCTCACCCAGACTCTACCTCCAGCGGCCCCCAGGTAAGTTGAGTTTGAGACTCCTGCTCTGAACGCATGTTTCTAAATATGGAGGGAAAAACTGGAAGACCTGGAGAACAATCCACGCGACCACGGGAGAGAGAGAGACATGCAAACTCCAAATATACAGGCGTCAGGGTCCAGATCGACCACACGACCTCTTGCATACCTGGTGAAGGAGTTAACATCCCACCACCACGGCACCCTTATGTACCAGGTTACACAGTCACGGACTCAAATGAAGACACAGTCCCTTCATTTAACAGTCTGTTCGATAAATAAGTGCTGTTAGCGAGCACCTATTAAGGCTAGCATGCCACACGAGGGGGTGGGTGGTCAGTTTTAGCCAGGATAGCCCTACTGGCTCTTTTCAGGAGGGTTCTACCACATTTCCCAGCAATGATTACTAGGCACAGTATATTCCAACTGGGTAATTTGCGGGCAATTGTATTTAATTCGGTAAATCTGGTCCATGACGCTGGGATCTTCAACGTCCACTGAAGCAGACGGCACATGGTGTCTTTGCGGTGAACACGCCTGTAGCATTAAACAGGGCGGCCGCTGGATTCAAACCGCGAACATCTACGACAAGCGGCACACGTACAACTGCTACAGACACACGCCGAGTGTGTAATCACTCAATATGTGAGTGATTACACGCAACATTGTTGTGTGATTAAACACAACGTTGTTGTGTGTGTAATCACACACAAAAATATTGATGAAACGCAACGACGTTGTGTTTAGTGTAATCACACACAACGACGTTGTGTTGAGTGTAATCACACACAACGACGTTGTGTTGAGTGTAATCACTAACAACGACGTTGTGTTGAGTGTAATCACAGGCAACAATGTTGATGACACACAGCGTCCAACAGAGGGCGTCGTAGTCGTGCCATGGGGAGGCGGCGAGTGATGAACGCCACTGCGGCGCCGCAAAGAGATCAGAGCCGTGATATTTATTTATTTGTACACTGGAGGAGGAATCCGATGAGCTACGAAGTTCTTTATCACAAACGTCCAGCGTCTTGGCCGTCACGATAGAACGAGGCCGATAAACGTGGAGGTATAAATGAGGGTGATGCTAAGTCGGTGTGCCGTGCCCTAAGTGAGGTTGCCATGGGCGTGTGTGTTGGCCGTGTCAGGAGCGGGTGAGGAGGACGAGGCAAGGGGTGAGGAGGACGAGGTGAAGGGTAAGAAAAACGAGGTCAGGAGGTGAGGGGTGAGGAGGACGAGATGAGGTGTGAAGAGGACGAGGAGAGGGGTGAGGAGAACGAGGAGTGAAGAGAACGAGGGGTGAGGAGGACGAGGGTGAGGAGGACGAGGGGTGAGGAGGACGAGGGGTGAGGAGCACGAGGGGTGAGGAGGACGAGGGGTGAGGAGGACGAGGGGTGCCGAAGACGAGGGGTGAGGAGGACGAGGGGTGAGGAGGACGAGGGGTGAGGAGGACGAGGGGTGAGGAGGACGAGGCGAGGGGTGAGGAGGAGGCGAGGGGTGAGAACGAGGGATGAGGAGGACGAGGCGATGGATGAGGAGGACGAGGTGATGGGTGAGGACGAGGTGAGGAGAGCGAGGGGTTAGAGAAGGACGAGGTGAGGGTGAGGAGGATGAGCTAAGGGGTAAAGATGACGAGGCAAGGGGTAAAGATGACGAGGCAAGGGGTAAAGATGACGAGGCAAGGGGTGAGGACGAGGCGAGGACGAGGCGAGGACGAGGTGAGGAGGACGAAGTGAGGGCGAGGTGAGGGGTGAGGAATACGAGCTGAGGGATGAGAAGGACGAGGTGAGGGGTGAGGAGGATGAGGCGACCCGAGCTCGATTCCCGCTTACAGCCACCATCACCACTGCGTCCTGGATCTCGAGAGGTCGGTTCAGCCTTAAATTAGTATCTGGTACGTTGTGTACACATCACAACTCGGGAGAAAAAGGCAGCTGAGGGTGGTCCCGGCCACCCACACAGAACATGTGTGAAACCCAGAGATTATGCGTGAAACACGTGCAGATCATTAGAAAAACAGGCAAATATCTTGTGTGATATCAAATATGGATCATGCGTAAAACACATACCGATCATACGCAAGAAACACACACTCAGGCAATGTATGAAAACACACTCATATGCTGCTGTAGGATACGTTGGTTCAGCAGATGTACAGGGTGATGGATTACAATGTAAAGTTTTTTTTTAAAATGGCGATGAAGAATATTGTCCATTCATTTGCAGTCCAGCCGTACACTCATTCATTCACGTGCTATCTTTTCGTCTATGCATCGGTCAATCCGCAAGTCAATTATGCAAGAGGACTCAGTCCCCCCTTGCCCCACCCCCCTCTGCAAGTAGTAGCAGCTCCCTGCACCACCCAGCTAACCCCACACTGCATGCCGCGTTCTGCGCGATGCCTCAAGTTCAAGGTCGTGTGGGTAACACATTACCGTGGTGATTATTTGAAATGTAACTTTTTATTTTACCAGGTAAGTGAGCCATATAGCTCTTTTTAAGAAGCGATCTGGTCACAAATGTTAGTTTTAACGGAGTGGCTCATCTTGTGGAAATTTATAGCAGTAAAATACTCTAAACCAGGGGTCTCAAACTTGCGGCCCGCAGGCCAATTGTGGCCCGCGGAACGATATTTTGTGGCCCACTATTTGACATCAATTTTTTATTTTTTAATTATTATATTTTTTTACCATAGCTCAGGCTCGTGACAGCTTCCGGTGTTTGTTGACAAGTTAGCCAACGCGAATTAGCAACGTTAGTCACTTGGTTGAAACGTGATTCCGGAGTGACACCAAGTGGAAGGAAAATATATCCTGTCACTCAGTGCAAGGTACAGAGGACTTAGGAAGTGGGCGGACTCAACAAGTGTAATCAGTGACCTAATAAAGACAACAGAGTGTTGCGATAGGAAAGGGAAAATAATTACATGGATAGCAAATAGCATGAGATGGGTGGCAAGAACAAAAGCCAAATGGTGGTTAGAACCTGAATATTATAAAGAAGTTATAGATTATTATTACAAGAGAAACAAAGAAAAGGAAAAAGGACAGATATGTGCAATCGCAAAAGAAAATAATTTACCAAGAACAATTTAATGAAAAAGAGCAAGAAATTAAAAGATATAAAACATGAGACAATGCACTTGATGTTAAGAATTAAGACAGGTGGAGTAACATGGACACCAGAGTTAGCTCAATGGCATCCAGAGAGATTCATTAGAGCAGAAGGATATGTAGGATGTGAACAAAAAGAAGAAAATCTAGATCACTTTATTTATGAATGTGAAAGGTATAAACACCTGAGAGAGAACACGATTGATGAATTCAATAATGATAAAAAAAACGAAGTGCTCAAAAAAAGCATGAACAATGATAAAGTTTTCAAATACCTCTCAGAATATATAGAAAGGGCATACTAAATAAGATCCCAAATACTCAGGTATTGGGATAAAAACATGTAAATATATATCACCCCCACCTTCCCTGAGCTTTCCAGGATGTTCAAGCAGACCATGGGCCTTTTTGGGAGCACATATCTGTGTGAAAAGCTCTTTTGCACCATGAACTTTAATAAGTCAAAGTACAGGTCCAAACTTACTGATGAGCATTTCAAGCCATACTGAGGGTCTCAATTGCTTCCTCCCTCAAGCCAAATGTGGCTCAGCTGTGTAAGAAGAGGAAGCGCTGCCAGGTCTCTGGAAGCATGGAGTAGGTAAGAGAAGCCTATGTTCTGAAGAACCGTTCATGTTCTGAACTGTTATTAATAAAGATTGAGAAGATTGGATCAGTTGCACTTTTTTTTGGAATACTTGATGCGGCCCAGCCTCACCCAGACTCTACCTCCAGCGGCCCCCAGGTAAGTTGAGTTTGAGACTCCTGCTCTGAACGCATGTTTCTAAATATGGAGGGAAAAACTGGAAGACCTGGAGAACAATCCACGCGACCACGGGAGAGAGAGAGACATGCAAACTCCAAATATACAGGCGTCAGGGTCCAGATCGACCACACGACCTCTTGCATACCTGGTGAAGGAGTTAACATCCCACCACCACGGCACCCTTATGTACCAGGTTACACAGTCACGGACTCAAATGAAGACACAGTCCCTTCATTTAACAGTCTGTTCGATAAATAAGTGCTGTTAGCGAGCACCTATTAAGGCTAGCATGCCACACGAGGGGGTGGGTGGTCAGTTTTACCCAGGATAGCCCTACTGGCTCTTTTCAGGAGGGTTCTACCACATTTCCCAGCAATGATTACTAGGCACAGTATATTCCAACTGGGTAATTTGCGGGCAATTGTATTTAATTCGGTAAATCTGGTCCATGACGCTGGGATCTTCAACGTCCACTGAAGCAGACGGCACATGGTGTCTTTGCGGTGAACACGCCTGTAGCATTAAACAGGGCGGCCGCTGGATTCAAACCGCGAACATCTACGACAAGCGGTACACGTACAACTGCTACAGACACACGCCGAGTGTGTAATCACTCAATATGTGAGTGATTACACGCAACATTGTTGCGTGATTAAACACAACGTTGTTGTGTGTGTAATCACACTCAAAAATATTGATGAGACGCAACGACGTTGTGTTGAGTGTAATCACAAACAACAACGTTGTGTTGAGTGTAATCACTCAAAACGACATTGTGTTGAGTGTAATCACTCACAACGACATTGTGTTGAGTGTAATCACTCACAACGACATTGTGTTGAGTGTAATTACACACAACGACGTTGTGTGTAATCACACACAACGACGTTGTGTTCAGTGTAATCACTAACAACAACGTTGTGTTTAGTGTAATCACTAACAACGACGTTGTGTTGAGTGTAATCACAACAACAACGTTGTGTTGAGTGTAATCACTCACAACAACGTTGTGTTGAGTGTAATCACAGGCAACAATGTTGATGACACACAGCGTCCAACAGAGGGCGTCGTAGTCGTGCCATGGGGAGGCGGCGAGTGATGAACGCCACTGCGGCGCCGCAAAGAGATCAGAGCCGTGATATTTATTTATTTGTACACTGGAGGAGGAATCCGATGAGCTACGAAGTTCTTTATCACAAACGTCCAGCGTCTTGGCCGTCACGATAGAACGAGGCCGATAAACGTGGAGGTATAAATGAGGGTGATGCTAAGTCGGTGTGCCGTGCCCTAAGTGAGGTTGCCATGGGCGTGTGTGTTGGCCGTGTCAGGAGCGGGTGAGGAGGACGAGGCAAGGGGTGAGGAGGACGAGGTGAAGGGTAAGAAGAACGAGGTCAGGAGGTGAGGGGTGAGGACGAGATGAGGTGTGAGGAGGACGAGATGAGGTGTGAGGAGGACGAGATGAGGTGTGAGGAGGACGAGGAGTGAGGAGAACGAGGAGTGAAGAGAACGAGGGGTGAGGAGGACGAGGGGTGAGGAGGACGAGGAGTGAGGAGAGTGAGGGGTGAGGAGTAAGAAGAACGAGCTGTGGGGGTGAGGACGAGGTGAGGGGTGAGAACGAGGTGAGGGTTGAGGACAAGTGAGGTGGACGAGGTGAGGGGTGAGAATGAGGTGAGGGGTCAAGAGGACGAGGTGAGGGGTCAAGCGGACGAGGTGAGGGGTGAGGAGGATGAGGAGCAGGGTGCGGTGGACGAGCGAGGGGTGAGGAGGACGAGGGGCGAGAAGGACGAGGGGTGAGGAGGACGAGGGGTGAGGAGGACGAGGAATTAGGAGGTGAGGAGCAGGGTGCGGTGGACGAGCGAGGGGTGAGGACGGGGGGGTGAGAAGAACGAGGTGTGGGGGTGAGGACGAGGGGTGAGGAGAGCGAGGGGTGAGGAGAGCGAGGGGTGAGGAGAGCGAGGGGTGAGGAGGACGAGGGGTGAGGAGGACGAGTCGAGGGGTGAGGAGGAAGAGGTGAGGGGTAAGAAGAACGCGGTGTGGGTGAGGACGAGGTGAGGGGTGAGGCGGGCGAGGCGTGAGGATGACGAGGCGCGGGGTGCGGTGGACGAGGTGAGGGGTGAGGAAGACGAGCTGAGGGGTGAGGAGAACGAGCGGTGAGGAGGACAATGGGTGAGGACGAGGGGTGAGGAGGGTGACGTGAGGTGAGGGGTAAGTAGGATGAGTCGAGTGGTGAGGACAAGATGAGGGGTAAGAAGAACGAGGTGAGGGGTGAGGAGGACGAGGTGAGCGGTGAGGACGACGACGGGTGAGGAGGACGAGCTGAGGTGAGAGGTGAGGACGAGTCGAGGGGTGAGGTGGACGATGGGTGAGGAGGACGAGGGGTGAGGAGGACGGGGGGTGAGAAGTAAGAAGAACGAGGTGTGGGGGTGAGGAGGACGAGGGGTGAGGAGGACGAGAAGTGAGGAGGACGGGGGGTGAGAAGTAAGAAGAACGAGGTGTGGGGGTGAGGAGGACGAGGCGAGGGCTGAGGAGAGCGAGGCGTGAGGAGAGCGAGGGGTGAGGAGAGCGAGGGGTGAGGAGAGCGAGGGGTGAGGAGGACGAGGGGTGAGGAGTGCGGAGGATGAGTCGAGGGGTGAGGAGGAAGAGGTGAGGGGTAAGAAGAACGCGGTGTGGGTGAGAAAGACGAGGTGAGGGGTGAGGCGGGCGAGGCGTGAGGATGACGAGGCGCGGGGTGCGGTGGACGAGGTGAGGTGAGGGGTGAGGAGAACGAGGGGTGAGGAGAACGAGCGGTGAGGAGGACAATGGGTGAGGAGGACAATGGGTGAGGAGGACAATGGGTGAGGAGGGTGAGGTGAGGGGTGAGTAGGACGAGTCGAGTGGTGAGGAGGACAAGATGAGGGGTAAGAATAACGAGGTGTGGGGTGAGGAGGACGAGGCAAATGGTGAGGACAGCGAGGGGAGGACGAGGAGTGAGGACGAGCTAAGGGTGAGGAGGACGAGGCGAGGGAGAGGTGAGGGGTGAGGAGGACGAGGTGAAAGGTGAGGCGGAGGGGTGAGGACGATGGGTGAGGAAGATGAGGCGAGGGGTGAGGAGGACGAGGGGTGAAGAGGACGAGGGGTGAGGAGGATGAGAGGTGAGGACGAGGGGTGAGGAGGATGAGGGGTGAGAAGGACGAGTCGAGGGGTGAGGAGGACGAGGGGTGAGGAGGACGAGCTGAGGAGTGAGGAGGATGAGCTGAGGGGTAAAGCGGATGAGGTGAGGGGTGAGGAAGACGAGGTAATGGGTGAGGATGAGGTGAGGGGTGTGGACGAGGTGAAAGGTCAAGCGGACGACGTGAGGGGTGAGGACGAGGTAAGGAAGACGAGCTGAGGGGTGCGGAGGACGAGGTGAGGAGGACGAGGTGAGGGGTGAGGAGGACGAGGTGAGGAGGATGAGCTGAGGGGTAAAGATGACGAGGCAAGGCGTGAGGAGGACGAGGCGAGGACGAGGTGAGGGGTGAGGAGGACGAAGTGAGGGGTGAGTACGAGGCGAGGGGTGAGGAGGGTGAGGGGTGAGGAGGGTGAGGTGAGGGGTGAGTAGGATGAGTCGAGTGGTGAGGAGGACAAGATGAGAAGTAAGAAGAACGAGGTGTGGGGTGAGGAAGATGAGGCAAATGGTGAGGAGAGCGAGGGGAGGGGAGGACGAGGAGTGAGGACGAGCTAAGGGTGAGGAGGACGAGGTGAGCGGTGAGGACGACGACGGGTGAGGAGGACGAGCTGAGGTGAGAACGAGTCGAGGGGTGAGGACGAGGTGAAAGGTGAGGCGGACGAGGGGTGAGGACGATGGGTGAGGAAGATGAGGCGAGGGGTGAGGAAGATGAGGCGAGGGGTGAGGAAGATGAGGCGAGGGGTGAGGAGGACGAGGGGTGAGGAGGACGAGGGGTGACGATGACGAGAGTGAGGAGGACGAGGGGTGAGGAGAGTGAGGGGTGAGGAGAGTGAGAGGTGAGGAGTAAGAAGAACGAGCTGTGGGGGTGAGGAGGACAAGGTGAGGGGTGAGAACGAGGTGAGGGTTGAGGATAAGTGAGGTGGACGAGGTGAGGGGTGAGAACGAGGTGAGGGGTCAAGAGGACGAGGTGAGGGGTCAAGCGGACGACGTGAGGGGTAAGGAGGACGAGGTGAGGGGTGAGGAGGATGAGGAGCAGGGTGCGGTGGACGAGCGAGAGGGTGAGGAGAACGAGAAGTGAGGAGGACGGGGGGTGAGAAGTAAGAAGAACGAGGTGTGGGGGTGAGGAGGACGAGGGGTGAGGAGGACGAGGCGAGGGCTGAGGAGAGCGAGGCGTGAGGAGAGCGAGGGGTGAGGAGAGCGAGGGGTGAGGACAGCGAGGGGTGAGGAGGACGAGGGGTGAGGAGGTGAGGAGCAGGGCGCGGAGGACGAGCGAGGGATGAGGACGGGGGGTGAGAAGAAAAACGAGGTGTGGGGGTGAGGACGAGGTTTGAGGAGAGCGAGCGGTGAGGAGAGCGAGGGGTGAGGAGGACGAGGGGTGAGGAGAGCGAGGGGTGAGGAGAATGAGGGGTGAGGAGGACGAGGGGTGAGGAGGTGAGGGGTGCGGAGGTGAGGGGTGCGGAGGACGAGTCGAGCGGTGAGGAGGAAGAGGTGAGGGGTAAGAAGAACGCGGTGTGGGTGAGAAGGACGAGGTGAGGGGTGAGGCGTGAGGATGACGAGGCGCGGGGTGGGGTGGACGAGGTGAGGTGAGGGGTGAGGAAGACGAGCTGAGGGGTGAGGAGAACTAGGGGTGAGGAGAACGAGCGGTGAGGAGGACAATGGGTGAAGAGGACGAGGGGTGAGTAGGATGAGGTGAGGGGTGAGTAGGACGAGTCGAGTGGTGAGGAGGACAAGATGAGTGGTAAGAAGAACGAGGTGTGGGGTGAGGAGGACGAGGCAAATGTTGAGGACAGCGAGGGGAGGGGAGGACGAGGAGTGAGGACGAGCTAAGGGTGAGGAGGACGAGGCGAGGGAGAGGTGAGGGGTGAGGACGACGACGGGTGAGGAGGACGAGCTGAGGTGAGAGGTGAGGACGAGTCGAGGGGTGAGGAGGACGAGGTGAAAGGTGAGGCGGACGAGGGGTGAGGAGGACGATGGGTGAGGGGTGAGGAGGACGAGGGGTGATGATGACGAGAGTGAGGAGGACGAGGGGTGAGGAGAGTGAGGGGTGAGGAGTAAGAAGAACGAGCTGTGGGGGTGAGGAGGACGAGGTGAGGGGTGAGAACGAGGTGAGGATTGAGGACAAGTGAGGTGGACGAGGTGAGGGGTGAGAACGAGGTGAGGGGTCAAGAGGACGAGGTGAGGGGTCAAGAGGACGAGGTGAGGGGTCAAGCGGACGACGTGAGGGGTAAGGAGGACGAGGTGAGGGGTGAGGAGGATGAGGAGCAGGGTGCGGTGGACGAGCGAGGGGTGAGGAGGATGAGAAGTCAGGAGGAGGGGGGGTGAGACGTAAGAAGAACGAGGTGTGTGGGTAAGGAGGACGAGGCGAGGGCTGAGGAGAGCGAGGGGTGAGGACGGGGGGTGAGAAGAAAAACGAGGTGAGGACGAGGGTTGAGGAAAGCGAGGGGTGAAGAGAGCGAGGGGTGAGGAGGACGAGGGGTGAGGAGAGCGAGGGGTGAGGAGAGCGAGGGGTGAGGAGGACGAGGGGTGAGGAGGACGAGAGGTAAGGAGGTGAGGGGTGCGAAGGACGAGTCGAGGGGTGAGGAGGAAGAGGTGAGGGGTAAGAAGAACGCGGTGTGGGTGAGAAGGACGAGGTGAGGGGTGAGGTGGGCGAGGCGTGAGGATGACGAGGCGCTGGGTGCGGTGGACGAGGTGAGGTGAGGGGTGAGGAAGACGAGCTGAGGGGTGAGGAGAACGAGGGGTGAGGAGAACGAGCGGTGAGGAGGACGATGTGTGAGGAGGACGATGGGTGAGGAGGAGGAGAGGTGAGGACGAGGGGTGAGGAGGACGAGGGGTGAGGAGGACGAGGTGAGGGGTGAGTAGGACGAGTCGAGTGGTGAGGAGGACAAGATGAGGGGTAAGAAGAACGAGGTGTGGGGTGAGGAGGACGAGGCTAATGTTGAGGACAGCGAGGGGAGGGGAGGACGAGGAGTGAGGACGAGCTAAGGGTGAGGAGGACGAGGCGAGGGAGAGGTTAGGGGTGAGAAGGACGAGGTGAGCGGTGAGGACGACGACGGGTGAGGAGGACGAGCTGAGGTGAGAGGACGAGTCGAGGGGTGAGGAGGACGAGGGGTGAGGAGGACGATGGGTGAGGAAGATGAGGCGAGGGGTGAGGAAGATGAGGCGAGGGGTGAGGAGGACGAGGGGTGAGGAGGATGAGGGGTGAGAAGGACGAGTCGAGGGGTGAGGAGGACCAGGTGAGGGGTGAGGAAGACGAAGTGATGGGTGAGGATGAGGTGAGGGGTGTGGACGAGGTGAAAGGTCAAGCGGACGACGTGAGGGTTGAGGACGAGGTGAGGAGGACGAGGGGTTAAGAGGACGAGCTGAGGAGGACGAGGTGAGGGGTGAGGAGGACGAGGTGAGGGTGAGAAGGATGAGCTGAGGGGTAAAGATGACGAGGCAAGGGGTGAGGAGGACGAGGCGAGGACGAGGTGAGGGGTGAGGAGGACGAAGTGAGGGGTGAGAACGAGGCGTGAGAACGAGGGTTGAGGAGGACGAGGCGATGGGTGAGGAGGACGAGGTGATGGGTGAGGACGAGGTGAGGAGAGCGAGGGGTTAGAGAAGGACGAGGTGAGGGTGAGGAGGATGAGCTAAGGGGTAAAGATGACGAGGCAAGGGGTGAGGACGAGGCGAGGACGAGGTGAGGGGTGAGGAGGACGAAGTGAGGGCGAGGTAAGGGGTGAGGAATACGAGCTGAGGGATGAGAAGGACGAGGTGAAGGGTGAGGAGGACGAGGCGAGGGGTGAGAACGAGGGGTGAAGGAGAACGGGGTGAGGAGGACGAGGCGAGATGCGAGGACGGGGTGAGGACGAGGTGAAGGGTGAGGAGGAGGTGATGTTTGATTCGTGACAAAACATGTAATAAAGTTATTAATAACAATCTGAATTATAGTCAATTATTCACGTCTACTACATAGAGTGCAGGTAGCCGTGTGAGGATGAGGTGAGAACGAGGTGAGGGGTAAGGACGAGGTGAGTAGAACGAGAGGCGAGGGGTGAGAACGAGGTGAGGGTTGAGGACGACGGGTGAGGTGGACGAGGTGAGGGGTTAGGATGAGGCGAGGGGTGAGGATGAGGCGAGGGGTGAGGATGAGGCGAGCGGTGAGGACGAGGTGAGTAGAACGGGGGTGAGGACGAGGCGAGGGGTGAGGAGAACGAGGTGAGAAGATGAGGGGTGAGGAGAGCGAGGTGAGGGGTTAGGGGTGAGGAGGCCGAGGCTAGGGGTGAGGACGAGGCTAGGGGTGAGGAGGACGAGGTGAAGGGTTAGGGGTGAGGAGGCCGAGGCTAGGGGTGAGGACGAGGCGAGGGGTGAGGAGAACGAGGTGAGAAGATGAGGGGTGAGGAGAACGAGGGGTGAGGAGGGCGAGGTGAGGGGTTAGGGGTGAGGAGGACGAGGCTAGGGGTGAGGAGGATGAGGTGAGGTCGGTAAGGGAGGTGTCCGTCTCCGGAGTGTTGCATGATATTTGTTGCTATGCTCGATGTTTGGTTGGTGACATAACATTCAATAAAGTTCTAAATAACATCCTGAAAGATAATACATTACTCGTGTCTGCTGCATAGAGGCCAGGTACCCGCGTTTGCCTTCCGCGTGTGCGTGTAGATAAATCAGAATCTGTATTTTACATGAGTTTTGACGTTCTCTTTCACACACGTCCAGAAGGGTCGGGTTAGCCAGTTGCATCAACAACAAAATGCAATTAAAGATACTCGAGTAAGGATTGAGAAAATGTAGTCAAGTCACGAATAAATGTCATGTAAAATCAAACTGTGCAAGCTCATACCTTCTTGTAGATTTGTCAACATCAAATCCAAGCTTGGGCAAGATGGCAAAACACCAACAGTCAAAGGACCATACCAAGACAGTGGCCTCGATTAAATTGCATTCAAACATTGAACTCTCGACACGTGAGTGAAGAGGTTCCGAGTTTCAAATCGCAGACGCAAAAGCCGCGTCGAGAAATTTGAGCCCTGGCTGATACGGAGGCAGCTTCCTCTGCCGCCATAGGGTGCCTGGGGGCACGACGTGATCTGGCTCCGCCCATGGTAGGCGGGGCCAAGTGCGTCACTTCCTGCGCTCTCACCTCCGACCCCAATGGTGTTACGTCACTCCGGCAGGGCGAGCGAGCTGAGTGGCTGCGTTTGTCTCTTGCGCCCCCAACAGGAGCCATGAAGTTCTTCAAGAGACGGCAGCAGATGCAAGCGACGCTGGAGACTCCAAATTCGTCAACAGTGGAGGTGAGTGGCGCCACCTCTTGCGTTGGAGTTATACGAAGTAACAAATATAGTACTGTGATCACATCGAGAAAAAATATTATTTTTTAAAATATTTAAATTTTACTTTAAATTGAGCGCTTGATGCGTGGGTAACGAGGTTCATAGTTTAAGATCACAGATTGAGAGTTTCATCAAGGATTTTAGTCGGAGAAAGCTTTCTCTGGGCAGTTGGTCCTTGTTTGCGTTGCCAAGGTGATAGCATCTCGTGTCAACTGCCATTTCCCAGCAGCTGTGCCTGGGGGTCACGTGACGTTTGGTGACGCAATAAGGCCCGAGCCATTGGCTCCGCCCTTTTTGGGTAAAGCCAGTGACGTAATCACTGCCATTGATGACATCGTCACTGTATTCGATGCCTTCTTCACTGAAATTGACGTCGTCACTGTAATTGATGACGTCATCACTAATCGATGTCGTCATCGCTGTAGTCGAAGGCGTAATCGCTGCATCAACGTCATCGCTGCATTTGATTACGTCAGCGCTGCGGGCTCCTTATCGCTGCGTGGTGGCCTGTAATTCGGGCAAAGCCAGCGATCTGAGCACCTGTGTTTCTTTATCTGCGTCGGCAAGAATATACATGATATTCTTCAACAGACCACAGTTGAGAAAGCAACACATGAGACAATGAATGTGTCAACAGTGTAGGTGCGTAGTGCCACCTCTTGGGGGCCGTCCATAAATGACGTCACGCACTTGGGGGGGGGGGCAGACATTTGTGACGATGTGTGACGGGGAGGGGGTTTGAGAAATGTGATGTCACATCAAAATGCGCAATTTTAAATAAAAATAGACAACACGTTCTACTTAATTAAATACTTTTTAATAAATGTTCTACAACATCAGAGTGCAGCACCACATTAATACGCACTACAATGACAATAGTTTAAGATGTTTTCTTGTTCATGTTTTTGTTTGTTGCGGTTGCACCCGATTCAAGAGCTGAATGGCTCGCAGGGCTATACCAAATAAATGGAACTATGAACTAAAGCGATTTGAAGCATGTTTTTTTTTTGGGGGGTCTGACTTTTTGTGACACCGTGTGACAAAGGGGGAGGGGTCCAAAATCGCGTGACGTCATTTATGGACGGCCCCTTGTGTTTTGATGTCAGAGGAGTTGTACTCGGCAAGAGGTAGGGGACAGACACAAATCTAGGCTGGAGTGGAGGCCACCACTCTGCCACTTACCAGCTAAAATGCAAACGTGTATGGAATGATAAAAAAAAAGCTTTGCCCCAACACCAGATTGACACCTTTTACAAGGCAGCAAGTCCGCATGAACCACAAATACCTGCTAACACCAGTGGCGAGGGATATCTGAGCCAGTGTTGGGACTCCCCTATGTCGACTTAGGCTGAAATGAATACAGGCAGTCTCGCTTAGCGCTCAAGATGCCTATGTGGAGAAATGAGCATTCAGGAAATCAGCGCGAAAAGGGTTATACCATTATATATGGGGATGACTTCTCGACAGCGTTATCGCTTATGAACAATAAATGAGGGCTTCATTGGAGTATCAGTATCAGCGCTATTTTATAAGAGTAATAAAACAGATGGTAAACATTCCATCAAAACGAATTTTTTTTTAAATAATAGCATCAGGAAGTATTATGTACTGTACTCACCAGTGTAATCGCCATATGCTCACTCACCTCGACCGGCCTTATCACTGGCATGTTGACATTCCCAGACATTTTGGGGCTAAGGCAGAGAGACCAAGGAGGAGCAAACACGTCGGCGGACGAGTTTGTCTTTTAAAAATTGGCAAGCGCTGTGTGGCTCAGAGCGTACTGTGATAAAACTGAATATCAAATTAACCTTATGGCGGGACCCCGAGGTCGCGAATAAACGTAAGTCAAAATCGTAATGAATACATTTTTGGTGACTCCGTCACACCGCGCACATAAACGGCGCGACCTACCTGGCGCGGATCATTCTGTTGTCATGCCGTCCAAGCGCAGCGAGGACGAATGCGCAGAAGAAACCAAACTTTGAAACTTTGATTAGCGCATCGTGTAGAGCTCGTCGAGAGGAATAGTTTGCCGTTTTTTTATTCGCCTTCAACAGACAAAATGATGTCGCAACGCAGTTTATGCGAGAGCCGGGGGCTTATGGTACCCCATAAGGTTCAAATATTGTATTAACATTGACGAAATTATTGATTTTTAAGTACTCATGGCCATGAATGCTGGTTGTCTTGGAGCATTTGTCACTCTCATTGGCTGAGCGAATGTAA
Organism: Petromyzon marinus; assembly: GCF_048934315.1. Taxonomy (NCBI): domain Eukaryota; kingdom Metazoa; phylum Chordata; class Hyperoartia; order Petromyzontiformes; family Petromyzontidae; genus Petromyzon; species Petromyzon marinus. The sequence goes on along the minus strand of NW_027423688.1, from coordinate 290,454 downwards.
ATGAAGATGGTGTGGGTGCGTTTCCTAGGCCAGCGCTGCTGCGCATTCTACCACTCTGTTTAGGCTGTGCGGGGAATCGTGGTGTTGCCTTTGCTTGGGTGTGTGGGTGTCAGCCCATCTGTCCTATGTGTGTTTACCTGTGTATTAGGCACCTCACTTGCCATGTGCCATGGTGTTGTCTCCACCATCCGATGGCGAATGGCATGTCACAATGCGATTGAAGGCAGGATTTACGCTGGGAGGCGCTAACGTGCCCGTGCCATGTGCCCTTGCTCCCGTCGCAGTTGGAAATGCCGGAGAAAGAAATGCACCAGCTGTCCCGGGAGGTATCGACCCTGCGGGACAATCTGAGCAGGGCAAGAGCGCAGTTCGCCACCCTGCGTGGCGCACTGCGCCAGACAGAGAAGAGTCTCCATGAGATGCTGCACCAACTCAAGAAAAACCATGCTGAGGAGGTACTGTGGCCACCACCAACCCCCCTGTCCCCTTGTTACACGGAGCACGGCTAAAATGAAACTTCGTTTGTCAAGATTTCGTCGATCTTACATTTACATGCAAATTTCATCAAGCCCTGCCCACTGACCCTTGAGCTACACCCATCTCAAACCTTTTTAACTCCCTGCCTTAGCAGCGCTCCCGCCATATATTTTTTCCTGCCTCGGCAGCTCTCCTGCCATATCCTTCACTTGATGACGATTGCTTGTGTTGCGATCGAAATGTCGTGATATTGTTATTATTTTTTTATTATTTTTGTATCTACATGGCCTTACCGAAAGACCCGAATAACGTGTTCACGTTGTGAAGCTGCGTGGCACACAAGCAGAGATAACAAAACCTCAACATATTCGTCAATAACGCTGCAATGGATACTGCTTTGACTTCTCTGATGCGATGAAGGCCATTGCCTGAAACATCACCTTTTAGAAGCTCTGCCCTATTAAGTGCATCATTATTGATTCATGCGTTGAGTTTTTATTCAGAGTTACGATCTGAACGTCAAGGAAATGGCACATTAAATGAGTGCATTCTGGGAGGTAGCTAGGTGCCCCAGGGGTCAGACATGCTGTGCCAGCATGGCTGAGATGCCAGGATTGAATGTGGATTACAGCCGCCCAACCACAGTGATTAAACCGGATTCTCAAGCATAGTGGTCTCAGCCTAGTTGCAAATGAGTGCACAAAAAAACCCATCGAATTATATTTTGGTTCCGTAATAAATTTTGCTAAATTCACTGTAGCGAGTGGTCCATGGTTTTATTCCCAATAATGTTGAAAATGAAAAGATAAAAGCAGATCAAACTAAATTTTTGTATCATAGCATCTCCCCACATAATGTGCATGTATTATGTTTTATTGATTAATACATCTGTACGGTGCTGACCAGCATGGGGAAGTATAGTCAAACACATTCCCATGACCGACATGGTGTGAGGAGGCGTTGTTAGTTATTTGTTTTGAATATTGACTCAATTTGAAGATGAACATTTGGGTGCAACGAGTTTCTTCATTATCTTATGATGAAGAACGTTGCCATGTTGTATGCACGCTTACCAATCGTTGATTGATGTATACAATGTATCATGGTTCTATTTTTTGACTTTCTATTATCATTCTAAATATTTTAAACGTGATTGTGGTATGTTCAATAAGACCACAGGTGTTTACCTTGCATATTTTTGTAGTTCTTGATTTGTTTACAATAGAATCTCAATTTCTTATTTTCATCTTGAAAAGCATCCACTGCACGTGTGCGTCCATCTGCATGCGAGGCGCCTGTATGTGCGTCTCTGTACTCAATGCCCGTGTCTCCGCATTCTTATCTTGTCTCCCTCTGCATGTTCTGCCTTTGGCTATGTACAGCTCTCTCCACATGCACTGTCTTTCCATAATGTGTCCAAATTTGTATGACTTGCTTGTGTCTTTGTGTGTATGTCTCTGCATCTGTAATTTATTTTCTTGTGCCTCCTGCCCATGTCTATAGTCTCTTATCTCTCTGTACAACTACATGCTCCGTGTGTCTGTATGTCTGTACCTGTCCTCATCTGCACGCTGCATGTGTCTGTGATGAAGGGATGCCCACCTATGCATGCACGTGCCTGTGACACTGTGCCCTTCTGCCCGTGAGCAGCTAATGGCACACTCGCAGGCCATCAACAGCCTGCAGGTGGAGTTGGAGGCAGTGCGGTGGGGCGAGCGCGAGGAGCAGCTGAGGCGTGAGCACGATGCGACTCTGCATCTGGCATACATAGAGCTGGCCGAATATCGTGCATCACATATGCACGAAGATTCAGAGTACGACGCTCACGTTGTGCACATCACGGTCCTCCAGAAGGTGAGGCCTCCACTCTCGCAACAGCCACCCCCCTTCTTGCAACAGCAATGTGTCCTGCCCAAGCCCACTTATTTTCTCAATATTTTGGATGAATGCTAAACAATTTATTAATATATTCAAATTACATGTTGTAATTACGTGTAATTTAGATGCTGCCCGTCTCCGCCCGCAGGCGCTGAAGGAGCGTGACGAGCTGCTGCGGCGCTCAGAGGCAGACCTGGTGGCGGCGCGGGAAGAGGCGCGAGAGCGCGGGACTGAAACCGAGCGGCTGGGCACCGAGGCCGCGGAGCTGAGAGCGAACATGCGCGACCTCTTTACCAACCAAGAGGTGCAGCAGACCGAGGTGGACAACCTGCGGCATGAAGTACTGGAGCTGCAGCAACGACTGCAGGAGGCTAACGCTTGCTGCGAGGAGACCGGTGGGTAGGGGCCTGTGCTCCAAAATCTTTCTGAATCCACGGACCCATTGAACACTAATTTTTGTCGAGCACTGTGCACCAATAACTTCTTTTTACGAGTTAAAACGAGTAATTCCTCGTTTTTACTTCATTTCCCACGTGGACCACTTCCGCTGTCTAACATAGGACTGCACTGGGTTTACTAACTGCTCTCTCACTAGGCCCTTCCTGTGCATATATTATTATTCTGGACCCTGTGTTTGCATGCAAGCTGGTGAATAGGTCTGAGGGACCTCAGACCTATTCTGTCTGCTACTACTCCCGCTGCTGGTACTCTTCCTCCTGAGCTGCTGCTCCTTCTCTGTCTGCTGCCACTGGTGGCTGTACTGTCTTCATCGGCATGGTTTTGTGTCCCTTCCGACAGGCAATTCTCTGGAGCAACAGACGGACTTTCTCAAGGCCGAGCTGGGAGTCTCCAGGGCAGAGGAGGCCGCGAGGGCACAGGAGGTGGTGCAGCTGCAGCACACACTTCAGCACACGGATGCTGAGATGGAGTGCATGCACGGCCAGATCGCCGGGCTGCAGCACCAGGTAACCAGAGCCTTATGCGACAGCCCCCCCACCTCCATGTGTGTGCATGAGGCCTGTCCTCATCGCCTGAGCAGTGCACCATCGCATGTTCGAGAATGTTTTTTTAGGTAAAGTCACGTAGAAATAAGAAATAATAAAATTAATAATAAAAACCAAAGAATAATTCCTGCAGTCACGAAAGCTCCAAATTCAAGTTTCATGTTAGAGAATGGTTTGCAGAAGCATAAATCACATAACTACTTCTGAGAAATATTTAAGTGCCCTCTGGTACCCACCCAATAGGAGGAAATACTTTGATATCTGCCCTGCTATGGAAAGTAATGAGTAATGTTCATCACAAAACAGTCGGATCTTTGGTTTTCAGAGCTGGAACTTCGCTCGATTTAGTGTAAATCCGACATTGTTTTCATGGGCTTTTCTGTGAAGTCATTGATGATCAGGCTGAGATCATTAACTCACTGCACATGTGAACCTGGCTTAATCACAGGTGGCTGAAACCTGAAGTGGTTATATAAGTAATATGGATGCAGCCAGGAAGGCAGACAGCCAGAATGTTTTTTTTCGAATGTAGTATGATAATGCATTTCTATATGGCAAAAGGTATAATTGTGACCACAGGATCGGTCCTCCCCTCATGGCTCTTAATTTTGTCTGCAGATATGTGAATGTTGGATGCGGTAATTACACTAGACAAGGCAATTCCTGACTAGGCCTTTAACTAATTCACTACCTCTCAGAATTTGTCATGATTCAGAGTTGCGAATGTATTTTCTCACATTTTAATACTTTCAGTTAGAATAAATACAATTTAATTATAAAGTCAGCTGCAGTTTACAGGACTTTTTCTAAAATGTGATTGGCTTGCATTTGTTAGAGAAACAATATAGGCTTGCAGACACACAGCTATATGCACACCACAGAGTTTAAATGACTTAAGTGGTAATTATTTATCTGTTTGCAAGCCGGGCTTAATTACAGCTGGGTCTTTTCCAACCCAGAAAAGATTTCCACATTCTGCACCCCATATTCAGTATACTTCCCCAGACATGAATCCAGCATTGTGGAACGTGTGCGTGCCTGTAGCTGAAGGAGTCGGAGGGGCACGTCCAGGCACTTGGGATGGAGAAGGCGCAGCAGCAGGACGCGCATCGGAAAGAGGCCTGCGAGCTGGCGACAGGGCTGGAGGAGGTCCGGCTCACCCTCACCGATGCTTTTAAGCAGTTCGAGCGCAACTCCAAGAAGGTATCGGCTCGCAAGGGCACGCGTGGTGAAGCCGCGATTGGCACTGAAGAGGGGCGCCACGGTGGCGAGATGTTAACTACCTCGCCTGTATGCAGGAGGTTGTGGGTTTGATCCCAACCCCGACACCTGTATATTTGGAGTTTGCATGTTCTCCCTGTGGTCACGTGGATTTTTTCCAGGTCCTCCGGTTCTTCCTCCACATTTAGAAACGTGCGTTTAGATTCTATAGCTGCAATACATTTCCACATGATAAGCCACTTCGTTGAACTTTCATTTGTGGGCAGGTCGCTTCTGAAAAAGAGCTATATAGTTCAGTAGGCCTTAGCTGGTAAAATAAAGATAATTAAAGTTTGAGTTTTAAGACATTTGTGGCAGCGTTCACAAGAGGAGGAGACCCTTGTGCGGCGAAATATTTATGATGATATACAACGTATTAATTTACTGTGATGAGCCTTCTGCACTCTGAACCAAGCTGTCCGAGTTTGATTACCAACCATGGCTAGCATTGGTGGCCAGTGAAATCTGACCCAGTCTTGGGTGTACCACTTCGTGCTGACCAGTGTGATGAAGTATGATCAATTAATTCCCATGACCGGTATGGCTCAGGGAAACTTTCATCCAGCAGTATCACAAAAACACATTCAGCGGTGGACGGATCATGGCTGTTCATGATGATGATGGTGATGATTACGATGGTAAAACGAACGTTGCCTGTATTAAGGCTCAGGAGGACGAGGACACAATCACTCGGCTGAGGGAGGAGCTCAAGGCGAGCAAGGAGGAGCTCGCAGCGAGTGAGGCGGAGCGCGCCAGTGCCCAGCCGGAGCTCTCCACCCCCCAACAGGGACTGTCGGCGCTGCAGGATCAGCTGACCACGTCCCAAGCTGAGAATGAGGACACTCTGCGTCAGGTAATGCTCCCAGCCTCGTTCCCACGGCCGCTGAGAACCCAGGCTCTCCTGGCCCCGGAACGGCCCAGGTCTGACCGTGACACAGCACTTGAGTCGTCAGGCTGTGTAGGGTCTGACCATCTGCTCCCCTCTGCTACGTGCATGTCCATGCCCTCCCTGTCCTGGTTTGGGAAGCGATTTTAATCTGACCTTTTAATGCAGATTTTGGGTTACTTAATCCATATATGTGGGCTTTTATAGGCGTAATCATGGGTTGTGTGCATGATGGTCTGACAAGATTGGGTGCATCCTGGGTGATTTGGTCAAACATGGTGTATGGACATCTGTGAAAAATATTTTCACAGCTCATCAGACTCCTCCAATATGAATAAAGATTCTGGTTCTAAATGTGTCTGTTGTTGCATCTGTATGTTCTACAATAACCGCACACAGTCGTTAAAATGCTTTTCTCTGTCCCTCTGCCTGTGGCCCAAGCAGCTGTTCGAGAGGAGCCAGGAGCTGGGATCCCTGCATGCGGGGATTCTTTGGTATCAGCGTATGCTGGCCGAGCTGCACACAGAGCTGGAGCAGTACCGCGAAAACGCACAGATCGGACGCTCACAGCTGCAGCATTTGGACATGCTGCGCCAGCAGAGCGAGGCGGAGGTGAGTACACTGCATTCGCACGTCGCAGACAAAGACTCCCCGTATAGCCTTAATAGACTGTTGGGGAAAGTACTGTTAGTGAGCAGCACCTATGAAGGCCGGCATGGCACACAAGGGGGTGATTGGCCAGCACCATGCCTCGCTGCCTTTGTCTCTCCAGTGGTGGTGTTTACACATCGCACCAGGTACTCATTTGAGGCTGGGTCGATCTAGGGGACGCCCAGGACCGGTTCACATAATCGTCACTGGTGTTGGCCATGAACGGGAATCGAACTCGGGTCGCCGCTTTCGAAGGCTAATCGCTACACTACCGCTCCCCACACATTCACTTTCATACACATAGACACGTGCGCGTGCACACACACACTTATAGGCAAACACTTGCTCCAAGCGCCATCCTGAATTATTACATGTCGCGGAGGATTGCTCCACTGAACAAAATAGTGACGCGGTTCAATTTTCAAGTGCAAGTTCGCGTTTAAAGTCAATGTTATAAAATATATATTTGATGGAAGCAGGTTCGTAAGTGCAGGTGTTTGTAAGTTGAGGACTGCCTATATATACACTTATTTTTCACACAGATGTGTATATGCGCACTGGGTTACTGAGCATCCTCTGTTTAGGGACTGTACCACATTACAATCCACCATCCCACCTCTAGTAAAAGTACCTACTACTACTAGAACATCTGCTCCCCTCTGCTACGTGCATCTCCATCCCCTCCCTATTTTTGGTTGGGAGGCAATTATAATCGGACATTTTAAAGTAGCTTTTGGGTTAATTAATCCATATATCTGGGCTTTTATAGGTGTTATCTTGGGTTGTATGGATGGTGGTCACCCATCCAAGTACCATAAAAGTTCAACCCTGCTTTTCTTCCAAGATCTTATAATATTGGGTGCATTCCGGGTCATTTGGTCATAGGTGGTGTGGTGTATGGACATCTGTGAAAAAGAGTTTCATAGCTTATCAGATTCCTTCATTTAAAATAAAGATACTGGTTCTGTATGTGTTTGTTGGATTTGTATGTTCTTTAACAACTGCACGCAGTCGTTAAAATGCTTAGCCATGTCCTTCTGCTGCCGTTTGTCCGTGGCCCATGCAGCTCATCGAAAAGAATGAGCACCTGGGATCCCTGCAGGCGGGGATTTTGGGTTACCAGCGTGTGGTGGCAGAGCTGCACGCTGAGCTGGCGCCATGCCAAGAAAACCTGCAGAGCATTCACTTTCAGCTCCAGGATCTGCAAGTGCTGCACCAGCAGAGTGAGGCGAAGGTGAGCAAGTGCTGTTAGCGAGCACCTATGAAGTCCGGCATGGCACAAACGCAGATATATACAGTAATACCATTATTTACGCCGTCCCGTTGTACGTACTTTCACTATTAACGTACTCAAGTCATTGATAGCCAATCGCATGTTATGTACTGTGGTACCTTGCCATAGCGTACTTGAGATTTACGAACTTTACTATAAAGACCCAAATAGTTTACGCTGGATGGCGACAGTAAGGCACCAGATGACGCCCAAGCGTTTGCATCTCTGACTACAGTAGTCACTTTCATGTGTACATGTGTAGTGACTAACTCAGAGACAGTAAGACTTTTAGGCGCTTCTTTTATTTAACGAGCACCATTGGGATAATACAGACACCCTACGTGGGTACACACTATTACCGTTGCTGGCCTATACAAAACACTAACCATCTAACACTGACAGCACTGAACGGAGACAGCGAACACCTATCTAGCAGCGTAATATCGAGTGAAGACGGCAGCGACGATGGCGACAAGACGACAGCGACGAGACGACAACGACGATGACGAGATGGTGACGACGACTATCTTATATATACGAACAGCACGACGAGGATCCCACTTCCAGCAACAGCCACAAGGTCCCTCACAGGGGCCCTTCTTATACTCTCAGCGTGGCCTCGCTCCGCCACGGCCACGCCCCCTCTCTGGAACCTACTAGCGGGTTCCCGATGGCCCCCCCTCTGTGACCTTTCCCCTAGATGTCCCCCTCTCGTGTCTATCGTGGCCTGCTGACGTGGGTACTACCATACACCGCAGTTACCCTTTTTTACCAGCAGCCAGCGCTATGCCACTACACATACTCTATCAATATTTTTTCCCCACATACCGGATTTATGGTGAATATTTTTCAAGTGTAAACTAATTTTACATGATAAACAACTAATAATACACACAGTATAATAGACAAATATATCAATAATATGGCAGTCCTCGACTTACGAACGCATTTAGTTCCTGAGGCCCATTCATAAGTCGGAACGGTTCGTAAGTCGGAATACAATAATGTGCGATATTTAAATTCCCATATTGTCAGTGTTATAAAATGTGTTAAGGTTCAACAAAAGAGTTAAACTCGTAAATAAGAAATCATGTACATTTGCATTAACACTAAAAATATAGTGTATCGTAAGTAATACATAAAATGTAGTAAAAATATATTTTTTTCACTCACCGCTTTTAAATCACAAGCGTGCTCACCGCTACACTTCCGATCCGCACAAAGATCCACCGTGTAGCTGTAATAGGCTGTTGGGGCACGTGCTGTTAGCGATAGCCTATGAAAGCCAGCACGGCATGCGAGGGGTTGTGTGCCAGCACCACACCCAGCTGCATTTGTGTCCCGAGTGGTGATGTTTATAAAGCGCGCTAGGTGCTCATTTGAGGCCGAGTTGACCTACGGGAGGCCCAGGAATGGTTCAGATAATCGTCACTGGTGTTGGCCGTGAGTTGGAATTGAACTTGGGTCGGTGGGTTTGCAGCGCAGCGCGTGAACTGCAACACTACCGCTCCCCACACAATCACTTTCACATATACGCACATGTGCGCGTGCACGAGGCTGACTCATGACATCTTGTGGAGGATCGCAGCACTGAACAAAATAGTTCTGTGGTTCAGTTTGGAAGTGCAAGTTCGCGTTTTAAAGTCAATGGTATCCAAAAATTAATACATTTCATAGAAACAGATTCGGAACTCGGGTATCCGTAAGTCGGGTCTCCGTAAGTATGGTGTTCCTAAGTCGAGGACTGTATGTATACACTTATTTTTCACACTGATGGTTGTACAGAATGGATGCGCACTAGGTTACTGAGCATTCTCTGTTTAAGGACTGTACCACGTTACGATCCACCATCCCACCTCTAGTAGAAGTACCTACGACTACTAGACCATCTGCTCCCCTCTGCTACATGCATCTCCATCCCCTCCCTCTTTTTGGTTGGGAAGCGATCTTAATCTATTATTTTAATCCAGATTTTGAGTTAATTAATTCCTAAAAAATGTTTAACATAAAACTTCGTGACTGCAGGAATTCATATTCTTGATTCTTTCGGTAAAGTCACGTACTTTTTTTTAATAATATAAAAAAACCCCACGACGTTTCGATTGCAACACAAGCGGTCTTCATCATGCTTTTATAGGTGTTATCTTGGTTTGTATTGATGGTGGTTGCCCATCCAAGCATTTGAAGTTCAACCATGCTTTTCTTCCAAGATCTGAGATGATTGGATGCATTTCGGTTTATTCGGTCAAAGGTGGTCTATGGACATCTGTGTAAAAGAGCTTCGTAGGTCATTACATTACTCAATTATAAATAAAGATCCTGGTTGTGTGTGTTATTATACCTGTATGTTCTGCAATAACTTCACGCAGTCGTTAAATGCTTTCCTGTGTCCCTCTGCCGCCATTTGCCCGTGGCCCACGCAGCTCATTGACAGGAATTGGAAACTGGAATCTCTGCAGGCAGAGATTCAGTGGTATCAACGTGTAGTGGCGGAGCTGCACGCTGAGCTGGCGCCCTACCGCGACAACGAGCAGAGTGCACACTCGGAGCAGCAGCATCTGCAGAGCGAGGTGGAGGTGAGTGCACAGCACTCGCGCATCGCACACACACACACGTATATAATTTGCGTTTAACGTAAATAATAGATTCATGCACACACGATTCAGTGTATTATGATAATGATGAGCTGGTCTAACCATCACGTTAAGCCGTCATGGTCCCCGTTTACAAATACAGACAATTTCATTATTGCTGGACACAGTGATAACGATGAGAATGATTTAGCACCTTTCTGTACACCGGGGCATCTCAGAGCGCTTTACATCACATCTCATCTCAACACGTGTGAAAGGGCACCCCCAATGACAGATGTCCTGTGGGCACAAGGTGACTCAGCACCTGGTGTGCAATTGGCATTTGTCTGCCAGTAGGGGGTGCTGATTGTTGTGTGTAATCCCAGTTGAGCTGGTAGAAGTACTGAGTTGTGTGTAGTGTCTAATGGGTCAGTATGTCCACAGCTTGTCACGGTTGAGGAGGAAGAGGACATCTCTGGCTGCTCACTGGAGCCCGGCATTCAAGAAGCCTCCCAAGACCTGCCCCCCCAGGCCTCGAACACCCTCTGAGCATCTCACAGCCCCCCACACTTCCAGCACCACCCACCCCCACCAGCACCTCCCCTTCCTTACAAGGCGTCGCGTTTTAATAATAAATATTTGTATCTAATACTATCGCCTCGTCTCAATTCTTTTGAGTGTTTGGGACACGCGAGTGGCTCACATTTATAATGCTAAGGGCTGTCTACATCCACAGTGTGGCTGTTGCGGAGCTTCTAGAAACCAAATGTGAGGCAGAGTTCTGTGTCCCTTGGGTAATGCCAGCCCTCCAAGGGGTTTGCACTGAGTTTGAGTTGGGGGCGACAAGCACAAGGTTGTGGAGGTGGTGATGGTGGTGGAAATTTAGGAGGATGGCAAGGAGGAGATGCCCATCAATAAACTAGTTGGCCACGGTGAAGCCAGCAACCATAGTCGTTCCTACGTCCCCTGATGTGAGCGGCAGTGCTGGAGGGCAGTTCCACGGTCTCAGACGGACGTGGATACTCATTACCATAATCGCACAGTTATCTTACCTTGGGCAAAGTATTTCAACCAAGAGATTCAGATAGAAATCATCTGTGTGAATAATGTAATTTCTAAAGCAATAATTACCTTCTATATTATATCCCATATAAATATATAAAATTAAGATGATGCTGAAATTGTGATGTTTGCCTAATATGTGAAACTGCCCTACATGAAGTGCCAAACACTGACGCTCTGAAAAATATTTCTGCAGCAAATCTGTAGCCCTATCCCTAACTCCAAGCCTGAATAGACTATGGAATATATTAAAACTCAATGTCCAATTCACAAATTCGGAGGCATCATCACAGCGATGCACCAACTCTACTTCTTACACAATGATCTGGCTCAACCACCTCAATCCAATATAGTTGTTGCTCTACATAAACGTCGACCATACGAAGAACATGACTCCAACCCCTGTTCGTCCCCTTGTGCTAATTCATTGCTCAAGACAATGCGTTTCCATGTAGTTCTCCCCTCTTCGGGTTTTGAGAGATCCTTCCCATGATGTGTCCCCAGGTTGTGTACGTCACAGATGGCAACTCTTATCCTCGTACATGGACTGTCACGTTGCGTCCCTTGTCTCCTCCCATCACCCATCACTTGCCATCCCTCCCCCCCCACCCCAATGTAATCACTCAAAACCAACTGTGATTGACTGCAGCAGTGTTTTTAACAGACACCAGTCGTGTTACGGCTATTGGTGTTGTTATCGTTTATTGTAATAAACGCATTGCCTCCAAGAGAAGTCTCGCTCTACGTTCATACCCACAACACAGGCGCAAAATACATTACAGAAGTTATGTTAAGCAGCGGCAAAGTTTGAGTGATAGCTCATCTGACACTGACTCCTCTCACAACGATCAACTTTCCGAATACTCATTCAGTAGTAAGACTCTTAAATTGACGGAGAAAGCTCTCGTCAGAATCCCCTATTTTGATCCACACAATAGGAACAGAGACATACACTCATATCACAACAGTCGAAGTGGAGGCAATGATCAGAGGTCTGAGGAAGTTGGACGAGAAAACAAGTGCTGAAAAGAAGGTTACATGAATATTCTATACCATGGGTAAAGTCGCTACCATACAAGGTTAGGAATTATTTCAAACAACTCAGCCTAACAGTGATTACGAAGTTTGGAGAATATTCAACACTGAGGGGTTTAATGCTGCCAAATTTATGACCCAGTGCGTAAACGAGGAGTGTATTACGCAGGTGATGTTGATCAATACCACGAAGGTGACAAAATGTTCAAGATTGTTTTTTTAATCCTTGAGTCCAGAGATTACAGAAATTGTGGGTATGGTTTTGGACCCAGAGACGGCCTCCTTACACCACATACAGAATAGGGTTCACACGGCATGGCTATATAGAATTAGGAGCCATAATTCGGACAAAACACAGGGAGAGAGATAATGCACCCCGCCATCTAGAGGGAAGTAAAAATCACGTGAGCAGCTACAGCACCTCACACCAAGCCCCACAATAAAGAGTTAGTTAGTTCATAGTTCATTTATTTGGTATAGCCTTGTGAGCCATTCGGCTCTTGAATCGGGTGCAACCGCAACAAACAAAAAACATGAACAAGAAAACATCTTAAAGTGAGTATGTGACTGTGCAAACAGAAAATACAGGAAAAAAATATCAAAATATTCCTGAAATAGCACCGTACACCAACGCTGTGTGCAAAAATCCCAGTGGGATGCAAGTCAAATAACAACAACAACAACAACCACAAGACAACTAAGATTAAAGCCATCAGTCTAACTCCGTACTACAATAAACAAAAACATGGCCAAAACAAAACAAAAACTTTTCGAAATCACCAAAATAAAAGCCATAATTCCAATGTAACAGTGATCATAGGGACTGTGACCGAATTTTTAACAATAAACTACATAAATAAATTATAACACCAAAATCTAGAGCCATATTTTAGGCCACTGAATAGCAGTGGCAGCTAGGGTTGTACAACTCCTCTAGAGCAGTTTTGAGTGAAGATCTCATAGGTAGTGATTCAAGTTGCAGTTTATTGGCAATAGCATTCCAGACCCTGGGGGCATCAATAGCAAAGGCCCTTCCTCCAGTTTTTGTACGGCAATAGGGAATGTGAAGCTGGTAAATGAGGGAAGACCTGAGGTCAAATTTGTTCTTTGAAACAGAGAGGAGATCCAGTAGGTAGTCTGCGGAATTTTTTTTCAGAGAGGAGCAAGCACCCACGAACTACCAACATAATTACACGCATAGATGGCAAGGTAACAATCCAGCGAGAGAGTGGCACACCAATCCGAGGCAACCACAGCGCACAAAGACAGGTAATTATTGGAATTTCAGGGTGTGGAAGCCAAGAGCGGAATCATACCAGCACCCCATGCCACGACAAATTCAAGGTTAAACAAAATCTGCCCATTCCCCCTTCGATACCCCCACCCGGCTATACCAGGAGGGAGTAGAGAAACAGGAAAGGAAACAAAAATGGACTCAACTCAGATACAAAATGTGGCACAAACACGTGGTGAATCACCCACATTAATTGAGAATGAGCTGCCAGTGAGAGCACTGCCCACTGAATTACTGAAAAATAGTTTTTCATCCAAAGGCCGATGCCTGCATTCCTCAGGGCGTGTCCCTGTAGCACGTTCCTCTGCCCCATCCATCGTACAATCATGCAAATCCGCGAGACAATGGGCGACTTTTCCAATTACCTGGCGATTAGGTTTTACTCCCCCTCCCTGCGGTTTATAATCTCCTGTCGGATGTAGATCGGAGTGCTGAAATGGGGGAAGGGAAGATTCACAATGGATCGGGAATTATGTTGAAACCCAGCACACCCAAAAGCACAAAAGAGGGGAGGACCCAACGGGGCACGGAATCGACTCATCGAGTTAAATGTACGGATCAATGAGTGGTGGCCCACTTTACTCCAGTGACCCGGGTGCTGCTGCGGGGTCCACTTTCTGCCCCGCCTCCTTCCCCCCCCCCCCTTCTCTCTCCCCCCTACTGCCGAGGCCTATATAACCTCGTGCCACGGCAGATCTCTCGCCTACTTCAGCAGTGTTTTCTTGCTGTGGTTGTCCCACCTGATGGGAGGGACTTGATCACATCAGCCGCGTCACAGGAAGTAAGATGTGGGGATGGCTGTCATTTTTAAAGGGGTCTGAGTAATTGACCATACACTACACGCGCTAACCACTACACGACAATGCGTTACGCTTCCACATGTGCGGGTCACGTGACAGATTTGACGTCACAGCTCACTTGCCGTACAAAAAATAAATGCATTATTGAGCTCCCCCCCCCCACACACAAAAAAGTGTATTTTCATAACTTTTGCATGGTGTAGAGTCTGGGAAGTACCCACATGGTAAATTTCAAGTTTGTTGCATGTCGGGAAGTACGATAAACATTTTGAACAGACACACATATTTACAACTTTTATATATATGGAGATAACACAAAATAATCATTACCACATTTGCGTTCGTTTGAGCATTCAGTGTCTCAAACCGACGCTGGTGAACTGCCAGATATTTGCAGGCAAGGATGCTCTCTGTTAGTTACAGGTCCTAGTTCTATGCAAAACTGTGGAATACTTCACAAAAAGTCATCATGAGCTTCGCAGAGCTGAAAACCATTCTGACGTTTGCTCGTGTTGAACCAATGCTGCTGAAATAAAAATCACGGCCAGAAAGACAGTAGGCTTTCACGACCAATATTATTCATAATAAACGTTTTTGGGTTAGATCGCATTATTCATAAATGTGTCGTAACCCTCCACTACCCGACACGGCCAATCAGTAAAAAATGTGTCACATTGACAAAAGAGAAATAGATCACTCCTTCAGCCCACCGGTGTGTTGAAGAGTGAATCCACAACATTTACAATTTTTGAGTACGACGTTTCGCTGGTAATTACATCCAGCATCATCGGGCAATTTGCCAGAAAGGTGAAGCCCTCACTTCCTCCCGGTCTTAAAAAACCGGGAGCACCGTCACCATCGCAGCATGACACATGTGTGCCCGTTGAAACGTGCAGCCCTCGATCGCAATAGAACCGATAATAATTATTGTTGGTACAACTTTCTTACTCATTAAAGCTCTGCGAAGTTTCAATATAATAATTGGCTTACATCGTGGATATGAGTAACAAAATTAACACGCAAACGATGATTCCCCTCTTTCACATATCTGTCTTTCCACTTAAAAAATACAAGTATTTGTACACATCCCATTAGCCACACGGCTTTCCTTCTGGGAGTGCATCATTTCAGCAGTATTGGTTGTACATAAAGCAAGCTCTGGTCCGGTTTTTATATTCATCAGCACACTCCAGCTCACTTGAAGCAACGCTGGTGAACTGCCAGCTGTTATAGGTTAGGGCCCGCTCTGTGAGATATGGGTGCTTGAAGGTTGTTGTATATGTAGGTTATGAAAATTTGATGAAAATAATGAAAATTTGATTAAATTTGAAATTTAAATAATTTATCTGAATTAATTGGTGTAATTATGTGCATAAACTATGCTAATTCGAGAGATAATCGTATTAATTTATGCGAGTGGGCGTGGTTATGATGCAGGTCGTTATGATAATTTGGTCCAGCCTCGGTGACGAAGGTTGGTTATTAATTGGAACAACGCAATTAATCGTATGCAGTTGTGCAGGTATTGTGAGCGTGAATGAGAGAGAGTCGACTCGACTTGCTATTTAATTCCGTATTTTCAATAAGGATACAATTATCTTCGATTTAATGCTTATTGATTATGTGCTGGATTAGTGATTAGTGTGCTTATGATAGGTAACCGAGATTCAGATCTCATTCGCAGAACAATTCTATGCAGAATCACGGAAAGAATCACACACAACTCTTCTGCTTTAATCAATTTTATTTTCTAGCTAAACTCTCAACTTCGGAATTTCAACACAGCATTAACATGGTACACATCACGATTGCGTTGTTTCACTTCGATAACGGCACCTGTGGTTAATTCCCGACGCGTAACGCAATGTTGTTGTTGTTGAGAGAGATTAAAACATGCAAACTATTCTATCAAAACCTTAACCTTATAATATGTAATTCGTATTTAAATTGTTACACAACACGGCATTCGGTCATTGATCATATGCGACCCTTAATGCAGATTCTTGTCACGTTGTTAACAGTAGGACGATTGATTATTATGCAACGCTGTTCATATGTAAAGACACTCAAACCATTATTATTCCTAAAGGCACAAATATGCGTTCATAGATTCGTCTTGTTCATTCATGGATACCAGCAAGATTATGCAATAGAAAGAAAACGAACCACTCAAATACCATGAACTGTGATATGGTCGCTGAGGTGAATGAGAACATGTGGGGGCACCGCGCTACAGACACATGCGCGACACTTTCCGCAATACGCTTTTATGCTTCGATGCAATAACGAGCAACAACTATTCTTCAAACATTGAGGGCCTTGTGGCTCTATGGCCACAAATCCTTTCATTACTCCGACCACTTCCCACCCTCCCTTTTGCCCACAGCCAGATGAAAGCGACAATATTTATTTTTCAATTATTCTTAACGTGGTTGAGATGACTTAGACATATACCCAGCTGGAATCTGTTTTTTTACATTTATTGCCATAAACTTCACCTTAATCAGCACTAACTTGACGATTGCCTCTCTTTTGCATTGACTCCGTGACATCACGACCATTTCCAAGGTCGGCCAACATCAAAGCGAGCAGCTCCCATAGGAAAGTGGGCCAAGTGGCACAGTTTAAGGGGCCTGCGTGGCCCACTTGCGGCAGGCGTCGCCCACTGAGACTGCCGTGGGCATCCAGGCTGGGCCTAGATACCTGGTTGACAAACTGGATTGTTACATTGGCTTCTCTCTTGTGCATGTGTGCGCCCACTCTCAGGTGTCTGCAGGACACCCTCATGGAAGTGGACGCGAGCACCGTCCCACCCATGGACATGACTGATCGCAAACGGTTTGGGGCGCGTTCGCGCGTCACCAATGATACCGCTCATCTCCCCTTCCGTTCTGCCCCTGCCACTCGCTCCCCCCTCTTCCTTCATCACTGTTGCCGCTCCGGCCCCGGCTACGATCTCCAAAAACCATGGTCGCCTACCATCATCGTTTCCGTCGACAAACTGCTGGATGGATTCCACAGGAGGCGTTTGTGCAGCGAGCGGAGTCCACCTGGGATTACTGGCGATCTCTGCACACGTCCCACCAACCCTTTCCTCAATTGTTGATTGTTTTAACCCCAGTCGGGAAGGGAAGAGGACAAGATAAAAAATAATTGTATTTGCAACTTGCGTCCTCAAACACACTAACACCTAGTACCCTGGTTGTTATTTCCCCCCACCCTTATAAACGTGACATCACAGGATGTTGCCATGATGTAATGGTTGGTACACAATATAGAAGTCGCCGGTTCGATTTATCGTGGCCATTTTAATCAATGTGGATTTTTCTTAAATCCCTCCGGCTTCTGTCCACACAACCGGTACGAATGAGTAGATAAACAATTGGGAGAACTCAAACATCCCCAAGAAGTGCCTCATCGTGGATCAAACCATCAAGAAGCTCGCTGGACCCCCACCACCACAAGCAGTGGGGGGCCACCGTACACCGGATCCAACCTGGCCATGGCACGAGCAATTGCCTCCACAAATGGAAAACAAAAGCATCACCAAAATGCCACGGCGGGGCACCGCAACGGTGAAAAATGCACAAACGCATCAGGAAGCTCTCTTCACCTGCTGGAGGCCTGCATTACCATTAAGAGGCTATGGTCTTGGATTATTCTTCGTGTTATTTAGGGTCCCTGACTCTGTTCACGACCATTAAAGACCATGATGGTGGGCAGGCCCACGTAACGCTGCATGGCCGGGTGTCAGAGCCATTTCCTCATGTTTACTGTGGGGTGTGATGGGGATGTCCTCTGGCCCCGACACTATTTCAAGTATTCTTGATCGCAGTCTTACAAGATATAATTCCCAGTTGTGGCCAAAATCAGTGATGAATTATATTCTATTTTGCAAACATGATGCCTTGAATAAAGGTGTCAGTTTTTTGTGCCAGTTAAAAGGGTAAAACCTATTCCTATACCAATTATATTCTAATCGACCCTATGCCTCCCCTAAGTCGACTTAACCTTAAATTAGTATCAGGTGTGGTTGGTAAACATCACCACTGGAGAGACAAAGGTGGCTGAGTGTGTTTCTGGAAACAAATCCCCACCATGACAAGTTTGCCTCTGAATGCCAGTTTCTTGGCCCAAGCCACTGTATAAAGTCCAGCAAATATGCATCCGACACAAGATCCTAACCTTTTATATAGTCATATTCATAGCCAGTGTAATGTCATCATTTTTTTTTACTCAAAATTATTCACCTCAATTTTGGTTCACACGACGAACAAATAATGCTACTCAGCTGATTCGGCGTGAGACCTCTGCTGACTGCATAAGTACGGAAACTTCTCCACTTTCTCTACGACTGCCCCATCACTCATACAAAGATCCCCCTAGACTGACGGTGATGTCACGTCGACCCACGCGGCACAGCAGCCTCACGTGACACAGCAGCCTCACGCAGCAGCCTCGCGCAGCAGCCTCACACGCGGCACAGCAGCCTAATGCACAAGCCGCACGTGGCACAGTAGCCTCATGCAGAAGCTGCACGTGGCACAGCAGGCATGAAGGAAGCTGTGGAAGAACTCGAGGAGCTGCTTGGCCTCGTCTGGCAACCCTGGTCAGCTGGTTCAGAACTGGAGGAGGAGAAGCAGCTGTTGTGAATCCCTGCAACAGCTGTCCCTGTGAGCTGCCCCTCACTACAGAGAGCTCCATGGAGAGCATGGGGATGATCACACCCACTCACCCACCCACCCAATCACCCACCGACCCACTCACCCTGTAACTCACTTACTCACCCTCGTAACTTACCCAATCATTTACCCAGTCATCCACCCATCCACTCAATCACCCACTCACTCACCCACCCATCCACTCACTAACTCATTCACCAACCCACTCATCCACCAACCCCACACCCACTCACCCACTTATTAACACAGGCATTCATTCACTAACTCACCCACCCACCAATTCACCCACAAACTCACTAACCAACCCAACCACCCACTCATTCACTTAACAAACCACATACTCACTCAAGAACCAACCCACTCACCACCCACTCACCTACTACCAACGCAACCTCTCACTCACTCACCCACCCATTCACTCACTGACGTATCCACTCACTAACTCACTCATCCCAACCACTCCTTCACGCACCCACCAACCGATTAACCACCCACTCACTCACCCTCTCACTTGCCAACACACTCACCCAATCAATCACCCACCCATCCACTCACTCACTCACTAACCTACCCACGCACCGTTTCACCCACTCACCCATCAACTCACTCAACAACCCATCCACTCACTCAAAAACCCATCCATGAACTCAACCATCCACCGAGCCACCAGCACAGACTCACCCAGTCACCGACTCCATCACCCACAGACTAACACACAAATTAACTCAAACACCCACTAACTCACCCACTGAATCACCAATCCACTCAACCACTCACTCAATCTCTAACCCATCCACTCACTCGTGCACTCACCCACCCACTCACCAATCCACTCACTAACTCACCCACTCACTCATTCATTCACCCCACTCAATCAACAACCCATCCACTCTGTCTCACTATTGCATCTTCACTATCGCATCCACTAAGTCGCCTGTCACTAACGAACCCACGCACGTAGTCACCCAGTGAACAACCCACCCACTCACCCATTACCCAGGCTACCACTCCACTACTCCCCCACCCACCTAGTCACTCCTGACCCACCCACAAACCCACTCACCTACCCGCCAACCCACTCACCTACCCGCCAACCCACTCACCTACCCGCCAACCCACTCACCTACCCGCCAACCCGCTCACCTACCCCCCAACCCACTCACCTACCCCCCAACCCACTCCCTGCCAACCCACTAAGCCACCCGCCAACCCCCTCACCCACCCGCCAACCCACTCCCCTTCCCGCCAACCCACTAACCCATCCACAAACCCACTAACCCATCCACAAACCCACTCACACACCCACCAACCAATTCACCCACCCACTAACCCACCCAACTACTCACTCACATACCCACCCACTCATTCAGCCACACTCACGCATAAACTCACCGACTCAACCTCCCACACTCACCCACCCATCCACTCCGCCAGTGGGGGGGGGGGGTAAGGCACGTGCCCCCCCCCAATGATCCGACCAAAATCCCTAATTTCGATCGGATCATTGGGGTTTATTAGTAATAAATCGGCATTTTGCGACCCCTACTGCCACTGTGTAGCATATTATTACGTGCCCGGAACTCTATGAGATGATAGGATAAGAGTCTGAGTCCATAATTGGCAATAAGTAACGGCAAAGCAGTTATAAGTGACTCACAGAATTGTGCGAAGTTGCGAATAGTACACAACTTCCCGCAAGGCATTCACCTTTAGTGAGCGCGATGCCGATCACACAACACGTTCGAATCCGACCCTCGATCGATGGCTGCGCCACTCAATCTTGTACCCACGAGCTCACTCACCCACCCACACACTTATGCACAGACTCACTCACCCACCCACTCACTCACCCTCCCACTCACTCACCCACAGACTCAATCACCAACCCACCCACCCAATAACTCACCAACTGACCCACCCACAAACTCCCTAACTAACCCAAACACTCATTCACTTCAACCAACCATCCACTCAGCCACCCACCTATTCACCCCCACTCACTCACTCACCCCACTAACTCAATAAGCCACCCACTCACTCACCCACCCACTCATTCAGCTACACACCGACACATTAACTCATCCACTCAACATACCACACTCACACACTCATTCACCAATCCATCCATCCTCTCATTCAGCCACTGACTCACCCATTCACTCACACCCTCAACCTCCCACACTCATCCACTCACCCACCCTCCCACTAAGTCAACCACATACACCTACTCACCACCCACTCACCCATTACCCATGCAACAACTCACCCGCTTACCCACCCACTCACTCATCCACCCATCCACTCACTCACTCGGTCAACCACCCATTCACTCACCCACCCATTTCATCCATTCACTCACCCACGAACTGACCGACCCCTTCACTCACCAAACCCCTCACTCACCCAAACCCTCACTCATCCACACACTCACCCACTCAACCCCCCACATTCACCCACCCACTCACCAACCCACCCTCTCATCCAGCCATTCAATTACTCATCCCCACTCACCCCTTCAACATTGCACACTCATCCAATCACCCACCCACTAACTCAAACACCCTCACAATTACCCACTCACTCACTCATCCATCCACTCAATCACCCACGCACCACATCACTGACCCAACCCATCAACTCACGAACCCACCTATTATTCAGAAACTCACCCAGGCACTGACCTACTCACCCACGACGCACTACACACGTAACTACTCGCCCATTCTCCCACCAACTGACTCAATTTCTCACCCAGCCACCCAACCGCTTGACTCACTTACTCAATCACTCTCCCACTCACTCACCCAGTCATCCACCCATCCAGTCACTCACTCAGCCACACAACTCACTCACTTAATCACTCACCCACCCACTAGCGCTCCTACTAACTCATTCACCCACCCCTCACTCACCTAACCACTCACTCCCTTCAAGCTCCCACACTGCTCGCATCAGCCACCGACTTAATCAACCACAAATATCCACACACTCACCCATCCACTCACCCACTCAATCACACAACCACCCACTTCGTCACACAACCACCCACTCAATCTCTAACCCACTCACTCACCAACCCCCACACCCACCTACTCATCCACCCACGTATTAACAGGCATTCGTTCACTCTCTCACCCACGAACTCACCTTCTCACCCACCCACAATGTCACGAACCAACCCAACCACCCACTCACTCACTCAACATCCCATCCACTCACTCAACAATCCACTCACTCAAATACCTACCCACGCACTCACAAACTCACGGTATCATCCAACCACTAACTCACCCATCCCCTCACCCACTCATGCACTAACTCACTATCGCATCCACTAACTCTCCTGCCACGAACTCATCCACCCACATACTCACCCAGTCACTCACCCACTACTGAGGCTACAACTCCATTACACCCACTGCCACCCACTCACTCACTCACCCACCAACCCACTCACCTATTCGCCAACCCACTCACCTACCCGCCAACCCAACACCTACCCGCCAACCCACTCACCTACCCGCCAACCCACTCACCTACCCGCCAACCCACTCACCTACCAGCCAACCCACTCACCTACCAGCCAAACCACTCACCTACCCGCCAACCCACTCACCTACCAGCCAACCCACTCACCTACCAGCCAACCCACTCACCTACTAGCCAACCCACTCACCTACCAGCCAACCCACTCACCTACCAGCCAACCCACTCACCTACCAGCCAACCCATTCGCCTACCAGCCAACCCACTCAGCAACCACTCGCGCATAAACTCGCGCATAAACTCACAGATTCAACCTCCCCCACTCACCACCTACCCACTCACTAAACCAACTATTCACTCACCCCACTCACTCACCCATCCATACATTCACTCACCCACCCCCTCACTCACCGAACCCTTCACTCATCCACACACTCACCCAATAACTCACCCACTGAACCTCCCACATTCACCCACCCACTAACCAACCCACCCGCTCAACCAACCATTTAATCACCCATCGACTCATCCCTTAAACCTCACACAGTCATCCAATCACCCACCCACTAACTCAAACACCCATTCACTCACCCATCCCTCCACTCACCTACTCAATCACATAACCACCAACTCAATCTCTAACTCAAACACTCACCAACTCACCCATCTTCTTATTCACTCAATCTTGTACCCATTAACTCTAATCACTCACCCACCCTCCCATTCACCAACTCACTCACCGACACACTCACACACCAACTCAGCCAGCCACGACCCACTACCCACGTAACCACTCACCCACCCAAGCATTAAATCACCCATCCACTCACCTTTTCAACCTCCCACTCATCCAATCACCCACCCACTGACTCAAACACAAACATCCATTCACTCACCCACCCACCTGCTCACTCACCCACCCACCTGCTCACTCACCCACGCACCAAACCACCCACCCACCCAATCACTCACCCACCCACCTTTTCACCCAGCCACCCTCTCAAACCCGTACCCACTAACACACCCACTGACCCACCCTCACCCACCCACTCATGAACTCACCCATCCAATTATTAACCCACCCACTAACCCACTAACTCACCCACTAATTCACCAACCCGACCACTCACCAACACAGCCTAAATATAAATTGTTTGTTTTACCAGGCAAGGCCCACTGAGATATATGGATGATTTTCAGAAGCAACTTCGCCACAAATGATAGCTCAACAGAGTGGCTTATCACGTATACATTTATAGCAGCCAACTCCTCTAAATGCATGTTTCTAAATGTGGAATCGAACCCACAACATCCTGTATACCCGGCCAGGTAGTTAACATCTTGCCACCATGACACTCCATTCTCTGACTCTCCCACCCACGAAACCACACACTCAAACACCGACTCACTAACTCAACCATCCATTAATTCAACCACCGAGCCTTGCACACACTCACTCACCCAGCCACGCACTCGCCAAGCCACGCACTCAATCTCTAATCCACACTCACTCACCAAGCCTCTCACCTACTACCCATCGAACGTCGCACTCACTCATCCACGCACCCACCCACAAAACCGCCCATCTACACACCAAATAAAAATGTAGCTTTTTTTTACTTTACTAGGTAAGGCCCATGCTATATACATCTTTTTCAGAAACAAGCAGAGTACAAATGATTGCTCAATGGAATGGCTTTTCACATAGAACGTTATAGCAGTCAAAGTCTATAAATGCATGTTTCTAAATGTGGAGGGGCAACCTGGAGTACACAGAGAAAATTCCATGCAACCACGGGGGAGAACGTGCAAACTCTAGATATACAGGCGAGGTTCTTAAAATTTTGCCACCTTGCCATTCCACTCTTTAACTCAACCACCCACTCAAACACCCACCCACCCAAACACAAACCACTTGTAGAGTAAAATGGGGACGTGACGTCATGTGTGCCGTCTAGTGCGATGACGTCACGGAACGTGGCGTCATGCGCGCTGGGCGGCTCGATGACATCATGTCTCCTCTAGTATTTAAGTGGGACCCCGTGACCAAAGCGGGGTCACTGTGGGAACGGGTAGAGTGAGAAGGGTGGAGAGGGAACCAGGGGTAGAGAGGGATCGACGAAGAGTCAGGAGTGAAGCCGGTGGTAGCCGTAGGAGGTGCTGCTCTTCCCGGTCGGTGGGGTTGGCAAGTTCCCCCATCCGACTCGAGGGAGAGAGACCGGAGCTAGCCGGGCTGGACCAGGACTTAGTGTAGGACCCCTAACCCCTGGGAAGTTGCCACACCCTTTGTGTTATTGTAATATACTTAATAAACCTTTGGCGAAAGCCCTTACCTTCAAGCCGTCTCCGAGTCGTCGTCGGGAACTCCTCAACACACTAACCAAATCAATCTCTAACTGACTGACTCACCCACACACCCACAAACTAACTCACCAACCCACTTACCAGCCCACCCACTACCTAACTCAACAACCCACTCACTCAACAATCCACTCACCCACCAGGTCACCTATTCACTCCCTCACACACCCACCCATCCACCAACTCAATGTCTAACTCACACACTCACCCACCCAACCAATCACAAACTCACCCAGCCACTCACCCTGCCACAAAATCAATCTCTAACCCACGCACTCAACATTCCACCTACTCACTAATCCAAACTGACTAAATTCAACTATTTTTTAAGTTACCAGGTAAGACCCACAGAGCTATATAAAATATTTTTCCAAAGTAACCTGGCCACAAATGAGAGCTTCACTAAGTGGCCTATCACATAGTAATGTATAGCAGCCAAATCCGATAAATGAATGTTTCTAAATGTGGAGTCGAAATCCACGTGACCATAGAGCACATGCAAACCCCAAATATACAAGCATCAGGGTTGGGATGGAACCTACGAACTCCAAAATACCAGGCGACGTAGCTAACATCTCGCCACAGTGGCGTACAATTCTCGAACTCACCCACTCAACTACTAAAGACACCCACCAACCCACTCACAAACCCGCTCACCCTGCCATGCACTCAATTTCTAATCAACGCACTCACGCACACACCCACTCACTCACTCAACCACTCATCCACGCACCCACCTACACATGCACTCACTAACTCACCCACCCACCCACCCAACCTACCCACCCACTCACCTCACCCACCCACTCACTCAGTGACCAACTCACGCTCCAACCCACCCACTCACACTGTGACCCACTCAATCTCCCAACAACTCACCCAGCCCCTCACCTACTTACTTAACCACCCATTCACTCACCGACCGACGCACTCACCGCCCACTCACCCAACTGTAAACTAAAATTTAACTATTTTAATTTTCATAATAAAGGTTTTTGGGTTAGATCGCGTTTATTTATAAATGTGTCGTAACCCTCCACCACCCGACACGGCCAATCAGCAAAAAAGTCTCACGTTGACAAAAGACAAATAGTGAATTATTTGTCTTTTGTCAACGTGACACTTTTTTTTGCTGATTGGCCGTGTCGGGTGGTGGAGGGTTACGACACATTTATAAATAAACGCGATCTAACCCAAAAACCTTTATTATGAATAATATTGGTCGCGAAAGCCTACATGTTAAACTATTTTAATTTTACCAGGAAAGGCCCACGGAGCTATATAGATTTTTTCATAAGCGACGCGGCCACAAATGACTGCTCAAATAAGTTAGTGAGTGCGTGTGTAGGTGGGTGCGTGGATGAGTGGTTGAGTGAGTGGGTGTGTGCGTGAGTGCATTGATTAGAAATTGAGTGCATGGTAGGGTGAGCGGGTTTGTGATTGGGTTGGTGGGTGGCTTTAGTAGCTGAGTGGGTGAGTTCGAGAACAGCCAAAACCTCGAAATGCATGTTTCTAAATATGGAGAGAAAACCCGGAGGACTCGGAGAAAATTCCATGCAACCACAAGGAGAACATGCACACTCCAAATATACAGGCGTCATAATCGAGATCGAACCCACAACCTCCTGTACAAAAGGCGAGGTAGTTAATATCTCACCACCATGGCGCTCCACTTTCTTGACTCAGTCACCCACTCACCCACCCATTCAGCCACCTACCCACTCAAACACCCACCCACTCAAAAACCCGCACCTTGCCACCAACTCAACCACTTACCGACGCATCCACTTACACACCCACCCATCCACCCACTCAATCTCTAACTCGCACACTCACCAGTCCACCCGCTCA
The DNA here is from genome assembly GCF_048934315.1 of Petromyzon marinus. Taxonomy (NCBI): domain Eukaryota; kingdom Metazoa; phylum Chordata; class Hyperoartia; order Petromyzontiformes; family Petromyzontidae; genus Petromyzon; species Petromyzon marinus. The sequence continues at coordinate 263,881 of NW_027423688.1, read as the reverse complement.
CCCAGCTACTTACCTACTCACCCACTCACCCTGCCACCCACTCACCCTGCCGCCCACTCAACCTCTAACCGACCTACCGACCCAACCAGCCACCTACCCCCTAAAATATACTACTTTTTATTTCACCAGGTAAGGCCCATTGAGCTATATAGACCCTTTTCAGAATCGGCCTGGCTACAAATGATAGATAAACGAAGTGGCTTATCACATACATTTATTGCAGCCAAATCCTCAAAAGGCATGTTGATTCTAAATGCAGCGGAAAGGACCCGGAGCAAAATCCACACGACCAGGCGGAGAACATGCGAACTCCAAATATACAGGCGGCAGGATCGCAATCGAATCCACAACCTCATGTATACTAGGCGAGGTAGTGAACATTTCACCACCGTAGCGCCCCACTCTTTGACTCACCCACTCACTCACAAGCTAACTTACCCACTCAACCTCCCACATTAACTTACCCACCCAGCAGTCACTCACCCATTCACTCACTCACCTACTTTCTGACCCCATTCAGTCAACAACTCACCGACCCACCCAACCACTCACTCACTTAGTTAACCACTTGCTCACCCACCCACTCACCCTATGACCCACTTAATCTCTAAATCACTCACTCACTAAACTACACACTCACCCAACATACTAACTCAAACACTCACCAACGAACTCACTCACCCAACCAAGAACTGACCCACTCACTCACCCACAAACTCGCGAACCAAAAACACACATACCCAACCCATCACTCACCCAACTCCTCACTCACCGACTTACTCAATCATCCATCCAGACACTCACCCACTGACCGACCCACCAACTCATTAACTCACCCAGGACTCACTCACTCTGCCACCCATTCAATTTCTAACCCACTAGCTCAACCACCCACTAACGCAACCACTGACCCACTCGAACTCATCCACTCAAAAAGCCACCCACTAAAATATCTAAACCACACTCATGCAACCACCCACCCACTCACCCTCACACTTACCAATGCGCTTTCCCACTCACTCACCCATCAACTCACTAACCCACCCATTAATTCAGGAACTCACCGAGCCACTGACCTATTCACCCAAGACGCACTACCCACGGAACCACCCACCCACCAACTGACTCAATTTCTCACCCACTCACTCACCCACCCACGAGTGCTCCCACTAACTAATTAATTCATCTACTCACTCACCCACCCCTCACTCACCTAACCATTCACTGCTTCAAGCTCCCATACTCACCAAATCACCCACCGACTAAATCACCCACAAATATCCACTCACTCACCACCCACTCACCCACTACTCACACAACCACTCACCAACTCATTCACTTGCTCACCCACGCATTCACTCACCCCACTCACTCACCAACCATCCACTCACTCACCCACTCACTGAACCACCCCTTCACTTACCCACCCCCTCCATACTTAACCGCAATAACTCACCCACTCAACCTCTCACATCCGTCCACTCACTCACCAACCCAACCTTCCACGGTCATCCAATCTCGTACCCACTAACTCAATCACTCACCAACGCACTCACCGTCTCACTCATCCATTCCCTCATCCATCCACTCACTCACCCATTCACCAAATCAATCACGCACAAATTAACTCACCAATTCAACCAGCCACTGAGCTACTCACCCACGAGCCACGTAACCACTCACCCACCCTCCCTCCCACTGAATCTCTAACCCACCCACTCACACATCAACTAACCCACCCATCATCTCACCCACTCACCCAGCCACCCACTCAATCTCGTACCCACCAATTCAATCACTCACCCCCCATCCAAGCATTCAATCACCCATTCACTCACCATTTAAATCTCCCACTCATCCAATTACCCTCCCACTCATCCAATCACCCACCCACTCATCCAATCACCCACCCACTAACTCAAACATAAACATCTATTCACTCTTTCGATTTAAAGCTTTCGTGACTGCAATGATTCATCTTCTTTGGTTCTTTCGGTAAAGTCACGTAGAATGAGAATAAAATAATAAATTGATAAAATAAAATAACACAATAATATTCTCACGACGTTTCGGCCACAACACAAGCGGCCTTCATCAGGTGAAGGGGGCGAGACTGTCTGGTAGGACAGCGCTGGAGTGAGAGAGCCACGTTCAGATCACGGCTTTTAAGCTGTGTGAGAGGAACAAAGAGCCTTGACGAAGGAATTAGCATAAAATTTAGCATTGAAATGGCTGAATGATTAGCTTGTGACTGGTCACAGAAATAGCTATGTTAAAAGTTAAAGCATACACATCCGCAGAGGCACCCATTGTTAAAAGGAATTAGCATAGAATTTAGCATTGAAATAGCTAAGTTAAGGCATACACATCCGCAGAGGCACCCCTTGACAATGGGATTAGCATAGAATTTAGCATTGAAATGGCTGAGTGATTCGCTTGTAACTGCTACAGAAATAGTTACGTTGAAGTCAGAGCATACACATTCACCGAGGCACTTAGTACAAATCAAACAGGAGAATTTAGCATTGAAATAACTAGGCGAATTTAGCATTGAAATAACTGGGTGATTTGCTAGTGACTGGTCACAGAAATGACTACACATCTGAGCTATTCACAGTACTATATAGTGAACCAATAAAAACTAAAATATAAATTACCTTCATGTTATCAATAAACTCTATATTCTCCAATCAGCTAAGCTACCAACCATAAGTCGTTATATATCACAATGCTATATGGCGAAAAAATGGGTGGATTCTTACCCTCAAATTTCCGTACCACGGATAGCTACGGGCCCCGTTCAGACGGACGAGTTCGTCCATGGTCGGAACAGAGGAGGGGGAGAGAGACAGCTGCGAAGCCCTAGTATACTCCATGTTGTAAACCATACCATTAACCGTGGTGTGAGAGGTATTAAGAGGCAATGCTGGCAAAAGAGCTGCGGTCTGAAGGTCATCGTAAAATTACAATTAATTAAGAACAGAAATGATTTAACACATCTTTCCAGTGGTTACTAAGCCTGAATCCATCTTCTCGGTTGAAATTGTCTCTGTGCTTGTATATGTGAATGGCCTCATGAACGAATCTCTCATGGTAGCCAGTTGGTTTGCAAAGAACCTCCGTCTTGGAGAAGTCAATGTCATGTGAGCCCACTGAATTGTAACAGTGATCTGCCACGGCAGAGGAGTTCGTCTTACCGTGTTTCAAGTCTGCTTTATGTTCGCGGATGCGGTCCGAGATATGTCTTTTGGTTTCTCCAATGTAGCTACTCCAGACATACGGTACCCGGGCGTTTACAAACTAAAGTGCCTCTGTGGTAGTACGAACGTGGCTCTCTCACTCCAGCGCTGTCCTACCAGACAGTCTCGCCCCCTTCACCTGATGAAGGCCGCTTGTGTTGTGGCCGAAACGTCGTGAGAATATTATTGTGTTATTTTATTTTATCAATGTATTATTTTATTCTCATTCTACGTGACTTTACCGAAAGAACCAAAGAAGATCTATTCACTCACCCAATCCTCCGCTCACCTACTCAATCACATAACCACCAACTCAATATCTAACTCAAACACTCACCAACGAACTCTCAACCTCCCACACTCATGCACTCACCCACCTAACCAGTAACTCAACCACACAAATCCACTAATTCACCCCTTTGCTCAGCCAATCAATCACACAACCACCCACTTAATCTATAACCCATCCACTCACTCAACGACCCATCTTCTCACCCACTCAGATAACCACCCACTCAACCACACACTAACTGATCAATCTACTCATTCACCCACCCACCAACTCACCCAACCCCTCACTCACGCAACCCCTCACCTCCACCCACCCAACCTCCCACTCTCACCCTACTACTCAATCACCCACTCAATTTACAAACTCAATCACCGACTCCATCACCCATCCACCCATACTGACCCACCCCCTAACTCACCCGCACACCCACTCAGCCACACAATAATTCACCCACTCACTCACCCCAATTATCCAACAACCTACCCACTCAACTCACCCACCCCTTCACTCATTCACACACCCACTTAACTTCCCACGCTCACCCACCCATACAACCATTAAATTACACATCCACTCACCCCCTCAACCTCCCACAATCATCCACTCACCCACCAACTCATCCACACACACACTCACTAAACCACAAACACTCATTCACCTACCCCTCCGTTCAGCCATTCAATCACACGATGATTGATTAAATCACTAACCCACCCACTCGCTCCCCCACTCACTCACTCCCCAACCCACTCACGCACTCCCCAACCCACTCATCATCTCACTTACCCACCCATGCACGCACTCACTGACTCACCGAGCCATTTACACAATTAACAATGCACTTACCAAATCACCCATGCATCCACTCACCCACTCAAACTCCCCCACCCACTCACCATCCGTCTCACTCACCCACTCGACCCCCCTCACTCACCCACTCGATCTCCCACACTCACCCACCTACTCACCAACCCACTCTCTCATCCAACCATTCATTCACACCCTCAACCTCCCACATTCGCCCACTCGGCCACCTACCAACTAACTCAACCACATACACCCGCTCACTCAACATTACCCACTCACCCTCTACCCACGCAATCAATCAATGCCTCCTTCACTCACCCAACCTGTCACTCACCCAACCCCTCAGCCACCTACCTCCGTCTCAAGCCTCGTGCAGTCCAAGCTCCAGGAGGGCCTCCTCCTCCTCGAACCCGCCGAGGTTGGGTCCCGTGTACGTGCCCTCGTGGCCACGCACGCTCACGCGCACACGGGGTCGCGCGTTTGTTCTCGCCACGCGAACCTCGGCCGTTATCTCCCACCCGAGTCCCCGCCCACTGGGGCCCCATTAGGGTCCCCGTCGGGGGGAACAATGAGGTGTCCATCCGCTGTGTCTCCTCCCCTCTCGACCCCGCTAGGACCCCCTGCGCCGCTCACGATATCCCCCCAGGAGGACCCTGTCCCTCCTGTTCCCATCTCGCGGGGTCGCCTCTCCGCACTCCCGCGCTTCAGCAGGCTCAGTGCTTGCACCACCATGCGGCGCTCCTCAGAACCTGCGGAGGTGGACGAGGGTGGGGGGGATCATCATCGTCAGCAGCAGATGCAGCATCATTATTATTATAAGCAGCTACAGCAAGTCGCAGCATCATAATCATCATCTGAATTACCAACACCAGCAGGAGCACTATCATCACCATCTTCAACTTGCCAAGCCATCATCATTACATCATCACCAGATTAATAGATCTCTACCATCACCATGCGTAAAGACATTAGCATTATATTCACTATCTCCTGCATATGCTAATCTCAACATAATTATCGTTAACATTATAACCAACATCATATCGATCAACGCACCGGTGTAAATTGTTCTAGTTGTATTCAATACAAATCAGTTAATATTTGCATTACTCGAACGTGCCACACCACTGCTCCACTCCCCACTGCCCTTCTCCATCCTCCCCCTTGCTCCTTGGCCCCTTACCATCTGCCAACTGCCCCCTTGCTGCCCGGGCTCGTGGGTACCCTCAGAGGATTTGTATTCAGCTGTAATATCGAGGCTAGAATACATTTCCGCGTGATAAGCCACTTCGTTGAGTTATCATTTGTGATAGCCAGGTCGCTTCAGAGAAACATCTATGTAGCTCAGTGAGCTTTACCGGGTAAAATACAAAATTGTTTAGTTTTTTTGTCTGATGGTAAGGTACCACGCAAACCACCACCATCATGACTGCTGTCAGGCTCCGTAGAGCAGGGTGCGTGTTTGTTGTCATCGTCTACAAGAGCTACACGTGGCAAACCGGGGGTGCTGTCGCATGGCTCGGCGATTGCGCATTTGCAGAATTAATCTGGCAAGGGTCACATGATCAGAAAAGGGGCAGTCCAGCAACATGAACCCTTGCACTGTGCCGCTCCCCACACCTGCAACCAACCAGCGTGGTGAAGTATGGTCAAATACACCGCAACGATCCGCTAGGTTGTGGCGGTCCCCATACAGCAGCGGAATCGTGAAAGGGCCATAGCGTGGTCGCACATCCATCGTCCCACGTGATACCACCTGCGGGGCACGCCTCGCAACGCTCAGGTGAGCGTTACCTGCACTCGCTTCCTGCCGGATAGCTTCAACCACCTGCCAGCCATCGTATCCCGAGGGGAGGTCGGGTCGCTTCATTTGCTCGTCGCTCCACAATTGGAAGTTCCTGGCAAAGGTGCGCGAGGTGGATGAGCTGGAGTCCTGTCTGTGAGCGTGTGGGTTTAGCACGCTGCGCTACAATGAATCCGGCGACCCGAGCTCGATTCCCGCTTACAGCCACCATCACCAGTACGTCCTGGATCTCGAGAGGTCGGTTCAGCCTTAAATTAGTATCTGGTACGATGTGTACACATCGCAACTCGGGAGAAAAAGGCAGCTCAGGGTGGTCCCGGCCACCCACACAGAACATTTGTGAAACCCAGAGATTATGCGTGAAAAACGTGCAGATCATTAGAAAAACAGGCAAATATCTTGCGTGATATCAAATATGGATCATGCGTAAAACACATACCGATCATACGCAAGAAACACACACTCAGGCAATGTATGAAAACACACTCATATGCTGCTGTAGGATACGTTGGTTCAGCAGATGTACAGGGTGATGGATTACAATGTTAAGTTTTTTTTAAAATGGCGATGAAGAATATTGTCCATTCATTTGCAGTCCAGCCGTACACTCATTCATTCACGTGCTATCTTTTCGTCTATGCATCGGTCAATCCGCAAGTCAATTATGCAAGAGGACTCAGTCCCCCCCTGCCCCGCCCCCCTCTGCAAGTAGTAGCAGCTCCCTGCACCACCCAGCTAACCCCACACTGCATGCCGCGTTCTGCGCGATGAGTTCAAGGTCGTGTGGGTGACACATTACCGTGGTGATTATTTGAAATGTAACTTTTTATTTTACCAGGTAAGTGAGCCATATAGCTCTTTTTAAGAAGCGATCTGGTCACAAATGTTAGTTTTAACGGAGTGGCTCATCTTGTGGAAATTTATAGCAGTAAAATACTCTAAACCAGGGGTCTCAAACTCGCGGCCCGCAGGCCAATTGTGGCCCGCGGAACGATATTTTGTGGCCCACTATTTGCCATCAATTATTTTTATTTATTTATTATATTTTTTTACCATAGCTCATGCTCGTGACAGCTTCCGGTGTTTGTTGACAAGTTAGCCAACGCGAATTAGCAACGTTAGTCACTTGGTTGAAACGTGATTCCGGAGTGACACCAAGTGGAAGGAAAATATATCCTGTCACCCTGTGCAAGGTACAGAGGACTTAGGAAGTGGGCGGACTCAACAAGTGTAATCAGTGACCTAATAAAGACAACAGAGTGTTGCAATAGGAAAGGTAAAATAATTACATGGATAGCAAATAGCATGAGATGGGTGGCAAGAACAGAAGCCAAATGTTGGTTAGAACCTGAATATTATAAAGAAGTTATAGATTATTATTACAAGAGAAACAAAGAAAAGGAAAAAGGACAGATATGTGCAATCGCAAAAGAAAATAATTTACCAAGAACAATTTAATCAAAAAGAGCAAGAAATTAAAAGATATAAAACATGAGACAATGCACTTGATGTTAAGAATTAAGACAGGTGGAGTAACATGGACACCAGAGTTAGCTCAATGGCATCCAGAGAGATTCGTTAGAGCAGAAAGATATGTAGGATGTGAACAAAAAGAAAATCTAGATCACTTTATTTATGAATGTGAAAGGTATAAACACCTGAGAGAGAACACGATTGATGAATTAAATAATGATAAGAAAAACGAAGTGCTCAAAAAAGCATGAACAATGATAAAGTTTTCAAATACCTCTCAGAATATATAGAAAGGGCATACTAAATAAGATCCCAAATACTCAGGTATTGGGATAAAAACATGTAAATATATCACCCCCACCTTCCCTGAGCTTTCCAGGATGTTCAAGCGGACCATGTGCCTTTTTAGGAGCACATATCTGTGTGAAAAAAGCTCTTTTGCACCATGAACTTTAATAAGTCAAAGTACAGGTCCAAACTTACTGATGAGCATTTCAAGCCATACTGAGGGTCTCAATTGCTTCCTCCCTCAAGCCAAATGTGGCTCAGCTGTGTAAGAAGAGGAAGCGCTGCCAGGTCTCTGGAAGCATGGAGTAGGTAAGAGAAGCCTATGTTCTGAAGAACCGTTCATGTTCTGAACTGTTATTAATAAAGATTGAGAAGATTGGATTACTTGCACTTTTTTGTAATACTTGATGCGGCCCAGCCTCACCCAGACTCTACCTCCAGCGGCCCCCAGGTAAGTTGAGTTTGAGACTCCTGCTCTGAACGCATGTTTCTAAATATGGAGGGAAAAACTGGAAGACCTGGAGAACAATCCACGCGACCACGGGAGAGAGAGAGAGACATGCAAACTCCAAATATACAGGCGTCAGGGTCCGGATCGAACCCACGACCTCTTGCATACCAGGTGAAGGAGTTAACATCCCACCACCGCGGCACCCTTATGTACCAGGTTACACAGTCACGGACTCAAATGAAGACACAGTCCCTTCATTTAACAGTCTGTTCGATAAATAAGTTCTGTTAGCGAGCACCTATTAAGGCTAGCATGCCACACGAGGGGGTGGGTGGTCAGTTTTACCCAGGATAGCCCTACTGGCTCTTTTCAGGAGGGTTCTACCACATTTCCCAGCAATGATTACTAGGCACAGTATATTCCAACTGGGTAATTTGCGGGCAATTGTATTTAATTCGGTTAATCTGGTCCATGACGCTGGGATCTTCAACGTCCACTGAAGCAGACGGCACATGGTGTCTTTGCGGTGAACACGCCTGTAGCATTAAACAGGGCGGCCGCTGGATTCAAACCGCGAACATCTACGACAAGCGGCACACGTACAACTGCTACAGACACACGCCGAGTGTGTAATCACTCAATATGTGAGTGATTACACGCAACATTGTTGCGTGATTAAACACAACGTTGTTGTGTGTGTAATCACACAGAAAAATATTGATGAGACGCAACGACGTTGTGTTGAGTGTAATCACAAACAACAACGTTGTGTTGAGTGTAACCACTCAAAACGACATTGTGTTTAGTGTAATCACTCACAACGACGTTGTGTTGAGTGTAATTACACACAACGACGTTGTGTGTAATCACACACAACGACGTTGTGTTTAGTGTAATCACTAACAAAGACGTTGTGTTGAGTGTAATCACTAACAACGACGTTGTGTTTAGTGTAATCACTAACAACGACGTTGTGTTTAGTGTAATCACTAACAACGACGTTGTGTTGAGTGTAATCACTTACAACAACAACGTTGTGTTGAGTGTAATCACAGGCAACAATGTTGTGTTGAGTGTAATCACTAACAACAACGTTGTGTTTAGTGTAATCACAACAACAACGTTGTGTTGAGTGTAATCACTAACAACGACGTTGTGTTGAGTGTAATCACAGGCAACAATGTTGATGACACACAGCGTCCAACAGAGGGCGTCGTAGTCGTGCCATGGGGAGGCGGCGAGTGATGAATGCCACTGCGGCGCCGCAAAGAGATCAGAGCCGTGATATTTATTTATTTGTACACTGGAGGAGGAATCCGATGAGCTACGAAGTTCTTTATCACAAACGTCCAGCGTCTTGGCCGTCACGATAGAACGAGGCCGATAAACGTGGAGGTATAAATGAGGGTGATGCTAAGTCGGTGTGACGTGCCCTAAGTGAGGTTGCCATGGGCGTGTGTGTTGGCTGTGTCAGGAGCGGGTGAGGAGGACGAGGCAAGGGGTGAGGAGGACGAGGGGTGAGGAGGACGAGGGGTGAGGAGGACGAGGGGTGAGGAGGACGAGGGGTGAGGAGGACGAGGGTTGAGGAAGACGAGGGGTGAGGAAGACGAGGGGTGAGGAGGACGAGGGGTGAGGAGGACGAGGGGTGAGGAGGACGAGAGGTGAGGAGAGTGAGGGGTGAGGAGGACGAGGGGTGAGGAGGACGAGGGTTGAGGAGAGCGAGGGTTGAGGAGAGCGAGGGTTGAGGAGAGCGAGGGTTGAGGAGAGCGAGCGGTGAGGAGAGTGAGGGGTGAGGAGGACGAGGGGTGAGGAGGACGAGAGGTGAGGAGGACGAGGGGTGAGGAGGACGAGGGGTGAGGAGGACGAGGGGTGAGGTGAGGGGTGAGTAGGACGAGTCGAGTGGTGAGGAAGACAAGATGAGGGGTAAGAAGAACGAGGTGTGGGGTGAGGAGGACGAGGCAAATGGTGAGGACAGCGAGGGGAGGGGAGGACGAGGAGGACGAGCTAAGGGTGAGGAGGACGAGGCAAATGGTGAGGACAGCGAGGGGAGGGGAGGACGAGGAGTGAGGACGAGCTAAGGGTGAGGAGGACGAGGCGAGGGAGAGGTGAGGGGTGAGGACGAGGTGAGCGGTGAGGACGGCGACGGGTGAGGAGGACGAGCTGAGGTGAGAGGTGAGGACGAGTCGAGGGGTGAGGAGGACGAGGTGAAAGGTGAGGCGGACGAGGGGTGAGGAGGACGATGGGTGAGGAAGATGAGGCGTGAGGGGTGAGGAGGACGAGGGGTGAGGGGTGAGGAGGACGAGAAGTGAGGAGGACGGGGGGTGAGAAGTAAGAAGAACGAGGTGTGGGGGTGAGGAGGACGAGGCGAGGGCTGAGGAGAGCGAGGGGTGAGGAGGACGAGGGGTGAGGAGGACGAGGGGTGAGGAGGACGAGGGATGAGGAGGTGAGGAGCAGGGTGCGGTGGACGAGCGAGGGGTGAGGACGGGGGGTGAGAAGAAAAACGAGGTGAGGACGAGGGTTGAGGAGAGCGAGGGGTGAGGAAGACGAGGGGTGAGGAAGACCAGGGGTGAGGAGAGCGAGGGGTGAGGAGGTCGAGGGGTGAGGAGGACGAGTCGAGGGGTGAGGAGGAAGAGGTGAGGGGTAAGAAGAACGCGGTGTGGGTGAGAAGGACGAGGTGAGGGGTGAGTAGGACCAGTCGAGTGGTGAGGAGGACAAGATGAGGGGTAAGAAGAACGAGGTGTGGGGTGAGGAGGACGAGGCAAATGGTGAGGACAGCGAGGGGAGGGGAGGACGAGGAGTGAGGACGAGCTAAGGGTGAGGAGGACGAGGCGAGGGAGAGGTGAGGGGTGAAGACGACGACGGGTGAGGAGGACGAGCTGAGGTGAGGACGAGTCGAGGGGTGAGGAGGACGAGGTGAAAGGTGAGGCGGACGAGGGGTGAGGAGGACGATGGGTGAGGAAGATGAGGCGAGGGGTGAGGAGGACGAGGGGTGAGGAGGACGAGGTGAGGGGTGAGGAAGACGAGCTGAGGGGTGAGGAGGACGAGGGGTGAGGAGGACGAGCTGAGGGGTAAAGCGGATGAGGTGAGGGGTGAGGAAGACGAGGTGATGGGTGAGGATGAGGTGAGGGGTGTGGACGAGGTGAAAGGTCAAGCGGACGACCTGAGGGGTGAGGACGAGGTGAGGAAGACGAGCTGAGGGGTGAGGAGGACGAGGTGAGGAGGACGAGGGGTGAAGAGGACGAGCTGAGGAGGACGAGGTGACGGGTGAGGAGGACGAGGTGAGGGTGAGGAGGATGAGCTGAGGGGTAAAGATGACGAGGCAAGGGGTGAGGACGAGGCGAGGACGAGGTGAGGGGTGAGGAGGACGAAGTGAGGGGTGAGGAGAATGAAGTGAGGGGTGAGTACGAGGCGAGGGGTGAGGAGAACGAGGGGTGAGGAGGACGAGGCGAGGGGTGAGGTGAAGAGGACGAGCTGAGGAAGACGAGGTGAGGGGTGAAGAGGACGAGGTGAGGGGTGAGGAGGACGAGGTGAGGAGGACGAAGTGAGGGGTGAGGAGAACGAGGGGTGAGGAGAACGAGGGGTGAGGAGGACGAGGCGAGCGGTGAGGAGGAGGCGAGGGGTGAGAGCGAGGGTTGAGGAGGACGAGGCGATGGGTGAGGAGGACGAGGTGATGGGTGAGGACGAGGTGAGGAGAGCGAGGGGTTAGAGAAGGACGAGGTGAGGGTGAGGAGGATGAGCTAAGGGGTAAAGATGACGAGGCAAGGGGTGAGGACGAGGCGAGGACGAGGTGAGGGGTGAGGAGGACGAAGTGAGGGCGAGGTGAGGGGTGAGGAATACGAGCTGAGGGATGAGAAGAACGAGGTGAGGGGTGAGGAGGACGAGGTGAGGGGTGAGAACGAGGGGTGAAGGAGAACGGGGTGAGGAGGACGAGGCGAGATGCGAGGACGGGGTGAGGACGAGGTGAAGGGTGAGGAGGAGGTGATGTTTGATTCGTGACAAAACATGTAATAAAGTTATTAATAACAATCTGAATTATAGTCAATTATTCACGTCTACTACAGAGAGTGCAGGTAGCCGTGTGAGGATGAGGTGAGAACGAGGTGAGGGGTAACGACGAGGTGAGTAGAACGAGAGGCGAGGGGTGAGAACGGGGTGAGGGTTGAGGACGACGGGTGAGGTGGACGAGGTGAGGGGTGAGGATGAGTCGAGAGGTGAGGGGTGAGGATGAGTCGAGGGGTGAGGAGGACGAGGTAAAACGTGAGGCAGACGAGGAATGAGGAGGACGATGGGAGAGAAAGATGAGGCGAGGGGTGAGGACGAGGGGTGAGGAGGACGAGGGGTGAGGAGGACGAGGGGTGAGGAGGACGAGGGGTGAGGAGGACGAGGGGTGAGGAGGACGAGAGTGAGGAGGATGAGAGTGAGGAGGACGAGGGCTGAGGAGAGTGAGGGGTGAGGAGTAAGAAGAACGAGCTGTGGGGGTGAGGACGAGGTGAGGGGTGAGAACGAGGTGAGGGTTGAGGACAAGTGAGGTGGACGAGGTGAGGGGTGAGAATGAGGTGAGGGGTGAGAATGAGGTGAGGGGTCAAGAGGACGAGGTGAGGGGTCAAGCGGATGACGTGAGGGGTAAGGAGGACGAGGTGAGGGGTGAGGAGGATGAGGAGCAGGGTGCGGTGGACGAGCGAGGGGTGAGGAGGATGAGAAGTGAGGAGGACGGGGGTGAGACGTAAGAAGAACGAGGTGTGTGGGTGAGGAGGACGAGGCGAGGGCTGAGGAGAGCGAGGGGTGAGGAAGACGAGGGGTGAGGAGAGCGAGGGGTGAGGAGGACGAGGGGTGAGGAGAACGAGGGGTGAGGAGGACGAGGGGTGAGGAGAGCGAGGGGTGAGGAGGACGAGGGGTGAGGAGAGCGAGGGGTGAGGAGGACGAGAGGTAAGGAGGACGAGGGGTGAGGAGAACGAGGGGTGAGGAGGACGAGAGGTAAGGAGGTGAGGGGTGCGAAGGACGAGTCGAGGGGTGAGGAGGAAGAGGTGAGGGGTAAGAAGAACGCGGTGTGGGTGAGAAGGACGAGGTGAGGGGTGAGGTGGGCGAGGCGTGAGGATGACGAGGCGCGGGGTGCGGTGGACGAGGTGAGGTGAGGGGTGAGGAAGACGAGCTGAGAGGTGAGGAGAACGAGGGGTGAGGAGAACGAGCGGTGAGGAGGACGATGTGTGAGGAGGACGATGGGTGAGGAGGACGAGGGGTGACGAGGGGTGAGGAGGGTGAGGTGAGGGGTGAGTAGGACGAGTCGAGTGGTGAGGAGGACAAGATGAGGGGTAAGAAGAACGAGGTGTGGGGTGAGGAGGACGAGGCAAATGGTGAGGACAGCGAGGGGAGGGGAGGACGAGGAGTGAGGACGAGCTAAGGGTGAGGAGGACGAGGCGAGGGAGAGGTGAGGGGTGAGAAGGACGAGGTGAGCGGTGAGGACGACGACGGGTGAGGAGGACGAGCTGAGGTGAGAGGACGAGTCGAGGGGTGAGGAGGACGAGGGGTGAGGAGGACGATGGGTGAGGAAGATGAGGCGAGGGGTGAGGAAGATGAGGCGAGGGGTGAGGAGGACGAGGGGTGAGGAGGATGAGGGGTGAGAAGGACGAGTCGAGGGGTGAGGAGGACGAGGTGAGGGGGGAGGAAGACGAAGTGATGGGTGAGGATGAGGTGAGGGGTGTGGACGAGGTGAAAGGTCAAGCGGACGACGTGAGAGTTGAGAGGACGAGCTGAGGAGGACGAGGTGAGGGGTGAGGAGGACGAGGTGAGGAGGATGAGCTGAGGGGTAAAGATGACGAGGCAAGGGGTGAGGAGGACGAGGCGAGGACGAGGCGAGGACGAGGTGCGGGGTGAGGAGGACGAAGTGAGGGGTGAGGAGAACGAGGGGTGAGAACGAGGGTTGAGGAGAACGAGGCGATGGGTGAGGAGGACGAGGTGATGGGTGAGGACGAGGTGAGGAGAGCGAGGGGTTAGAGAAGGACGAGGTGAGGGTGAGGAGGATGAGCTAAGGGGTAAAGATGACGAGGCAAGGGGTGAGGACGAGGCGAGGACGAGGTGAGGGGTGAGGAGGACGAAGTGAGGGGTGAGGAGAACGAGGGGTGAGAACGAGGGTTGAGGAGAACGAGGCGATGGGTGAGGAGGACGAGGTGATGGGTGAGGACGAGGTGAGGAGAGCGAGGGGTTAGAGAAGGACGAGGTGAGGGTGAGGAGGATGAGCTAAGGGGTAAAGATGACGAGGCAAGGGGTGAGGACGAGGCGAGGACGAGGTGAGGGGTGAGGAGGACGAAGTGAGGGCGAGGTGAGGGGTGAGGAATACGAGCTGAGGGATGAGAAGGACGAGGTGAAGGGTGAGGAGGACGAGGCGAGGGGTGAGAACGAGGGGTGAAGGTGAACGGGGTGAGGAGGACGAGGCGAGATGCGAGGACGGGGTGAGGACGAGGTGAAGGGTGAGGAGGAGGTGATGTTTGATTCGTGACAAAACATGTAATAAAGTTATTAATAACAATCTGAATTATATTCTTAGTTTAGTTATTTTGTTGTTTTTCTCTTCAACGTGACTTTACCGAAAAAACTAAGAATATGAATTACTGCAGTCACGAAAGCTTTAAATCAAAATTTAATCTGAATTATAGTCAATTATTCACGTCTACTACATAGAGTGCAGGTAGCCGTGTGAGGATGAGGTGAGAACGAGGTGAGGGGTAAGGACGAGGTGAGTAGAACGAGAGACGAGGGGTGAGAACGAGGTGAGGGTTGAGGACGACGGGTGAGGTGGACGAGGTGAGGGGTGAGGATGAGGCGAGGGGTGAGGATGAGGCGAGCGGTGAGGACGAGGTGAGTAGAACGGGGGTGAGGACGAGGCGAGGGGTGAGGAGAACGAGGTGAGAAGATGAGGGGTGAGGAGGGCGAGGGGTGAGGAGGGCGAGGGGTGAGGAGGGCGAGGGGTGAGGAGGGCGAGGGGTGAGGAGGGCGAGGGGTGAGGAGGGCGAGGGGTGAGGAGGGCGAGGCGTGAGGAGGTCGAGGGGTGAGGAGGGCGAGGGGTGAGGAGGGCGAGGGGTGAGGAGGGCGAGGGGTGAGGAGGGCGAGGGGTGAGGAGGGCGAGGGGTGAGGAGGGCGAGGGGTGAGGAGGACGAGGGGTGAGGAGGACGAGAGTGAGGAGGACGAGGGCTGAGGAGAGTGAGGGGTGAGGAGTAAGAAGAACGAGTTGTGGGGGTGAGGACGAGGTGAGGGGTGAGAACGAGGTGAGGGGTGAGGACAAGTGAGGTGGACGAGGTGAGGGGTGAGAATGAGGTGAGGGGTGAGAATGAGGTGAGGGGTCAAGAGGACGAGTTGAGGGGTCAAGCGGACGACGTGAGGGGTAAGGAGGACGAGGTGAGGGGTGAGGAGGATAAGGAGCAGGGTGCGGTGGACGAGCGAGGGGTGAGGAGGATGAGAAGTGAGGAGGACGGGGGGTGAGACGTAAGAAGAACGAGGTGTGTGGGTGAGGAGGACGAGGCGAGGGCTGAGGAGAGCGAGGGGTGAGGACGGGGGGTGAGAAGAAAAACGAGGTGAGGACGAGGGTTGAGGAGAGCGAGGGGTGAGGAAGACGAGGGGTGAGGAGAGCGAGGGGTGAGGAGGACGAGGGGTGAGGAGAACGAGGGGTGAGGAGGACGAGAGGTAAGGAGGTGAGGGGTGCGAAGGACGAGTCGAGGGGTGAGGAGGAAGAGGTGAGGGGTAAGAAGAACGCGGTGTGGGTGAGAAGGACGAGGTGAGGGGTGAGGTGGGCGAGGCGTGAGGATGACGAGGCGCGGGGTGCGGTGGACGAGGTGAGGTGAGGGGTGAGGAAGACGAGCTGAGGGGTGAGGAGAACGAGCGGTGAGGAGGACGATGTGTGAGGAGGACGATGGGTGAGGAGGACGAGGGGTGACGAGGGGTGAGGAGGGTGAGGTGAGGGGTGAGTAGGACGAGTCGAGTGGTGAGGAGGACAAGATGAGGGGTAAGAAGAACGAGGTGTGGGGTGAGGAGGACGAGGCAAATGGTGAGGACAGCGAGGGGAGGGGAGGACGAGGAGTGAGGACGAGCTAAGGGTGAGGAGGACGAGGCGAGGGAGAGGTGAGGGGTGAGAAGGACGAGGTGAGCGGTGAGGACGACGACGGGTGAGGAGGACGAGCTGAGGTGAGAGGACGAGCTGAGGTGAGAGGACGAGCTGAGGTGAGAGGACGAGTCGAGGGGTGAGAGGACGAGTCGAGGGGTGAGGAGGACGAGGGGTGAGGAAGATGAGGCGAGGGGTGAGGAAGATGAGGCGAGGGGTGAGGAGGACGAGGGGTGAGGAGGATGAGGGGTGAGAAGGACGAGTCGAGGGGTGAGGAGGACGAGGTGAGGGGGGAGGAAGACGAAGTGATGGGTGAGGATGAGGTGAGGGGTGTGGACGAGGTGAAAGGTCAAGCGGATGACGTGAGGGTTGAGAGGACGAGCTGAGGAGGACGAGGTGAGGGGTGAGGAGGACGAGGTGAGGAGGATGAGCTGAGGGGTAAAGATGACGAGGCAAGGGGTGAGGAGGACGAGGCGAGGACGAGGTGAGGGGTGAGGAGGACGAAGTGAGGGGTGAGGAGAACGAGGGGTGAGAACGAGGGTTGAGGAGAACGAGGCGATGGGTGAGGAGGACGAGGTGATGGGTGAGGACGAGGTGAGGAGAGCGAGGGGTTAGAGAAGGACGAGGTGAGGGTGAGGAGGATGAGCTAAGGGGTAAAGATGACGAGGCAAGGGGTGAGGACGAGGCGAGGACGAGGTGAGGGGTGAGGAGGACGAAGTGAGGGGTGAGGAGAACGAGGGGTGAGAACGAGGGTTGAGGAGAACGAGGCGATGGGTGATGAGGACGAGGTGATGGGTGAGGACGAGGTGAGGAGAGCGAGGGGTTAGAGAAGGACGAGGTGAGGGTGAGGAGGATGAGCTAAGGGGTAAAGATGACGAGGCAAGGGGTGAGGACGAGGCGAGGACGAGGTGAGGGGTGAGGAGGACGAAGTGAGGGCGAGGTGAGGGGTGAGGAATACGAGCTGAGGGATGAGAAGGACGAGGTGAAGGGTGAGGAGGACGAGGCGAGGGGTGAGAACGAGGGGTGAAGGTGAACGGGGTGAGGAGGACGAGGCGAGATGCGAGGACGGGGTGAGGACGAGGTGAAGGGTGAGGAGGAGGTGATGTTTGATTCGTGACAAAACATGTAATAAAGTTATTAATAACAATCTGAATTATAGTCAATTATTCACGTCTACTACATAGAGTGCAGGTAGTCGTGTGAGGATGAGGTGAGAACGAGGTGAGGGGTAAGGACGAGGTGAGTAGAACGAGAGGCGAGGGGTGAGAACGAGGTGAGGGTTGAGGACGACGGGTGAGGTGGACGAGGTGAGGGGTGAGGACGAGGCGAGAAGATGAGGGGTGAGGAGAACGAGGGGTGAGGAGGGCGAGGGGTGAGGAGGGCGAGGGGTGAGGAGGGCGAGGCGTGAGGAGGGCGAGGGGTGAGGAGGGCGAGGGGTGAGGAGGGCGAGGGGTGAGGAGGGCGAGGGGTGAGGAGGACGAGGGGTGAGGAGGACGAGGGGTGAGGAGGACGAGGGGTGAGGAGGACGAGGCTAGGGGTGAGGAGGACGAGGCTAGGGGTGAGGAGGACGAGGCTAGGGGTGAGGAGGACGAGGCTAGGGGTGAGGAGGACGAGGCTAGGGGTGAGGAGGACGAGGCTAGGGGTGAGGAGGATGAGGTGAGGTCGGTAAGGGAGGTGTCCGTCTCCGGAGTGTTGCATGATATTTGTTGCTATGCTCGATGTTTGGTTGGTGACATAACATTCAATAAAGTTCTAAATAACATCCTGAAAGATAAGAAATTACTCGTGTCTGCTGCATAGAGGCCAGGTACCCGCGTTTGCCTTCTGCGTGTGCGTGTAGATAAATCAGAATCTGTATTTTACATGAGTTTTGACGTTCTCATTCACACACGTCCAGAAGGGTCGGGTTAGCCAGTTGCATCAACAACAAAATGCAATTAAAAAGATACTCGAGTAAGGATTGAGAAAATGTAGTCAAGTCACGAATAAATGTCATGTAAAATCAAACTGTGCAAGCTCATACCTTCTTGTAGATTTGTCAACATCAAATCCAAGCTTGGGCAAGATGGCAAAACACCAACAGTCAAAGTACCATACCAAGACAGTGGCCTCGATTAAATTGCATTCAAACATTGAACTCTCGACACGTGGGTGAAGAGGTTCCGAGTTTCAAATCGCAGACGCAAAAGCCGCGTCGAGAACTTTGAGCACTGGCTGATACGAAGGCAGCTTCCTCTGCCCCCATAGGGTGCCTGGGGGCACGTGATCTGGCTCCGCCCATGGTAGGCGGGGCCAATTGCGTCACTTCCTGCGCACTCACCTCCGACCCCAATGGCGTTACGTCACTCCGGCAGGGCGAGCGAGCTGAGCGGCTGCGTTTGTCTCTTGCGCCCCCAACAGGAGCCATGAAGTTCTTCAAGAGACGGCAGCAGATGCAAGCGACGCTGGAGACTCCAAATTCGTCAACAGTGGAGGTGAGTGGCGCCACCTCTTGCGTTGGAGTTATACGAAGTAACAAATAGAGTACTGCGATCACATCGAGAAAAAATATTATTTTTTAAAATATTTAAATTTTACTTTAAATTGAGCGCTTGATGCGTGGGTAACGAGGTTCATAGTTTAAGATCACAGATTGAGAGTTTCATCAAGGATTTTAGTCGGAGAAAGCTTTCTCTGGGCAGTTGGTCCTTGTTTGCGTTGCCAAGGTGATAGCATCTCGTGTCAACTGCCATTTCCCAGCAGCTGTGCCTGGGGGTCACGTGACGTTTGGTGACGCAATAAGGCCCGAGCCATTGGCTCCGCCCTTTTTGGGTAAAGCCAGTGACGTAATCACTGCCATAGATGACGTCATCACTGTATTCGATGCCTTCTTCACTGAAATTGACGTCGTCACTGTAATTGATGACGTCATCACTAATCGATGTCATCGCTGTAGTCGATGGCGTAATCGCTGCATCTGATGACGGCATCGCTGCATTTGATTACGTCAGCGCTGCGTGGTGGCCTGTAATTCGGGCAAAGCCAGCGATCTGAGCACCTGTGTTTCTTTATCTGCGTCGGCAAGAATATACATGATATTCTTCAACAGACCACAGTTGAGAAAGCAACACATGAGACAATGAATGTGTCAACAGAGTAGGTGCGTAGTGCCACCTCTTGGGGGTCGTCCATAAATGACGTCACGCACTTGGGGGGTTGGCAGACATTTGTGACGATGTGTGACGGGGGGGGGGGGTTTGAGAAATGTGATGTCACATCAAAATGCGCAATTTTAAATAAAAATAGACAACACGTTCTACTTAATTAAATACTTTTTAATAAATGTTCTACAACATCAGAGTGCAGCACCACATTAATACGCACTACAATGGCAATAGTTTAATATGTTTTCTTGTTCATGTTTTTTGTTTGTTGCGGGTGCACCCGATTCAAGGGCTGAATGGCTCACAGGGCTATACCAAATAAATGGAACTGTGAACTAAAGCGATTTGAAGCATGTTTTTTTTTTTGGGGGGGGGGGGGTCTGACTTTTTGTGACACCGTGTGACAAAGGGGGAGGGGTCCAAAATAGCATGACGTCATTTATGGACGGCCCCTTGTGTTTTGATGTCAGAGGAGTTGTACTCGGTAAGAGAGGTAGGGGACAGACAAATCTAGGCTGGAGTGGAGGCCACCACTCTGCCACTTACCAGCTAAAATGCAAACGTGTATGGAATGATAAAAAAAAGCTTTGCCCCAACACCAGATTGACACCTTTTACAAGGCAGCAAGTCCGCATGAACCACAAATACCTGCTAACACCAGTGGCGAGGGATATCTGAGCCAGTGTTGGGACTCCCCTATGTCGACTTAGGCTGAAATGAATACAGGCAGTCTCGCTTAGCGCTCAAGATGCCTATGTGGAGAAGTGAGCATTCAGGAAATCAGCGCGAAAAGGGTTATACCATTATATATGGGGATGACTTCTCGACAGCGTTATCTCTTATGAACAATAAATGAGGGCTTCATTGGAGTATCAGCGCTATTTTATAAGAGTAATAAAACAGATGGTAAACATTCCATCAAACGAATTTTTTTTTTAATAATAGCATCAGGAAGTATTATGTACTGTACTCACCAGTGTAACCGCCATATGCTCACTCACCTCGACCGGCCTTATCACTGGCATGTTGACATTCCCAGACATTTTGGGGCTAAGGCAGAGAGACCAAGGAGGAGCAAACACGTCGGCGGACGAGTTTGTCTTTTAAAAATTGGCGAGCGCTGTGTGGCTCAGAGCGTACTGTGATAAAACTGAATATCAAATTAACCTTATGGCGGGACCCCGAGGTCCCGAATAAACGTAAGTCATTGGCTGAGCGAATGTAAATGAAGATGATGTGGGTGCGTTTCCTAGGCCAGCGCTGCTGCGCATTCTACCACTCTGTTTAGGCTGTGCGGGGAATCGTGGTGTTGCCTTTGCTTGGGTGTGTGGGTGTCAGCCCATCTGTCCTATGTGTGTATACCTGTGTATTAGGCACCTCACTTGCCATGTGCCATGGTGTTGTCTCCACCATCCGATGGCGAATGGCATGTCACGATGCGATTGAAGGCAGGATTTACGCTGGGAGGAGCTAACGTGCCCGTGCCATGTGCCCTTGCTCCCGTCGCAGTTGGAAATGCCGGAAAAGGAAATGCACCACCTGTCCCGGGAGGTGTCGACCCTGCGGGACAATCTGAGCAGGGCAAGAGCGCAGTTCGCCACCCTGCGTGGCTCACTGAGCCAGACAGAGAAGAGTCTCCTCGAGATGCTGCACCAACTCAAGAAAAACCATGCTGAGGAGGTACTGTGGCCACCACCAACCCCCCTGTCCCCTTGTTACACGGAGCACGGCTAAAGTGAAACTTCGTTTGTCAAGATTTCGCCGATCTTACATTTACATGCAAATTTCATCAAGCCCTGCCCACTGACCCTTGAGCTACACCCATCTCAAACCTTTTTAACTCCCTACCTTAGCAGCGCTCCCGCCATATATTTTTTCCTGCCTCGGCAGCTCTCCTGCCATATCCTTCACTTGATGACGATTGCTTGTGTTGCGATCGAAACGTCGTGATATTGTTATTATTATTTTATTATTTTTGTATCTACATGGCCTTACCGAAAGACCCAAATAATGTGTTCACGTTGTGAAGCTGCGTGGCACACAAGCAGAGATAACAAAACCTCAACATATTCGTCAATAACGCTGCAATGGATATTGCTTTGACTTCTCTGATGTGATGAAGGCCCATTGCCTGAAACATCACCTTTTAGAAGCTCTGCCCTATTAAGTGCATCATTATTGATTCATGCGTTGAGTTTTTATTCAGAGTTACGATCTGAACGTCAAGGAAATGGCACATTAAATGAGTGCATTCTGGGAGGTAGCTAGGTGCCCCAGGGGTCAGACATGCTGTGCCAGCATGGCTGAGATGCCAGGATTGAATGTGGATTACAGCTGCCCAACCACAGTGATTAAACCGGATTCTCAAGCATAGTGGTCTCAGCCTAGTTGCAAATGAGTGCACAAAAAACCCATCGAATTATATTTTGGTTCCGTAATAAATTTTGCTAAATTCACTGTAGCGAGTGGTCCATGGTTTTATTCCCAATAATGTTGAAAACGAAAGATAAAAGCAGATCAAACTAAATTTTTGTATCATAGCATCTCCCCACATAATGTGCATGTATTATGTTTTATTGATTAATACATCTGTACGGTGCTGACCAGCATGGGGAAGTATAGTCAAACACATTCCCATGACCGACATGGTGTGAGGAGGCGTTGTGAGTTATTTGTTTTGAATATTGACTCAATTTGAAGATGAACATTTGGGTGCAACGAGTTTCTTCATTATCTTATGATGAAGAACGTTGCCATGTTGTATGCACGCTTACCAATCGTTGATTGATGTATACAATGTATCATGGTTCTATTTTTTGACTTTCTATTATCATTCTAAATATTTTAAACGTGATTGTGGTATGTTCAATAAGACCACAGGTGTTTACCTTGCATATTTTTGTAGTTCTTGATTTGTTTACAATAGAATCTCAATTTCTTATTTTCATCTTGAAAAGCATTCACTGCACGTGTGCGTCCGTCTGCATGCGAGGCGCCTGTATGTGCGTCTCTGTACTCAATGCCCGTGTCTCCGCATTCTTATCTTGTCTCCCTCTGCATGTTCTGCCTTTGGCTATGTACATCTCTCTCCACATGCACTGTCTTTCCATAATGTGTCCAAATTTGTATGACTTGCTTGTGTCTTTGTGTGTATGTCTCTGCATCTGTAATTTATTTTCTTGTGCCTCCTGCCCATGTCTATAGTCTCTTATCTCTCTGTACAACTACATGCTCCGTGTGTCTGTATGTCTGTACCTGTCCTCATCTGCACGCTGCATGTGTCTGTGATGAAGGGCTGCCCACCTATGCATGCACGTGCCTGTGACACTGTGCCCTTCTGCCCGTGAGCAGCTAATGGCACACTCGCAGGCCATCAACAGCCTGCAGGTGGAGTTGGAGGCAGTGCGGTGGGGCGAGCGCGAGGAGCAGCTGAGGCGTGAGCACGATGCGACTCTGCATCTGGCATACATAGAGCTGGCCGAATATCGTGCATCACATATGCACGACGATTCAGAGTACGACGCTCACGTTGTGCACATCACGGTCCTCCACAAGGTGAGGCCTCCACTCTCGCAACAGCCACCCCCCTTCTTGCAACAGCAATGTGTCCTGCCCAAGCCCACTTATTTTCTCAATATTTTGGATGAATGCTAAACAATTTATTAATATATTCAAATTACATGTTGTAATTACGTGTAATTTAGATGCTGCCCGTCTCCGCCCGCAGGCGCTGAAGGAGCGTGACGAGCTGCTGCGGCGCTCAGAGGCAGACCTGGTGGCGGCGCGGGAAGAGGCGCGAGAGCGCGGGACTGAAACCGAGCGGCTGGGCACCGAGGCCGCGGAGCTGAGAGCGAACATGCGCGACCTCTTTACCAACCAAGAGGTGCAGCAGACCGAGGTGGACAACCTGCGGCATGAAGTACTGGAGCTGCAGCAACGACTGCAGGAGGCTAACGCTTGCTGCGAGGAGACCGGTGGGTAGGGGCCTGTGCTCCAAAATCTTTCTGAATCCACGGACCCATTGAACACTAATTTTTGTCGAGCACTGTGCACCAATAACTTCTTTTTACGAGTTAAAACGAGTAATTCCTCGTTTTTACTTCATTTCCCACGTGGACCACTTCCGCTGTCTAACATAGGACTGCACTGGGTTTACTAACTGCTCTCTCACTAGGCCCTTCCTGTGCATATATTATTATTCTGGACCCTGTGTTTGCATGCAAGCTGGTGAATAGGTCTGAGGGACCTCAGACCTATTCTGTCTGCTACTACTCCTGCTGCTGGTACTCTTCCTCCTGAGCTGCTGCTCCTTCTCTGTCTGCTGCCACTGGTGGCTGTACTGTCTTCATCGCCATGGTTTTGTGTCCCTTCCGACAGGCAATTCTCTGGAGCAACAGACGGACTTTCTCAAGGCCGAGCTGGGAGTCTCCAGGGCAGAGGAGGCCGCGAGGGCACAGGAGGTGGTGCAGCTGCAGCACACACTTCAGCACACGGATGCTGAGATGGAGTGCATGCACGGCCAGATCGCCGGGCTGCAGCACCAGGTAACCAGAGCCTTATGCGGCAGCCCCCCCACCTCCATGTGTGTGCATGAGGCCTGTCCTCATCGCCTGAGCAGTGCACCATCGCATGTTAGAGAATGTTTTTTTAGGTAAAGTCACGTAGAAATAAGAAATAATAAAATTAATAATAAAACACCAAAGAATAATTCCTGCAGTCACGAAAGCTCCAAATTCAAGTTTCATTTCGATTTAAAGCTTTCGTGACTGCAATGATTCATCTTCTTTGGTTCTTCCGGTAAAGTCACGTAGAATGAGAATAAAATAATAAATTGATAAAATAAAATAACACAATAATATTCTCACGACGTTTCGGCCACAACAACCTGATGAAGGCCGCTTGTGTTGTGGCCGAAACGTCGTGAGAATATTATTGTGTTATTTTATTTTATCAATTTATTATTTTATTCTCATTCTACGTGACTTTACCGAAAGAACCAAAGAAGATGGTTCAAGTTTCATGTTAGAGAATGGTTTGCAGAAGCATAAATCACATAACTACTTCTGAGAAATATTTAAGTGCCCTCTGGTACCCACACAATAGGAGGAAATACTTTGATATCTGCCCTGCTATGGAGAGTAATGAGTAATGTTCATCACAAAACAGTCTGATCTTTGGTTTTCAGAGCTGGAACTTAGCTCGATTTAGTGTAAAGCCGACATTGTTTTCATGGGCTTTTCTGTGAAGTCATTGATGATCAGGCTGAGATCATTAACTCACTGCACATGTGAACCTGGCTTAATCACAGGTGGCTGAAACCTGAAGTGGTTATATAAGTAATATGGATGCAGCCAGGAAGGCAGACAGCCAGAATGGTTTTTTTTTCGAATGTAGTATGATAATGCATTTCTATATGGCAAAAGGTATAATTGTGACCACAGGATCGGTCCTCCCCTCATGGCTCTTAATTTTGTCTGCAGATAGGTGAATGTTGGATGAGGTAATTACACTAGACAAGGCAATCCCTGACTAGGCCTTTAACTAATTCACTCCCTCTCATAATTTGTCATGATTCAGAGTTGCGAATGTATTTTCTCACATTTTAATACTTTCAGTTAGAATGAATACAATTTAATTATGAAGTCAGCTGCAGTTTACAGGACTTTTTCTAAAATGTGATTGGCTTGCATTTGTTAGAGAAACAATATAGGCTTGCAGACACACAGCTATATGCACACCACAGAGTTTAAATGACTTAAGTGGTAATTATTTATCTGTTTGCAAGCCGGGCTTAATTACAGCTGGGTCTTTTCCAACCCAGAAAATATTTCCACATTCTGCACACCATATTCAGTATACTTCCCCAGACATGAATCCAACATTGTGGAACGTGTGCGTGCCTGTAGCTGAAGGAGTCGGAGGGGCACGTCCAGGCACTTGGGATGGAGAAGGCGCAGCAGCAGGACGCGCATCGGAAAGAGGCCTGCGAGCTGGCGACAGGGCTGGAGGAGGTCCGGCTCACCCTTACCGATGCTTTTAAGCAGTTCGAGCGCAACTCCAAGAAGGTATCGGCTCGCAAGGGCACGCGTGGTGAAGCCGCGATTGGCACTGAAGAGGGGCGCCACGGTGGCGAGATGTTAACTACCTCGCCTGTATGCAGGAGGTTGTGGGTTTGATCCCAACCCCGACACCTGTATATTTGGAGTTTGCATGTTCTCCCTGTGGTCACGTGGATCTTTTCCGGGTCCTCCGGTTCTTCCTCCACATTTAGAAACGTGCGTTTAGATTCTATAGCTGCAATACATTTCCACATGATAAGCCACTTCGTTGAACTTTCATTTGTGGGCAGGTCGCTTCTGAAAAAGAGCTATATAGTTCAGTAGGCCTTAGCTGGTAAAATAAAGATAATTAAAGTTTGAGTTTTAAGACATTTGTGGCAGCGTTCACAAGAGGAGGAGACCCTTGTGCGGCGAAATATTTATGATGATATACAACGTATTAATTTACTGTGATGAGCCTTCTGCACTCTGAACCAAGCTGTCCGAGTTTGATTACCAACCATGGCTAGCATTGGTGGCCAGTGAAATCTGACCCAGTCTTGGGTGTACCACTTCGTGCTGACCAGTGTGATGAAGTATGATCAATTAATTCCCATGACCGGTATGGCTCAGGGAAACTTTCATCCAGCATTATCACAAAAACACATTCAGCGGTGGACGGATCATGGCTGTTCATGATGATGATGGTGATGATTACGATGGTAAAACGAACGTTGCCTGTATTAAGGCTCAGGAGGACGAGGACACAATCACTCGGCTGAGGGAGGAGCTCAAGGCGAGCAAGGAGGAGCTCGCAGCGAGTGAGGCGGAGCGCGCCAGTGCCCAGCCGGAGCTCTCCACCCCCCAACAGGGACTGTCGGCGCTGCAGGATCAGCTGACCACGTCCCAAGCTGAGAATGAGGACACTCTGCGTCAGGTAATGCTCCCAGCCTCGTTCCCACGGCCGCTGAGAACCCAGGCTCTCCTGGCCCCGGAACGGCCCAGGTCTGACCGTGACACAGCACTTGAGTCGTCAGGCTGTGTAGGGTCTGACCATCTGCTCCCCTCTGCTACGTGCATGTCCATGCCCTCCCTGTCCTGGTTTGGGAAGCGATTTTAATCTGACCTTTTACTGCAGATTTTGGGTTACTTAATCCATATATGTGGGCTTTTATAGGCGTAATCATGGGTTGTGTGCATGATGGTCTGACAAGATTGGGTGCATCCTGGGTGATTTGGTCAAACATGGGGTATGGACATCTGTGAAAAATATTTTCACAGCTCATCAGACTCCTCCAATATGAATAAAGATTCTGGTTCTAAATGTGTCTGTTGTTGCATCTGTATGTTCTACAATAACCGCACACAGTCGTTAAAATGCTTTTCTCTGTCCCTCTGCCTGTGGCCCAAGCAGCTGTTCGAGAGGAGCCAGGAGCTGGGATCCCTGCATGCGGGGATTCTTTGGTATCAGCGTATGCTGGCCGAGCTGCACACAGAGCTGGAGCAGTACCGCGAAAACGCACAGATCGGACGCTCACAGCTGCAGCATTTGGACATGCTGCGCCAGCAGAGCGAGGCGGAGGTGAGTACACTGCATTCGCACGTCGCAGACAAAGACTCCCCGTATAGCCTTAATAGACTGTTGGGGAAAGTACTGTTAGTGAGCAGCACCTATGAAGGCCGGCATGGCACACAAGGGGGTGATTGGCCAGCACCATGCCTCGCTGCCTTTGTCTCTCCAGTGGTGGTGTTTACACATCGCACCAGGTACTCATTTGAGGCTGGGTCGATCTAGGGGACGCCCAGGACCGGTTCACATAATCGTCACTGGTGTTGGCCATGAACGGGAATCGAACTCGGGTCGCCGCTTTCGAAGGCTAATCGCTACACTACCGCTCCCCACACATTCACTTTCATACACATAGACACGTGCGCGTGCACACACACACTTATAGGCAAACACTTGCTCCAAGCGCCATCCTGAATTATTACATGTCGCGGAGGATTGCTCCACTGAACAAAATAGTGACGCGGTTCAATTTTCAAGTGCAAGTTCGCGTTTAAAGTCAATGTTATAAAATATATATTTGATGGAAGCAGGTTCGTAAGTGCAGGTGTTTGTAAGTTGAGGACTGCCTATATATACACTTATTTTTCACACAGATGTGTATATGCGCACTGGGTTACTGAGCATCCTCTGTTTAGGGACTGTACCACATTACAATCCACCATCCCACCTCTAGTAAAAGTACCTACTACTACTAGAACATCTGCTCCCCTCTGCTACGTGCATCTCCATCCCCTCCCTATTTTTGGTTGGGAGGCAATTATAATCGGACATTTTAAAGTAGCTTTTGGGTTAATTAATCCATATATCTGGGCTTTTATAGGTGTTATCTTGGGTTGTATGGATGGTGGTCACCCATCCAAGTACCATAAAAGTTCAACCCTGCTTTTCTTCCAAGATCTTATAATATTGGGTGCATTCCGGGTCATTTGGTCATAGGTGGTGTGGTGTATGGACATCTGTGAAAAAGAGTTTCATAGCTTATCAGATTCCTTCATTTAAAATAAAGATACTGGTTCTGTATGTGTTTGTTGGATTTGTATGTTCTTTAACAACTGCACGCAGTCGTTAAAATGCTTAGCCATGTCCTTCTGCTGCCGTTTGTCCGTGGCCCATGCAGCTCATCGAAAAGAATGAGCACCTGGGATCCCTGCAGGCGGGGATTTTGGGTTACCAGCGTGTGGTGGCAGAGCTGCACGCTGAGCTGGCGCCATGCCAAGAAAACCTGCAGAGCATTCACTTTCAGCTCCAGGATCTGCAAGTGCTGCACCAGCAGAGTGAGGCGAAGGTGAGCAAGTGCTGTTAGCGAGCACCTATGAAGTCCGGCATGGCACAAACGCAGATATATACAGTAATACCATTATTTACGCCGTCCCGTTGTACGTACTTTCACTATTAACGTACTCAAGTCATTGATAGCCAATCGCATGTTATGTACTGTGGTACATTGCCATAGCGTACTTGAGATTTACGAACTTTACTATAAAGACCCAAATAGTTTACGCTGGATGGCGACAGTAAGGCACCAGATGACGCCCAAGCGTTTGCATCTCTGACTACAGTAGTCACTTTCATGTGTACATGTGTAGTGACTAACTCAGAGACAGTAAGACTTTTAGGCGCTTCTTTTATTTAACGAGCACCATTGGGATAATACAGACACCCTACGTGGGTACACACTATTATCGTTGCTTGCCTATACAAAACACTAACCATCTAACACTGACAGCACTGAACGGAGACAGCGAACACCTATCTAGCAGCGTAATATCGACTGAAGACGGCAGCGACGATGGCGACAAGACGACAGCGACGAGATGACAACGACGATGACGAGATGGTGATGACGACTATCTTATATATACGAACAGCACGACGAGGATCCCATTTCCAGCAACAGCCACAAGGTCCCTCACAGGGGCCCTTCTTATACTCTCAGCGTGGCCTCGCTCCGCCACGGCCACGCCCCCTCTCTGGAACCTACTAGCGGGTTCCCGATGGCCCCCCCTCTGTGACCTTTCCCCTAGATGTCCCCCTCTCGTGTCTATCGTGACCTGCTGACGTGGGTACTACCATACACCGCAGTTACCCTTTTTTACCAGCAGCCAGCGCTATGCCACTACACATACTCTATCAATATTTTTTCCCCACATACCGGATTTATGGTGAATATTTTTCAAGTGTAAACTAATTTTACATGATAAACAACTAATAATATACATAGTATAATAGACAAATATATCAATAATATGGCAGTCCTCGACTTACGAACGCATTTAGTTCCTGAGGCCCATTCATAATTCGGAACGGTTCGTGAGTCGGAATACAATAATGTGCGATATTTAAATTCCCATATTGTCAGTGTTATAAAATGTGTTAAGGTTCAACAAAAGAGTCAAGCATTGTTAAACTCGTAAATAAGAAATCATGTACATTTGCATTAACACTAAAATTATAGTGTATCGTAAGTAAAACATAAAATGTAGTAAAAATATTTTTTATTTTCACTCACCGCTTTCAAATCACAAGCGTGCTCACCGCTACACTTCCGATCCGCACAAAGATCCACCGTGTAGCTTTAATAGGCTGTTGGGGCACGTGCTGTTAGCGATAGCCTATGAAAGCCAGCACGGCATGCGAGGGGTTGTGTGCCAGCACCACACCCAGCTGCATTTGTGTCCCGAGTGGTGATGTTTATACAGCGCGCTAGGTGCTCATTTGAGGCCGAGTTGACCTACGGGAGGCCCAGGAATGGTTCAGATAATCGTCACTGGTGTTGGCCGTGAGTTGGAATTGAACTTGGGTCGGTGGGTTTGTAGCGCAGCGCGTGAACTGCAACACTACCGCTCCCCACACAATCACTTTCACATATACGCACATGTGCGCGTGCACGAGGCTGACTCATGACATCTCGTGGAGGATCGCAGCACTGAACAAAATAGTTCTGTGGTTCAGTTTGGAAGTGCAAGTTCGCGTTTTAAAGTCAATGGTAACCAAAAATTAATACATTTCATAGAAACAGATTCGGAAGTCGGGTATCCGTAAGTCGGGTCTCCGTAAGTATGGTGTTCCTAAGTCGAGGACTGTATGTATACACTTATTTTTCACACTGATGGTTGTACAGAATGGATGCGCACTAGGTTACTGAGCATTCTCTGTTTAGGGACTGTACCACGTTACGATCCACCATCCCACCTCTAGTAGAAGTACCTACGACTACTAGACCATCTGCTCCCCTTTGCTACATGCATCTCCATCCCCTCCCTCTTTTTGGTTGGGAAGCGATCTTAATCTATTATTTTAATCCAGATTTTGGGTTAATTAATTCCTAAAAAATGTTTAACATAAAACTTTCGTGACTGCAGGAATTCATATTCTTGATTCTTTCGGTAAAGTCACGTACTTTTTTTTAATAATATAAAAAAAAACCCACGACGTTTCGATTGCAACACAAGCGGTCTTCATCATGCTTTTATAGGTGTTATCTTGGTTTGTATTGATGGTGGTTGCCCATCCAAGCACTTGAGGTTCAACCATGCTTTTCTTCCAAGATCTGAGATGATTGGATGCATTTCGGTTTATTTGGTCAAAGGTGGTGTATGGACATCTGTGTAAAAGAGCTTCGTAGCTCATTACATTACTCAATTATAAATGAAGATCCTGGTTGTGTGTGTGTTATTATACCTGTATGTTCTGCAATAACCTCACGCAGTCGTTAAAATGCTTTCCTGTGTCCCTCTGCCGCCATTTGCACGTGGCCCACGCAGCTCATTGACAGGAACTGGCAACTGGAATCTCTGCAGGCAGAGATTCAGTGGTATCAACGTGTAGTGGCGGAGCTGCACGCTGAGCTGGCGCCCTACCGCGACAACGAGCAGAGTGGACACTCGGAGCAGCAGCGTCTGCAGAGCGAGGTGGAGGTGAGTGTACAGCACTCGCGCATCGCACACACACACACGTATATAATTTGCGTTTAACGTAAATAATAGATTCATGCACACACGATTCAGTGTATTATGATAATGATGAGCTGGTCTAACCATCACGTTAAGCCGTCATGGTCCCCGTTTACAAATACAGATTATCTATCTATAGACAATTTCATTATTGCTGGATACAGTGATAATGATGAGAATGATTTAGCACCTTTCTGTACACCGGGGCATCTCAGAGCGCTTTACATCACATCTCATCTCAACACGTGTGAAAGGGCACCCCCAATGACAGATGTCCCTGTGGGCACAAGGTGACTCAGCACCTGGTGTGCAATTGGCATTTGTCTGCCAGTAGGGGGTGCTGATTGTTGTGTGTAATCCCAGTTGAGCTGGTAGAAGTACTGAGTTGTGTGTAGTGTCTAATGGGTCAGTATGTCCACAGCTTGTCACGGTTGAGGAGGAAGAGGACATCTCTGGCTGCTCACTGGAGCCCGGCATTCAAGAAGCCTCCCAAGACCTGCCCCCCCAGGCCTCGAACACCCTCTGAGCATCTCACAGCCCCCCACACTTCCAGCACCACCCACCCCCACCAGCACCTCCCCTTCCTTACAAGGCGTCGCGTTTTAATAATAAATATTTGTATCTAATACTATCGCCTCGTCTCAATTCTTTTGAGTGTTTGGGACACGCGAGTGGCTCACATTTATAACGCTAAGGGCTGTCTACATCCACAGTGTGGCTGTTGCGGAGCTTCTAGAAACCAAATGTGAGGCAGAGTTCTGTGTCCCTTGGGTAATGCCAGCCCTCCAAGGGGTTTGCACTGAGCTTGAGTTGGGGGCGACAAGCACAAGGTTGTGGAGGTGGTGATGGTGGTGGAAATTTAGGAGGATGGCAAGGAGGAGATGCCCATCAATAAACTAGTTGGCCACGGTGAAGCCAGCAACCATAGTCGTTCCTACGTCCCCTGATGTGAGCGGCAGTGCTGGAGGGCAGTTCCACGGTCTCAGACGGACGTGGATACTCATTACCATAATCGCACAGTTATCTTACCTTGGGCAAAGTATTTCAACCAAGAGATTCAGATAGAAATCATCTGTGTGAATAATGTCATTTCTAAAGCAATAATTACCTTCTATATTATATCCCATATAAATATATAAAATTAAGATGATGCTGAAATTGTGATGTTTGCCTAATATGTGGAACTGCCCTACATGTAGTGCCAAACACTGACGCTCTGAAAAATATTTCTGCAGCAAATCTGTAGCCCTATCCCTAACTCCAAGCCTGAATAGACTATGGAATATATGAAAACTCAATGTCCAATTCACAAATTCGGAGGCATCATCACAGCGATGCACCAACTCTACTTCTTACACAATGATCTGGCTCAACCACCTCAATCCAATATAGTTGTTGCTCTACATAAACGTCGACCATACGAAGAACATGACTCCAACCCCTGTTCGTCCCCTTGTGCTAATTCATTGCTCAAGACAATGCGTTTCCATGTAGTTCTCCCCTCTTCGGGTTTTGAGAGATCCTTCCCATGATGTGTCCCCAGGTTGTGTACGTCACAGATGGCAACTCTTATCCTCGTACATGGACGGTCACGTTGCGTCCCTGGTCTCCTCCCATCACCCATCACTTGCCATCCCCCCCCCCCACCCCAATGTAATCACTCAAAACCAACTGTGATTGACTGCAGCAGTGTTTTTAACAGACACCAGTCGTGTTACGGCTATTGGTGTTGTTATCGTTTATTGTAATAAACGCATTGCCTCCAAGAGAAGTCTCGCTCTACGTTCATACCCACAACACAGACGCAAAATACATTACAGAAGTTATGTTAAGCAGCGGCAAAAGTTTGAGTGATAGCTGATCTGACACTGACTCCTCTCACAACGACCAACTTTCCGAATACTCATTCAGTAGTAAGACTCTTAAATTGACGGAGAAAGCTCTCGTCAGAATCCCCTATTTTGATCCACACAATTGGAACAGAGACATACACAATCATATCACAACAG
Organism: Petromyzon marinus; assembly: GCF_048934315.1. Classification (NCBI taxonomy): domain Eukaryota; kingdom Metazoa; phylum Chordata; class Hyperoartia; order Petromyzontiformes; family Petromyzontidae; genus Petromyzon; species Petromyzon marinus. Next base: position 230,725 of record NW_027423688.1, on the reverse strand, counting down.
TAGAAGTGGAGGCAATGATCAGAGGTCTGAGGAAGTTGGACGAGAAAACAAGTGCTGAAAAGAAGGTTACATGAACATTCTATACCATGGGTAAAGTCGCTGCCATACAAGGTTAGGAATTATTAAAAAAAACTCAGCCTAACAGTGATTACGAAGTTTGGAGAATATTCAACACTGAGTGGTTTAATGCTGCCAAATTTATGACCCAGTGCGTAAATGAGGAGTGTATTACGCAGGTGATGTTGATCAATACCACGAAGGTGACAAAAAGTTCAAGATTGTTTTTTTTTAATCCTTGAGTCTAGAGATTACAGAAATTGTGGGAATGGTTTTGGACCCAGAGACGGCCTCCTTACACCACATACAGAATAGGGTTCACACGGCATGGCTATATATATATATCATTCGGACAAAACACAGGGAGAGAGATAATGCACCCCGCCATCTAGGGGGAAGTAAAAATCACGTGAGCAGCTACAGCACCTCACACCAAGCCCCACAATACAGAGAGGAGCAAGCACCCACGAACTACCAACATAATTACACGCAGAGATGGCAAGGTAACAATCCAGCGAGAGAGTGGCACACCAATCCGAAGCAACCACAGCACACAAAGACAGGTAATTATTGGAATGTCTGGGTGTGGAAGCCAAGAGCGGAATCATACCAGCACCCCATGCCACGACAAACTCAAGGTTAAACACAATCTGCCCATTCCCCCTTCGATACCCCCACCCGGCTATACCAGGAGGGAGTAGAGAAACAGGAAAGGAAACAAAAATGGACTCAACTCAGATACAAAATGTGGCACAAACACGTGGTGAATCACCCACATTAATTGAGAATGAGCTGCCAGTGAGAGCACTGCCCACTGAATTACTGAAAAATAGTTTTTCATCCAAAGGCCGATGCCTGCATTCCTCAGGGCGTGTCCCTGTAGCACGTTCCTCTGCCCCATCCATCGTACAATCATGTAAATCCGCGAGACAATGGGCGACTTTTCCAATTACCTGGCGATTAGGTTTTACTCCCCCTCCCTGCGGTTTATCATCTCCTGTCGGATGTAGATCGGAGTGCTGAAATGGGGGGAGGGAAGATTCACAATGGATCGGGAATTATGTTGAAACCCAGCACACCCAAAAGCACAAAAGTGGGGAGGACCCAACGGGGCACGGAATCGAATCGACTCATCGAGTTAAATGTACGGATCAATGAGTGGTGGCCCACTTTACTCCAGTGACCCGGGTGCTGCTGCGGGGTCCACTTTCTGCCCCGCCTCCTTTCCCCCCCCCCCCTTCTCTCTCCCCCCTACTGCCGAGGCCTCTATAACCTCGTGCCACGGCAGATCTCTCGCCTACTTCAGCAGTTTTTTCTTGCTGTGGTTGTCCCACCTGATGGGAGGGACTTGATCACATCAGCCGCGTCACAGGAAGTAAGATGTGGGGATGGCTGTCATTTTTAAAGGGGTCTGAGTAATTGACCATACACAAGGAATCGGTTATAATCGACTTGGTAATCGAATCGTTCCAGCTTTAGTACTCGCGCATATAATACACTAGCTATTCTAGATTTAAAGCTTTCGTGACTGCTAGGATCCATACTCTTTGGTTCTATTGGGTAAAGTCACGTAGGTGAAAATAAAATAACAAAATATCACGACATTTCGGCCACAACACAAGCGGCCTTCATCAGGTGAAGGGACGAGACTGTCTGGAGGACAGCGCTGGAGTGGAAGAAGCCACGCTTAGATCACGACCTTTAAGCTGTGTGAGAAGAAAAACACCAAGCGCCTTGACAAAGGAATTAGCATATAATTTAGCATTCAAATGGCTAATTGAAATAGCTAAGTTAAAGTATACACATCCGCAGAGGTACCCCTTGACAAAGGAATTAGCATAGAAGTTAGCATTGAAATATCTGAGTGATTAGCTTGTAACTGGTCACAGAAATAGCTATGTTAAAGTTAGAGCATATACATTCACCGAGGCACCTAGTACTCATCAAACAGGAGAATTTAGCGAAACACAACCACGCTCAGACAGCGGACCTCTAAACTGTGTGCGAGCAAACAAGGTGTTCTGACAAAAAAAATTAGCATAAAAATTAGCATTTGATTGGCGGATTTTAGGAAAGAGGTGGTGTACGTGCCGGTGGACTTGCCGTTTGGCGCGGGGGGGGGGAAGGGGGGAGGGGGAGTTTACCTATTGATGGTGTGAAAAGGGAATTTATAAGAGCTGCGAAAGTTTGGGGTACCACTACTTGAAAAATATACTGTACAAATGAAATTAGTGTAATGTTTAGTTCGATTTAGAACATCTTTCCAATGGTTGCTCAATTTGAAACCATCCTCTCGGTTGAAATTATGTCTGTGTTTGTAGATCTGAATTGCTTCATGAACAAATCTCTGATAAAAGCCCGTGGGTTTGCAAAGAACCTTGGTATCGGAGAAAATTATATCGTGATCCCCCACAGCGTTGTAACAGTGATCAGCCACGGCAGAAGAATTCGTTTTGCCGTGTTTCAAATCTGATTTGTGCTCGCGAATTCGGTCAGAGACATGTCGCTTTGTCTCACCGATATAGCAATCACCGCAGGTACAACTCAATTTGTAAACCCCGGGGTACTGTAAATCAGGAATGACATCCTTCACGGATGGGATCAGATCACAAATTTTGTGTACTGTATTGAACCGGACCTGGATCTTGTGTTTGTTTAGAATTTTGGAAATCTTTTTAGTAACGCCTGCTATATATGGAAGTGTGATGGTTTTGACCGGAGTATCAAGTGGTTGTTTCTGTATGGAGGGAGAGACAGCTGGGCGGATGGTACGGTCAGAGTAACCATTCCTTTTGAGGGCCAGGTGTACATGTTTTAATTCACTGGTCAGGTGGTGTTGGTCCGAAATGCAATGAGCCCTATGGTATAAAGTTTTGATGAGAGAATTATTTTGGGCTGGGTGGTGGTGGGAATCAGGTTTCAAGTAGGAATCTGTGTGGGTGGGTTTCCTGTAGACAGAATGCCCCAATGAGCCATCAGGTCTCCTCTCAAACATAACATCTAAGAATGGTAGCTTGCCATCTTTCTCCACTTCCATGGTGAACTTGATGGCGGGATGTCTGGAATTGATGTGGTGTAGGAAAAGGTTCAGAGCTGGGAGGCCATGTGGCCAAATGACGAAAGTGTCATCCACATATCTCTTCCACAGGGAAGGTCTGAGGGTGGAAGTCTGGATGGCATCTGATTCAAATTTCTCCATGAAAATATTGGCTATCACTGGTGATAAGGGGGATCCCATGGGGGTACCCTCATTTTGTTTGTAGAAGGAGCCATTCCAAGTAAAGTAGGTATTGTTGAGGCAGTGCCTAACCAGTGCAGGTGTGTCGGGGTCTAGTCCATGTTGGACCAAATTTTAAATTATTTCAATGGTATCAGGTACTGGGACCTTGGTGAACAAAGAAAGCACATCGAAGCTGACAAGGATATCGTCAGGGGACAGTACAACGTCTTTGACCATAGAGACCAATTGGGCTGAGTTAAGTACTGCTGAGGCGGTCTTGCCAGTGAAATATATATAATATATATTTTGTTGTTTCCCTTCAACGTGACTTTACCGAAAGAACTAAGATTATAATACCTACTTTACTTGGAATGGCTCCTTCTACAAACAAAATGAGGGTACCCCCATGGGATCCCCCTCATCACCAGTGATAGCCAATATTTTCATGGAGAAATATGAATCAGACGCCATCCAGACTTCCACCCTCAGACCTTCCCTGTGGAAGAGATATGTGGATGACACTTTCGTCATTTGGCCACATGGCCTCCCAGCTCTGAACCTTTTCCTACACCACATCAATTCCAGACACATCAATTCCAGACATCCCGCCATCAAATTCACCATGGAAGTGGAGAAAGATGGCAAGCTATCATTCTTAGATGTTATGTTTTAGAGGAGACCTGATGGCTCATTGGGGCATTCTGTCTACAGGAAACCCACCCACACAGATTCCTACTTGAAACCTGATTCCCACCACCACCCAGCCCAAAAGAATTATCTCATCAAAACTTTATACCATAGGGCTCATTGCATTTCGAACCAACACCACCTGACCAGTGAATTAAAACATGTACACCTGGCCCTCAAAAGGAATGGTTACTCTAACCGTACCATCCGCCAAGCTGTCTCTCCCTCCATACAGAAACAACCACTTGATACTCTGGTCAAAACCATCACACTTCCATATATAGCAGGCGTTACTAAAAAGATTTCCAAAATTCTAAACAAACACAAGATCCAGGTCCGGTTCAATACAGTACACAAAATTTGTGATCTGATCCCATCCGTGAAGGATGTCATTCCTGATTTACAGTACCCCGGGGTTTACAAATTGAGTTGTACCTGCGGTGATTGCTATATCGGTGAGACAAAGCGACATGTCTCTGACCGAATTCGCGAGCACAAATCAGATTTGAAACACGGCAAAACGAATTCTTCTGCCGTGGCTGATCACTGTTACAACGCTGTGGGGGATCACGATATAATTTTCTCCGATACCAAGGTTCTTTGCAAACCCACGGGCTTTTATCAGAGATTTGTTCATGAAGCAATTCAGATCTACAAACACAGACACAATTTCAACCGAGAGAATGGTTTCAAATTAAGCAACCATTGGAAAGATGTTCTAAATCGAACTAAACATTAAACTAATTTCAATGGTACAGTATATTTTTCAAGTAGTGGTACCCCAAACTTTCGCAGCTATAAATTCCCTTTTCACACCATCAATAGGTAAACTCCCCCTCCCCCCTTTCCCCCCCCCCCGCGCCAAACGGCAAGTCCATCGGCACATACACCACCTCTTTCCTAAAATCCGCCAATCAAATGCTAATTTTTATGCTATTTTTTTTGTCAGAACACCTTGTTTGCTCGCACACAGTTTAAAGGTCCGCTGTCTGAGCGTGGTTGTGTTTAGCTAAATTCTCCTGTTTGATGAGTACTAGGTGCCTCGGTGAATGTATATGCTCTATCTTTAACATAGCTATTTCTGTGACCAGTTACAAGCTAATCACTCAGCTATTTCCATGCTGAATTCTATGCTAATTCCTTCGTCAAGGGGTACCTCTGCGGATGTGTATACTTTAACTTAGCTATTTCAATGAGCCATTTCAATGCTAAATTTTATGCTAATTCCTTTGTCAAGGTGCTTGGTGTTTTTCTTGTCACACAGCTTAAAGGTCGTGATCTAAGCGTGGCTTCTTCCACTCCAGCGCTGTCCTCCAGACAGTCTCGTCCCTTCACCTGATGAAGGCCGCTTGTGTTGTGGCCAAAACGTCGTGATTTTTTGTTATTTTATTTTCACCTACGTGACTTTACCCAATAGAACCAAAGAGTATGAATACACTAGCTGTACTACCCAGCTTCTCCTGGGACTTGGATCCACCACGCCCGGCCGCCTTTGTCTCCCCAGTGGCGATGTTTACACACCACAGCAGTTACTCGTTTTGAGGCTGAGTCGACGTAGGGGAGGCCCAGGACCAGTTAAACTAATCGTCACTGGTAGTGGCCGTGAGCGGGAATCGAACTCGGGTGGCCGGATTCGCAGCGCAGCGCGCTAACCACTACACAATGCGTTACGCTTCCACATGTGCGGGTCACGTAACAGATTTGACGTCACAGCTCACTTGCCGTACAAAAAATAAATGCATTATTGAGCTCCCCCCCCCACACACACAAAAAATGTGTTTTCATAACTTTTGCATGGTGTACAGTCTGGAAAGTACCCACATGGCAAATTTCAAGTTTGTTGCATGTCGGGAAGTACGCTAAACATTTTGAACAGGCACACATATTCACAACTTTTATATATATGGAGATAACACAAAATAATCATTACCACATTTGCGTTCGTTTGAGCATTCAGTGTCTCAAACCGACGCTGGTGAACTGCCAGATATTTGCAGGCAAGGATGCTCTCTGTTAGTTACAGGTCCTAGTTCTATGCAAAACTGTGGAATACTTCACAAAAATTCATCATGAGCTTTGCAGAGCTGAAAACCATTCTGACGTTTGCTCGTGTTGAACCAATGCTGCTGAAATAAAAATCACGGCCAGAAAGGCCGTAGGCTTTCACGACCAATATTATTCATAATAAACGTTTTTGGGTTAGATCGCATTATTCATAAATGTGTCGTAACCCTCCACTACCCGACACGGCCAATCAGTAAAAAAGTGTCACATTGACAAAAGAGAAATAGATCACTCCTTCAGCCCACCGGTGTGTTGAAGAGTGAATCCACAACATTTACAATTTTTGAGTACGACGTTTCGCTGGTAATTACATCCAGCATCATCGGGCAATTTGCCAGAAAGGTGAAGCCCTCACTTCCTCCCGGTCTTAAAAAACCGGGAGCACCGTCACCATCGCAGCATGACACATGTGTGCCCGTTGAAACGTGCAGCCCTCGATCGCAATAGAACCGATAATAATTATTGTTGGTACAACTTTCTTACTCATGAAAGCTCTGCGAAGTTTCAATATAATAATTCGCTTACATCGTGGATATGAGTAACAAAATTAACACGCAAACGATGATTCCCCTCCTTCACATATCTGTCTTTCCACTTAAAAAATACAAGTATTTGTACACATCCCATTAGCCACACGGCTTTCCTGCTGGGAGTGCATCATTTCAGCAGTATTGGTTGTACACAAACCAAGCTCTGGTCCGGTTTTTATATTCATCAGCACGCTCCAGCTCACTTGAAGCAATGCTGGTGAACTGCCAGCTGTTATAGGTTAGGGCCCGCTCTGTGAGATATGGGTGCTCGAAGGTTGTTGTTTATGTAGGTTATGAAAATTTGATGAAAATAATGAAAATTTGATTAAATTTGAAATCTGCATAATTTATCCGAATTAATTGGTGTAATTATGTGCATAAACTATGCTAATTCGAGATAACCGTATTAATTTATGCGAGTGGGCGTGGTTATGATGATGCAGGTCGTTATGATAATTAGGTCCAGCCTCGGTGACGAAGGTTGGTTATTAATTGGAACAACGCAATTAATCGTATGCAGTTGTGCAGGTATTGTGAGCGTGAATGAGAGAGAGTCGACTCGACTTGTTATTTAATTCCGTGTTTTCAATAAGGATACAATGATCTTCGATTTAACGCTTATTGATTATGTGCTGGATTAGTGATTAGTGTGCTTATGATAGGTCCCCAAGATTCAGATCTCATTCGCAGAACAATTCTATGCAGTATCACGGAAAGAATCACACACAACTCTTCTGCTTTAATCAATTTTATTTTCTAGCTAAACTTTAATTTTTGGATAATATGAGAACTCTCAACCTCGGAATTTCAACACAGCATTAACAAGGTACACATCACGATTGCGTTGTTTCACTTCGATAACGGCACCTGTGTTTAATTCCCGACGCGTAACGCAATTGATCGGTTGTTGAGAGAGAGAGATTAAAACATGCAAACTATTCTATCAAAACCTTAACCTTATAATATGTAATTCGTATTTAAATTGTTACACAACACGGCATTCGGTCATTGATCATATGCGACCCTTAATGCAGATTCTTGTCACGTTGTTAACAGTAGGACGATTGATTATTATGCAACGCTGTTCATATGGAAAGACACTCAAACCATTATTATTCCTAAAGGCACAAATGCGTTCATAGATTCGTCTTGTTCATTCATGGATACCAGCAAGATTATGCAATAGAAAAAAAACGAACCACTCAAATACCCCCAAGTGACCGTAACCACGTAACTCAAATGGCCGCAATGTATTCCTTTGAGATTCTTATCTTGGACCAATCTTTTAATTAATTGTGTTCAGATCCCTGGCAGGGAAAACCTGTTAAACAATTTTCTTTAAAAAAAAATTGTTTGCTGGCGGTTATGGCTTTGGGAGTTGTTCCCCCCCGCCCTCATCTTCCTTTGTTTCCGAAGGGTATCGTGGAGGGGGGGGGGGGGGGTGAGTTTGTGTGTGGGGTGACCCGGGTTCGATTCCCGCTCACGGCCAACACCAGTGACGATTATCTGAACCGGTCCCGGGCCTCCCCTAGGTCGACTCAGCCTCAAATGAGTACCTGGTAAGGTGTGTAAACATTGCCACTAGGGAGACAAAGGCGGTCGGGCGTGGTGCTGGCCACCCACCCCCTCGTGTACCGTTCCGGCCTTCATAGGTGCTCGCTAACAGCACTTGCCCCTACAGTCTGTTAAGGCTATATGGGGGATCTTTGTTTTCTCATTAAACCCGGCTGCTTCCAGATGGCCCCTTGCCAGGGTGGAATTCCTGTTTCTCCGCGCTGCGAGAGAGACAAAGGTGGTCGGGGTTTCTTGGAGTATTGTTTAACTCGTTTCGTAAGTTTGCCCGTTGTCTCATTCCTTCTCGAAAATCTTTGATGTGACTCGGTATTTCTGTCTCCAAGCTTTGTTTTAACAGTAAAACGTATTAAAGGTGAAAATAATTTGATATCGAATTAATAATTGGATAAGGATTCACTGATGCATCTGGTGGCCTGGTCTTAATTGGAGTGATCGTGAGGATCGCTAATTTTAGCTTATTCTTGTTGTTGCATTTTAAATTAAAACCGTTGTTTTAATGGCAAATAAGGAAAATAAAAAAATTGGTTTAACTCGCGTCTGTCTTCCTGAGGCTCGCCTTTGGGTGACCTTTCCAAAGAGGCACATCAAACTCTTGTTCATCTGGAGATCTTCGCAGATAGCTGTTAACATCCTCGCCTCGAGAGTTTTATTATTTATTTTTTTATTTATGGCCTGTTTATGATCTCCATCTGTGTTTGCGTGTTTTTGGGTTGATGCGTTTTATGCATTATTTCTCTTTGTTATTATTTTAAAAAATTATATATCGGCAGATATTATTAATATCAATTTTGGAAAAAGGCTCATATCCAACACACCACCCTTTTAAAAATGATCTGTGGTCTGCCACGGATTATTTTTAAAATAAAAGAAAAATGCCTTTTCCCATCATAAGCATTGATTGTCTTCGAGTTTGTGATTTTCCTTACAACGCGCGCGTACGTGTCACAACTTAGCATGATTACATTTGAAATAAAAAAATAAAAGAACAGGAAAAATAAAAAAAATTAAGGCAACATGTTACATCGGTTCTTATCAATTATTGCTACTTTGATTTTTGTTTCAGTTCCTGGGAAACACTGGATAGCGGTTTCGAGCCCGGTGGTACACCGTTTCCCTCCTGGCATCTCTTTGTTTAATGTTTACCAAGTTCATATTCTTAGTTTTTTCGGTAAAGTCATGTTGTTTCTCTTCAACGTGACTTTACCGAAAAAACTAAGAATATGAATTACTGCAGTCACGAAAGCTTTAAATCAAAGTTTACCAAGTTATTGGCAACCTTACCGCCACCTTTGGTCAAGAGTGCAGAATAATTTTTTCTCATGGCCAGGTATTTTAGAGTAACCTGTGACCTTTCCATGCAACATCATCACATCGTCATTTTGGTTCATCGTCGGTATGGCTTTAGCCAAATGAGCACGGTTCCTTGGTTCGTATCGGTAATTTTTTTTATCCCTCGCCTTCCCTGTGGGTTTATGTGGCGTGAAGTGATGTCGTGCGCCACCAGGATTAGTACACACCACGAGTTTCCGTGCTCGACTGTTGGGGTCATTTGCCTTCTCCGCAGCCATGTGCTGATTTGATGACTCCGTACCACGATTCGATTCCATGTTTTTGCATGTGCTGGATTTCAACACATTCCCCGATCCATCATGGATTTCTGTCTCCGTAGCATCTTTCTCTGCCACATTCGCAGTACTCTCACGCAATTTCGCGACACAATTGATCGCGTTTCCATTTACCAAACAAGCAGGTTTCTCCCCCCGATCCTGTTGCTTATCATTTCTCGTTGGATCACACTTCATTGTTATTTTTCCCTGTTCAATAGGTGTATTCACCACGGGAGCGACTCTCGCGTTCTCCACCACATTATCAGAACGGGTGCATGGTGCATTTAGTTTTCCACAATCATGGTTACCCTCCTGGTTTTGTTCGTCACCTCCAGCCTGCTTGATTTTTTTCAAGGGCTGTGAATTTTTTTCCAGCTCAGCGGACACTGCTCTTCCTGTCATTTTCCTCTCAACCCCTGTGAGCGATTCATCACGTGCCCATGTCACCCTCTTTGTCACAGCAGTTGGGAATCGGCGTGATTCTGCTCTTGGCCTATACGTGCCGTGATTCTCGTGATTGTGTCATTGTGTGTTGCGATCGCCCATTATTTATGTGCCACTGTCGATCGTAATTGTTATCTCGCCATCTGTGTGGGTAATTTTGGCCAGCAGTGTGCCGTGGCATTGGGTATAGATATGGTCCTGCTCTTGGCTTCCACCCGTGGCGATTTTCGCAAATACGCGTCCTTGTACACTTCGGACGCTCCCGGTCTGTGTGCCGTGGAATTGTGGAATTGTTATCTCGCCATCAGTGTGGGTAATTTTGGCTAGCTGTGTGCCGTGGCATTGGTCCTGCTATTGGCTTCTACCCGTGGCGATTTTCGCAAATACGCGTCCCTGCACGCTGCGAACGCTTTCGGTCTGTGTGCCGTGGAATTGGGAACTGGTCTGACTTTGCTCGTGGTCTCCACACATTGCGATTCTCGCAAATACGCGTCCCTGCACGCTGCGATCGCTCCTGGTCTGTGTGCCATTGTCTCGTGTAATTGCTATCTGGCCACCTGGGTATGTAATTACGTTGGTAATTCGCGGGTGCTTTTTGTTTCCTGCACTGTGGGCCTGCGTGTCTTGAGTGCCTCGCAGGTGATGTTTTGTTTCTGCTCCCCTGATTTTTATTTCCTTCTGAAATACTGGTTGCCTTGCCTCGTTCACTGTGTGTTGTGGAATTATTGTTCTTATCCCTGTACAGCCAAGCCATGTGAGCCTTATTCACTATGTGGTGTAAGGAGGCCGTCTCTGGATCCAAAACCATTCCCACGATTTTTGTAATCTCTGGACCCAAGGATCCGAAAAACATAATTTTTAATCTTTTGTCACCTTCGTGATACTGATCCACATCGCCCGCATAGTACGCTCTTTTAAATCGTATGAGGTACTCTCGAGGATCCTCATCTGCGCACTGGGTCATAGATTTTGCAGCGTTAATTCCCTCAGACAGTGTTAGATATTGTGCAAACTTCCGAATCACTGCCAAGCTCAGCTTTTTAAAATCGTTCCGAACCTCGTATGGTAGCAACTTTACCCATGATATGGACTGTCCATGGAAGCTGCGTTTCAGCAAACTGGCTTTCTCATCCGTTTTTCTCAGACCCCTGATCATTGCTTCTGCTTCTACCATTGCAATGTGAGTGTGTATGTCTCTGTTCTTATTGTGTCGATCAAAATAGGGAATTCTGGCGAGAGCTTTGTCCATCGATTTCAGAGTTTTACTACTGAACAAGTAATCGGAAAGTTGATCATCGTCATCCGAGTCAGATTCGGATGAGTTATTAATATCACGGTGGCGTTGCTTAACATGATTTTTGCAGTGTCTTTTGCGCCTGTAACGTGGGTCAGCTTTGCTCGGTGACTCCTGTTTATCCCATGGCTCATACTTATGTGGTTTTTGTGGGGTGTTTGATTTATATTTGTCTGGTGCGTCGTGCCTGTCGCGATGTTTGTGTCGGCCGTCTGTGCGTGGTGTGCGTTTTCCTGGAGAGTTGCCTCGGAGCTTCGGCTCCGCCCTTTCTCGCGTTATCAGTACAGAATCCCCTGGTGACTTAGTTTTAATATTCTGTCCCCCTCTGACATCGGGGTTGTCAGCCCCACCCGTTTCTTTTCCGAATTTTTCCTCATTATATAATCTCTGTTTGTCTGTCTGTGCGAGAGGGTCTGAGTTCAGCGTAGCTATTTCTGAAGTTTTTACATCGTTTTCGCTTTTGTACCATTTTATCCAGTTCTTAAGCAGTGTCCCAATGTCAATAAAGCTCCCCTTCCATGTGTCTCCCTGATTTGTTTGCTCTGTAGCAGATCGGCCTGACCGTTTTGGTACAAGTTCGCGCATTTAAGGGTTGGCGTTTAAGGGTTGGTGTTTAAAGGTTGGTGTTTAAGGGTTGGCGTTTAAGGGTTGGTGTTTAAGGGTTGGCGTTTAAGGGTTGGCGTTTAAGGGTTGGCGTATAAGGGTTGGTGTTTAAGGGTTGGTGTTTAAGGTTTTTCGTTTAAGGGATGTGTGCTTAAGAGTTGGTGTTTACAGGTTGCTGTTTAAAGGTTTAGCGTGTAAGTTTTGCCTTTAAGGGTTGGTGTTTAAAGGTTGGTGTTTAAGAGATGGCGTTTAAAGGTTGGTGTTTAAAGAGTTGGCGTTTGAGGGTTGGCGTTTAAGGGTTGGTGTTTACAGGTTGGTGTTTAAGCGTGTTTAGGTTTTGGCGTTTAAAGGTTGTCAAGGGTTGGTACTTAAGTGTTGGTGTTTACAGGTTGGTGTTTAACGGTTGGCGTTTAAGGGTTGGCGTTAAAGGGTTGGCATTTAAGGGTTGGCTATTAAGGGTTGGTGTTTAAGGGTTGGCGTATAAGGGTTGGTGTTTAAAGGTTCGTGTTTAAGGGTTGGCGTTTAAGGGTTGGCGTTAAAGGGTTGGTGTTTAAGGGTTGGCGTTTAAGGGTTTTCGTTTAAGGGTTGGTGCTTAAGAGTTGGTGTTTACAGGTTGGTGTTTAAGGGTTGGCGTTTAAGGGTTGGCGTTAAAGGGTTGGCGTTTAAGAGTTGGTGTTTAAGGGTTGGCATTTAAGGTTTGGCGTGTAACAGTTGGCATTTAAACGTTGGTGTTTAAGGCTTGGCTTTAAAGGGTTGGCGTTTAAGGGTTGGTGTTTAAGGGTTGGCATTTAAGGGTTGGCATTTATGGGTTGGCGTTTAAAGGTTGGCGTTTAAGGGTTGGCGTTTAAGGGTTAGTGTTTAAGGGTTGGCGTTTTAAGGGTTTTCGTTTAAGGGTTGGTGCTTAATAGTTGGTATTGACAGGTTAGTGTTTAAAGGTTTGGCGTGTAAGTTCGGCCTTTAAGGGTTGGTGTTTAAAGGTTGGTGTTTAAGAGATGGCGTTTAAGGGTTGGTGTTTAAGAGTTGGCGTTAAAGGGTTGGCGTTTAAGGGTTGGTGTTTAAGGGTTGGTGTTTTAGCGTGTTTAGGTTTTGGTGTTTAAGGGTTGTCCTTTAAGGGTTGGTGCTTAAGAGGTGGTGTTTACAGGTTGGTATTTAAGGGTTGGCGTTTAAGGGTTGGTGTTTAAGAGTTGGCGTTAAAGGGTTGGCGTTTAAGGGTTGGTGTTTAAGGGTTGGTGTTTTAGCGTGTTTAGGTTTTGGCGTTTAAGGGTTGTCGTTTAAGGGTTGGTGCTTAAGAGGTGGTGTTCACAGGTTGGTGTTTAAAGGGTTGGTGCTTAAGAGTTGGTGTTTACAGGTTAGTGTTTAAAGGTTTGGCGGGTAAGGTTTGGCCTTTAAGGGTTGGTGTTTAAAGGTTGGTGTTTAAAGGTTGGTGTTTAAGGGTTTGCGTTTAAGGATTAGTGTTTAAGGGTTGGCGTTTAAGGGTTGGCATTTAAAGGGTTGGCGTTTAAGGGTTGGTGTTTAAGGGTTGGCGTATAAGGGTTGGCGTTTTAGGGTTGGTGTTTAAAGGTTGGTGTTTAAGGGTTTGCGTTTAAGGATTAGTGTTTAAGGGTTGGCGTTTAAGGGTTGGCATTTAAAGGGTTGGCGACTAAGGGTTGGTATTTAAGGGTTGGCGTTTAAGGGTTGGCATTTAAGGGTTGGCGTTTAAGGGTTTGCGTTTAAGGGTTGGCGTTTAAGGGTTGGCGTTAAAAGATTGGTGTTTAAAGATTGGTATTTAAGGGTTGGCGTTTAAGGGTTTTCGTTTAAGGGTTGGTGCTTAAGAGTTGGTGATTACAGGTTGGTGTTTAAAGGTTTAGCATGTAAGTTTTGCCTTTAAGGGTTGGTGTTTAAAGGTTGGTGTTTAAGAGATGGCGTTTAAAGGTTGGTGTTTAATAGGTTGGCGTTTAAGGGTTGGTGTTTAAGGGTTAATGTTTAAGCGTGTTTAGGTTTTGGCGTTTAAGGGTTGTCGTTTAAGGGTTGGTACTTAAGAGTTGGTGTTTACAGGTTGGTGTTTAAGGGTTGGCGTTTAAGGGTTGGCGTTAAAGGGTTGGCGTGTAAGAGTTGGCATTTAAACATTGGTGTTTAAGGGTTGGCGTTTTAAGGGTTTTCATTTAAGGGTTGGTGCTTAAGAGTTGGTGTTGACAGGTTAGTGTTTAAAGGTTTGGCGTGTAAGTTCGGCCTTTAAGGGTTGGTGTTTAAAGGTTGGCGTTAAAGGGTTGGCGTTTACGGGTTGGCGTTTAAGGGTTGGTGCTTAAGAGGTGGTGTTTAAAGGTTGGTGTTTTAAGGTTTGTTTTTAAGGGTTGGCGATTTAGGGTTGGCATTTAAGGGTTGGCGTTTAAGGGTTGGCGTTAAAGGGTTGGCGTCTAAGGATTGGCGTTTAAAGGGTTGGCGATTAAGGGTTGGCATTTAAGGGTTGGCGTTTAAGGGTTGGCGTTTACTGGTTGGCGTTTAAGGGTTGGCGTTAAAGGGTTGGCGTTTAAGGGTTGGCGTTTAAGGGTTGGCGTTAAAGGGTTTGTTTATGGATTGGCGTTTTAGGGTTGGTGTTTTAGGGTTTAGTGTTTAAGGGTTGGTCTTTAATAGTTGGCGTTTAAGCGTTGACGTTTAAGGGTAGGGGTTTAAGGGTTGGCGTTTAAGGGTTGGCGTTTTAAAGGGTTGGCGTTTAAGGGTTGGCGTTTTAGGGTTGGTGTTTAAAGGTTGGTGTTTAAGGGTTGGCGTTTAAGGGTTGGCATTAAGGGTTGGTGTTTAAAGGTTGGCATTAAAGGGTTGGCCTTTAAGGGTTGGTGTTTAAGCGTGTTTATGTTTTGGCGTTTAAGGGTTGGCGTTTAATGGTTGGTGTTTAATGGATGGCGTTTAAGGGTTGGTGTTTAAGGGTTTGGCGTTTAAAGTTTGTCTTTAACGGTTGGTGTTTAAAGGTTGGTGTTTTAAGGTTTGTTTTTAAGGGTTGGCGATTTAGGGTTGGTGTTTAAGTGTTGGAATTTAAGGGTTGGTGTTTAAGGGTTGGTCTTTGAAGTGTTAGCGTTTAAGGTTTTCCGGATGATGGTTGGTGTTTAAGAGTTGACGTTTAAGGGTTGGTGTTTAGAGGGTTGGCGTTTAAGGGTTGGCGTTTTAGGGTTGGTGTTTAAAGGTTGGTGTTTAAGGGTTGGCGTTTAAGGGTTGGCATTTAAGGGTTGGTGTTTAAAGGTTGGCGTTTAAGGGTTGGCCTTTAAGGGTTGGTGTTTAAGGGTTGGCGTTTAAGGGTTTTAGTTTTTAGGGTTGGTGCTTAAGAGTTGGTATTTACAGGTTGGTGTTTAAAGGTTTGGTGTGTTAGTTTGGCCTTTAAGGTTTGCTGTTTAAAGGTTGGTGTTTAAGAGATGGAGTTTAAGGGTTGGCATTAAAGGGTTGGCGTTTACGGGTTGGCTTTTAAGGCTTGGTATTTAAGGGTTGGTGTTTAATCGTGTTTAGGCTTTGGTGTTTAAGGGTTGTCGTTTAAGGTTTGGTTCTTAAGAGTTGGTGTTTACAGGTTGGTGTTTAAAGGTTTGGCGTGTAAGTTTGGCCTTTAAGTGTTGGTGTTTAAAGCTTGGTGTTTAATAGATGGCGTTTAGGGTTGGTGTTTTAAGGTTTGGTTTTTAAGGTTTGACGATTTAGGGTTGGTGTTTAACCGTCGGTTTGTAAGGGTTGGCTTTCAAGGGTTCGTGTTTAAGGGTTGGTCTTTAAAGAGTTAGCGTTTAAGGTTTGCCGGATGAGGTTTGGTGTTGAAGGATTGGCGTTTAATGGTTGGTGTTTAAGGGTTGGTGTTTAAGGGTTGGTGTTTAAAGGTTGACGTTTTAGGGTTTGAATTTTAGCGTGTTTAGGTTTTGGCGTTTAAGGGTTGTCCTTTAAGGGTTGGTGCTTAAGAGGTGGTGTTTACAGGTTGGTATTTAAGGGTTGGCGTTTAAGGGTTGGTGTTTAAAGGTTGGCGTTTAAGGGTTGGCGTTAAAGGGTTGGCGTTTAACGGTTAGCGTTTAAGGGTTGGCGTTTAAGGGTTGGTGTTTAAGGGTTGGCGTTCAATGGTTGGTGTTTAAGGGTTGGCGTTTAAGCGTTTTCGTTTAAGTGTTGGTGCTTAAGAGTTGGTGTTTTCAGGTTGGTGTTTACAGGTTTGGCGTGTAAGTTTGGCCTTTAAGGGGTTGGTGTTTAAGGGTTGGCGTTTAAGGGTTGGCGTTTTAGGGTTGGTGTTTAAAGGTTGGTGTTTAAGGCTTTGCTTTTAAGTATTGGTGTTTAAGGGTTGGCGTTTAAGGGTTGGCATTTGAAGAGTTAGCGATTAAGGGTTGGTGTTTAAGGGTTGGCGTTTAAGGGTTGGCGTTAAAGGGTTTGTTTATGGGTTGGCGTTTTAGGGTTGGTGTTTTAGGGTTTAGTGTTTAAGGGTTGGTCTTTAATAGTTGCCGTTTAAGCGTTGACGTTTAAGGGTTGGGGTTTAAGGGTTGGCGTTTATGGGTTGGCGTTTTAAAGGGTTGGCGTTTTAGGGTTGGTGTTTAAAGGTTGGTGTTTAAGGGTTGGCGTTTAAGGGTTGGCATTAAGGGTTGGTGTTTAAAGGTTGGCATTAAAGGGTTGGCCTTTAAGGGTTGGTGTTTAAGCGTGTTTATGTTTTGGCGTTTAGGGGTTGGCGTTTAATGGTTGGTGTTTAATGGATGGCGTTTAAGGGTTGGTGTTTAAGGGTTTGGCGTTTAAGGTTTGTCTTTAACGGTTGGTGTTTAAAGGTTGGTGTTTTAAGGTTTGTTTTTAAGGGATGGCGATTTAGGGTTGGTGTTTAAGGGTTGGCATTTAAGGGTTGGTGTTTACGGGTTGGTCTTTAAAGTGTTAGCGTTTAAGGTTTGCCGGATGATGGTTGACGTTTAAGGGTTGGCGTTTAATGGTTGGTGTTTAAGGGTTGGTGTTTAAGCGTTTTCGTTTAAGTGTTGGTGCTTAAGAGTTGGTGTTTACAGGTTGGTGTTTAAAGGTTTGGCGTGTAAGTTTGGCCTTTAAGGGTTGACGTTCAAGGTTGGTGTTTAAGGGTTCGCGTTTTAGGGTTGGCTTTTTAGGGTTGGTGTTTAAAGGTTGGTGTTTAAGGGTTTGCGTTTAAGGATTGGTGTTTAAGGGTTTGCGTTTAAGGGTTGGCATTTAAAGAGTTAGCGATTAAGGGTTGTTGTTTAAGGTTTGGCGTTTAAGGGTTGGCATTTAAGGGTTGGTGTTTAAGGGTTGGTGCTTAAGGGTTGGCGTTTAAGGGTTGGCGTATAAGGGTTGGTGTTTAAGGGTTGGCGTTTAAGGGTTTTAGTTTTTAGGATTGGTGCTTAAGAGTTGGTATTTACAGGTTGGTGTTTAAAGGTTTGGCGTGTTAGTTTGGCCTTTAAGGTTTGCTGTTTAAAGGTTGGTGTTTAAGAGATGGAGTTTAAGGGTTGGCGTTAAAGGGTTGGCGTTTACGGGTTGGCTTTTAAGGCTTGGCATTTAAGGGTTGGTGTTTAATCGTGTTTAGGCTTTGGCGTTTAAGGGTTGTCGTTTAAGGTTTGGTTCTTAAGAGTTGGTGTTTACAGGTTGGTGTTTAAAGGTTTGGCGTGTAAGTTTGGCCTTTAAGTGTTGGTGTTTAAAGCTTGGTGTTTAATAGATGGCGTTTAGGGTTGGTGTTTTAAGGTTTGGTTTTTAAGGTTTGACGATTTAGGGTTGGTGTTTAAGGGTTGGCATTTAAGGGTTGGTGTTTAAGTGTTGGCGTTTTAGCGTGTTTAGGTTTTGGCGTTCATGGGTTGTCGTTTAAGGGTTGGTGCTTAAGAGGTGGTGTTTACAGGTTGGTGTTTAAAGGGTTGGTACTTAAGAGTTGGTGTTTACAGGTTGGTGTTTAATAGTTTGGCGGGTAAGGTTTGGCCTTTAAGGGTTGGTGTTTAAAGGTTGGTGTTTAAGAGATGGCATTTAAGGTTTGGTGTTTAAGGGTTGGCGTTTACGGGTTGGCGTTTTAGGGTTAGCTTTAACGGTAGGTGTTTAAAGGTTGGTGTTTTAAGGTTGATTTTTAAGGGTTGGCGATTTAGGGTTGGTGTTCAATGGTTGGCATTTAAGGGTTGGTGTTTAACCGTCGGTTTGTAAGGGTTGGCTTTCAAGGGTTCGTGTTTAAGGGTTGGTCTTTAAAGAGTTAGCGTTTAAGGTTTTCCGGATGAGGTTTGGTGTTGAAGGATTGGCATTTAATGGTTGGTGTTTAAGGGTTGGTGTTTAAGGGTTGGTGTTTAAAGGTTGACGTTTTAGGGTTTGAATTTTAGCGTGTTTAGGTTTTGGCGTTTAAGGGTTGTCCTTTAAGGGTTGGTGCTTAAGAGGTGGTGTTTACAGGTTGGTATTTAAGGGTTGGCGTTTAAGGGTTGGTGTTTAAAAGTTGGCGTTTAAGGGTTGGCGTTAAAGGGTTGGCGTTTAACGGTTAGTGTTTAAGGGTTGGCGTTTAAGGGTTGGCGTTTAATGGTTGGTGTTTAAAGGTTGGCGTTTAAGCGTTTTCGTTTAAGTGTTGGTGCTTAAGAGTTGGTGTTTTCAGGTTGGTGTTTAAAGGTTTGGCATGTAAGTTTCGCCTTTAAGGGGTTGGTGTTTAAGGGTTGGCGTTAAAGGGTTGGCGTTTACGGGTTGGCTTTTAAGGCTTGGTGTTTAAGGGTTGGTGTTTAATCGTGTTTAGGCTTTGGCATTTAAGGGTTATCGTTTAAGGTTTGGTTCTTAAGAGTTGGTGTTTAAAGGTTGGTGTTTAAAGGTTTGGCGTGTAAGTTTGGCCTTTAAGTGTTGGTGTTTAAAGCTTGGTGTTTAATAGATGGCGTTTAGGGTTGGTGTTTTAAGGTTGGTTTTTAAGGTTTGGCGATTTAGGGTTGGTGTTTAAGGGTTGGCATTTAAGGGTTGGTGTTTAAGCGTTGGCGTTTTAGCGTGTTTAGGTTTTGGCGTTCATGGGTTGTCGTTTAAGGGTTGGTGCTTAAGCGGTGGTGTTTACAGGTTGGTGTTTAAAGGGTTGGTGCTTAAGAGTTGGTGTTTACAGGTTGGTGTTTAATAGTTTGGCGGGTAAGGTTTGGCCTTTAAGGGTTGGTGTTTAAAGGTTGGTGTTTAAGAGATGGCGTTTAAGGTTTGGTGTTTAAGGGTTGGCGTTTACGGGTTGGCGTTTTAGGGTTAGCTTTAACGGTAGGTGTTTAAAGGTTGGTGTTTTAAGGTTGGTTTTTAAGGGTTGGCGATTTAGGGTTGGTGTTCAATGGTTGGCATTTAAGGGATTGGTGTTTAACCGTCGGTTTGTAAGGGTTGGATTTCAAGGGTTCGTGTTTAAGGGTTGGTCTTTAAAGAGTTAGCGTTTAAGGTTTGCCGGATGAGGTTTGGTGTTGAAGGATTGACGTTTAATGGTTGGTGTTTAAGGGTTGGTGTTTAAAGGTTGACGTTTTAGGGTTTGAATTTTAGCGTGTTTAGGTTTTGGCGTTTAAGGGTTGTCCTTTAAGGGTTGGTGCTTAAGAGGTGGTGTTTACAGGTTGGTATTTAAGGGTTGGCGTTTAAGGGTTGGTGTTTAAAGGTTGGCGTTTAAGGGTTGGCGTTAAAGGGTTGGCGTTTAACGGTTAGCGTTTAAGGGTTGGCGTTTAAGGGTTGGTGTTTAAGGGTTCGCGTTTAAAGGTTGAGGTTTAACGGTTGGCGTTCAATGGTTGGTGTTTAAAGGTTGGCGTTTAAGGGTTGGCGTTAAAGGGTTGGCGTTTAACGGTTAGTGTTTAAGGGTTGGCGTTTAAGGGTTGGCGTTTAAGGGTTGGCGTTTAAAGGTTGACGTTTAAGGGTTGGCGTTTAATGGTTGGTGTTTAAGGGTTGGCGTTTAAGCGTTTTCGTTTAAGTGTTGGTGCTTAAGAGTTGGTGTTTTCAGGTTGGTGTTTAAAGGTTTGGCGTGTAAGTTTGGCCTTTAAGGGGTTGTTGTTTAAGGGTTGGCGTTTAAGGGTTGGCGTTTTAGGGTCGGTGTTTAAAGGTTGGTGTTTAAGGGTTTGCGTTTAAGTATTGGTGTTTAAGGGTTGGCGTTTAAGGGTTGGCGTTTAAGGGTTGGCATTTGAAGAGTTAGCGATTAAGGGTTGGTGTTTAAGGGTTGGCATTTAAGGGTTGGCATTTAAGGGTTGGCGTTTAAGGGTTGGCGTTAAAGGGTTTGTTTATGGGTTGGCGTTTTAGGGTTGGTGTTTTAGGGTTTAGTGTTTAAGGGTTGGTCTTTAATAGTTGGCGTTTAAGCGTTGACGTTTAAGGGTTGGGGTTTAAGGGTTGGCGTTTAAGGGTTGGCGTTTAAGGGTTGCCGTTTAAAGGGTTGGTGTTTAACAGTTGGCGTTTTAGGGTTGGTGTTTAAAGGTTGGTGTTTAAGGGTTGGCGTTTAAGGGTTGGCATTAAGGGTTGGTGTTTAAAGGTTGGCATTAAAGGGTTGGCCTTTAAGGGTTGGTGTTTAAGCGTGTTTATGTTTTGGCGTTTAAGGGTTGGCGTTTAATGGTTGGTGTTTAATGGATGGCGTTTAAGGGTTGGTGTTTAAGGGTTTGGCGTTTAAGGTTTGTCTTTAACGGTTGGTGTTTAAAGGTTGGTGTTTTAAGGTTTGTTTTTAAGGGTTGGCGATTTAGGGTTGGTGTTTAAGGGTTGGCATTTAAGGGTTGGTGTTTAAGGGTTGGTGTTTAAGCGTTTTCGTTTAAGTGTTGGTGCTTAAGAGTTGGTGTTTACAGGTTGGTGTTTAAAGGTTTGGCGTGTAAGTTTGGCCTTTAAGGGTTGACGTTCAAGGTTGGTGTTTAAGGGTTCGCGTTTTAGGGTTGGCTTTTTAGGGTTGGTGTTTAAAGGTTGGTGTTTAAGGGTTTGCGTTTAAGGATTGGTGTTTAAGGGTTTGCGTTTAAGGGTTGGCATTTAAAGAGTTAGCTTATTAAGGGTTGTTGTTTAAGGTTTGGCGTTTAAGGGTTGGCATTTAAGGGTTGGTGTTTAAGGGTTGGTGCTTAAGGGTTGGCGTTTAAGGGTTGGCGTATAAGGGTTGGTGTTTAAGGGTTGGCGTTTAAGGGTTTTAGTTTTTAGGATTGGTGCTTAAGATTTGGTATTTACAGGTTGGTGTTTAAAGGTTTGGCGTGTTAGTTTGGCCTTTAAGGTTTGCTGTTTAAAGGTTGGTGTTTAAGAGATGGAGTTTAAGGGTTGGCGTTAAAGGGTTGGCGTTTACGGGTTGGCTTTTAAGGCTTGGCATTTAAGGGTTGGTGTTTAATCGTGTTTAGGCTTTGGCGTTTAAGGGTTGTCGTTTAAGGTTTGGTTCTTAAGAGTTGGTGTTTACAGGTTGGTGTTTAAAGGTTTGGCGTGTAAGTTTGGCCTTTAAGTGTTGGTGTTTAAAGCTTGGTGTTTAATAGATGGCGTTTAGGGTTGGTGTTTTAAGGTTTGGTTTTTAAGGTTTGACGATTTAGGGTTGGTGTTTAAGGGTTGGCATTTAAGGGTTGGTGTTTAAGTGTTGGCGTTTTAGCGTGTGTAGGTTTTGGCGTTCATGGGTTGTCGTTTAAGGGTTGGTGCTTAAGAGGTGGTGTTTACAGGTTGGTGTTTAAAGGGTTGGTACTTAAGAGTTGGTGTTTACAGGTTGGTGTTTAATAGTTTGGCGGGTAAGGTTTGGCCTTTAAGGGTTGGTGTTTAAAGGTTGGTGTTTAAGAGATGGCCTTTAAGGTTTGGTGTTTAAGGGTTGGCGTTTACGGGTTGGCGTTTTAGGGTTAGCTTTAACGGTAGGTGTTTAAAGGTTGGTGTTTTAAGGTTGATTTTTAAGGGTTGGCGATTTAGGGTTGGTGTTCAATGGTTGGCATTTAAGGGTTGGTGTTTAACCGTCGGTTTGTAAGGGTTGGCTTTCAAGGGTTCGTGTTTAAGGGTTGGTCTTTAAAGAGTTAGCGTTTAAGGTTTTCCGGATGAGGTTTGGTGTTGAAGGATTGGCGTTTAATGGTTGGTGTTTAAGGGTTGGTGTTTAAGGGTTGGTGTTTAAAGGTTGACGTTTTAGGGTTTGAATTTTAGCGTGTTTAGGTTTTGGCGTTTAAGGGTTGTCCTTTAAGGGTTGGTGCTTAAGAGGTGGTGTTTACAGGTTGGTATTTAAGGGTTGGCGTTTAAGGGTTGGTGTTTAAAAGTTGGCGTTTAAGGGTTGGCGTTAAAGGGTTGGCGTTTAACGGTTAGTTTTTAAGGGTTGGCGTTTAAGGGTTGGCGTTTAATGGTTGGTGTTTAAGGGTTGGCGTTTAAGCGTTTTCGTTTAAGTGTTGGTGCTTAAGAGTTGGTGTTTTCAGGTTGGTGTTTAAAGGTTTGGCATGTAAGTTTCGCCTTTAAGGGGTTGGTGTTTAAGGGTTGGCGTTAAAGGGTTGGCGTTTACGGGTTGGCTTTTAAGGCTTGGTGTTTAAGGGTTGGTGTTTAATCGTGTTTAGGCTTTGGCATTTAAGGGTTATCGTTTAAGGTTTGGTTCTTAAGAGTTGGTGTTTACAGGTTGGTGTTTAAAGGTTTGGCGTGTAAGTTTGGCCTTTAAGTGTTGGTGTTTAAAGCTTGGTGTTTAATAGATGGCGTTTAGGGTTGGTGTTTTAAGATTGGTTTTTAAGGTTTGGCGATTTAGGGTTGGTGTTTAAGGGTTGGCATTTAAGGGTTGGTGTTTAAGCGTTGGCGTTTTAGCGTGTTTAGGTTTTGGCGTTCATGGGTTGTCGTTTAAGGGTTGGTGCTTAAGCGGTGGTGTTTACAGGTTGGTGTTTAAAGGGTTGGTGCTTAAGAGTTGGTGTTTACAGGTTGGTGTTTAATAGTTTGGCGGGTAAGGTTTGGCCTTTAAGGGTTGGTGTTTAAAGGTTGGTGTTTAAGAGATGGCGTTTAAGGTTTGGTGTTTAAGGGTTGGCGTTTACGGGTTGGCGTTTTAGGGTTAGCTTTAACGGTAGGTGTTTAAAGGTTGGTGTTTTAAGGTTGGTTTTTAAGGGTTGGCGATTTAGGGTTGGTGTTCAATGGTTGGCATTTAAGGGATTGGTGTTTAACCGTCGGTTTGTAAGGGTTGGATTTCAAGGGTTCGTGTTTAAGGGTTGGTCTTTAAAGAGTTAGCGTTTAAGGTTTGCCGGATGAGGTTTGGTGTTGAAGGATTGGCGTTTAATGGTTGGTGTTTAAGGGTTGGTGTTTAAGGGTTGGTGTTTAAAGGTTGACGTTTTAGGGTTTGAATTTTAGCGTGTTTAGGTTTTGGCGTTTAAGGGTTGTCCTTTAAGGGTTGGTGCTTAAGAGGTGGTGTTTACAGGTTGGTATTTAAGGGTTGGCGTTTAAGGGTTGGTGTTTAAAGGTTGCCGTTTAAGGGTTGGCGTTAAAGGGTTGGCGTTTAACGGTTAGCGTTTAAGGGTTGGCGTTTAAGGGTTGGCGTTTAAGGGTTCGCGTTTAAAGGTTGAGGTTTAACGGTTGGCGTTCAATGGTTGGTGTTTAAAGGTTGGCGTTTAAGGGTTGGCGTTAAAGGGTTGGCGTTTAACGGTTAGTGTTTAAGGGTTGGCGTTTAAGGGTTGGCGTTTAAGGGTTGGCGTTTAAAGGTTGACGTTTAAGGGTTGGCGTTTAATGGTTGGTGGTTAAGGGTTGGCGTTTAAGCGTTTTCGTTTAAGTGTTGGTGCTTAAGAGTTGGTGTTTTCAGGTTGGTGTTTAAAGGTTTGGCGTGTAAGTTTGGCCTTTAAGGGGTTGTTGTTTAAGGGTTGGCGTTTAAGGGTTGGCGTTTTAGGGTCGGTGTTTAAAGGTTGGTGTTTAAGGGTTTGCGTTTAAGTATTGGTGTTTAAGGGTTGGCGTTTAAGGGTTGGCGTTTAAGGGTTGGCATTTGAAGAGTTAGCGATTAAGGGTTGGTGTTTAAGGGTTGGCATTTAAGGGTTGGCATTTAAGGGTTGGCGTTTAAGGGTTGGCGTTTAAGGGTTGGCGTTTAAGGGTTGGCGTTTAAGGGTTGGCGTTAAAGGGTTTGTTTATGGGTTGGCGTTTTAGGGTTGGTGTTTTAGGGTTTAGTGTTTAAGGGTTGGTCTTTAATAGTTGGCGTTTAAGCGTTGACGTTTAAGGGTTGGGGTTTAAGGGTTGGCGTTTAAGGGTTGGCGTTTAAGGGTTGCCGTTTAAAGGGTTGGTGTTTAACAGTTGGCGTTTTAGGGTTGGTGTTTAAAGGTTGGTGTTTAAGGGTTGGCGTTTAAGGGTTGGCATTAAGGGTTGGTGTTTAAAGGTTGGCATTAAAGGGTTGGCCTTTAAGGGTTGGTGTTTAAGCGTGTTTATGTTTTGGCGTTTAAGGGTTGGTGTTTAATGGTTGGTGTTTAATGGATGGCGTTTAAGGGTTGGTGTTTAAGGGTTTGGCGTTTAAGGTTTGTCTTTAACGGTTGGTGTTTAAAGGTTGGTGTTTTAAGGTTTGTTTTTAAGGGTTGGCGATTTAGGGTTGGTGTTTAAGGGTTGGCATTTAAGGGTTGGTGTTTAAGGGTTGGTGTTTAAGCGTTTTCGTTTAAGTGTTGGTGCTTAAGAGTTGGTGTTTACAGGTTGGTGTTTAAAGGTTTGGCGTGTAAGTTTGGCCTTTAAGGGTTGACGTTCAAGGTTGGTGTTTAAGGGTTCGCGTTTTAGGGTTGGCTTTTTAGGGTTGGTGTTTAAAGGTTGGTGTTTAAGGGTTTGCGTTTAAGGATTGGTGTTTAAGGGTTTGCGTTTAAGGGTTGGCATTTAAAGAGTTAGCGATTAAGGGTTGTTGTTTAAGGTTTGGCGTTTAAGGGTTGGCATTTAAGGGTTGGTGTTTAAGGGTTGGTGCTTAAGGGTTGGCGTTTAAGGGTTGGCGTATAAGGGTTGGTGTTTAAGGGTTGGCGTTTAAGGGTTTTAGTTTTTAGGATTGGTGCTTAAGAGTTGGTATTTACAGGTTGGTGTTTAAAGGTTTGGCGTGTTAGTTTGGCCTTTAAGGTTTGCTGTTTAAAGGTTGGTGTTTAAGAGATGGAGTTTAAGGGTTGGCGTTAAAGGGTTGGCGTTTACGGGTTGGCTTTTAAGGCTTGGCATTTAAGGGTTGGTGTTTAATCGTGTTTAGGCTTTGGCGTTTAAGGGTTGTCGTTTAAGGTTTGGTTCTTAAGGGTTGGTGTTTACAGGTTGGTGTTTAAAGGTTTGGCGTGTAAGTTTGGCCTTTAAGTGTTGGTGTTTAAAGCTTGGTGTTTAATAGATGGCGTTTAGGGTTGGTGTTTTAAGGTTTGGTTTTTAAGGTTTGACGATTTAGGGTTGGTGTTTAAGGGTTGGCATTTAAGGGTTGGTGTTTAAGTGTTGGCGTTTTAGCGTGTTTAGGTTTTGGCGTTCATGGGTTGTCGTTTAAGGGTTGGTGCTTAAGAGGTGGTGTTTACAGGTTGGTGTTTAAAGGGTTGGTACTTAAGAGTTGGTGTTTACAGGTTGGTGTTTAATAGTTTGGCGGGTAAGGTTTGGCCTTTAAGGGTTGGTGTTTAAAGGTTGGTGTTTAAGAGATGGCCTTTAAGGTTTGGGGTTTAAGGGTTGGCGTTTACGGGTTGGCGTTTTAGGGTTAGCTTTAACGGTAGGTGTTTAAAGGTTGGTGTTTTAAGGTTGATTTTTAAGGGTTGGCGATTTAGGGTTGGTGTTCAATGGTTGGCATTTAAGGGTTGGTGTTTAACCGTCGGTTTGTAAGGGTTGGCTTTCAAGGGTTCGTGTTTAAGGGTTGGTCTTTAAAGAGTTAGCGTTTAAGGTTTTCCGGATGAGGTTTGGTGTTGAAGGATTGGCGTTTAATGGTTGGTGTTTAAGGGTTGGTGTTTAAGGGTTGGTGTTTAAAGGTTGACGTTTTAGGGTTTGAATTTTAGCGTGTTTAGGTTTTGGCGTTTAAGGGTTGTCCTTTAAGGGTTGGTGCTTAAGAGGTGGTGTTTACAGGTTGGTATTTAAGGGTTGGCGTTTAAGGGTTGGTGTTTAAAAGTTGGCGTTTAAGGGTTGGCGTTAAAGTGTTGGCGTTTAACGGTTAGTTTTTAAGGGTTGGCGTTTAAGGGTTGGCGTTTAATGGTTGGTGTTTAAGGGTTGGCGTTTAAGCGTTTTCGTTTAAGTGTTGGTGCTTAAGAGTTGGTGTTTTCAGGTTGGTGTTTAAAGGTTTGGCATGTAAGTTTCGCCTTTAAGGGGTTGGTGTTTAAGGGTTGGCGTTAAAGGGTTGGCGTTTACGGGTTGGCTTTTAAGGCTTGGTGTTTAAGGGTTGGTGTTTAATCGTGTTTAGGCTTTGGCATTTAAGGGTTATCGTTTAAGGTTTGGTTCTTAAGAGTTGGTGTTTACAGGTTGGTGTTTAAAGGTTTGGCGTGTAAGTTTGGCCTTTAAGTGTTGGTGTTTAAAGCTTGGTGTTTAATAGATGGCGTTTAGGGTTGGTGTTTTAAGGTTGGTTTTTAAGGTTTGGCGATTTAGGGTTGGTGTTTAAGGGTTGGCATTTAAGGGTTGGTGTTTAAGCGTTGGCGTTTTAGCGTGTTTAGGTTTTGGCGTTCATGGGTTGTCGTTTAAGGGTTGGTGCTTAAGCGGTGGTGTTTACAGGTTGGTGTTTAAAGGGTTGGTGCTTAAGAGTTGGTGTTTACAGGTTGGTGTTTAATAGTTTGGCGGGTAAGGTTTGGCCTTTAAGGGTTGGTGTTTAAAGGTTGGTGTTTAAGAGATGGCGTTTAAGGTTTGGTGTTTAAGGGTTGGCGTTTACGGGTTGGCATTTTAGGGTTAGCTTTAACGGTAGGTGTTTAAAGGTTGGTGTTTTAAGGTTGGTTTTTAAGGGTTGGCGATTTAGGGTTGGTGTTCAGTGGTTGGCATTTAAGGGATTGGTGTTTAACCGTCGGTTTGTAAGGGTTGGATTTCAAGGGTTCGTGTTTAAGGGTTGGTCTTTAAAGAGTTAGCGTTTAAGGTTTGCCGGATGAGGTTTGGTGTTGAAGGATTGGCGTTTAATGGTTGGTGTTTAAGGGTTGGTGTTTAAGGGTTGGTGTTTAAAGGTTGACGTTTTAGGGTTTGAATTTTAGCGTGTTTAGGTTTTGGCGTTTAAGGGTTGTCCTTTAAGGGTTGGTGCTTAAGAGGTGGTGTTTACAGGTTGGTATTTAAGGGTTGGCGTTTAAGGGTTGGTGTTTAAAGGTTGCCGTTTAAGGGTTGGCGTTAAAGGGTTGGCGTTTAACGGTTAGCGTTTAAGGGTTGGCGTTTAAGGGTTGGCGTTTAAGGGTTCGCGTTTAAAGGTTGAGGTTTAACGGTTGGCGTTCAATGGTTGGTGTTTAAAGGTTGGCGTTTAAGGGTTGGCGTTAAAGGGTTGGCGTTTAACGGTTAGTGTTTAAGGGTTGGCGTTTAAGGGTTGGCGTTTAAGGGTTGGCGTTTAAAGGTTGACGTTTAAGGGTTGGCGTTTAATGGTTGGTGGTTAAGGGTTGGCGTTTAAGCGTTTTCGTTTAAGTGTTGGTGCTTAAGAGTTGGTGTTTTCAGGTTGGTGTTTAAAGGTTTGGCGTGTAAGTTTGGCCTTTAAGGGGTTGTTGTTTAAGGGTTGGCGTTTAAGGGTTGGCGTTTTAGGGTCGGTGTTTAAAGGTTGGTGTTTAAGGGTTTGCGTTTAAGTATTGGTGTTTAAGGGTTGGCGTTTAAGGGTTGGCGTTTAAGGGTTGGCATTTGAAGAGTTAGCGATTAAGGGTTGGTGTTTAAGGGTTGGCATTTAAGGGTTGGCATTTAAGGGTTGGCGTTTAAGGGTTGGCGTTTAAGGGTTGGCGTTTAAGGGTTGGCGTTTAAGGGTTGGCGTTAAAGGGTTTGTTTATGGGTTGGCGTTTTAGGGTTGGTGTTTTAGGGTTTAGTGTTTAAGGGTTGGTCTTTAATAGTTGGCGTTTAAGCGTTGACGTTTAAGGGTTGGGGTTTAAGGGTTGGCGTTTAAGGGTTGGCGTTTAAGGGTTGCCGTTTAAAGGGTTGGTGTTTAACAGTTGGCGTTTTAGGGTTGGTGTTTAAAGGTTGGTGTTTAAGGGTTGGCGTTTAAGGGTTGGCATTAAGGGTTGGTGTTTAAATGTTGGCATTAAAGGGTTGGCCTTTAAGGGTTGGTGTTTAAGCGTGTTTATGTTTTGGCGTTTAAGGGTTGGCGTTTAATGGTTGGTGTTTAATGGATGGCGTTTAAGGGTTGGTGTTTAAGGGTTTGGCGTTTAAGGTTTGTCTTTAACGGTTGGTGTTTAAAGGTTGGTGTTTTAAGGTTTGTTTTTAAGGGTTGGCGATTTAGGGTTGGTGTTTAAGGGTTGGCATTTAAGGGTTGGTGTTTAAGGGTTGGTGTTTAAGCGTTTTCGTTTAAGTGTTGGTGCTTAAGAGTTGGTGTTTACAGGTTGGTGTTTAAAGGTTTGGCGTGTAAGTTTGGCCTTTAAGGGTTGACGTTCAAGGTTGGTGTTTAAGGGTTCGCGTTTTAGGGTTGGCTTTTTAGGGTTGGTGTTTAAAGGTTGGTGTTTAAGGGTTTGCGTTTAAGGATTGGTGTTTAAGGGTTTGCGTTTAAGGGTTGGCATTTAAAGAGTTAGCGATTAAGGGTTGTTGTTTAAGGTTTGGCGTTTAAGGGTTGGCATTTAAGGGTTGGTGTTTAAGGGTTGGTGCTTAAGGGTTGGCGTTTAAGGGTTGGCGTATAAGGGTTGGTGTTTAAGGGTTGGCGTTTAAGGGTTTTAGTTTTTAGGATTGGTGCTTAAGAGTTGGCATTTACAGGTTGGTGTTTAAAGGTTTGGCGTGTTAGTTTGGCCTTTAAGGTTTGCTGTTTAAAGGTTGGTGTTTAAGAGATGGAGTTTAAGGGTTGGCGTTAAAGGGTTGGCGTTTACGGGTTGGCTTTTAAGGCTTGGCATTTAAGGGTTGGTGTTTAATCGTGTTTAGGCTTTGGCGTTTAAGGGTTGTCGTTTAAGGTTTGGTTCTTAAGAGTTGGTGTTTACAGGTTGGTGTTTAAAGGTTTGGCGTGTAAGTTTGGCCTTTAAGTGTTGGTGTTTAAAGCTTGGTGTTTAATAGATGGCGTTTAGGGTTGGTGTTTTAAGGTTTGGTTTTTAAGGTTTGACGATTTAGGGTTGGTGTTTAAGGGTTGGCATTTAAGGGTTGGTGTTTAAGTGTTGGCGTTTTAGCGTGTTTAGGTTTTGGCGTTCATGGGTTGTCGTTTAAGGGTTGGTGCTTAAGAGGTGGTGTTTACAGGTTGGTGTTTAAAGGGTTGGTACTTAAGAGTTGGTGTTTACAGGTTGGTGTTTAATAGTTTGGCGGGTAAGGTTTGGCCTTTAAGGGTTGGTGTTTAAAGGTTGGTGTTTAAGAGATGGCCTTTAAGGTTTGGTGTTTAAGGGTTGGCGTTTACGGGTTGGCGTTTTAGGGTTAGCTTTAACGGTAGGTGTTTAAAGGTTGGTGTTTTAAGGTTGATTTTTAAGGGTTGGCGATTTAGGGTTGGTGTTCAATGGTTGGCATTTAAGGGTTGGTGTTTAACCGTCGGTTTGTAAGGGTTGGCTTTCAAGGGTTCGTGTTTAAGGGTTGGTCTTTAAAGAGTTAGCGTTTAAGGTTTTCCGGATGAGGTTTGGTGTTGAAGGATTGGCGTTTAATGGTTGGTGTTTAAGGGTTGGTGTTTAAGGGTTGGTGTTTAAAGGTTGACGTTTTAGGGTTTGAATTTTAGCGTGTTTAGGTTTTGGCGTTTAAGGGTTGTCCTTTAAGGGTTGGTGCTTAAGAGGTGGTGTTTACAGGTTGGTATTTAAGGGTTGGCGTTTAAGGGTTGGTGTTTAAAAGTTGGCGTTTAAGGGTTGGCGTTAAAGGGTTGGCGTTTAACGGTTAGTTTTTAAGGGTTGGCGTTTAAGGGTTGGCGTTTAATGGTTGGTGTTTAAGGGTTGGCGTTTAAGCGTTTTCGTTTAAGTGTTGGTGCTTAAGAGTTGGTGTTTTCAGGTTGGTGTTTAAAGGTTTGGCATGTAAGTTTCGCCTTTAAGGGGTTGGTGTTTAAGGGTTGGCGTTAAAGGGTTGGCGTTTACGGGTTGGCTTTTAAGGCTTGGTGTTTAAGGGTTGGTGTTTAATCGTGTTTAGGCTTTGGCATTTAAGGGTTATCGTTTAAGGTTTGGTTCTTAAGAGTTGGTGTTTACAGGTTGGTGTTTAAAGGTTTGGCGTGTAAGTTTGGCCTTTAAGTGTTGGTGTTTAAAGCTTGGTGTTTAATAGATGGCGTTTAGGGTTGGTGTTTTAAGGTTGGTTTTTAAGGTTTGGCGATTTAGGGTTGGTGTTTAAGGGTTGGCATTTAAGGGTTGGTGTTTAAGCGTTGGCGTTTTAGCGTGTTTAGGTTTTGGCGTTCATGGGTTGTCGTTTAAGGGTTGGTGCTTAAGCGGTGGTGTTTACAGGTTGGTGTTTAAAGGGTTGGTGCTTAAGAGTTGGTGTTTACAGGTTGGTGTTTAATAGTTTGGCGGGTAAGGTTTGGCCTTTAAGGGTTGGTGTTTAAAGGTTGGTGTTTAAGAGATGGCCTTTAAGGTTTGGTGTTTAAGGGTTGGCGTTTACGGGTTGGCGTTTTAGGGTTAGCTTTAACGGTAGGTGTTTAAAGGTTGGTGTTTTAAGGTTGATTTTTAAGGGTTGGCGATTTAGGGTTGGTGTTCAATGGTTGGCATTTAAGGGTTGGTGTTTAACCGTCGGTTTGTAAGGGTTGGCTTTCAAGGGTTCGTGTTTAAGGGTTGGTCTTTAAAGAGTTAGCGTTTAAGGTTTTCCGGATGAGGTTTGGTGTTGAAGGATTGGCGTTTAATGGTTGGTGTTTAAGGGTTGGTGTTTAAAGGTTGACGTTTTAGGGTTTGAATTTTAGCGTGTTTAGGTTTTGGCGTTTAAGGGTTGTCCTTTAAGGGTTGGTGCTTAAGAGGTGGTGTTTACAGGTTGGTATTTAAGGGTTGGCGTTTAAGG
This sequence comes from Petromyzon marinus, assembly GCF_048934315.1. Lineage (NCBI taxonomy): Eukaryota > Metazoa > Chordata > Hyperoartia > Petromyzontiformes > Petromyzontidae > Petromyzon > Petromyzon marinus. The sequence continues at coordinate 199,870 of NW_027423688.1, read as the reverse complement.
GTTGGTGTTTAAAAGTTGGCGTTTAAGGGTTGGCGTTAAAGGGTTGGCGTTTAACGGTTAGTGTTTAAGGGTTGGCGTTTAAGGGTTGGCGTTTAATGGTTGGTGTTTAAGGGTTGGCTTTTAAGCGTTTTCGTTTAAGTGTTGGTGCTTAAGAGTTGGTGTTTTCAGGTTGGTGTTTAAAGGTTTGGCATGTAAGTTTCGCCTTTAAGGGGTTGGTGTTTAAGGGTTGGCGTTAAAGAGTTGGCGTTTACGGGTTGGCTTTTAAGGCTTGGTGTTTAAGGGTTGGTGTTTAATCGTGTTTAGGCTTTGGCATTTAAGGGTTATCGTTTAAGGTTTGGTTCTTAAGAGTTGGTGTTTACAGGTTGGTGTTTAAAGGTTTGGCGTGTAAGTTTGGCCTTTAAGTGTTGGTGTTTAAAGCTTGGTGTTTAATAGATGGCGTTTAGGGTTGGTGTTTTAAGGTTGGTTTTTAAGGTTTGGCGATTTAGGGTTGGTGTTTAAGGGTTGGCATTTAAGGGTTGGTGTTTAAGCGTTGGCGTTTTAGCGTGTTTAGGTTTTGGCGTTCATGGGTTGTCGTTTAAGGGTTGGTGCTTAAGCGGTGGTGTTTACAGGTTGGTGTTTAAAGGGTTGGTGCTTAAGAGTTGGTGTTTACAGGTTGGTGTTTAATAGTTTGGCGGGTAAGGTTTGGCCTTTAAGGGTTGGTGTTTAAAGGTTGGTGTTTAAGAGATGGCGTTTAAGGTTTGGTGTTTAAGGGTTGGCGTTTACGGGTTGGCATTTTAGGGTTAGCTTTAACGGTAGGTGTTTAAAGGTTGGTGTTTTAAGGTTGGTTTTTAAGGGTTGGCGATTTAGGGTTGGTGTTCAGTGGTTGGCATTTAAGGGATTGGTGTTTAACCGTCGGTTTGTAAGGGTTGGATTTCAAGGGTTCGTGTTTAAGGGTTGGTCTTTAAAGAGTTAGCGTTTAAGGTTTGCCGGATGAGGTTTGGTGTTGAAGGATTGGCGTTTAATGGTTGGTGTTTAAGGGTTGGTGTTTAAGGGTTGGTGTTTAAAGGTTGACGTTTTAGGGTTTGAATTTTAGCGTGTTTAGGTTTTGGCGTTTAAGGGTTGTCCTTTAAGGGTTGGTGCTTAAGAGGTGGTGTTTACAGGTTGGTATTTAAGGGTTGGCGTTTAAGGGTTGGTGTTTAAAGGTTGGCGTTTAAGGGTTGGCGTTAAAGGGTTGGCGTTTAACGGTTAGCGTTTAAGGGTTGGCGTTTAAGGGTTGGCGTTTAAGGGTTCGCGTTTAAAGGTTGACGTTTAACGGTTGGCGTTCAATGGTTGGTGTTTAAAGGTTGGCGTTTAAGGGTTGGCGTTAAAGGGTTGGCGTTTAACGGTTAGTGTTTAAGGGTTGGCGTTTAAGGGTTGGCGTTTAAGGGTTGGCGTTTAAAGGTTGACGTTTAAGGGTTGGCGTTTAATGGTTGGTGTTTAAGGGTTGGCGTTTAAGCGTTTTCGTTTAAGTGTTGGTGCTTAAGAGTTGGTGTTTTCAGGTTGGTGTTTAAAGGTTTGGCGTGTAAGTTTGGCCTTTAAGGGGTTGTTGTTTAAGGGTTGGCGTTTAAGGGTTGGCGTTTTAGGGTCGGTGTTTAAAGGTTGGTGTTTAAGGGTTTGCGTTTAAGTATTGGTGTTTAAGGGTTGGCGTTTAAGGGTTGGCGTTTAAGGGTTCGCATTTGAAGAGTTAGCAATTAAGGGTTGGTGTTTAAGGGTTGGCATTTAAGGGTTGGCATTTAAGGGTTGGCGTTTAAGGGTTGGCGTTTAAGGGTTGGCGTTTAAGGGTTGGCGTTAAAGGGTTTGTTTATGGGTTGGCGTTTTAGGGTTGGTGTTTTAGGGTTTAGTGTTTAAGGGTTGGTCTTTAATAGTTGGCGTTTAAGCGTTGACGTTTAAGGGTTGGGGTTTAAGGGTTGGCGTTTAAGGGTTGGCGTTTAAGGGTTGGCGTTTTAAAGGGTTGGTGTTTAACAGTTGGCGTTTTAGGGTTGGTGTTTAAAGGTTGGTGTTTAAGGGTTGGCGTTTAAGGGTTGGCATTAAGGGTTGGTGTTTAAAGGTTGGCATTAAAGGGTTGGCCTTTAAGGGTTGGTGTTTAAGCGTGTTTATGTTTTGGCGTTTAAGGGTTGGCGTTTAATGGTTGGTGTTTAATGGATGGCGTTTAAGGGTTGGTGTTTAAGGGTTTGGCGTTTAAGGTTTGTCTTTAACGGTTGGTGTTTAAAGGTTGGTGTTTTAAGGTTTGTTTTTAAGGGTTGGCGATTTAGGGTTGGTGTTTAAGGGTTGGCATTTAAGGGTTGGTGTTTAAGGGTTGGTGTTTAAGCGTTTTCGTTTAAGTGTTGGTGCTTAAGAGTTGGTGTTTACAGGTTGGTGTTTAAAGGTTTGGCGTGTAAGTTTGGCCTTTAAGGGTTGACGTTTAAGGTGGGTGTTTAAGGGTTCGCGTTTTATGGTTGGCGTTTTAGGGTTGGTGTTTAAAGGTTGGTGTTTAAGGGTTTGCGTTTAAGGATTGGTGTTTAAGGGTTTGCGTTTAAGGGTTGGCATTTAAAGAGTTAGCGATTAAGGGTTGTTGTTTAAGGTTTGGCGTTTAAGGGTTGGCATTTAAGGGTTGGCGTTTAAGGGTTGGTGCTTAAGAGGTGGTGTTTACAGGTTGGTGTTTAAAGGGTTGGTGCTTAAGAGTTGGTGTTTACAGGTTGGTGTTTAATAGTTTGGCGGGTAAGGTTTGGCCTTTAAGGGTTGGTGTTTAAAGGTTGGTGTTTAAGAGATGGCGTTTAAGGTTTGGTGTTTAAGGGTTGGCGTTTACGGGTTGGCGTTTAAGGGTTAGCTTTAACGGTAGGTGTTTAAAGGTTGGCATTAAAGGGTTGGCCTTTAAGGGTTGGTGTTTAAGCGTGTTTATGTTTTGGCGTTTAAGGGTTGGCGTTTAATGGTTGGTGTTTAATGGATGGCGTTTAAGGGTTGGTGTTTAAGGGTTTGGCGTTTAAGGTTTGTCTTTAACGGTTGGTGTTTAAAGGTTGGTGTTTTAAGGTTTGTTTTTAAGGGTTGGCGATTTAGGGTTGGTGTTTAAGGGTTGGCATTTAAGGGTTGGTGTTTAAGGGTTGGTGTTTAAGCGTTTTCGTTTAAGTGTTGGTGCTTAAGAGTTGGTGTTTACAGGTTGGTGTTTAAAGGTTTGGCGTGTAAGTTTGGCCTTTAAGGTTTGACGTTTAAGGTGGGTGTTTAAGGGTTCGCGTTTTATGGTTGGCGTTTTAGCGTTGGTGTTTAAAGGTTGGTGTTTAAGGGTTTGCGTTTAAGGATTGGTGTTTAAGGGTTTGCGTTTAAGGGTTGGCATTTAAAGAGTTAGCGATTAAGGGTTGTTGTTTAAGGTTTGGCGTTTAAGGGTTGGCATTTAAGGGTTGGTGTTTAAGGGTTGGTGCTTAAGGGTTGGCGTTTAAGGGTTGGCGTATAAGGGTTGGTGTTTAAGGGTTGGCGTTTAAGGGTTTTAGTTTTTAGGATTGGTGCTTAAGAGTTGGTATTTACAGGTTGGTGTTTAAAGGTTTGGCGTGTTAGTTTGGCCTTTAAGGTTTGCTGTTTAAAGGTTGGTGTTTAAGAGATGGAGTTTAAGGGTTGGCGTTAAAGGGTTGGCGTTTACGGGTTGGCTTTTAAGGCTTGGCATTTAAGGGTTGGTGTTTAATCGTGTTTAGGCTTTGGCGTTTAAGGGTTGTCGTTTAAGGTTTGGTTCTTAAGAGTTGGTGTTTACAGGTTGGTGTTTAAAGGTTTGGCGTGTAAGTTTGGCCTTTAAGTGTTGGTGTTTAAAGCTTGGTGTTTAATAGATGGCGTTTAGGGTTGGTGTTTTAAGGTTTGGTTTTTAAGGTTTGACGATTTAGGGTTGGTGTTTAAGGGTTGGCATTTAAGGGTTGGTGTTTAAGTGTTGGCGTTTTAGCGTGTTTAGGTTTTGGCGTTCATGGGTTGTCGTTTAAGAGTTGGTGCTTAAGAGGTGGTGTTTACAGGTTGGTGTTTAAAGGGTTGGTACTTAAGAGTTGGTGTTTACAGGTTGGTGTTTAATAGTTTGGCGGGTAAGGTTTGGCCTTTAAGGGTTGGTGTTTAAAGGTTGGTGTTTAAGAGATGGCGTTTAAGGTTTGGTGTTTAAGGGTTGGCGTTTACGGGTTGGCGTTTTAGGGTTAGCTTTAACGGTAGGTGTTTAAAGGTTGGTGTTTTAAGGTTGATTTTTAAGGGTTGGCGATTTAGGGTTGGTGTTCAATGGTTGGCATTTAAGGGTTGGTGTTTAACCGTCGGTTGGTAAGGGTTGGCTTTCAAGGGTTCGTGTTTAAGGGTTGGTCTTTAAAGAGTTAGCGTTTAAGGTTTTCCGGATGAGGTTTGGTGTTGAAGGATTGGCGTTTAAGGGTTGGTGTTTAAGGGTTGGTGTTTAAAGGTTGACGTTTTAGGGTTTGAATTTTAGCGTGTTTAGGTTTTGGCGTTTAAGTGTTGTCCTTTAAGGGTTGGTGCTTAAGAGGTGGTGTTTACAGGTTGGTATTTAAGGGTTGGCGTTTAAGGGTTGGTGTTTAAAAGTTGGCGTTTAAGGGTTGGCGTTAAAGGGTTGGCGTTTAACGGTTAGTGTTTAAGGGTTGGCGTTTAAGGGTTGGCGTTTAATGGTTGGTGTTTAAGGGTTGGCTTTTAAGCGTTTTCGTTTAAGTGTTGGTGCTTAAGAGTTGGTGTTTTCAGGTTGGTGTTTAAAGGTTTGGCATGTAAGTTTCGCCTTTAAGGGGTTGGTGTTTAAGGGTTGGCGTTAAAGAGTTGGCGTTTACGGGTTGGCTTTTAAGGCTTGGTGTTTAATCGTGTTTAGGCTTTGGCATTTAAGGGTTATCGTTTAAGGTTTGGTTCTTAAGAGTTGGTGTTTACAGGTTGGTGTTTAAAGGTTTGGCGTGTAAGTTTGGCCTTTAAGTGTTGGTGTTTAAAGCTTGGTGTTTAATAGATGGCGTTTAGGGTTGGTGTTTTAAGGTTGGTTTTTAAGGTTTGGCGATTTAGGGTTGGTGTTTAAGGGTTGGCATTTAAGGGTTGGTGTTTAAGCGTTGGCGTTTTAGCGTGTTTAGGTTTTGGCGTTCATGGGTTGTCGTTTAAGGGTTGGTGCTTAAGCGGTGGTGTTTACAGGTTGGTGTTTAAAGGGTTGGTGCTTAAGAGTTGGTGTTTACAGGTTGGTGTTTAATAGTTTGGCGGGTAAGGTTTGGCCTTTAAGGGTTGGTGTTTAAAGGTTGGTGTTTAAGAGATGGCGTTTAAGGTTTGGTGTTTAAGGGTTGGCGTTTACGGGTTGGCGTTTTAGGGTTAGCTTTAACGGTAGGTGTTTAAAGGTTGGTGTTTTAAGGTTGGTTTTTAAGGGTTGGCGATTTAGGGTTGGTGTTCAATGGTTGGCATTTAAGGGATTGGTGTTTAACCGTCGGTTTGTAAGGGTTGGATTTCAAGGGTTCGTGTTTAAGGGTTGGTCTTTAAAGAGTTAGCGTTTAAGGTTTGCCGGATGAGGTTTGGTGTTGAAGGATTGGCGTTTAATGGTTGGTGTTTAAGGGTTGGTGTTTAAGGGTTGGTGTTTAAAGGTTGACGTTTTAGGGTTTGAATTTTAGCGTGTTTAGGTTTTGGTGTTTAAGGGTTGTCCTTTAAGGGTTGGTGCTTAAGAGGTGGTGTTTACAGGTTGGTATTTAAGGGTTGGCGTTTAAGGGTTGGTGTTTAAAGGTTGGCGTTTAAGGGTTGGCGTTAAAGGGTTGGCGTTTAACGGTTAGCGTTTAAGGGTTGGCATTTAAGGGTTGGCGTTTAAGGGTTCGCGTTTAAAGGTTGACGTTTAACGGTTGGCGTTCAATGGTTGGTGTTTAAAGGTTGGCGTTTAAGGGTTGGCGTTAAAGGGTTGGCGTTTAACGGTTAGTGTTTAAGGGTTGGCGTTTAAGGGTTGGCGTTTAAGGGTTGGCATTTAAAGGTTGACGTTTAAGGGTTGGCGTTTAATGGTTGGTGTTTAAGGGTTGGCGTTTAAGCGTTTTCGTTTAAGTGTTGGTGCTTAAGAGTTGGTGTTTTCAGGTTGGTGTTTAAAGGTTTGGCGTGTAAGTTTGGCCTTTAAGGGGTTGTTGTTTAAGGGTTGGCGTTTAAGGGTTGGCGTTTTAGGGTCGGTGTTTAAAGGTTGGTGTTTAAGGGTTTGCGTTTAAGTATTGGTGTTTAAGGGTTGGCGCTTAAGGGTTGGCGTTTAAGGGTTGGCATTTGAAGAGTTAGCGATTAAGGGTTGGTGTTTAAGGGTTGGCATTTAAGGGTTGGCATTTAAGGGTTGGCGTTTAAGGGTTGGCGTTTAAGGGTTGGCGTTTAAGGGTTGGCGTTTAAGGGTTGGCGTTTAAGGGTTGGCGTTAAAGGGTTTGTTTATGGGTTGGCGTTTTAGGGTTGGTGTTTTAGGGTTTAGTGTTTAAGGGTTGGTCTTTAATAGTTGGCGTTTAAGCGTTGACGTTTAAGGGTTGGGGTTTAAGGGTTGGCGTTTAAGGGTTGGCGTTTAAGGGTTGGCGTTTTAAAGGGTTGGTGTTTAACAGTTGGCGTTTTAGGGTTGGTGTTTAAAGGTTGGTGTTTAAGGGTTGGCGTTTAAGGGTTGGCATTAAGGGTTGGTGTTTAAAGGTTGGCATTAAAGGGTTGGCCTTTAAGGGTTGGTGTTTAAGCGTGTTTATGTTTTGGCGTTTAAGGGTTGGCGTTTAATGGTTGGTGTTTAATGGATGGCGTTTAAGGGTTGGTGTTTAAGGGTTTGGCGTTTAAGGTTTGTCTTTAACGGTTGGTGTTTAAAGGTTGGTGTTTTAAGGTTTGTTTCTAAGGGTTGGCGATTTAGGGTTGGTGTTTAAGGGTTGGCATTTAAGGGTTGGTGTTTAAGGGTTGGTGTTTAAGCGTTTTCGTTTAAGTGTTGGTGCTTAAGAGTTGGTGTTTACAGGTTGGTGTTTAAAGGTTTGGCGTGTAAGTTTGGCCTTTAAGGGTTGACGTTTAAGGTGGGTGTTTAAGGGTTCGCGTTTTATGGTTGGCGTTTTAGGGTTGGTGTTTAAAGGTTGGTGTTTAAGGGTTTGCGTTTAAGGATTGGTGTTTAAGGGTTTGCGTTTAAGGGTTGGCATTTAAAGAGTTAGCGATTAAGGGTTGTTGTTTAAGGTTTGGCGTTTAAGGGTTGGCATTTAAGGGTTGGCGTTTAAGGGTTGGTGCTTAAGAGGTGGTGTTTACAGGTTGGTGTTTAAAGGGTTGGTGCTTAAGAGTTGGTGTTTACAGGTTGGTGTTTAATAGTTTGGCGGGTAAGGTTTGGCCTTTAAGGGTTCGTGTTTAAAGGTTGGTGTTTAAGAGATGGTGTTTAAGAGATGGCGTTTAAGGTTTGGTGTTTAAGGGTTGGCGTTTACGGGTTGGCGTTCAAGGGTTAGCTTTAACGGTAGGTGTTTAAAGGTTGGTGTTTTAAGGTTGGTTTTTAAGGGTTGGCGATTTAAGGTTGGTGTTCAATGGTTGGCATTTAAGGGTTGGTGTTTAACCGTCGGTTTGTAAAGGTTGGCTTTCAAGGGTTCGTGTTTAAGGGTTGGTCTTTAAAAAGTTAGCGCTTAAGGTTTTCCGGATGAGGTTTGGTGTTGAAGGATTGGCGTTTAATGGTTGGTGTTTAAGGGTTGGTGTTTAAGGGTTGGTGTTTAAAGGTTGACGTTTTAGGGTTTAAATTTTAGCGTGTTTAGGTTTTGGCGTTTAAGGGTTGTCCTTTAAGGGTTGGTGCTTAAGAGGTGGTGTTTACAGGTTGGTATTTAAGGGTTGGCGTTTAAGGGTTGGTGTTTAAAGGTTGGCGTTTAAGGGTTGGCGTTAAAGGGTTGGCGTTTAACGGTTAGTGTTTAAGGGTTGGCGTTTAAGGGTTGGCGTTTAAAGATTGACGTTTAAGGGTTGGCGTTTAATGGTTGGTGTTTAAGGGTTGGCGTTTAAGCGTTTTCGTTTAAGTGTTGGTGCTTATAAGTTGGTGTTTTCAGGTTGGTGTTTAAAGGTTTGGCGTGTAAGTTTGGCCTTCAAGGGGTTGGTGTTTAAGGGTTGGCGTTTAAGGGTTGGCGTTTAAGGGTTGGCGTTTTAGGGTCGGTGTTTAAAGGTTGGTGTTTAAGGGTTTGCGTTTAAGTATTGGTGTTTAAGGGTTGGCGTTTAAGGGTTGGCATTTGAAGAGTTAGCGATTAAGGGTTGGTGTTTAAGGGTTGGCGTTTAAGGGTTGGCATTTAAGGGTTGGCGTTTAAGGGTTGGTGTTTAAGGGTTGGCGTTAAAGGGTTTGTTTATGGGTTGGCGTTTTAGGGTTGGTGTTTTAGGGTTTAGTGTTTAAGGGTTGGTCTTTAATAATTGGCGTTTAAGCGTTGACGTTTATGGGTTGGGGTTTAAGGGTTGGCGTTTAAGGGTTGGCGTTTTAAAGGGTTGGCGTTTAATGGTTGGCGTTTTAGGGTTGGTGTTTAAAGGTTGGTGTTTAAGGGTTGGCGTTTAAGGGTTGGCATTAAGGTTTGGTGTTTAAAGGTTGGCATTAAAGGGTTGGCCTTTAAGGGTTGGTGTTTAAGCGTGTTTATGTTTTGGCGTTTAAGGGTTGGCGTTTAATGGTTGGTGTTTAATGGATGGCGTTTAAGGGTTGGTGTTTAAGGGTTTGGCGTTTAAGGTTTGTCTTTAACGGTTGGTGTTTAAAGGTTGGTGTTTTAAGGTTTGTTTTTAAGGGTTGGCGATTTAGGGTTGGTGTTTAAGGGTTGGCATTTAAGGGTTGGTGTTTAAGGGTTGGTGTTTAAGCGTTTTCGTTTAAGTCTTGGTGCTTAAGAGTTGGTGTTTACAGGTTGGTGTTTAAAGGTTTGGCGTGTAAGTTTGGCCTTTAAGGTTTGACGTTTAAGGTGGGTGTTTAAGGGTTCGCGTTTTATGGTTGGCGTTTTAGGGTTGGTGTTTAAAGGTTGGTGTTTAAGGGTTTGCGTTTAAGGATTGGTGTTTAAGGGTTTGCGTTTAAGGGTTTGCATTTAAAGAGTTAGCGATTAAGGGTTGTTGTTTAAGGTTTGGCGTTTAAGGGTTGGCATTTAAGGGTTGGTGTTTAAGGGTTGGTGCTTAAGGGTTGGCGTTTAAGGGTTGGCGTATAAGGGTTGGTGTTTAAGGGTTGGCGTTTAAGGGTTTTAGTTTTTAGGATTGGTGCTTAAGAGTTGGTATTTACAGGTTGGTGTTTAAAGGTTTGGCGTGTTAGTTTGGCCTTTAAGGTTTGCTGTTTAAAGGTTGGTGTTTAAGAGATGGAGTTTAAGGGTTGGCGTTAAAGGGTTGGCGTTTACGGGTTGGCTTTTAAGGCTTGGCATTTAAGGGTTGGTGTTTAATCGTGTTTAGGCTTTGGCGTTTAAGGGTTGTCGTTTAAGGTTTGGTTCTTAAGAGTTGGTGTTTACAGGTTGGTGTTTAAAGGTTTGGCGTGTAAGTTTGGCCTTTAAGTGTTGGTGTTTAAAGCTTGGTGTTTAATAGATGGCGTTTAGGGTTGGTGTTTTAAGGTTTGGTTTTTAAGGTTTGACGATTTAGGGTTGGTGTTTAAGGGTTGGCATTTAAGGGTTGGTGTTTAAGTGTTGGCGTTTTAGCGTGTTTAGGTTTTGGCGTTTATGGGTTGTCGTTTAAGGGTTGGTGCTTAAGAGGTGGTGTTTACAGGTTGGTGTTTAAAGGGTTGGTACTTAAGAGTTGGTGTTTACAGGTTGGTGTTTAATAGTTTGGCGGGTAAGGTTTGGCCTTTAAGGGTTGGTGTTTAAAGGTTGGTGTTTAAGAGATGGCGTTTAAGGTTTGGTGTTTAAGGGTTGGCGTTTACGGGTTGGCGTTTTAGGGTTAGCTTTAACGGTAGGTGTTTAAAGGTTGGTGTTTTAAGGTTGATTTTTAAGGGTTGGCGATTTAGGGTTGGTGTTCAATGGTTGGCATTTAAGGGTTGGTGTTTAACCGTCGGTTTGTAAGGGTTGGCTTTCAAGGGTTCGTGTTTAAGGGTTGGTCTTTAAAGAGTTAGCGTTTAAGGTTTTCCGGATGAGGTTTGGTGTTGAAGGATTGGCGTTTAAGGGTTGGTGTTTAAGGGTTGGTGTTTAAGGGTTGGTGTTTAAGGGTTGGTGTTTAAAGGTTGACGTTTTAGGGTTTAAATTTTAGCGTGTTTAGGTTTTGGCGTTTAAGGGTTGTCCTTTAAGGGTTGGTGCTTAAGAGGTGGTGTTTACAGGTTGGTATTTAAGGGTTGGCGTTTAAGGGTTGGTGTTTAAAGGTTGGCGTTTAAGGGTTGGCGTTAAAGGGTTGGCGTTTAACGGTTAGTGTTTAAGGGTTGGCGTTTAAGGGTTGGCGTTTAAGGGTTGGCGTTTAAAGGTTGACTTTTAAGGGTTGGCGTTTAATGGTTGGTGTTTAAGGGTTGGCGTTTAAGCGTTTTCGTTTAAGTGTTGGTGCTTAAGAGTTGGTGTTTTCAGGTTGGTGTTTAAAGGTTTGGCGTGTAAGTTTGGCCTTCAAGGGGTTGGTGTTTAAGGGTTGGCGTTTAAGGGTTGGCGTTTTAGGGTCGGTGTTTAAAGGTTGGTGTTTAAGGGTTTGCGTTTAAGTATTGGTGTTTAAGGGTTGGCGTTTAAGGGTTGGCATTTGAAGAGTTAGCGATTAAGGGTTGGTGTTTAAGGGTTGGCGTTTAAGGGTTGGCATTTAAGGGTTGGCGTTTAAGGGTTTGTGTTTAAGGGTTGGCGTTAAAGGGTTTGTTTATGGGTTGGCGTTTTAGGGTTGGTGTTTTAGGGTTTAGTGTTTAAGGGTTGGTCTTTAATAGTTGGCGTTTAAGCGTTGACGTTTAAGGGTTGGGGTTTAAGGGTTGGCGTTTAAGGGTTGGCGTTTTAAAGGGTTGGCGTTTAAGGGTTGGCGTTTTAGGGTTGATGTTTAAAGGTTGGTGTTTAAGGGTTGGCGTTTAAGGGTTGGCATTAAGGGTTGGTGTTTAAAGGTTGGCATTAAAGGGTTGGCCTTTAAGGGTTGGTGTTTAAGCGTGTTTATGTTTTGGCGTTCATGAGTTGGCGTTTAATGGTTGGTGTTTAATGGATGGCGTTTAAGGGTTGGTGTTTAAGGGTTTGGCGTTTAAGGTTTGTCTTTAACGGTTGGTGTTTAAAGGTTGGTGTTTTAAGGTTTGTTTTTAAGGGTTGGCGATTTAGGGTTGGTGTTTAAGGGTTGGCATTTAAGGGTTGGTGTTTAAGGGTTGGTCTTTAAAGTATTAGCGTTTAAGGTTTGCCGGATGATGGTTGACGTTTAAGGGTTGGCGTTTAATGGTTGGTGTTTAAGGGTTGGTGTTTAAGCGTTTTCGTTTAAGTGTTAGTGCTTAAGAGTTGGTGTTTACAGGTTGGCGTTTCAAGGTTTGGCGTGTAAGTTTGGCCTTTAAGGGTTGACGTTTAAGGTTGGTGTTTAAGGGTTCGCGTTTTAGGGTTGGCGTTTTAGGGTTGGTGTTTAAAGGTTGGTGTTTAAGGGTTTGCGTTTAAGGATTGGTGTTTAAGAGTTTGCGTTTAAGGGTTGGCATTTAAAGAGTTAGCGATTAAGGGTTGTTGTTTAAGGTTTGGCGTTTAAGGGTTGGCATTTAAGGGTTGGCGTTTAAGGGTTGGCGTTTAAGGGTTGGCGTTTAAGGGTTGGCGTTTAAAGGTTGGTGTTTAAGGGTTGGCGTTTAAGGGTTGGCGTTTAAGGGTTGGCGTTTAAGGGTTGGCGTTTAAGGGTTGGCGTTTAAGGGTTGGCGTTTAAGGGTTGGCGATTAAGGGTTGGCGTTTCAGTGTTGGTGTTTAGGCTTGGGCGTTTAAAGGGTTGGCGTTTAAGGGTTGGCGTTTTAAGGGTTGGCGTTTACGGGATGGCGTTTAAGGGTTGGCGTTTAAGGGTTGGCGTTTAAGGGTTGGTGTTTAGGGGTGGGCGTTTATGGGTTGGCATTCAAACGGTTGGTGTTTACGGCTTGGTGTTTAAGGGTTGACGTTTAAGGGTTGGTGTTTAAGGGTTGGCATTTAAACGTTGGCGTTTAAGGGTTGGCGTTTAAGGGTTGGCGTTTAAGGGTTGGCGTTTAAGGGTTGGCGTTTAAGGGTTGGCGTTTAAGAGTTGGTGTTTAGGGGTGGGCGTTTATGGGTTGGCGTTCAAACGGTTGGTGTTTAAGGCTTGGTGTTTAAGGGTTGGCGTTAAAGGGTTTGCGTTTACGGGTTGGCGCTTAAGGGTTGGTGTTTAAGGGTTGGCGTTTAAGGGTTGGTGTTTAAGGGTTGGCATTTAAACGTTGGCATTTAAGGGTTGGCGTTTAAGGGTTGGCGTTTAAGGGTTGGTGTTTAGGGGTGGGCGTTTATGGTTTGGCGTTCAAACGGTTGGTGTTTAAGGCTTGGTGTTTAAGGGTTGGCGCTTAAGGGTTGGTGTTTAAGGGTTGGCGTTTAAGCGTTGACGTTTAAGGGTTGGGGTTTAAGGGTTTGGCGTTTAAGGGTTGGCATTTAAGGGTTGGCGTTTAAGCGTGTTTAGGTTTTGGCGTTTAAGGGTTGGCGTTTAATGGTTGGTGTTTAATGGATGGCGTTTAAGGGTTGGTGTTTAAGGGTTTGGCGTGTAAAGGTTTGCCTTTAACGGTTGGCGTTAAAGGGTTGGCGATTAAGGGTTGGTGTTTACGGGTTGGCGTTTAAGGGTTGGCATTTAAGGGTTGGAGTTTAAGGGTTGGCGTTTAAGGGTTGGCGTTTAAGGGTTGGTGTTTGGAGGTGGGCGTTTATGGGTTGGCGTTCAAATGGTTGGTGTTTAAGGCTTGGTGTTTAAGGGTTGGTGTTTAAGGGTTGGCCTTTAAACGTTGGCGTTTAAGGGTGGGCGTTTAAGGGTTGGCGTTAAAGGGTTTGTTTATGGGTTGGCGTTTTAGGGTTGGTGTTTTAGGGTTTAGTGTTTAAGGGTTGGTCTTTAATAGTTGGCGTTTAAGCGTTGACGTTTAAGGGTAGGGGTTTAAGGGTTGGCGTTTAAGGGTTGGCGTTTTAAAGGGTTGGCGTTTAAGGGTTTGTGTTTAAGGGTTTGGCGTTTAAGATTTGTCTTTAACGGTTGGTGTTTAAAGGTTGGTGTTTTAAGGTTTGTTTTTAAGGGTTGGCGATTAAGGGTGGGTGTTTAAGGGTTGGCATTTAAGGGTTGGTGTTTAAGGGTTGGTGTTTAAGCGTTTTCGTTTAAGTGTTGGTGCTTAAGAGTTGGTGTTTACAGGTTGGTGTTTAAAGGTTTGGGCGTGTAAGTTTGGCCTTTAAGGGTTGACGTTTAAGGTTGGTGTTTAAGGGTTCGCGTTTTAGGGTTGGCGTGTTAGGGTTGGTGTTTAAAGGTTGGTGTTTAAGGGTTTGCGTTTAAGGATTGGTGTTTAAGAGTTTGCGTTTAAGGGTTGGCATTTAAAGAGTTAGCGATTAAGGGTTGTTGTTTAAGGTTTGGCGTTTAAGGGTTGGCATTTAAGGGTTGGTGTTTAAGGGTTGGCGTTTAAGGGTTGGCGTTTAAGGGTTGGCGTTTAAGGGTTGGCGTTTAAGGGTTGGTGTTTAAAGGTTGGTGTTTAAGGGTTGGCGTTTAAGGGTTGGCTTTTAAGGGTTGGCGTTTAAGGGTTGGCGTTTAAGGGTTGGCGTTTAAGGGTTGGCGTTTAAGGGTTGGTGTTTAAGGGTTGGCGTTTAAGGGTAGGCGTTTACGGGTTGGCGTTTACGGGTGGCGTTTAAGGGTTGGTGTTTAGGGGTGGGCATTTATGGGTTGGCATTAAAAACGGTTGGTGTTTAAGGCTTGGTGTTTAAGGGTTGGAGTTCAAGGGTTGGTGTTTAAGGGTTGGCATTTAAACGTTGGCGTTTAAGGGTTGGCGTTTAAGGGTTGGCGTTTAAGGGTTGGCGTTTAAGGGTTGGTGTTTAGGGGTGGGCGTTTATGGGTTGGCGTTCAAACGGTTGGTGTTTAAGGCTTGGTGTTTAAGGGTTGGCGCAAAAGGGTTTGCGTTTACGGGTTGGCGTTTAAGGGTTGGTGTTTAAGGGTTGGCGTATAAGGGTTGGTGTTTAAGGGTTGGCATTTAAACGTTGGCATTTAAGGGTTGGCATTTAAGGGTTGGCGTTTAAGGGTTGGCGTTTAAGGGTTGGTGTTTAGGGGTGGGCGTTTATGGGTTGGAGTTCAAACGGTTGGTGTTTAAGGCTTGGTGTTTAAGGGTTGGCGTTTAAGGGTTGGTGTTTAAGGGTTGGCCTTTAAACGTTGGCGTTTAAGGGTTGGCGTTTAAGCGTTGACGTTTAAGGGTTGGGGTTTAAGGGTTGGCGTTTAAGGGTTGGCATTTAAGGGTTGGCGTTTAAGCGTGTTTAGGTTTTGGCGTTTAAGGGTTGGCGTTTAATGGTTGGTGTTTAATGGATGGCGTTTAAGGGTTGGCGTTTACGGGTTGGCGTTTAAGGGTTGGCGTTTAAGGGTTGGCGTTTAAGGGTTGGCGTTTAAGGGTTGGTGTTTAGGGGTGGGCGTTTATGGGTTGGCATTCAAACGGTTGGTGTTTAAGGCTTGGTGTTTAAGGGTTGGCGTTTAAGGGTTGGTGTTTAAGGGTTGGCATTTAAACGTTGGCGTTTAAGGGTTGGCGTTTAATGGTTGGTGTTTAATGGATGGCGTTTAAGGGTTGGTGTTTAAGGGTTGGTGTTTAGGGGTGGGCGTTTATGGGTTGGCATTCAAACGGTTGGTGTTTAAGGCTTGGCGTTTAAGGGTTGGCGTTGAAGGGTTGGTGTTTAGGGGTGGGCGTTTATCGGTTGGCCTTCAAACGGTTGGTGTTTAAGGCTTGGTGTTTAAGGGTTGGCGTTAAAGGGTTTGCGTTTACGGGTTGGCGTTTAAGGGTTGGTGTTTAAGGGTTGGCGTTTAAACGTTGGCATTTAAGGGTTGGCGTTTAAGGGTTGGCGTTTAAGGGTTGGTGTTTAGGGGTGGGCGTTTATGGGTTGGCGTTCAAACGGTTGGTGTTTAAGGCTTGGTGTTTAAGGGTTGGCGTTTAAGGGTTGGTGTTTAAGAGTTGGCCTTTAAACGTTGGCGTTTAAGGGTTGGCGTTTAAGCGTTGACGTTTAATGGTTGGGGTTTAAGGGTTGGCGTTTAAGGGTTGGCATTTAAGGGTTGGCGTTTAAGCGTGTTTAGGTTTTGGCGTTTAAGGGTTGGCGTTTAATGGTTGGTGTTTAATGGATGGCGTTTGAGGGTTGGTGTTTAAGGGTTTGGCGTGAAAAGGTTTGCCTTTAACGGTTGGCGTTAAAGGGTTGGCGATTAAGGGTTGGTGTTTACGGGTTGGCGTTTAAGGGTTGGCGTTTAAGGGTTGGCGTTTAAGGGTTGGTGTTTAAGGGTTGGTGTTTAAGGGTTGGCGTTTAAGGGTTGGTGTTTAGAGTTGGGCGTTTATGGGTTGGCGTTCAAATGGTTGGTGTTTAAAACTTGGTGTTTAAGGGATGGCGTTTAGCGGTTGGTATTTAAGGGTTGGCCTTTAAACGTTGGCGTTTAAGGGTTGGCGTTTAAGGGTTGGCGTTTAAGGGTTGGCGTTTAAGGGTTGGCGTTTAAGGGTTGGCGTTTAAGGGTTGGCGTTTAAGGGTTGGCGTTTAAGGGTTGGCGTTAAAGGGTTTGTTTATGGGTTGGCGTTTTTTCACAGATGTCCCAATAGTTTAAAAGATGTCCCAGTAGTTTAACAGATGTCCCCATAGTTTCACAGATGTACCAATAGTTTAACACATGTCCCAGTAGTTTAACAGATGTCCCAGTAGTTGCACAGATGTCCCAGTAGGTTAACAGATGTCCCCATAGTTTCACAGATGTTCCCATAGTTTCACAAATGTCCCAGTAGTTTTACAGATATCCCAATAGGTTAACAGATGTCCCCATAGTTTCACAGATGTACCAGTAGTTTCACAGATGTCCCAATAGTTTCACAGATGTCCCAATAGTTTCAAATATGTCCCAATAGTTTCACCTATGTCCCATTTCTTTCACAGATGTCCCCATAGTTTCACAGATGTCCCAATAGTTTCACAGATGTACCAGTAGTTTCACAGATGTCCCAATAGTTTCACAGATGTCCCAATAGTTTCACAGATGTCCCAGTAGTTTTACAGATATCCCAGTAGGTTAACAGATGTCCCCATAGTTTCACAGATGTACCAATAGTTTAACACATGTCCCAGTAGTTTAACAGATGTCCCAGTAGTTTCACAGATGTCCCAGTAGGTTAACAGATGTCCCCATAGTTTCACAGATGTTCCCATAGTTTCACAAATGTCCCAGTAGTTTTACAGATATCCCAATAGGTTAACAGATTACCCCATAGTTTCACAGATGTACCAGTAGTTTCACAGATGTCCCAATAGTTTCACAGATGTCCCAATAGTTTCACATATGTCCCAATAGTTTCACCTATGTCCCATTTGTTTCACAGATGTACCAGTAGTTTCACAGATGTCCCAATAGTTTCACAGATGTACCAGTAGTTTCACAGATGTCCCAATAGTTTCACAGATGTCCCAATAGTTTCACAGATGTCCCAGAAGTTTTACAGACATCCCAGTAGGTTAACAGATGTCCCGATAGTTTCACAGATGTAGCAGTAGTTTCACAGATGTCCCAATAGTTTCACAGATGTCCCATTAGTTTCACAGATGTCCCCATAGTTTCACAGATGTTCCAATAGTTTAACAGATGTCCCAGTAGTTTCACACATGTCCCAGTAGTTTCACAGACGCCCCAATAGTTTCACATATGTCCCATTAGTTTCACAGATGTCCCCATAGTTTCACAGATGTCCCAATAGTTTCACAGATGTACCAATAGTTTCACAGATGTCCCCATAGTTTCACAGATGTACCAGTAGTTTCACAGATGTCGCAATAGTTTCACAGATGTCCCGATAGTTTCACAGATGTAGCAGTAGTTTCACAGATGTCCCAATAGTTTCACAGATGTCCCAATAGTTTCACAGATGTCCCAATCGTTTCACAGATGTCCCAGTAGTTTTACAGATATCCCAGTAGGTTAACAGATGTCCCCATAGTTTCACAGATGTACCAATAGTTTAACACATGTCCCAGTAGTTTAACAGATGTCCCAGTAGATTCACAGATGTCCCAGTAGGTTAACAGATGTCCCCATAGTTTCACAGATGTTCCCATAGTTTCACAAATGTCCCAGTAGTTTTACAGATATCCCAATAGGTTAACAGATGTCCCCATAGTTTCACAGATGTACCAGTAGTTTCACAGATGTCCCAATAGTTTCACAGATGTCCCAATAGTTTCACATATGTCCCAATAGTTTCACCTATGTCCCATTTGTTTCACAGATGTCCCCATAGTTTCACAGATGTCCCAATAGTTTCACAGATGTACCAGTAGTTTCACAGATGTCCCAATAGTTTCACAGATGTCCCAATAGTTTCACAGATGTCCCAGAAGTTTTACAGACATCCCAGTAGGTTAACAGATGTCCCGATAGTTTCACAGATGTAGCAGTAGTTTCACAGATGTCCCAATAGTTTCACAGATGTCCCATTAGTTTCACAGATGTCCCCATAGTTTCACAGATGTTCCAATAGTTTAACAGATGTCCCAGTAGTTTCACACATGTCCCAGTAGTTTCACAGACGCTCCAATAGTTTCACATATGTCCCATTAGTTTCACAGATGTCCCCATAGTTTCACAGATGTCCCAATAGTTTCACAGATGTACCAATAGTTTCACAGATGTCCCCATAGTTTCACAGATGTACCAGTAGTTTCACAGATGTCGCAATAGTTTCACAGATGTCCCGATAGTTTCACAGATGTAGCAGTAGTTTCACAGATGTCCCAATAGTTTCACAGATGTCCCAATAGTTTCACAGATGTCCCAATCGTTTCACAGATGTCCCAGTAGTTTTACAGATATCCCAGTAGGTTAACAGATGTCCCCATAGTTTCACAGATGTACCAATAGTTTAACACATGTACCAGTAGTTTCACAGATGTCCCAATAGTTTCACAGATGTCCCAATAGTTTCACAGATGTCCCAGAAGTTTTACAGACATCCCAGTAGGTTAACAGATGTCCCGATAGTTTCACAGATGTAGCAGTAGTTTCACAGATGTCCCAATAGTTTCACAGATGTCCCATTAGTTTCACAGATGTCCCCATAGTTTCACAGATGTTCCAATAGTTTAACAGATGTCCCAGTAGTTTCACACATGTCCCAGTAGTTTCACAGACGCCCCAATAGTTTCACATATGTCCCATTAGTTTCACAGATGTCCCCATAGTTTCACAGATGTCCCAATAGTTTCACAGATGTACCAATAGTTTCACAGATGTCCCCATAGTTTCACAGATGTACCAGTAGTTTCACAGGTGTCGCAATAGTTTCACAGATGTCCCGATAGTTTCACAGATGTAGCAGTAGTTTCACAGATGTCCCAAGAGTTTCACAGATGTCCCAATAGTTTCACAGATGTCCCAATCGTTTCACAGATGTCCCAGTAGTTTTACAGATATCCCAGTAGGTTAACAGATGTCCCCATAGTTTCACAGATGTACCAATAGTTTAACACATGTCCCAGTAGTTTAACAGATGTCCCAGTAGATTCACAGATGTCCCAGTAGGTTAACAGATGTCCCCATAGTTTCACAGATGTTCCCATAGTTTCACAAATGTCCCAGTAGTTTTACAGATATCCCAATAGGTTAACAGATGTCCCCATAGTTTCACAGATGTACCAGTAGTTTCACAGATGTCCCAATAGTTTCACAGATGTCCCAATAGTTTCACATATGTCCCAATAGTTTCACCTATGTCCCATTTGTTTCACAGATGTCCCCATAGTTTCACAGATGTCCCAATAGTTTCACAGATGTACCAGTAGTTTCACAGATGTCCCAATAGTTTCACAGATGTCCCAATAGTTTCACAGATGTCCCAGAAGTTTTACAGACATCCCAGTAGGTTAACAGATGTCCCGATAGTTTCACAGATGTAGCAGTAGTTTCACAGATGTCCCAATAGTTTCACAGATGTCCCATTAGTTTCACAGATGTCCCCATAGTTTCACAGATGTTCCAATAGTTTAACAGATGTCCCAGTAGTTTCACACATGTCCCAGTAGTTTCACAGACGCTCCAATAGTTTCACATATGTCCCATTAGTTTCACAGATGTCCCCATAGTTTCACAGATGTCCCAATAGTTTCACAGATGTACCAATAGTTTCACAGATGTCCCCATAGTTTCACAGATGTACCAGTAGTTTCACAGATGTCGCAATAGTTTCACAGATGTCCCGATAGTTTCACAGATGTAGCAGTAGTTTCACAGATGTCCCAATAGTTTCACAGATGTCCCAATAGTTTCACAGATGTCCCAATCGTTTCACAGATGTCCCAGTAGTTTTACAGATATCCCAGTAGGTTAACAGATGTCCCCATAGTTTCACAGATGTACCAATAGTTTAACACATGTCCCAGTAGTTTAACAGATGTCCCAGTAGTTTCACAGATGTCCCAGTAGGTTAACAGATGTCCCCATAGTTTCACAGATGTTCCCATAGTTTCACAAATGTCCCAGTAGTTTTACAGATATCCCAATAGGTTAACAGATGTCCCCATAGTTTCACAGATGTACCAGTAGTTTCACAGATGTCCCAATAGTTTCACAGATGTCCCAATAGTTTCACATATGTCCCAATAGTTTCACCTATGTCCCATTTGTTTCACAGATGTCCCCATAGTTTCACAGATGTCCCAATAGTTTCACAGATGTACCAGTAGTTTCACAGATGTCCCAATAGTTTCACAGATGTCCCAATAGTTTCACAGATGTCCCAGAAGTTTTACAGACATCCCAGTAGGTTAACAGATGTCCCGATAGTTTCACAGATGTAGCAGTAGTTTCACAGATGTCCCAATAGTTTCACAGATGTCCCATTAGTTTCACAGATGTCCCCATAGTTTCACAGATGTTCCAATAGTTTAACAGATGTCCCAGTAGTTTCACACATGTCCCAGTAGTTTCACAGACGCCCCAATAGTTTCACATATGTCCCATTAGTTTCACAGATGTCCCCATAGTTTCACAGATGTCCCAATAGTTTCACAGATGTACCAATAGTTTCACAGATGTCCCCATAGTTTCACAGATGTACCAGTAGTTTCACAGATGTCGCAATAGTTTCACAGATGTCCCAATAGTTTCACAGATGTACTAGTAGTTTCACAGATGTCCCAATAGTTTCAGAGATGTACCAATAGTTTCACAGATGTCCCAATAGTTTAACAGATGTCCCAATAGTGTCACCCATGTCCCAATAGTTTCACAGATGTCCCAGGAGTTTAACAGATGTCCCAAAAGTTAAACAGATGTCCCAGTTGTTTCATAGATGTCCCAATAGTTTCACAGATGTCCGAATAGGTTCACATATATCCCAGTAGTTTTACAGATGTCCCAGTAGTTTCACATATGTCCCAATAGTTTAACAGATGTCCCAGTAGTTTAACAGATGTCCCAGTAGTTTCACAGATGTCCCAGTAGGTTAACAGATGTCCCCATAGTTTCACAGATGTCCCAATCGTTTCAAAAATGTCCCAGTAGTTTTACAGTTATCCCAGTAGGTTAACAGATGTCCCCATAGTTTAACAGATGTCCCAGTAGTTTAACAGATGTCCCAGTAGTTTAACAGATGTCCCAGTAGTTGCACAGATGTCCCAGTAGGTTAACAGATGTCCCCATAGTTTCACAGATGTCCCAATAGGGTCACATATGTCCCAGTAGTTTTACAGATGTCCCAGTAGTTTCACAGATGTCCCATTAGTTTCACAGATGTCCCAATAGTTTCACAGATGTCCCAATAGTTTCACAGATGTCCCCATAGTTTCACAGATGTACCAGTAGTTTCACAGATGTCCCAATAGTTTCACAGATGTCCCAATAGTTTCACAGATGTACTAGTAGTTTCACAGATGTCCCAATAGTTTCACATATTTCCCATTAGTTTCACAGATGTCCCCATAGTTTCACAGATTTCCCAATAGTTTAACAGATGTCCCAGTAGTTTTACAGGTGTCCCAGTAGTTTCGCAGATGTCCCCATAGTTTCACAGATGTCCCAATAGTTTAACAGATGTCCCAGTAGTTTTACAGATGTCCCAGTAGTTTCACACATGTCCCAGTAGGTTAACAGATGTCCCGATAGTTTCACAGATGTAGCAGTAGTTTCACAGATGTCCCAAGAGTTTCACAGATGTCCCAATAGTTTCACAGATGTCCCAATCGTTTCACAGATGTCCCAGTAGTTTTACAGATATCCCAGTAGGTTAACAGATGTCCCCATAGTTTCACAGATGTACCAATAGTTTAACACATGTCCCAGTAGTTTAACAGATGTCCCAGTAGATTCACAGATGTCCCAGTAGGTTAACAGATGTCCCCATAGTTTCACAGATGTTCCCATAGTTTCACAAATGTCCCAGTAGTTTTACAGATATCCCAATAGGTTAACAGATGTCCCCATAGTTTCACAGATGTACCAGTAGTTTCACAGATGTCCCAATAGTTTCACAGATGTCCCAATAGTTTCACATATGTCCCAATAGTTTCACCTATGTCCCATTTGTTTCACAGATGTCCCCATAGTTTCACAGATGTCCCAATAGTTTCACAGATGTACCAGTAGTTTCACAGATGTCCCAATAGTTTCACAGATGTCCCAATAGTTTCACAGATGTCCCAGAAGTTTTACAGACATCCCAGTAGGTTAACAGATGTCCCGATAGTTTCACAGATGTAGCAGTAGTTTCACAGATGTCCCAATAGTTTCACAGATGTCCCATTAGTTTCACAGATGTCCCCATAGTTTCACAGATGTTCCAATAGTTTAACAGATGTCCCAGTAGTTTCACACATGTCCCAGTAGTTTCACAGACGCTCCAATAGTTTCACATATGTCCCATTAGTTTCACAGATGTCCCCATAGTTTCACAGATGTCCCAATAGTTTCACAGATGTACCAATAGTTTCACAGATGTCCCCATAGTTTCACAGATGTACCAGTAGTTTCACAGATGTCGCAATAGTTTCACAGATGTCCCGATAGTTTCACAGATGTAGCAGTAGTTTCACAGATGTCCCAATAGTTTCACAGATGTCCCAATAGTTTCACAGATGTCCCAATCGTTTCACAGATGTCCCAGTAGTTTTACAGATATCCCAGTAGTTTCACAGATGTCCCAGTAGGTTAACAGATGTCCCCATAGTTTCACAGATGTTCCCATAGTTTCACAAATGTCCCAGTAGTTTTACAGATATCCCAATAGGTTAACAGATGTCCCCATAGTTTCACAGATGTACCAGTAGTTTCACAGATGTCCCAATAGTTTCACAGATGTCCCAATAGTTTCACATATGTCCCAATAGTTTCACCTATGTCCCATTTGTTTCACAGATGTCCCCATAGTTTCACAGATGTCCCAATAGTTTCACAGATGTACCAGTAGTTTCACAGATGTCCCAATAGTTTCACAGATGTCCCAATAGTTTCACAGATGTCCCAGAAGTTTTACAGACATCCCAGTAGGTTAACAGATGTCCCGATAGTTTCACAGATGTAGCAGTAGTTTCACAGATGTCCCAATAGTTTCACAGATGTCCCATTAGTTTCACAGATGTCCCCATAGTTTCACAGATGTTCCAATAGTTTAACAGATGTCCCAGTAGTTTCACACATGTCCCAGTAGTTTCACAGACGCCCCAATAGTTTCACATATGTCCCATTAGTTTCACAGATGTCCCCATAGTTTCACAGATGTACCAGTAGTTTCACAGATGTCGCAATAGTTTCACAGATGTCCCAATAGTTTCACAGATGTACTAGTAGTTTCACAGATGTCCCAATAGTTTCAGAGATGTACCAATAGTTTCACAGATGTCCCAATAGTTTAACAGATGTCCCAATAGTGTCACCCATGTCCCAATAGTTTCACAGATGTCCCAGGAGTTTAACAGATGTCCCAAAAGTTAAACAGATGTCCCAGTTGTTTCATAGATGTCCCAATAGTTTCACAGATGTCCGAATAGGTTCACATATATCCCAGTAGTTTTACAGATGTCCCAGTAGTTTCACATATGTCCCAATAGTTTAACAGATGTCCCAGTAGTTTAACAGATGTCCCAGTAGTTTCACAGATGTCCCAGTAGGTTAACAGATGTCCCCATAGTTTCACAGATGTCCCAATCGTTTCAAAAATGTCCCAGTAGTTTTACAGTTATCCCAGTAGGTTAACAGATGTCCCCATAGTTTAACAGATGTCCCAGTAGTTTAACAGATGTCCCAGTAGTTTAACAGATGTCCCAGTAGTTGCACAGATGTCCCAGTAGGTTAACAGATGTCCCCATAGTTTCACAGATGTCCCAATAGGGTCACATATGTCCCAGTAGTTTTACAGATGTCCCAGTAGTTTCACAGATGTCCCATTAGTTTCACAGATGTCCCAATAGTTTCCCAGATGTCCCAATAGTTTCACAGATGTCCCCATAGTTTCACAGATGTACCAGTAGTTTCACAGATGTCCCAATAGTTTCACAGATGTCCCAATAGTTTCACAGATGTACTAGTAGTTTCACAGATGTCCCAATAGTTTCACATATTTCCCATTAGTTTCACAGATGTCCCCATAGTTTCACAGATTTCCCAATAGTTTAACAGATGTCCCAGTAGTTTTACAGGTGTCCCAGTAGTTTCGCAGATGTCCCCATAGTTTCACAGATGTCCCAATAGTTTAACAGATGTCCCAGTAGTTTTACAGATGTCCCAGTAGTTTCACACATGTCCCAGTAGTTTCACAGACGCCCCAATAGTTTCACATATGTCCCATTAGTTTCACAGATGTCCCCATAGTTTCACAGATGTCCCAATAGTTTCACAGATGTACTAGTAGTTTCACAGATGTCCCAATAGTTTCACAAATGTCCCATTAGTTTCACAGATGACCCCATAGTTTCACATATGTCCCATTAGATTCACAGATGTCCCCATAGTTTCACAGATGTCCCAATAGTTTCACAGATGTCCCATTAGTTTCACAGATGTCCCCATAGTTTCACAGATATCCCAAAAGTTTAACAGATGTCCCAGTAGTTTTACAGATGTCCCAGTAGTTTCACACATGTCCCAGTAGTTTCACAGACGCCCCAATAGTTTCACATATGTCCCATTAGTTTCACAGATGTCCCCATAGTTTCACAGATGTCCCAATAGTTTCACAGATGTACCAGTAGTTTCACAGATGTCCCAATAGTTTAACAGATGTCCCAATAGTTTCACCCATGTCCTAATAGTTTCACAGATGTCCCAGGAGTTTAACAGATGTCCCAATAGTTTAACAGATGTCCCAGTTGTTTCACAGATGCCCCAATAGTTTCAAAGATGTCCCAATAGTTTCACAGATGTCCCAATAGGTTCACATATGTTCCAGTAGTTTTACAGATGTCCCAGTAGTTTCAAATATGTCCCAATAGTTTAACAGATGTCCCAGTAGTTTAACAGATGTCCCAGTAGTTTCATAGATGTCCCAGTAGGTTAACAGATGTCCCCATAGTTTCACAGATGTCCCAATAGTTTCATAGATGTCCCAGTAGTTTTACAGATATCCCAGTAGGTTAACAGATGTCCCCATAGTTTCACAGATGTCCCAATAGTTTAACAGATGTCCCAGTAGTTTAACAGATGTCCCAGTAGTTTCACAGATGTCCCAGTAGGTTAACAGATGTCCCCATAGTTTCACAGATGTCCCAATAGTTTCACAGATGTCCCAGTAGTTTTACAGATATCCCAATTGGTTAACAGATGTCCCCATAGTTTCACAGATGTACCACGTTGGCGTTTAAGGGTTGGCGTTTAAGCGTTGACGTTTAATGGTTGGGGTTTAAGGGTTGGCGTTTAAGGGTTGGCATTTAAGGGTTGGCGTTTAAGCGTGTTTAGGTTTTGGCGTTTAAGGGTTGGCGTTTAATGGTTGGTGTTTAATGGATGGCGTTTGAGGGTTGGTGTTTAACGGTTTGGCGTGTAAAGGTTTGCCTTTAACGGTTGGCGTTAAAGGGTTGGCGATTAAGGGTTGGTGTTTACGGGTTGGCGTTTAAGGGTTGGCGTTTAAGGGTTGGAGTTTAAGGGTTGGTGTTTAAGGGTTGGCGTTTAAGGGTTGGTGTTTAGAGGTGGGCGTTTAAGGGTTGGCGTTCAAATGGTTGGTGTTTAAAACTTGGTGTTTAAGGGATGGCGTTTAACGGTTGGTATTTAAGGGTTGGCCTTTAAACGTTGGCGTTTAAGGGTTGGCGTTTAAGGGTTGGCGTTTAAGGGTTGGCGTTTAAGGGTTGGCGTTTAAGGGTTGGCGTTTAAGGGTTGGCGTTAAAGGGTTTGTTTATGGGTTGGCGTTTTTTCACAGATGTCCCAATAGTTTAAAAGATGTCCCAGTAGTTTAACAGATGTCCCAGTAGTTTCACAGATGTCCCAGTAGGTTAACAGATGTCCCCATAGTTTCACAGATGTCGCAATCGTTTCACAGATGTCCCAGTAGTTTTACAGATATCCTAGTAGGTTAACAGATGTCCCCATAGTTTCACAGATGTACCAATAGTTTAACACATGTTCCAGTAGTTTAACAGATGTCCCAGTAGTTTCACAGATGTCCCAGTAGGATAACAGATGTCCCCATAGTTTCACAGATGTTCCCATAGTTTCACAAATGTCCCAGTAGTTTTACAGATATCCCAATAGGTTAACAGATGTCCCCATAGTTTCACAGATGTACCAGTAGTTTCACAGATGTCCCAATAGTTTCACAGATGTCCCAATAGTTTCAAATATGTCCCAATAGTTTCACCTATGTCCCATTTCTTTCACAGATGTCCCCATAGTTTCACAGATGTCCCAATAGTTTCACAGATGTACCAGTAGTTTCACAGATGTCCCAATAGTTTCACAGATGTCCCAATAGTTTCACAGATGTCCCAATCGTTTCACAGATGTCCCAGTAGTTTTACAGATATCCCAGTAGGTTAACAGATGTCCCCATAGTTTCACAGATGTACCAATAGTTTAACACATGTCCCAGTAGTTTAACAGATGTCCCAGTAGTTTCACAGATGTCCCAGTAGGTTAACAGATGTCCCCATAGTTTCACAGATGTTCCCATAGTTTCACAAATGTCCCAGTAGTTTTACAGATATCCCAATAAGTTAACAGATGTCCCCATAGTTTCACAGATGTACCAGTAGTTTCACAGATGTCCCAATAGTTTCACAGATGTCCCAATAGTTTCACATATGTCCCAATAGTTTCACCTATGTCCCATTTGTTTCACAGATGTCCCCATAGTTTCACAGATGTCCCAATAGTTTCACAGATGTACCAGTAGTTTCACAGATGTCCCAATAGTTTCACAGATGTCCCAATAGTTTCACAGATGTCCCAGAAGTTTTACAGACATCCCAGTAGGTTAACAGATGTCCCGATAGTTTCACAGATGTAGCAGTAGTTTCACAGATGTCCCAATAGTTTCACAGATGTCCCATTAGTTTCACAGATGTCCCCATAGTTTCACAGATGTTCCAATAGTTTAACAGATGTCCCAGTAGTTTCACACATGTCCCAGTAGTTTCACAGACGCCCCAATAGTTTCACATATGTCCCATTAGTTTCACAGATGTCCCCATAGTTTCACAGATGTCCCAATAGTTTCACAGATGTACCAATAGTTTCACAGATGTCCCCATAGTTTCACAGATGTACCAGTAGTTTCACAGATGTCGCAATAGTTTCACAGATGTCCAGATAGTTTCACAGATGTAGCAGTAGTTTCACAGATGTCCCAATAGTTTCACAGATGTCCCAATAGTTTCACAGATGTCCCAATCGTTTCACAGATGTCCCAGTAGTTTTACAGATATCCCAGTAGGTTAACAGATGTCCCCATAGTTTCACAGATGTACCAATAGTTTAACACATGTCCCAGTAGTTTAACAGATGTCCCAGTAGTTTCACAGATGTCCCAGTAGGTTAACAGATGTCCCCATAGTTTCACAGATGTTCCCATAGTTTCACAAATGTCCCAGTAGTTTTACAGATATCCCAATAGGTTAACAGATGTCCCCATAGTTTCACAGATGTACCAGTAGTTTCACAGATGTCCCAATAGTTTCACAGATGTCCCAATAGTTTCACATATGTCCCAATAGTTTCACCTATGTCCCATTTGTTTCACAGATGTCCCCATAGTTTCACAGATGTCCCAATAGTTTCACAGATGTACCAGTAGTTTCACAGATGTCCCAATAGTTTCACAGATGTCCCAATAGTTTCACAGATGTCACAGAAGTTTTACAGACATCCCAGTAGGTTAACAGATGTCCCGATAGTTTCACAGATGTAGCAGTAGTTTCACAGATGTCCCAATAGTTTCACAGATGTCCCATTAGTTTCACAGATGTCCCCATAGTTTCACAGATGTTCCAATAGTTTAACAGATGTCCCAGTAGTTTCACACATGTCCCAGTAGTTTCACAGACGCCCCAATAGTTTCACATATGTCCCATTAGTTTCACAGATGTCCCCATAGTTTCACAGATGTCCCAATAGTTTCACAGATGTACCAATAGTTTCACAGATGTCCCCATAGTTTCACAGATGTACCAGTAGTTTCACAGATGTTGCAATAGTTTCACAGATGTCCCAATAGTTTCACAGATGTACTAGTAGTTTCACAGATGTCCCAATAGTTTCAGAGATGTACCAATAGTTTCACAGATGTCCCAATAGTTTAACAGATGTCCCAATAGTGTCACCCATGTCCCAATAGTTTCACAGATGTCCCAGGAGTTTAACAGATGTCCCAAAAGTTAAACAGATGTCCCAGTTGTTTCATAGATGTCCCAATAGTTTCACAGATGTCCGAATAGGTTCACATATATCCCAGTAGTTTTACAGATGTCCCAGTAGTTTCACATATGTCCCAATAGTTTAACAGATGTCCCAGTAGTTTAACAGATGTCCCAGTAGTTTCACAGATGTCCCAGTAGGTTAACAGATGTCCCCATAGTTTCACAGATGTCCCAATCGTTTCAAAAAATGTCCCAGTAGTTTTACAGTTATCCCAGTAGGTTAACAGATGTCCCCATAGTTTAACAGATGTCCCAGTAGTTTAACAGATGTCCCAGTAGTTTAACAGATGTCCCAGTAGTTGCACAGATGTCCCAGTAGGTTATCAGATGTCCCCATAGTTTCACAGATGTCCCAATAGGGTCACATATGTCCCAGTAGTTTTACAGATGTCCCAGTAGTTTCACAGATGTCCCATTAGTTTCACAGATGTCCCAATAGTTTCCCAGATGTCCCAATAGTTTCACAGATGTCCCCATAGTTTCACAGATGTACCAGTAGTTTCACAGATGTCCCAATAGTTTCACAGATGTCCCAATA
This sequence comes from Petromyzon marinus, assembly GCF_048934315.1. NCBI lineage: Eukaryota > Metazoa > Chordata > Hyperoartia > Petromyzontiformes > Petromyzontidae > Petromyzon > Petromyzon marinus. Next base: position 171,520 of record NW_027423688.1, on the reverse strand, counting down.
GTTTCACAGATGTACTAGTAGTTTCACAGATGTCCCAATAGTTTCACATATTTCCCATTAGTTTCACAGATGTCCCCATAGTTTCATAGATTTCCCAATAGTTTAACAGATGTCCCAGTAGTTTTACAGGTGTCCCAGTAGTTTCGCAGATGTCCCCATAGTTTCACAGATGTCCCAATAGTTTAACAGATGTCCCAGTAGTTTTACAGATGTCCCAGTAGTTTCACACATGTCCCAGTAGTTTCACAGACGCCCCAATAGTTTCACATATGTCCCATTAGTTTCACAGATGTCCCCATAGTTTCACAGATGTCCCAATAGTTTCACAGATGTACTAGTAGTTTCACAGATGTCCCAATAGTTTCACAAATGTCACATTAGTTTCACAGATGACCCCATAGTTTCACATATGTCCCATTAGATTCACAGATGTCCCCATAGTTTCACAGATGTCCCAATAGTTTCACAGATGTCCCATTAGTTTCACAGATGTCCCCATAGTTTCACAGATATCCCAAAAGTTTAACAGATGTCCCAGTAGTTTTACAGATGTCCCAGTAGTTTCACACATGTCCCAGTAGTTTCACAGACGCCCCAATAGTTTCACATATGTCCCATTAGTTTCACAGATGTCCCCATAGTTTCACAGATGTCCCAATAGTTTCACAGATGTACCAGTAGTTTCACAGATGTCCCAATAGTTTAACAGATGTCCCAATAGTTTCACCCATGTCCTAATAGTTTCACAGATGTCCCAGGAGTTTAACAGATGTCCCAATAGTTTAACAGATGTCCCAGTTGTTTCACAGATGCCCCAATAGTTTCAAAGATGTCCCAATAGTTTCACAGATGTCCCAATAGGTTCACATATGTTCCAGTAGTTTTACAGATGTCCCAGTAGTTTCAAATATGTCCCAATAGTTTAACAGATGTCCCAGTAGTTTAACAGATGTCCCAGTAGTTTCATAGATGTCCCAGTAGGTTAACAGATGTCCCCATAGTTTCACAGATGTCCCAATAGTTTCATAGATGTCCCAGTAGTTTTACAGATATCCCAGTAGGTTAACAGATGTCCCCATAGTTTCACAGATGTCCCAATAGTTTAACAGATGTCCCAGTAGTTTAACAGATGTCCCAGTAGTTTCACAGATGTCCCAGTAGGTTAACAGATGTCCCCATAGTTTCACAGATGTCCCAATAGTTTCACAGATGTCCCAGTAGTTTTACAGATATCCCAATTGGTTAACAGATGTCCCCATAGTTTCACAGATGTACCACGTTGGCGTTTAAGGGTTGGCGTTTAAGCGTTGACGTTTAATGGTTGGGGTTTAAGGGTTGGCGTTTAAGGGTTGGCATTTAAGGGTTGGCGTTTAAGCGTGTTTAGGTTTTGGCGTTTAAGGGTTGGCGTTTAATGGTTGGTGTTTAATGGATGGCGTTTGAGGGTTGGTGTTTAAGGGTTTGGCGTGTAAAGGTTTGCCTTTAACGGTTGGCGTTAAAGGGTTGGCGATTAAGGGTTGGTGTTTACGGGTTGGCGTTTAAGGGTTGGCGTTTAAGGGTTGGAGTTTAAGGGTTGGTGTTTAAGGGTTGGCGTTTAAGGGTTGGTGTTTAGAGGTGGGCGTTTAAGGGTTGGCGTTCAAATGGTTGGTGTTTAAAACTTGGTGTTTAAGGGATGGCGTTTAACGGTTGGTATTTAAGGGTTGGCCTTTAAACTTTGGCGTTTAAGGGTTGGCGTTTAAGGGTTGGCGTTTAAGGGTTGGCGTTTAAGGGTTGGCGTTTAAGGGTTGGCGTTTAAGGGTTGGCGTTAAAGGGTTTGTTTATGGGTTGGCGTTTTTTCACAGATGTCCCAATAGTTTAACAGATGTCCCAGTAGTTTAACAGATGTCCCAGTAGTTTCACAGATGCCCCAGTAGGTTAACAGATGTCCCCATAGTTTAACAGATGTCCCAATCGTTTCACAGATGTCCCAGTAGTTTTACAGATATCCCAGTAGGTTAACATATGTCCCCATAGTTTCACAGATGTACCAATAGTTTAACACATGTCCCAGTAGTTTAACAGATGTCCCAGTAGTTTCGCAGATGTCCCAGTAGGTTAACAGATGTCCCCATAGTTTCACAGATGTTCCCATAGTTTCACAAATGTCCCAGTAGTTTTACAGATATCCCAATAGGTTAACAGATGTCCCCATAGTTTCACAGATGTAGCAGTAGTTTCACAGATGTCCCAATAGTTTCACAGATGTCCCAATAGTTTCACATATGTCCCAATAGTTTCACCTATGTCCCATTTGTTTCACAGATGTCCCCATAGTTTCACAGATGTCCCAATAGTTTCACAGATGTACCAGTAGTTTCACAGATGTCCCAATAGTTTCACAGATGTCCCAATAGTTTCACAGATGTCCCAGAAGTTTTACAGACATCCCAGTAGGTTAACAGATGTCCCGATAGTTTCACAGATGTAGCAGTAGTTTCACAGATGTCCCAATAGTTTCACAGATGTCCCATTAGTTTCACAGATGACCCCATAGTTTCACATATGTCCCATTAGATTCACAGATGTCCCCATAGTTTCACAGATGTTCCAATAGTTTCACAGATGTCCCATTAGTTTCACAGATGTCCCCATAGTTTCACAGATATCCCAAAAGTTTAACAGATGTCCCAGTAGTTTTACAGATGTCCCAGTAGTTTCACACATGTCCCAGTAGTTTCACAGACGCCCCAATAGTTTCACATATGTCCCATTAGTTTCACAGATGTCCCCATAGTTTCACAGATGTCCCAATAGTTTCACAGATGTACCAGTAGTTTCATAGATGTCCCAATAGTTTAACAGATGTCCCAATAGTTTCACCCATGTCCTAATAGTTTCACAGATGTCCCAGGAGTTTAACAGATGTCCCAATAGTTTAACAGATGTCCCAGTTGTTTCACAGATGCCCCAATAGTTTCAAAGATGTCCCAATAGTTTCACAGATGTCCCAATAGGTTCACATATGTTCCAGTAGTTTTACAGATGTCCCAGTAGTTTCAAATATGTCCCAATAGTTTAACAGATGTCCCAGTAGTTTAACAGATGTCCCAGTAGTTTCATAGATGTCCCAGTAGGTTAACAGATGTCCCCATAGTTTCACAGATGTCCCAATAGTTCTAGAGATGTCCCAGTAGTTTTACAGATATCCCAGTAGGTTAACAGATGTCCCCATAGTTTCACAGATGTCCCAATAGTTTAACAGATGTCCCAGTAGTTTAACAGATGTCCCAGTAGTTTCACAGATGTCCCAGTAGGTTAACAGATGTCCCCATAGTTTCACAGATGTCCCAATAGTTTCACAGATGTCCCAGTAGTTTTACAGATATCCCAATTGGTTAACAGATGTCCCCATAGTTTCACATATGTACCACGTTGGCGTTTAAGGGTTGGCGTTTAAGGGTTGGCGTTTAAGCGTGTTTAGGTTTTGGCGTTTAAGGGTTGGCGTTTAATGGTTGGTGTTTAATGGATGGCGTTTGAGGGTTGGTGTTTAAGGGTTTGGCGTGTAAAGGTTTGCCTTTAACAGGTTGGCGTTAAAGGGTTGGCGATTAAGGGTTGGTGTTTACGGGTTGGCGTTTAAGGGTTGGCGTTTAAGGGTTGGAGTTTAAGGGTTGGTGTTTAAGGGTTGGCGTTTAAGGGTTGGTGTTTAGAGGTGGGCGTTTATGGGTTGGCGTTCAAATGGTTGGTGTTTAAAACTTGGTGTTTAAGGGATGGCATTTAACGGTTGGTATTTAAGGGTTGGCCTTTAAACGTTGGCGTTTAAGGGTTGGCGTTTAAGGGTTGGCGTTTAAGGGTTGGCGTTTAAGGGTTGGCGTTTAAGGGTTGGCGTTTAAGGGTTGGCGTTTAAGGGTTGGCGTTAAAGGGTTTGTTTATGGGTTGGCGTTTTTTCACAGATGTCCCAATAGTTTAACAGATGTCCCAGTAGTTTAACAGATGTCCCAGTAGTTTCACAGATGTCCCAGTAGGTTAACAGATGTCCCCATAGTTTCACAGATGTCCCAATCGTTTCACAGATGTCCCAGTAGTTTTACAGATATCCCAGTAGGTTAACAGATGTCCCCATAGTTTCACAGATGTACCAATAGTTTAACACATGTCCCAGTAGTTTAACAGATGTCCCAGTAGTTTCACACATGTCCCAGTAGTTTCACAGATACCCCAATAGTTTCACAGATGTCCCAATAGTTTCACAGATGTACTAGTAGTTTCACAGATGTCCCAATAGTTTCACAAATGTCCCATTAGTTTCACAGATGACCCCATAGTTTCACATATGTCCCATTAGATTCACAGATGTCCCCATAGTTTCACAGATGTCCCAATAGTTTCACAGATGTCCCATTAGTTTCACAGATGTCCCCATAGTTTCACAGATATCCCAAAAGTTTAACAGATGTCCCAGTAGTTTTACAGATGTCCCAGTAGTTTCACACATGTCCCAGTAGTTTCACAGACGCCCCAATAGTTTCACATATGTCCCATTAGTTTCACAGATGTCCCCATAGTTTCACAGATGTCCCAATAGTTTCACAGATGTACCAGTAGTTTCACAGATGTCCCAATAGTTTAACAGATGTCCCAATAGTTTCACCCATGTCCTAATAGTTTCACAGATGTCCCAGGAGTTTAACAGATGTCCCAATAGTTTAACAGATGTCCCAGTTGTTTCACAGATGCCCCAATAGTTTCAAAGATGTCCCAATAGTTTCACAGATGTCCCAATAGGTTCACATATGTTCCAGTAGTTTTACAGATGTCCCAGTAGTTTCAAATATGTCCCAATAGTTTAACAGATGTCCCAGTAGTTTAACAGATGTCCCAGTAGTTTCATAGATGTCCCAGTAGGTTAACAGATGTCCCCATAGTTTCACAGATGTCCCAATAGTTTCATAGATGTCCCAGTAGTTTTACAGATATCCCAGTAGGTTAACAGATGTCCCCATAGTTTCACAGATGTCCCAATAGTTTAACAGATGTCCCAGTAGTTTAACAGATGTCCCAGTAGTTTCACAGATGTCCCAGTAGGTTAACAGATGTCCCCATAGTTTCACAGATGTCCCAATAGTTTCACAGATGTCCCAGTAGTTTTACAGATATCCCAATTGGTTAACAGATGTCCCCATAGTTTCACAGATGTACCACGTTGGCGTTTAAGGGTTGGCGTTTAAGCGTTGACGTTTAATGGTTGGGGTTTAAGGGTTGGCGTTTAAGGGTTGGCATTTAAGGGTTGGCGTTTAAGCGTGTTTAGGTTTTGGCGTTTAAGGGTTGGCGTTTAATGGTTGGTGTTTAATGGATGGCGTTTGAGGGTTGGTGTTTAAGGGTTTGGCGTGTAAAGGTTTGCCTTTAACGGTTGGCGTTAAAGGGTTGGCGATTAAGGGTTGGTGTTTACGGGTTGGCGTTTAAGGGTTGGCGTTTAAGGGTTGGAGTTTAAGGGTTGGTGTTTAAGGGTTGGCGTTTAAGGGTTGGTGTTTAGAGGTGGGCGTTTAAGGGTTGGCGTTCAAATGGTTGGTGTTTAAAACTTGGTGTTTAAGGGATGGCGTTTAACGGTTGGTATTTAAGGGTTGGCCTTTAAACTTTGGCGTTTAAGGGTTGGCGTTTAAGGGTTGGCGTTTAAGGGTTGGCGTTTAAGGGTTGGCGTTTAAGGGTTGGCGTTAAAGGGTTTGTTTATGGGTTGGCGTTTTTTCACAGATGTCCCAATAGTTTAACAGATGTCCCAGTAGTTTAACAGATGTCCCAGTAGTTTCACAGATGCCCCAGTAGGTTAACAGATGTCCCCATAGTTTAACAGATGTCCCAATCGTTTCACAGATGTCCCAGTAGTTTTACAGATATCCCAGTAGGTTAACATATGTCCCCATAGTTTCACAGATGTACCAATAGTTTAACACATGTCCCAGTAGTTTAACAGATGTCCCAGTAGTTTCGCAGATGTCCCAGTAGGTTAACAGATGTCCCCATAGTTTCACAGATGTTCCCATAGTTTCACAAATGTCCCAGTAGTTTTACAGATATCCCAATAGGTTAACAGATGTCCCCATAGTTTCACAGATGTAGCAGTAGTTTCACAGATGTCCCAATAGTTTCACAGATGTCCCAATAGTTTCACATATGTCCCAATAGTTTCACCTATGTCCCATTTGTTTCACAGATGTCCCCATAGTTTCACAGATGTCCCAATAGTTTCACAGATGTACCAGTAGTTTCACAGATGTCCCAATAGTTTCACAGATGTCCCAATAGTTTCACAGATGTCCCAGAAGTTTTACAGACATCCCAGTAGGTTAACAGATGTCCCGATAGTTTCACAGATGTAGCAGTAGTTTCACAGATGTCCCAATAGTTTCACAGATGTCCCATTAGTTTCACAGATGACCCCATAGTTTCACATATGTCCCATTAGATTCACAGATGTCCCCATAGTTTCACAGATGTTCCAATAGTTTCACAGATGTCCCATTAGTTTCACAGATGTCCCCATAGTTTCACAGATATCCCAAAAGTTTAACAGATGTCCCAGTAGTTTTACAGATGTCCCAGTAGTTTCACACATGTCCCAGTAGTTTCACAGACGCCCCAATAGTTTCACATATGTCCCATTAGTTTCACAGATGTCCCCATAGTTTCACAGATGTCCCAATAGTTTCACAGATGTACCAGTAGTTTCATAGATGTCCCAATAGTTTAACAGATGTCCCAATAGTTTCACCCATGTCCTAATAGTTTCACAGATGTCCCAGGAGTTTAACAGATGTCCCAATAGTTTAACAGATGTCCCAGTTGTTTCACAGATGCCCCAATAGTTTCAAAGATGTCCCAATAGTTTCACAGATGTCCCAATAGGTTCACATATGTTCCAGTAGTTTTACAGATGTCCCAGTAGTTTCAAATATGTCCCAATAGTTTAACAGATCTCCCAGTAGTTTAACAGATGTCCCAGTAGTTTCATAGATGTCCCAGTAGGTTAACAGATGTCCCCATAGTTTCACAGATGTCCCAATAGTTCTAGAGATGTCCCAGTAGTTTTACAGATATCCCAGTAGGTTAACAGATGTCCCCATAGTTTCACAGATGTCCCAATAGTTTAACAGATGTCCCAGTAGTTTAACAGATGTCCCAGTAGTTTCACAGATGTCCCAGTAGGTTAACAGATGTCCCCATAGTTTCACAGATGTCCCAATAGTTTCACAGATGTCCCAGTAGTTTTACAGATATCCCAATTGGTTAACAGATGTCCCCATAGTTTCACATATGTACCACGTTGGCGTTTAAGGGTTGGCGTTTAAGGGTTGGCGTTTAAGCGTGTTTAGGTTTTGGCGTTTAAGGGTTGGCGTTTAATGGTTGGTGTTTAATGGATGGCGTTTGAGGGTTGGTGTTTAAGGGTTTGGCGTGTAAAGGTTTGCCTTTAACAGGTTGGCGTTAAAGGGTTGGCGATTAAGGGTTGGTGTTTACGGGTTGGCGTTTAAGGGTTGGCGTTTAAGGGTTGGAGTTTAAGGGTTGGTGTTTAAGGGTTGGCGTTTAAGGGTTGGTGTTTAGAGGTGGGCGTTTATGGGTTGGCGTTCAAATGGTTGGTGTTTAAAACTTGGTGTTTAAGGGATGGCATTTAACGGTTGGTATTTAAGGGTTGGCCTTTAAACGTTGGCGTTTAAGGGTTGGCGTTTAAGGGTTGGCGTTTAAGGGTTGGCGTTTAAGGGTTGGCGTTTAAGGGTTGGCGTTTAAGGGTTGGCGTTTAAGGGTTGGCGTTAAAGGGTTTGTTTATGGGTTGGCGTTTTTTCACAGATGTCCCAATAGTTTAACAGATGTCCCAGTAGTTTAACAGATGTCCCAGTAGTTTCACAGATGTCCCAGTAGGTTAACAGATGTCCCCATAGTTTCACAGATGTCCCAATCGTTTCACAGATGTCCCAGTAGTTTTACAGATATCCCAGTAGGTTAACAGATGTCCCCATAGTTTCACAGATGTACCAATAGTTTAACACATGTCCCAGTAGTTTAACAGATGTCCCAGTAGTTTCACACATGCCCCAGTAGTTTCACAGATACCCCAATAGTTTCACAGATGTCCCAATAGTTTCACAGATGTACTAGTAGTTTCACAGATGTCCCAATAGTTTCACAAATGTCCCATTAGTTTCACAGATGACCCCATAGTTTCACATATGTCCCATTAGATTCACAGATGTCCCCATAGTTTCACAGATGTCCCAATAGTTTCACAGATGTCCCATTAGTTTCACAGATGTCCCCATAGTTTCACAGATATCCCAAAAGTTTAACAGATGTCCCAGTAGTTTTACAGATGTCCCAGTAGTTTCACACATGTCCCAGTAGTTTCACAGACGCCCCAATAGTTTCACATATGTCCCATTAGTTTCACAGATGTCCCCATAGTTTCACAGATGTCCCAATAGTTTCACAGATGTACCAGTAGTTTCACAGATGTCCCAATAGTTTAACAGATGTCCCAATAGTTTCACCCATGTCCTAATAGTTTCACAGATGTCCCAGGAGTTTAACAGATGTCCCAATAGTTTAACAGATGTCCCAGTTGTTTCACAGATGCCCCAATAGTTTCAAAGATGTCCCAATAGTTTCACAGATGTCCCAATAGGTTCACATATGTTCCAGTAGTTTTACAGATGTCCCAGTAGTTTCAAATATGTCCCAATAGTTTAACAGATGTCCCAGTAGTTTAACAGATGTCCCAGTAGTTTCATAGATGTCCCAGTAGGTTAACAGATGTCCCCATAGTTTCACAGATGTCCCAATAGTTCTAGAGATGTCCCAGTAGTTTTACAGATATCCCAGTAGGTTAACAGATGTCCCCATAGTTTCACAGATGTCCCAATAGTTTAACAGATGTCCCAGTAGTTTAACAGATGTCCCAGTAGTTTCACAGATGTCCCAGTAGGTTAACAGATGTCCCCATAGTTTCACAGATGTCCCAATAGTTTCACAGATGTCCCAGTAGTTTTACAGATATCCCAATTGGTTAACAGATGTCCCCATAGTTTCACATATGTACCACGTTGGCGTTTAAGGGTTGGCGTTTAAGGGTTGGCGTTTAAGCGTGTTTAGGTTTTGGCGTTTAAGGGTTGGCGTTTAATGGTTGGTGTTTAATGGATGGCGTTTGAGGGTTGGTGTTTAAGGGTTTGGCGTGTAAAGGTTTGCCTTTAACAGGTTGGCGTTAAAGGGTTGGCGATTAAGGGTTGGTGTTTACGGGTTGGCGTTTAAGGGTTGGCGTTTAAGGGTTGGAGTTTAAGGGTTGGTGTTTAAGGGTTGGCGTTTAAGGGTTGGTGTTTAGAGGTGGGCGTTTATGGGTTGGCGTTCAAATGGTTGGTGTTTAAAACTTGGTGTTTAAGGGATGGCATTTAACGGTTGGTATTTAAGGGTTGGCCTTTAAACGTTGGCGTTTAAGGGTTGGCGTTTAAGGGTTGGCGTTTAAGGGTTGGCGTTTAAGGGTTGGCGTTTAAGGGTTGGCGTTTAAGGGTTGGCGTTTAAGGGTTGGCGTTAAAGGGTTTGTTTATGGGTTGGCGTTTTTTCACAGATGTCCCAATAGTTTAACAGATGTCCCAGTAGTTTAACAGATGTCCCAGTAGTTTCACAGATGTCCCAGTAGGTTAACAGATGTCCCCATAGTTTCACAGATGTCCCAATCGTTTCACAGATGTCCCAGTAGTTTTACAGATATCCCAGTAGGTTAACAGATGTCCCCATAGTTTCACAGATGTACCAATAGTTTAACACATGTCCCAGTAGTTTAACAGATGTCCCAGTAGTTTCACACATGTCCCAGTAGTTTCACAGATACCCCAATAGTTTCACAGATGTCCCAATAGTTTCACAGATGTACTAGTAGTTTCACAGATGTCCCAATAGTTTCACAAATGTCCCATTAGTTTCACAGATGACCCCATAGTTTCACATATGTCCCATTAGATTCACAGATGTCCCCATAGTTTCACAGATGTCCCAATAGTTTCACAGATGTCCCATTAGTTTCACAGATGTCCCCATAGTTTCACAGATATCCCAAAAGTTTAACAGATGTCCCAGTAGTTTTACAGATGTCCCAGTAGTTTCACACATGTCCCAGTAGTTTCACAGACGCCCCAATAGTTTCACATATGTCCCATTAGTTTCACAGATGTCCCCATAGTTTCACAGATGTCCCAATAGTTTCACAGATGTACCAGTAGTTTCACAGATGTCCCAATAGTTTAACATATGTCCCAATAGTTTCACCCATGTCCTAATAGTTTCACAGATGTCCCAGGAGTTTAACAGATGTCCCAATAGTTTAACAGATGTCCCAGTTGTTTCACAGATGCCCCAATAGTTTCAAAGATGTCCCAATAGTTTCACAGATGTCCCAATAGGTTCACATATGTCCCAGTAGTTTTACAGATGTCCCAGTAGTTTCACAGATGTCCCATTAGTTTCACAGATGTCCCAATAGTTTCCCAGATGTCCCAATAGTTTCACAGATGTCCCCATAGTTTCACAGATGTACCAGTAGTTTCACAGATGTCCCAATAGTTTCACAGATGTCCCAATAGTTTCACAGATGTACTAGTAGTTTCACAGATGTCCCAATAGTTTCACATATTTCCCATTAGTTTCACAGATGTCCCCATAGTTTCACAGATTTCCCAATAGTTTAACAGATGTCCCAGTAGTTTTACAGGTGTCCCAGTAGTTTCGCAGATGTCCCCATAGTTTCACAGATGTCCCAATAGTTTAACAGATGTCCCAGTAGTTTTACAGATGTCCCAGTAGTTTCACACATGTCCCAGTAGTTTCACAGACGCCCCAATAGTTTCACATATGTCCCATTAGTTTCACAGATGTCCCCATAGTTTCACAGATGTCCCAATAGTTTCACAGATGTACTAGTAGTTTCACAGATGTCCCAATAGTTTCACAAATGTCCCATTAGTTTCACAGATGACCCCATAGTTTCACATATGTCCCATTAGATTCACAGATGTCCCCATAGTTTCACAGATGTCCCAATAGTTTCACAGATGTCCCATTAGTTTCACAGATGTCCCCATAGTTTCACAGATATCCCAAAAGTTTAACAGATGTCCCAGTAGTTTTACAGATGTCCCAGTAGTTTCACACATGTCCCAGTAGTTTCACAGACGCCCCAATAGTTTCACATATGTCCCATTAGTTTCACAGATGTCCCCATAGTTTCACAGATGTCCCAATAGTTTCACAGATGTACCAGTAGTTTCACAGATGTCCCAATAGTTTAACAGATGTCCCAATAGTTTCACCCATGTCCTAATAGTTTCACAGATGTCCCAATAGTTTCAAAGATGTCCCAATAGTTTCACAGATGTCCCAATAGGTTCACATATGTTCCAGTAGTTTTACAGATGTCCCAGTAGTTTCAAATATGTCCCAATAGTTTAACAGATGTCCCAGTAGTTTAACAGATGTCCCAGTAGTTTCATAGATGTCCCAGTAGGTTAACAGATGTCCCCATAGTTTCACAGATGTCCCAATAGTTTCATAGCTGTCCCAGTAGTTTTACAGATATCCCAGTAGGTTAACAGATGTCCCCATAGTTTCACAGATGTCCCAATAGTTTAACAGATGTCCCAGTAGTTTAACAGATGTCCCAGTAGTTTCACAGATGTCCCAGTAGGTTAACAGATGTCCCCATAGTTTCACAGATGTCCCAATAGTTTCACAGATGTCCCAGTAGTTTTACAGATATCCCAATTGGTTAACAGATGTCCCCATAGTTTCACAGATGTACCACGTTGGCGTTTAAGGGTTGGCGTTTAAGCGTTGACGTTTAATGGTTGGGGTTTAAGGGTTGGCGTTTAAGGGTTGGCATTTAAGGGTTGGCGTTTAAGCGTGTTTAGGTTTTGGCGTTTAAGGGTTGGCGTTTAATGGTTGGTGTTTAATGGATGGCGTTTGAGGGTTGGTGTTTAAGGGTTTGGCGTGTAAAGGTTTGCCTTTAACGGTTGGCGTTAAAGGGTTGGCGATTAAGGGTTGGTGTTTACGGGTTGGCGTTTAAGGGTTGGCGTTTAAGGGTTGGAGTTTAAGGGTTGGTGTTTAAGGGTTGGCGTTTAAGGGTTGGTGTTTAGAGGTGGGCGTTTAAGGGTTGGCGTTCAAATGGTTGGTGTTTAAAACTTGGTGTTTAAGGGATGGCGTTTAACGGTTGGTATTTAAGGGTTGGCCTTTAAACGTTGGCGTTTAAGGGTTGGCGTTTAAGGGTTGGCGTTTAAGGGTTGGCGTTTAAGGGTTGGCGTTTAAGGGTTGGCGTTTAAGGGTTGGCGTTAAAGGGTTTGTTTATGGGTTGGCGTTTTTTCACAGATGTCCCAATAGTTTAACAGATGTCCCAGTAGTTTAACAGATGTCCCAGTAGTTTCACAGATGCCCCAGTAGGTTAACAGATGTCCCCATAGTTTCACAGATGTCCCAATCGTTTCACAGATGTCCCAGTAGTTTTACAGATATCCCAGTAGGTTAACATATGTCCCCATAGTTTCACAGATGTACCAATAGTTTAACACATGTCCCAGTAGTTTAACAGATGTCCCAGTAGTTTCGCAGATGTCCCAGTAGGTTAACAGATGTCCCCATAGTTTCACAAATGTTCCCATAGTTTCACAAATGTCCCAGTAGTTTTACAGATATCCCAATAGGTTAACAGATGTCCCCATAGTTTCACAGATGTAGCAGTAGTTTCACAGATGTCCCAATAGTTTCACAGATGTCCCAATAGTTTCACATATGTCCCAATAGTTTCACCTATGTCCCATTTGTTTCACAGATGTCCCCATAGTTTCACAGATGTCCCAATAGTTTCACAGACGTACCAGTAGTTTCACAGATGTCCCAATAGTTTCACAGATGTCCCAATAGTTTCACAGATGTCCCAGAAGTTTTACAGACATCCCAGTAGGTTAACAGATGTCCCGATAGTTTCACAGATGTAGCAGTAGTTTCACAGATGTCCCAATAGTTTCACAGATGTCCCATTAGTTTCACAGATGACCCCATAGTTTCACATATGTCCCATTAGATTCACAGATGTCCCCATAGTTTCACAGATGTTCCAATAGTTTCACAGATGTCCCATTAGTTTCACAGATGTCCCCATAGTTTCACAGATATCCCAAAAGTTTAACAGATGTCCCAGTAGTTTTACAGATGTCCCAGTAGTTTCACACAAGTCCCAGTAGTTTCACAGACGCCCCAATAGTTTCACATATGTCCCATTAGTTTCACAGATGTCCCAATAGTTTCACAGATGTACCAGTAGTTTCATAGATGTCCCAATAGTTTAACAGATGTCCCAATAGTTTCACCCATGTCCTAATAGTTTCACAGATGTCCCAGGAGTTTAACAGATGTCCCAATAGTTTAACAGATGTCCCAGTTGTTTCACAGATGCCCCAATAGTTTCAAAGATGTCCCAATAGTTTCACAGATGTCCCAATAGGTTCACATATGTTCCAGTAGTTTTACAGATGTCCCAGTAGTTTCAAATATGTCCCAATAGTTTAACAGATGTCCCAGTAGTTTAACAGATGTCCCAGTAGTTTCATAGATGTCCCAGTAGGTTAACAGATGTCCCCATAGTTTCACAGATGTCCCAATAGTTCTAGAGATGTCCCAGTAGTTTTACAGATATCCCAGTAGGTTAACAGATGTCCCCATAGTTTCACAGATGTCCCAATAGTTTAACAGATGTCCCAGTAGTTTAACAGATGTCCCAGTAGTTTCACAGATGTCCCAGTAGGTTAACAGATGTCCCCATAGTTTCACAGATGTCCCAATAGTTTCACAGATGTCCCAGTAGTTTTACAGATATCCCAATTGGTTAACAGATGTCCCCATAGTTTCACAGATGTACCACGTTGGCGTTTAAGGGTTGGCGTTTAAGGGTTGGCGTTTAAGCGTGTTTAGGTTTTGGCGTTTAAGGGTTGGCGTTTAATGGTTGGTGTTTAATGGATGGCGTTTGAGGGTTGGTGTTTAAGGGTTTGGCGTGTAAAGGTTTGCCTTTAACAGGTTGGCGTTAAAGGGTTGGCGATTAAGGGTTGGTGTTTACGGGTTGGCGTTTAAGGGTTGGCGTTTAAGGGTTGGAGTTTAAGGGTTGGTGTTTAAGGGTTGGCGTTTAAGGGTTGGTGTTTAGAGGTGGGCGTTTATGGGTTGGCGTTCAAATGGTTGGTGTTTAAAACTTGGTGTTTAAGGGATGGCATTTAACGGTTGGTATTTAAGGGTTGGCCTTTAAACGTTGGCGTTTAAGGGTTGGCGTTTAAGGGTTGGCGTTTAAGGGTTGGCGTTTAAGGGTTGGCGTTTAAGGGTTCGCGTTTAAGGGTTGGCGTTTAAGGGTTGGCGTTTAAGGGTTGGCGTTAAAGGGTTTGTTTATGGGTTGGCGTTTTTTCACAGATGTCCCAATAGTTTAACAGATGTCCCAGTAGTTTAACAGATGTCCCAGTAGTTTCACAGATGTCCCAGTAGGTTAACAGATGTCCCCATAGTTTCACAGATGTCCCAATCGTTTCACAGATGTCCCAGTAGTTTTACAGATATCCCAGTAGGTTAACAGATGTCCCCATAGTTTCACAGATGTACCAATAGTTTAACACATGTCCCAGTAGTTTAACAGATGTCCCAGTAGTTTCACACATGTCCCAGTAGTTTCACAGATACCCCAATAGTTTCACATATGTCCCATTAGTTTCACAGATGTCCCCATAGTTTCACAGATGTCCCAATAGTTTCACAGATGTACTAGTAGTTTCACAGATGTCCCAATAGTTTCACAAATGTCCCATTAGTTTCACAGATGACCCCATAGTTTCACATATGTCCCATTAGATTCACAGATGTCCCCATAGTTTCACAGATGTCCCAATAGTTTCACAGATGTCCCATTAGTTTCACAGATGTCCCCATAGTTTCACAGATATCCCAAAAGTTTAACAGATGTCCCAGTAGTTTTACAGATGTCCCAGTAGCTTCACACATGTCCCAGTAGTTTCACAGACGCCCCAATAATTTCACATATGTCCCATTAGTTTCACAGATGTCCCCATAGTTTCACAGATGTCCCAATAGTTTCACAGATGTACCAGTAGTTTCACAGATGTCCCAATAGTTTAACATATGTCCCAATAGTTTCACCCATGTCCTAATAGTTTCACAGATGTCCCAGGAGTTTAACAGATGTCCCAATAGTTTAACAGATGTCCCAGTTGTTTCACAGATGCCCCAATAGTTTCAAAGATGTCCCAATAGTTTCACAGATGTCCCAATAGGTTCACATATGTTCCAGTAGTTTTACAGATGTCCCAGTAGTTTAACAGATGTCCCAGTAGTTTCATAGATGTCCCAGTAGGTTAACAGATGTCCCCATAGTTTCACAGATGTCCCAATAGTTTCATAGATGTCCCAGTAGTTTTACAGATATCCCAGTAGGTTAACAGATGTCCCCATAGTTTCACAGATGTCCCAATAGTTTAACAGATGTCCCAGTAGTTTAACAGATGTCCCAGTAGTTTCACAGATGTCCCAGTAGGTTAACAGATGTCCCCATAGTTTCACAGATGTACCACGTTGGCGTTTAAGGGTTGACGTTTAATGGTTGGGGTTTAAGGGTTGGCGTTTAAGGGTTGGCATTTAAGGGTTGGCGTTTAAGCGTGTTTAGGTTTTGGCGTTTAAGGGTTGGCGTTTAATGGTTGGTGTTTAATGGATGGCGTTTGAGGGTTGGTGTTTAAGGGTTTGGCGTGTAAAGGTTTGCTTTAACGGTTGGCGTTAAAGGGTTGGCAATTAAGGGTTGGTGTTTACGAGTTGGCGTTTAAGGGTTGGCGTTTAAGGGTTGGAGTTTAAGGGTTGGTGTTTAAGGGTTGGCGTTTAAGGGTTGGTGTTTAGAGGTGGGCGTTTATGGGTTGGCGTTCAAATGGTTGGTGTTTAAAACTTGGTGTTTAAGGGATGGCGTTTAACGGTTGGTATTTAAGGGTTGGCCTTTAAACGTTGGCGTTTAAGGGTTGGCGTTTAAGGGTTGGCGTTGAAGGGCTGGCGTTTAAGGGTTGGCGTTTAAGGGTTGGCGTTAAAGGGTTTGTTTATGGGTTGGCGTTTTTTCACAGATGTCCCAATAGTTTAACAGATGTCCCAGTAGTTTAACAGATGTCCCAGTAGTTTCACAGATGTCCCAGTAGGTTAACAGATGTCCCCATAGTTTCACAGATGTCCCAATCGTTTCACAGATGTCCCAGTAGTTTTACAGATATCCCAGTAGGTTAACAGATGTCCCCATAGTTTCACAAATGTACCAATAGTTTAACACATCTCCCAGTAGTTTAACAGATGTCCCAGTAGTTTCACAGATGTCCCAGTAGGTTAACAGATGTCCCCATAGTTTCACAGATGTTCCCATAGTTTCACAAATGTCCCAGTAGTTTTACAGATATCCCAATAGGTTAACAGATGTCCCCATAGTTTCACAGATGTACCAGTAGTTTCACAGATGTCCCAATAGTTTCACAGATGTCCCAATAGATTCACATATGTCCCAATAGTTTCACCTATGTCCCATTTGTTTCACAGATGTCCCCATAGTTTCACAGATGTCCCAATAGTTTCACAGATGTACCAGTAGTTTCACAGATGACCCAAGAGTTTCACAGATGTCCTAATAGTTTCACAGATGTCCCAGAAGTTTTACAGACATCCCAGTAGGTTAACAGATGTCCCGATAGTTTCACAGATGTAGCAGTAGTTTCACAGATGTCCCAATAGTTTCACAGATGTCCCATTAGTTTCACAGATGTCCCCATAGTTTCACAGATGTTCCAATAGTTTAACAGATGTCCCAGTAGTTTCACACATTTCCCAGTAGTTTCACAGACGCCCCAATAGTTTCACATATGTCCCATTAGTTTCACAGATGTCCCCTTAGTTTCACAGATGTCCCCATAGTTTCACAGATGTACCAATAGTTTCACAGATGTCCCAATAGTTTAACAGATGTCCCAATAGTGTCACCCATGTCCCAATAGTTTCACAGATGTCCCAGGAGTTTAACAGATGTCCCAAAAGTTTAACAGATGTCCCAGTTGTTTCATAGATGTCCCAATAGTTTCACAGATGTCCGAATAGGTTCACATATATCCCAGTAGTTTTACAGATGTCCCAGTAGTTTCACATATGTCCCAATAGTTTAACAGATGTCCCAGTAGTTTAACAGATGTCCCAGTAGTTTCACAGATGTCCCAGTAGGTTAACAGATGTCCCCATAGTTTCACAGATGTCCCAATCGTTTCACAGATGTCCCAGTAGTTTTACAGTTATCCCAGTAGGATAACAGATGTCCCCATAGTTTCACAGATGTCCCAATAGTTGAACAGATGTCCCAGTAGTTTAACAGATGTCCCAGTAGATTCACAGATGTCCCAGTAGGTTAACAGATGTCCCCATAGTTTCACAGATGTCCCAATAGGGTCACATATGTCCCAGTAGTTTTACAGATGTCCCAGTAGTTTCACAGATGTCCCCATAGTTTCACAGATGTCCCAATAGTTTCCCAGATGTCCCAATAGTTTCACAGATGTCCCCATAGTTTCACAGATGTACCAGTAGTTTCACAGATGTCGCAATAGTTTCACAGATGTCCCAATAGTTTCACAGATGTACTAGTAGTTTCACAGATGTCCCAATAGTTTCAGAGATGTACCAATAGTTTCACAGATGTCCCAATAGTTTAACAGATGTCCCAATAGTGTCACCCATGTCCCAATAGTTTCACAGATGTCCCAGGAGTTTAACAGATGTCCCAAAAGTTTAACAGATGTCCCAGTTGTTTCATAGATGTCCCAATAGTTTCACAGATGTCCGAATAGGTTCACATATATCCCAGTAGTTTTACAGATGTCCCAGTAGTTTCACATATGTCCCAAAAGTTTAACAGATGTCCCAGTAGTTTAACAGATGTCCCAGTAGTTTCACAGATGTCCCAGTAGGTTAACAGATGTCCCCATAGTTTCACAGATGTCCCAATCGTTTCACAGATGTCCCAGTAGTTTTACAGTTATCCCAGTAGGTTAACAGATGTCCCCATAGTTTCACAGATGTCCCAATAGTTGAACAGATGTCCCAGTAGATTAACAGATGTCCCAGTAGATTCACAGATGTCCCAGTAGGTTAACAGATGTCCCCATAGTTTCACAGATGTCCCAATAGAGTCACATATGTCCCAGTAGTTTTACAGATGTCCCAGTAGTTTCACAGATGTCCCCATAGTTTCACAGATGTCCCAATAGTTTCCCAGATGTCCCAATAGTTTCACAGATGTCTCCATAGTTTCACAGATGTACCAGTAGTTTCACAGATGTCCCAATAGTTTCACAGATGTCCCAATAGTTTCACAGATGTACTAGTAGTTTCACAGATGTCCCAATAGTTTCACATATGTCCCATTAGTTTCACAGATGTCCCCATAGTTTCACAGATTTCCCAATAGTTTAACAGATATCCCAGTAGTTTTACAGGTGTCCCAGTAGTTTCGCAGATGTCCCCATAGTTTCACAGATGTCCCAATAGTTTAACAGATGTCCCAGAAGTTTTACAGATGTCCCAGTAGTTTCACACATGTCCCAGTAGTTTCACAGACGCCCCAATAGTTTCACATATGTCCCATTAGTTTCACAGATGTCCCCATAGTTTCACAGATGTCCCAATAGTTTCACAGATGTACTAGTAGTTTCACAGATGTCCCAATAGTTTCACAAATGTCCCATCAGTTTCACAGATGACCCCATAGTTTCACAGATATTCCAATAGTTTCATAGATGTCCCAATAGTTTCACCTATGTCCCATTTGTTTCACAGATGTCCCCATAGTTTCACAGATGTCCCAATAGTTTCACAGATGTACCAGTAGTTTTACAGATGTCCCAGTAGTTTCACACATGTCCCAGTAGTTTCACAGACGCCCCAATAGTTTCACATATGTCCCATTAGATTCACAGATGTCCCCATAGTTTCACAGATGTCCCAATAGTTTCAAAGATGTCCCATTATTTTCACAGATGTCCCAGTAGTTTCACAGATGTCCCAGTAGGTTAACAGATGTCCCCATAGTTTCACAGATGTCCCAATAGGGTCACATATGTCCCAGTAGTTTTACAGATGTCCCAGTAGTTTCACAGATGTCCCATTAGTTTCACAGATGTCCCCATAGTTTCACAGATGTCCCAATAGTTTCCCAGATGTCCCAATAGTTTCACAGATGTCCCCATAGTTTCACAGATGTACCAGTAGTTTCACAGATGTCCCAATAGTTTCACAGATGTTCCAATAGTTTCACAGATGTACTAGTAGTTTCACAGATGTCCCAATAGTTTCACATATGTCCCATTAGTTTCACAGATGTCCCCATAGTTTCACAGATTTCCCAATAGTTTAACAGATGTCCCAGTAGTTTTACATGTGTCCCAGTAGTTTCGCAGATGTCCCCATAGTTTCACAGATGTCCCAATAGTTTAACAGATGTCCCAGAAGTTTTACAGATGTCCCAGTAGTTTCACACATGTCCCAGTAGTTTCACAGACGCCCCAATAGTTTCACATATGTCCCATTAGTTTCACAGATGTCCCCATAGTTTCACAGATGTCCCAATAGTTTCACAGATGTACTAGTAGTTTCACAGATGTCCCAATAGTTTCACAAATGTCCCATTAGTTTCACAGATGACCACATAGTTTCACAGATATTCCAATAGTTTCTTATATGTCCCAATAGTTTCACCTATGTCCCATTTGTTTCACAGATGTCCCCATAGTTTCACAGATGTCCCAATAGTTTCACAGATGTACCAATAGTTTTACAGATGTCCCAGTAGTTTCACACATGTCCCAGTAGTTTCACAGACGCCACAATAGTTTCACATATGTCCCATTAGTTTCAGAGATGTCCCAATAGTTGCACATATGTCCCATTAGTTTCACAGATGTCCGCATAGTTTCACAGATGTCCCAATACTTTCACAGATGTCCCAATAGTTTCACAGATGTCCCAATAGTTTTACATATGTCCCATTAGTTTCACAGATGTCCCCATAGTTTCACAGATGTCCCAATAGTTTCAGAGATGTACCAATAGTTTCACAGATGTCCCAATAGTTTAACAGATGTCCCAATAGTGTCACCCATGTCCCAATAGTTCCACAGATGTCCCAGGAGTTTAACAGATGTCCCAAAAGTTTAACAGATGTCCCAGTTGTTTCATAGATGTCCCAATAGTTTCACAGATGTCCGAATAGGTTCACATATATCCCAGTAGTTTTACAGATGTCCCAGTAGTTTCACATATGTCCCAAAAGTTTAACAGATGTCCCAGTAGTTTAACAGATGTCCCAGTAGTTTCACAGATGTCCCAGTAGGTTAACAGATGTCCCCATAGTTTCACAGATGTCCCAATCGTTTCACAGATGTCCCAGTAGTTTTACAGTTATCCCAGTAGGTTAACAGATGTCCCCATAGTTTCACAGATGTCCCAATAGTTGAACAGATGTCCCAGTAGATTAACAGATGTCCCAGTAGATTCACAGATGTCCCAGTAGGTTAACAGATGTCCCCATAGTTTCACAGATGTCCCAATAGGGTCACATATGTCCCAGTAGTTTTACAGATGTCCCAGTAGTTTCACAGATGTCCCCATAGTTTCACAGATGTCCCAATCGTTTCACAGATGTCCCAGTAGTTTTACAGTTATCCCAGTAGGATAACAGATGTCCCCATAGTTTCACAGATGTCCCAATAGTTGAACAGATGTCCCAGTAGTTTAACAGATGTCCCAGTAGATTCACAGATGTCCCAGTAGGTTTACAGATGTCCCCATAGTTTCACAGATGTCCCAATAGGGTCACATATGTCCCAGTAGTTTTACAGATGTCCCAGTAGTTTCACAGATGTCCCCATAGTTTCACAGATGTCCCAATAGTTTCCCAGATGTCCCAATAGTTTCACAGATGTCCCCATAGTTTCACAGATGTACCAGTAGTTTCACAGATGTCGCAATAGTTTCACAGATGTCCCAATAGTTTCACAGATGTACTAGTAGTTTCACAGATGTCCCAATAGTTTCAGAGATGTACCAATAGTTTCACAGATGTCCCAATAGTTTAACAGATGTCCCAATAGTTTAACAGATGTCCCAATAGTGTCACCCATGTCCCAAAAGTTTAACAGATGTCCCAGTAGTTTAACAGATGTCCCAGTAGTTTCACAGATGTCCCAGTAGGTTAACAGATGTCCCCATAGTTTCACAGATGTCCCAATCGTTTTACAGATGTCCCAGTAGTTTTACAGTTATCCCAGTAGGTTAACAGATGTCCCCATAGTTTCACAGATGTCCCAATAGTTGAACAGATGTCCCAGTAGATTAACAGATGTCCCAGTAGATTCACAGATGTCCCAGTAGGTTAACAGATGTCCCCATAGTTTCACAGATGTCCCAATAGGGTCACATATGTCCCAGTAGTTTTACAGATGTCCCAGTAGTTTCACAGATGGCCCCATAGTTTCACAGATGTCCCAATAGTTTCCCAGATGTCCCAATAGTTTCACAGATGTCCCCATAGTTTCACAGATGTACCAGTAGTTTCACAGATGTCCCAATAGTTTCACAGATGTCCCAATAGTTTCACAGATGTACTAGTAGTTTCACAGATGTCCCAATAGTTTCACATATGTCCCATTAGTAGTTTCACAGATTTCCCAATAGTTTAACAGATATCCCAGTAGTTTTACAGGTGTCCCAGTAGTTTTGCAGATGTCCCCATAGTTTCACAGATGTCCCAATAGTTTAACAGATGTCCCAGAAGTTTTACAGATGTCCCAGTAGTTTCACACATGTCCCAGTAGTTTCACAGACGCCCCAATAGTTTCACATATGTCCCATTAGTTTCACAGATGTCCCCATAGTTTCACAGATGTCCCAATAGTTTCACAGATGTACTAGTAGTTTCACAGATGTCCCAATAGTTTCACAAATGTCCCATTAGTTTCACAGATGACACATAGTTTCACAGATATTCCAATAGTTTCTTAGATGTCCCAATAGTTTCACCTATGTCCCATTTGTTTCACAGATGTCCCCATAGTTTCACAGATGTCCCAATAGTTTCACAGATGTACCAATAGTTTTACAGATGTCCCAGTAGTTTCACACATGTCCCAGTAGTTTCACAGACGCCACAATAGTTTCACATATGTCCCATTAGTTTCAGAGATGTCCCAATAGTTGCACATATGTCCCATTAGTTTCACAGATGTCCGCATAGTTTCACAGATGACCCAAGAGTTTCACAGATGTCCTAATAGTTTCACAGATGTCCCAGAAGTTTTACAGACATCCCAGTAGGTTAACAGATGTCCCGATAGTTTCACAGATGTAGCAGTAGTTTCACAGATGTCCCAATAGTTTCACAGATGTCCCATTAGTTTCACAGATGTCCCCATAGTTTCACAGATGTTCCAATAGTTTAACAGATGTCCCAGTAGTTTCACACATTTCCCAGTAGTTTCACAGACGCCCCAATAGTTTCACATATGTCCCATTAGTTTCACAGATGTCCCCTTAGTTTCACAGATGTCCCCATAGTTTCACAGATGTACCAATAGTTTCACAGATGTCCCAATAGTTTAACAGATGTTCCCATAGTGTCACCCATGTCCCAATAGTTTCACAGATGTCCCAGGAGTTTAACAGATGTCCCAAAAGTTTAACAGATGTCCCAGTTGTTTCATAGATGTCCCAATAGTTTCACAGATGTCCGAATAGGTTCACATATATCCCAGTAGTTTTACAGATGTCCCAGTAGTTTCACATATGTCCCAATAGTTTAACAGATGTCCCAGTAGTTTAACAGATGTCCCAGTAGTTTCACAGATGTCCCAGTAGGTTAACAGATGTCCCCATAGTTTCACAGATGTCCCAATCGTTTCACAGATGTCCCAGTAGTTTTACAGTTATCCCAGTAGGATAACAGATGTCCCCATAGTTTCACAGATGTCCCAATAGTTGAACAGATGTCCCAGTAGTTTAACAGATGTCCCAGTAGATTCACAGATGTCCCAGTAGGTTAACAGATGTCCCCATAGTTTCACAGATGTCCCAATAGGGTCACATATGTCCCAGTAGTTTTACAGATGTCCCAGTAGTTTCACAGATGTCCCCATAGTTTCACAGATGTCCCAATAGTTTCCCAGATGTCCCAATAGTTTCACAGATGTCCCCATAGTTTCACAGATGTACCAGTAGTTTCACAGATGTCGCAATAGTTTCACAGATGTCCCAATAGTTTCACAGATGTACTAATAGTTTCACAGATGTCCCAATAGTTTCAGAGATGTACCAATAGTTTCACAGATGTCCCAATAGTTTAACAGATGTCCCAATAGTGTCACCCATGTCCCAATAGTTTCACAGATGTCCCAGGAGTTTAACAGATGTCCCAAAAGTTTAACAGATGTCCCAGTTGTTTCATAGATGTCCCAATAGTTTCACAGATGTCCGAATAGGTTCACATATATCCCAGTAGTTTTACAGATGTCCCAGTAGTTTCACATATGTCCCAAAAGTTTAACAGATGTCCCAGTAGTTTAACAGATGTCCCAGTAGTTTCACAGATGTCCCAGTAGGTTAACAGATGTCCCCATAGTTTCACAGATGTCCCAATCGTTTCACAGATGTCCCAGTAGTTTTACAGTTATCCCAGTAGGTTAACAGATGTCCCCATAGTTTCACAGATGTCCCAATAGTTGAACAGATGTCCCAGTAGATTAACAGATGTCCCAGTAGATTCACAGATGTCCCAGTAGTTTCACAGATGTCCCCATAGTTTCACAGATGTCCCAATAGTTTCACAGATGTACTAGTAGTTTCACAGATGTCCCAATAGTTTCACAAATGTCCCATCAGTTTCACAGATGACCCCATAGTTTCACAGATATTCCAATAGTTTCATAGATGTCCCAATAGTTTCACCTATGTCCCATTTGTTTCACAGATGTCCCCATAGTTTCACAGATGTCCCAATAGTTTCACAGATGTACCAGTAGTTTTACAGATGTCCCAGTAGTTTCACACATGTCCCAGTAGTTTCACAGACGCCCCAATAGTTTCACATATGTCCCATTAGATTCACAGATGTCCCCATAGTTTCACAGATGTCCCAATAGTTTCAAAGATGTCCCATTATTTTCACAGATGTCCCAGTAGTTTCACAGATGTCCCAGTAGGTTAACAGATGTCCCCATAGTTTCACAGATGTCCCAATAGGGTCACATATGTCCCAGTAGTTTTACAGATGTCCCAGTAGTTTCACAGATGTCCCATTAGTTTCACAGATGTCCCAATAGTTTCACAGATGTCCCAATAGTTTCCCAGATGTCCCAATAGTTTCACAGATGTCCCCATAGTTTCACAGATGTACCAGTAGTTTCACAGATGTCCCAATAGTTTCACAGATGTTCCAATAGTTTCACAGATGTACTAGTAGTTTCACAGATGTCCCAATAGTTTCACATATGTCCCATTAGTTTCACAGATGTCCCCATAGTTTCACAGATTTCCCAATAGTTTAACAGATGTCCCAGTAGTTTTACATGTGTCCCAGTAGTTTCGCAGATGTCCCCATAGTTTCACAGATGTCCCAATAGTTTAACAGATGTCCCAGAAGTTTTACAGATGTCCCAGTAGTTTCACACATGTCCCAGTAGTTTCACAGACGCCCCAATAGTTTCACATATGTCCCATTAGTTTCACAGATGTCCCCATAGTTTCACAGATGTCCCAATAGTTTCACAGATGTACTAGTAGTTTCACAGATGTCCCAATAGTTTCACAAATGTCCCATTAGTTTCACAGATGACCACATAGTTTCACAGATATTCCAATAGTTTCTTATATGTCCCAATAGTTTCACCTATGTCCCATTTGTTTCACAGATGTCCCCATAGTTTCACAGATGTCCCAATAGTTTCACAGATGTCCCAATAGTTTCACAGATGTCCCATTAGTTTCACAGATGTCCGCATAGTTTCACAGATGTCCCAATACTTTCACAGATGTCCCAATAGTTTCACAGATGTCCCAATAGTTTTACATATGTCCCATTAGTTTCACAGATGTCCCCATAGTTTCACAGATGTCCCAATAGTTTCAGAGATGTACCAATAGTTTCACAGATGTCCCAATAGTTTAACAGATGTCCCAATAGTGTCACCCATGTCCCAATAGTTCCACAGATGTCCCAGGAGTTTAACAGATGTCCCAAAAGTTTAACAGATGTCCCAGTTGTTTCATAGATGTCCCAATAGTTTCACAGATGTCCGAATAGGTTCACATATATCCCAGTAGTTTTACAGATGTCCCAGTAGTTTCACATATGTCCCAAAAGTTTAACAGATGTCCCAGTAGTTTAACAGATGTCCCAGTAGTTTCACAGATGTCCCAGTAGGTTAACAGATGTCCCCATAGTTTCACAGATGTCCCAATCGTTTCACAGATGTCCCAGTAGTTTTACAGTTATCCCAGTAGGTTAACAGATGTCCCCATAGTTTCACAGATGTCCCAATAGTTGAACAGATGTCCCAGTAGATTAACAGATGTCCCAGTAGATTCACAGATGTCCCAGTAGGTTAACAGATGTCCCCATAGTTTCACAGATGTCCCAATAGGGTCACATATGTCCCAGTAGTTTTACAGATGTCCCAGTAGTTTCACAGATGTCCCCATAGTTTCACAGATGTCCCAATCGTTTCACAGATGTCCCAGTAGTTTTACAGTTATCCCAGTAGGATAACAGATGTCCCCATAGTTTCACAGATGTCCCAATAGTTGAACAGATGTCCCAGTAGTTTAACAGATGTCCCAGTAGATTCACAGATGTCCCAGTAGGTTAACAGATGTCCCCATAGTTTCACAGATGTCCCAATAGGGTCACATATGTCCCAGTAGTTTTACAGATGTCCCAGTAGTTTCACAGATGTCCCCATAGTTTCACAGATGTCCCAATAGTTTCCCAGATGTCCCAATAGTTTCACAGATGTCCCAATAGTTTCACAGATGTACTAGTAGTTTCACAGATGTCCCAATAGTTTCAGAGATGTACCAATAGTTTCACAGATGTCCCAATAGTTTAACAGATGTCCCAATAGTGTCACCCATGTCCCAAAAGTTTAACAGATGTCCCAGTAGTTTAACAGATGTCCCAGTAGTTTCACAGATGTCCCAGTAGGTTAACAGATGTCCCCATAGTTTCACAGATGTCCCAATCGTTTTACAGATGTCCCAGTAGTTTTACAGTTATCCCAGTAGGTTAACAGATGTCCCCATAGTTTCACAGATGTCCCAATAGTTGAACAGATGTCCCAGTAGATTAACAGATGTCCCAGTAGATTCACAGATGTCCCAGTAGGTTAACAGATGTCCCCATAGTTTCACAGATGTCCCAATAGGGTCACATATGTCCCAGTAGTTTTACAGATGTCCCAGTAGTTTCACAGATGGCCCCATAGTTTCACAGATGTCCCAATAGTTTCCCAGATGTCCCAATAGTTTCACAGATGTCCCCATAGTTTCACAGATGTACCAGTAGTTTCACAGATGTCCCAATAGTTTCACAGATGTCCCAATAGTTTCACAGATGTACTAGTAGTTTCACAGATGTCCCAATAGTTTCACATATGTCCCATTAGTAGTTTCACAGATTTCCCAATAGTTTAACAGATATCCCAGTAGTTTTACAGGTGTCCCAGTAGTTTTGCAGATGTCCCCATAGTTTCACAGATGTCCCAATAGTTTAACAGATGTCCCAGAAGTTTTACAGATGTCCCAGTAGTTTCACACATGTCCCAGTAGTTTCACAGACGCCCCAATAGTTTCACATATGTCCCATTAGTTTCACAGATGTCCCCATAGTTTCACAGATGTCCCAATAGTTTCACAGATGTACTAGTAGTTTCACAGATGTCCCAATAGTTTCACAAATGTCCCATTAGTTTCACAGATGACACATAGTTTCACAGATATTCCAATAGTTTCTTAGATGTCCCAATAGTTTCACCTATGTCCCATTTGTTTCACAGATGTCCCCATAGTTTCACAGATGTCCCAATAGTTTCACAGATGTACCAATAGTTTTACAGATGTCCCAGTAGTTTCACACATGTCCCAGTAGTTTCACAGACGCCACAATAGTTTCACATATGTCCCATTAGTTTCAGAGATGTCCCAATAGTTGCACATATGTCCCATTAGTTTCACAGATGTCCGCATAGTTTCACAGATGTCCCAATAGTTTCACAGATGTCCCAATAGTTTCACATATGTCCCATTAGTTTCACATATGTCCCATTAGTTTCACAGATGTCCCCATAGTTTCACAGATGTCCCAATAGTTTCAGAGATGTACCAATAGTTTCACAGATGTCCCAATAGTTTAACAGATGTCCCAATAGTGTCACCCATGTCCCAATAGTTCCACAGATGTCCCAGGAGTTTAACAGATGTCCCAAAAGTTTAACAGATGTCCCAGTTGTTTCATAGATGTCCCAATAGTTTCACAGATGTCCGAATAGGTTCACATATATCCCAGTAGTTTTACAGATGTCCCAGTAGTTTCACATATGTCCCAAAAGTTTAACAGATGTCCCAGTAGTTTAACAGATGTCCCAGTAGTTTCACAGATGTCCCAGTAGGTTAACAGATGTCCCCATAGTTTCACAGATGTCCCAATCGTTTCACAGATGTCCCAGTAGTTTTACAGTTATCCCAGTAGGTTAACAGATGTCCCCATAGTTTCACAGATGTCCCAGTAGATTAACAGATGTCCCAGTAGATTCACAGATGTCCCAGTAGGTTAACAGATGTCCCCATAGTTTCACAGATGTCCCAATAGGGTCACATATGTCCCAGTAGTTTTACAGATGTCCCAGTAGTTTCACAGATGTCCCCATAGTTTCACAGATGTCCCAATAGTTTCCCAGATGTCCCAATAGTTTCACAGATGTTCCCATAGTTTCACAGATGTACCAGTAGTTTCACAGATGTCCCAATAGTTTCACAGATGTCCCAATAGTTTCACAGATGTACTAGTAGTTTCACAGATGTCCCAATAGTTTCACATATGTCCCATTAGTTTCACAGATGTCCCCATAGTTTCACAGATTTCCCAATAGTTTAACAGATATCCCAGTAGTTTTACAGGTGTCCCAGTAGTTTCGCAGATGTCCCCATAGTTTCACAGATGTCCCAATAGTTTAACAGATGTTCCAGAAGTTTTACAGATGTCCCAGTAGTTTCACACATGTCCCAGTAGTTTCACAGACGCCCCAATAGTTTCACATATGTCCCATTAGTTTCACAGATGTCCCCATAGTTTCACAGATGTCCCAATAGTTTCACAGATGTACTAGTAGTTTCACAGATGTCCCAATAGTTTCACAAATGTCCCATCAGTTTCACAGATGACCCCATAGTTTCACAGATATTCCAATAGTTTCATAGATGTCCCAATAGTTTCACCTATGTCCCATTTGTTTCACAGATGTCCCCATAGTTTCACAGATGTCCCAATAGTTTCACAGATGTACCAGTAGTTTTACAGATGTCCCAGTAGTTTCACACTAGTCCCAGTAGTTTCACAGACGCCCCAATAGTTTCACATATGTCCCATTAGATTCACAGATGTCCCCATAGTTTCACAGATGTCCCAATAGTTTCAAAGATGTCCCATTATTTTCACAGATGTCCCAGTAGTTTCACAGATGTCCCAGTAGGTTAACAGATGTCCCCATAGTTTCACAGATGTACCAATAGTTTAACACATGTCCCAGTAGTTTAACAGATGTCCCAGTAGTTTCACACATGTCCCAGTAGTTTCACAGATACCCCAATAGTTTCACATATGTCCCATTAGTTTCACAGATGTCCCCATAGTTTCACAGATGTCCCAATAGTTTCACAGATGTACTAGTAGTTTCACAGATGTCCCAATAGTTTCACAAATGTCCCATTAGTTTCACAGATGACCCCATAGTTTCACATATGTCCCATTAGATTCACAGATGTCCCCATAGTTTCACAGATGTCCCAATAGTTTCACAGATGTCCCATTAGTTTCACAGATGTCCCCATAGTTTCACAGATATCCCAAAAGTTTAACAGATGTCCCAGTAGTTTTACAGATGTCCCAGTAGTTTCACACATGTCCCAGTAGTTTCACAGACGCCCCAATAGTTTCACATATGTCCCATTAGTTTCACAGATGTCCCCATAGTTTCACAGATGTCCCAATAGTTTCACAGATGTACCAGTAGTTTCACAGATGTCCCAATAGTTTAACATATGTCCCAATAGTTTCACCCATGTCCTAATAGTTTCACAGATGTCCCAGGAGTTTAACAGATGTCCCAATAGTTTAACAGATGTCCCAGTTGTTTCACAGATGCCCCAATAGTTTCAAAGATGTCCCAATAGTTTCACAGATGTCCCAATAGGTTCACATATGTTCCAGTAGTTTTACAGATGTCCCAGTAGTTTAACAGATGTCCCAGTAGTTTCATAGATGTCCCAGTAGGTTAACAGATGTCCCCATAGTTTCACAGATGTCCCAATAGTTTCATAGATGTCCCAGTAGTTTTACAGATATCCCAGTAGGTTAACAGATGTCCCCATAGTTTCACAGATGTCCCAATAGTTTAACAGATGTCCCAGTAGTTTAACAGATGTCCCAGTAGTTTCACAGATGTCCCAGTAGGTTAACAGATGTCCCCATAGTTTCACAGATGTACCACGTTGGCGTTTAAGGGTTGACGTTTAATGGTTGGGGTTTAAGGGTTGGCGTTTAAGGGTTGGCATTTAAGGGTTGGCGTTTAATGGTTGGTGTTTAATGGATGGCGTTTGAGGGTTGGTGTTTAAGGGTTTGGCGTGTAAAGGTTTGCTTTAACGGTTGGCGTTAAAGGGTTGGCAATTAAGGGTTGGTGTTTACGAGTTGGCGTTTAAGGGTTGGCGTTTAAGGGTTGGAGTTTAAGGGTTGGTGTTTAAGGGTTGGCGTTTAAGGGTTGGTGTTTAGAGGTGGGCGTTTATGGGTTGGCGTTCAAATGGTTGGTGTTTAAAACTTGGTGTTTAAGGGATGGCGTTTAACGGTTGGTATTTAAGGGTTGGCCTTTAAACGTTGGCGTTTAAGGGTTGGCGTTTAAGGGTTGGCGTTGAAGGGCTGGCGTTTAAGGGTTGGCGTTTAAGGGTTGGCGTTAAAGGGTTTGTTTATGGGTTGGCGTTTTTTCACAGATGTCCCAATAGTTTAACAGATGTCCCAGTAGTTTAACAGATGTCCCAGTAGTTTCACAGATGTCCCAGTAGGTTAACAGATGTCCCCATAGTTTCACAGATGTTCCCATAGTTTCACAAATGTCCCAGTAGTTTTACAGATATCCCAATAGGTTAACAGATGTCCCCATAGTTTCACAGATGTACCAGTAGTTTCACAGATGTCCCAATAGTTTCACAGATGTCCCAATAGATTCACATATGTCCCAATAGTTTCACCTATGTCCCATTTGTTTCACAGATGTCCCCATAGTTTCACAGATGTCCCAATAGTTTCACAGATGTACCAGTAGTTTCACAGATGACCCAAGAGTTTCACAGATGTCCTAATAGTTTCACAGATGTCCCAGAAGTTTTACAGACATCCCAGTAGGTTAACAGATGTCCCGATAGTTTCACAGATGTAGCAGTAGTTTCACAGATGTCCCAATAGTTTCACAGATGTCCCATTAGTTTCACAGATGTCCCCATAGTTTCACAGATGTTCCAATAGTTTAACAGATGTCCCAGTAGTTTCACACATTTCCCAGTAGTTTCACAGACGCCCCAATAGTTTCACATATGTCCCATTAGTTTCACAGATGTCCCCTTAGTTTCACAGATGTCCCCATAGTTTCACAGATGTACCAATAGTTTCACAGATGTCCCAATAGTTTAACAGATGTCCCAATAGTGTCACCCATGTCCCAATAGTTTCACAGATGTCCCAGGAGTTTAACAGATGTCCCAAAAGTTTAACAGATGTCCCAGTTGTTTCATAGATGTCCCAATAGTTTCACAGATGTCCGAATAGGTTCACATATATCCCAGTAGTTTTACAGATGTCCCAGTAGTTTCACATATGTCCCAATAGTTTAACAGATGTCCCAGTAGTTTAACAGATGTCCCAGTAGTTTCACAGATGTCCCAGTAGGTTAACAGATGTCCCCATAGTTTCACAGATGTCCCAATCGTTTCACAGATGTCCCAGTAGTTTTACAGTTATCCCAGTAGGATAACAGATGTCCCCATAGTTTCACAGATGTCCCAATAGTTGAACAGATGTCCCAGTAGTTTAACAGATGTCCCAGTAGATTCACAGATGTCCCAGTAGGTTAACAGATGTCCCCATAGTTTCACAGATGTCCCAATAGGGTCACATATGTCCCAGTAGTTTTACAGATGTCCCAGTAGTTTCACAGATGTCCCCATAGTTTCACAGATGTCCCAATAGTTTCCCAGATGTCCCAATAGTTTCACAGATGTCCCCATAGTTTCACAGATGTACCAGTAGTTTCACAGATGTCGCAATAGTTTCACAGATGTCCCAATAGTTTCACAGATGTACTAGTAGTTTCACAGATGTCCCAATAGTTTCAGAGATGTACCAATAGTTTCACAGATGTCCCAATAGTTTAACAGATGTCCCAATAGTGTCACCCATGTCCCAATAGTTTCACAGATGTCCCAGGAGTTTAACAGATGTCCCAAAAGTTTAACAGATGTCCCAGTTGTTTCATAGATGTCCCAATAGTTTCACAGATGTCCGAATAGGTTCACATATATCCCAGTAGTTTTACAGATGTCCCAGTAGTTTCACATATGTCCCAAAAGTTTAACAGATGTCCCAGTAGTTTAACAGATGTCCCAGTAGTTTCACAGATGTCCCAGTAGGTTAACAGATGTCCCCATAGTTTCACAGATGTCCCAATCGTTTCACAGATGTCCCAGTAGTTTTACAGTTATCCCAGTAGGTTAACAGATGTCCCCATAGTTTCACAGATGTCCCAATAGTTGAACAGATGTCCCAGTAGATTAACAGATGTCCCAGTAGATTCACAGATGTCCCAGTAGGTTAACAGATGTCCCCATAGTTTCACAGATGTCCCAATAGGGTCACATATGTCCCAGTAGTTTTACAGATGTCCCAGTAGTTTCACAGATGTCCCCATAGTTTCACAGATGTCCCAATAGTTTCCCAGATGTCCCAATAGTTTCACAGATGTCCCCATAGTTTCACAGATGTACCAGTAGTTTCACAGATGTCCCAATAGTTTCACAGATGTCCCAATAGTTTCACAGATGTACTAGTAGTTTCACAGATGTCCCAATAGTTTCACATATGTCCCATTAGTTTCACAGATGTCCCCATAGTTTCACAGATTTCCCAATAGTTTAACAGATATCCCAGTAGTTTTACAGGTGTCCCAGTAGTTTCGCAGATGTCCCCATAGTTTCACAGATGTCCCAATAGTTTAACAGATGTCCCAGAAGTTTTACAGATGTCCCAGTAGTTTCACACATGTCCCAGTAGTTTCACAGACGCCCCAATAGTTTCACATATGTCCCATTAGTTTCACAGATGTCCCCATAGTTTCACAGATGTCCCAATAGTTTCACAGATGTACTAGTAGTTTCACAGATGTCCCAATAGTTTCACAAATGTCCCATCAGTTTCACAGATGACCCCATAGTTTCACAGATATTCCAATAGTTTCATAGATGTCCCAATAGTTTCACCTATGTCCCATTTGTTTCACAGATGTCCCCATAGTTTCACAGATGTCCCAATAGTTTCACAGATGTACCAGTAGTTTTACAGATGTCCCAGTAGTTTCACACATGTCCCAGTAGTTTCACAGACGCCCCAATAGTTTCACATATGTCCCATTAGATTCACAGATGTCCCCATAGTTTCACAGATGTCCCAATAGTTTCAAAGATGTCCCATTATTTTCACAGATGTCCCAGTAGTTTCACAGATGTCCCAGTAGGTTAACAGATGTCCCCATAGTTTCACAGATGTCCCAATAGGGTCACATATGTCCCAGTAGTTTTACAGATGTCCCAGTAGTTTCACAGATGTCCCATTAGTTTCACAGATGTCCCCATAGTTTCACAGATGTCCCAATAGTTTCCCAGATGTCCCAATAGTTTCACAGATGTCCCCATAGTTTCACAGATGTACCAGTAGTTTCACAGATGTCCCAATAGTTTCATAGATGTTCCAATAGTTTCACAGATGTACTAGTAGTTTCACAGATGTCCCAATAGTTTCACATATGTCCCATTAGTTTCACAGATGTCCCCATAGTTTCACAGATTTCCCAATAGTTTAACAGATGTCCCAGTAGTTTTACATGTGTCCCAGTAGTTTCGCAGATGTCCCCATAGTTTCACAGATGTCCCAATAGTTTAACAGATGTCCCAGAAGTTTTACAGATGTCCCAGTAGTTTCACACATGTCCCAGTAGTTTCACAGACGCCCCAATAGTTTCACATATGTCCCATTAGTTTCACAGATGTCCCCATAGTTTCACAGATGTCCCAATAGTTTCACAGATGTACTAGTAGTTTCACAGATGTCCCAATAGTTTCACAAATGTCCCATTAGTTTCACAGATGACCACATAGTTTCACAGATATTCCAATAGTTTCTTATATGTCCCAATAGTTTCACCTATGTCCCATTTGTTTCACAGATGTCCCCATAGTTTCACAGATGTCCCAATAGTTTCACAGATGTACCAATAGTTTTACAGATGTCCCAGTAGTTTCACACATGTCCCAGTAGTTTCACAGACGCCACAATAGTTTCACATATGTCCCATTAGTTTCAGAGATGTCCCAATAGTTGCACATATGTCCCATTAGTTTCACAGATGTCCGCATAGTTTCACAGATGTCCCAATACTTTCACAGATGTCCCAATAGTTTCACAGATGTCCCAATAGTTTCACATATGTCCCATTAGTTTCACAGATGTCCCCATAGTTTCACAGATGTCCCAATAGTTTCAGAGATGTACCAATAGTTTCACAGATGTCCCAATAGTTTAACAGATGTCCCAATAGTGTCACCCATGTCCCAATAGTTCCACAGATGTCCCAGGAGTTTAACAGATGTCCCAAAAGTTTAACAGATGTCCCAGTTGTTTCATAGATGTCCCAATAGTTTCACAGATGTCCGAATAGGTTCACATATATCCCAGTAGTTTTACAGATGTCCCAGTAGTTTCACATATGTCCCAAAAGTTTAACAGATGTCCCAGTAGTTTAACAGATGTCCCAGTAGTTTCACAGATGTCCCAGTAGGTTAACAGATGTCCCCATAGTTTCACAGATGTCCCAATCGTTTCACAGATGTCCCAGTAGTTTTACAGTTATCCCAGTAGGTTAACAGATGTCCCCATAGTTTCACAGATGTCCCAATAGTTGAACAGATGTCCCAGTAGATTAACAGATGTCCCAGTAGATTCACAGATGTCCCAGTAGGTTAACAGATGTCCCCATAGTTTCACAGATGTCCCAATAGGGTCACATATGTCCCAGTAGTTTTACAGATGTCCCAGTAGTTTCACAGATGTCCCCATAGTTTCACAGATGTCCCAATCGTTTCACAGATGTCCCAGTAGTTTTACAGTTATCCCAGTAGGATAACACATGTCCCCATAGTTTCACAGATGTCCCAATAGTTGAACAGATGTCCCAGTAGTTTAACAGATGTCCCAGTAGATTCACAGATGTCCCAGTAGGTTAACAGATGTCCCCATAGTTTCACAGATGTCCCAATAGGGTCACATATGTCCCAGTAGTTTTACAGATGTCCCAGTAGTTTCACAGATGTCCCCATAGTTTCACAGATGTCCCAATAGTTTCCCAGATGTCCCAATAGTTTCACAGATGTCCCCATAGTTTCACAGATGTACCAGTAGTTTCACAGATGTCGCAATAGTTTCACAGATGTCCCAATAGTTTCACAGATGTACTAGTAGTTTCACAGATGTCCCAATAGTTTCAGAGATGTACCAATAGTTTCACAGATGTCCCAATAGTTTAACAGATGTCCCAATAGTGTCACCCATGTCCCAAAAGTTTAACAGATGTCCCAGTAGTTTAACAGATGTCCCAGTAGTTTCACAGATGTCCCAGTAGGTTAACAGATGTCCCCATAGTTTCACAGATGTCCCAATCGTTTTACAGATGTCCCAGTAGTTTTACAGTTATCCCAGTAGGTTAACAGATGTCCCCATAGTTTCACAGATGTCCCAATAGTTGAACAGATGTCCCAGTAGATTAACAGATGTCCCAGTAGATTCACAGATGTCCCAGTAGGTTAACAGATGTCCCCATAGTTTCACAGATGTCCCAATAGGGTCACATATGTCCCAGTAGTTTTACAGATGTCCCAGTAGTTTCACAGATGGCCCCATAGTTTCACAGATGTCCCAATAGTTTCCCAGATGTCCCAATAGTTTCACAGATGTCCCCATAGTTTCACAGATGTACCAGTAGTTTCACAGATGTCCCAATAGTTTCACAGATGTCCCAATAGTTTCACAGATGTACTAGTAGTTTCACAGATGTCCCAATAGTTTCACATATGTCCCATTAGTAGTTTCACAGATTTCCCAATAGTTTAACAGATATCCCAGTAGTTTTACAGGTGTCCCAGTAGTTTTGCAGATGTCCCCATAGTTTCACAGATGTCCCAATAGTTTAACAGATGTCCCAGAAGTTTTACAGATGTCCCAGTAGTTTCACACATGTCCCAGTAGTTTCACAGACGCCCCAATAGTTTCACATATGTCCCATTAGTTTCACAGATGTCCCCATAGTTTCACAGATGTCCCAATAGTTTCACAGATGTACTAGTAGTTTCACAGATGTCCCAATAGTTTCACAAATGTCCCATTAGTTTCACAGATGACACATAGTTTCACAGATATTCCAATAGTTTCTTAGATGTCCCAATAGTTTCACCTATGTCCCATTTGTTTCACAGATGTCCCCATAGTTTCACAGATGTCCCAATAGTTTCACAGATGTACCAATAGTTTTACAGATGTCCCAGTAGTTTCACACATGTCCCAGTAGTTTCACAGACGCCACAATAGTTTCACATATGTCCCATTAGTTTCAGAGATGTCCCAATAGTTGCACATATGTCCCATTAGTTTCACAGATGTCCGCATAGTTTCACAGATGTCCCAATACTTTCACAGATGTCCCAATAGTTTCACAGATGTCCCAATAGTTTCACATATGTCCCATTAGTTTCACAGATGTCCCCATAGTTTCACAGATGTCCCAATAGTTTCAGAGATGTACCAATAGTTTCACAGATGTCCCAATAGTTTAACAGATGTCCCAATAGTGTCACCCATGTCCCAATAGTTCCACAGATGTCCCAGGAGTTTAACAGATGTCCCAAAAGTTTAACAGATGTCCCAGTTGTTTCATAGATGTCCCAATAGTTTCACAGATGTCCGAATAGGTTCACATATATCCCAGTAGTTTTACAGATGTCCCAGTAGTTTCACATATGTCCCAAAAGTTTAACAGATGTCCCAGTAGTTTAACAGATGTCCCAGTAGTTTCACAGATGTCCCAGTAGGTTAACAGATGTCCCCATAGTTTCACAGATGTCCCAATCGTTTCACAGATGTCCCAGTAGTTTTACAGTTATCCCAGTAGGTTAACAGATGTCCCCATAGTTTCACAGATGTCCCAATAGTTGAACAGATGTCCCAGTAGATTAACAGATGTCCCAGTAGATTCACAGATGTCCCAGTAGGTTAACAG
Organism: Petromyzon marinus; assembly: GCF_048934315.1. NCBI lineage: Eukaryota > Metazoa > Chordata > Hyperoartia > Petromyzontiformes > Petromyzontidae > Petromyzon > Petromyzon marinus. Next base: position 134,564 of record NW_027423688.1, on the reverse strand, counting down.
ATGTCCCCATAGTTTCACAGATGTCCCAATAGGGTCACATATGTCCCAGTAGTTTTACAGATGTCCCAGTAGTTTCACAGATGTCCCCATAGTTTCACAGATGTCCCAATAGTTTCCCAGATGTCCCAATAGTTTCACAGATGTTCCCATAGTTTCACAGATGTACCAGTAGTTTCACAGATGTCCCAATAGTTTCACAGATGTCCCAATAGTTTCACAGATGTACTAGTAGTTTCACAGATGTCCCAATAGTTTCACATATGTCCCATTAGTTTCACAGATGTCCCCATAGTTTCACAGATTTCCCAATAGTTTAACAGATATCCCAGTAGTTTTACAGGTGTCCCAGTAGTTTCGCAGATGTCCCCATAGTTTCACAGATGTCCCAATAGTTTAACAGATGTTCCAGAAGTTTTACAGATGTCCCAGTAGTTTCACACATGTCCCAGTAGTTTCACAGACGCCCCAATAGTTTCACATATGTCCCATTAGTTTCACAGATGTCCCCATAGTTTCACAGATGTCCCAATAGTTTCACAGATGTACTAGTAGTTTCACAGATGTCCCAATAGTTTCACAAATGTCCCATCAGTTTCACAGATGACCCCATAGTTTCACAGATATTCCAATAGTTTCATAGATGTCCCAATAGTTTCACCTATGTCCCATTTGTTTCACAGATGTCCCCATAGTTTCACAGATGTCCCAATAGTTTCACAGATGTACCAGTAGTTTTACAGATGTCCCAGTAGTTTCACACTAGTCCCAGTAGTTTCACAGACGCCCCAATAGTTTCACATATGTCCCATTAGATTCACAGATGTCCCCATAGTTTCACAGATGTCCCAATAGTTTCAAAGATGTCCCATTATTTTCACAGATGTCCCAGTAGTTTCACAGATGTCCCAGTAGGTTAACAGATGTCCCCATAGTTTCACAGATGTACCAATAGTTTAACACATGTCCCAGTAGTTTAACAGATGTCCCAGTAGTTTCACACATGTCCCAGTAGTTTCACAGATACCCCAATAGTTTCACATATGTCCCATTAGTTTCACAGATGTCCCCATAGTTTCACAGATGTCCCAATAGTTTCACAGATGTACTAGTAGTTTCACAGATGTCCCAATAGTTTCACAAATGTCCCATTAGTTTCACAGATGACCCCATAGTTTCACATATGTCCCATTAGATTCACAGATGTCCCCATAGTTTCACAGATGTCCCAATAGTTTCACAGATGTCCCATTAGTTTCACAGATGTCCCCATAGTTTCACAGATATCCCAAAAGTTTAACAGATGTCCCAGTAGTTTTACAGATGTCCCAGTAGTTTCACACATGTCCCAGTAGTTTCACAGACGCCCCAATAGTTTCACATATGTCCCATTAGTTTCACAGATGTCCCCATAGTTTCACAGATGTCCCAATAGTTTCACAGATGTACCAGTAGTTTCACAGATGTCCCAATAGTTTAACATATGTCCCAATAGTTTCACCCATGTCCTAATAGTTTCACAGATGTCCCAGGAGTTTAACAGATGTCCCAATAGTTTAACAGATGTCCCAGTTGTTTCACAGATGCCCCAATAGTTTCAAAGATGTCCCAATAGTTTCACAGATGTCCCAATAGGTTCACATATGTTCCAGTAGTTTTACAGATGTCCCAGTAGTTTAACAGATGTCCCAGTAGTTTCATAGATGTCCCAGTAGGTTAACAGATGTCCCCATAGTTTCACAGATGTCCCAATAGTTTCATAGATGTCCCAGTAGTTTTACAGATATCCCAGTAGGTTAACAGATGTCCCCATAGTTTCACAGATGTCCCAATAGTTTAACAGATGTCCCAGTAGTTTAACAGATGTCCCAGTAGTTTCACAGATGTCCCAGTAGGTTAACAGATGTCCCCATAGTTTCACAGATGTACCACGTTGGCGTTTAAGGGTTGACGTTTAATGGTTGGGGTTTAAGGGTTGGCGTTTAAGGGTTGGCATTTAAGGGTTGGCGTTTAATGGTTGGTGTTTAATGGATGGCGTTTGAGGGTTGGTGTTTAAGGGTTTGGCGTGTAAAGGTTTGCTTTAACGGTTGGCGTTAAAGGGTTGGCAATTAAGGGTTGGTGTTTACGAGTTGGCGTTTAAGGGTTGGCGTTTAAGGGTTGGAGTTTAAGGGTTGGTGTTTAAGGGTTGGCGTTTAAGGGTTGGTGTTTAGAGGTGGGCGTTTATGGGTTGGCGTTCAAATGGTTGGTGTTTAAAACTTGGTGTTTAAGGGATGGCGTTTAACGGTTGGTATTTAAGGGTTGGCCTTTAAACGTTGGCGTTTAAGGGTTGGCGTTTAAGGGTTGGCGTTGAAGGGCTGGCGTTTAAGGGTTGGCGTTTAAGGGTTGGCGTTAAAGGGTTTGTTTATGGGTTGGCGTTTTTTCACAGATGTCCCAATAGTTTAACAGATGTCCCAGTAGTTTAACAGATGTCCCAGTAGTTTCACAGATGTCCCAGTAGGTTAACAGATGTCCCCATAGTTTCACAGATGTTCCCATAGTTTCACAAATGTCCCAGTAGTTTTACAGATATCCCAATAGGTTAACAGATGTCCCCATAGTTTCACAGATGTACCAGTAGTTTCACAGATGTCCCAATAGTTTCACAGATGTCCCAATAGATTCACATATGTCCCAATAGTTTCACCTATGTCCCATTTGTTTCACAGATGTCCCCATAGTTTCACAGATGTCCCAATAGTTTCACAGATGTACCAGTAGTTTCACAGATGACCCAATACTTTCACAGATGTCCCAATAGTTTCACAGATGTCCCAATAGTTTCACATATGTCCCATTAGTTTCACAGATGTCCCCATAGTTTCACAGATGTCCCAATAGTTTCAGAGATGTACCAATAGTTTCACAGATGTCCCAATAGTTTAACAGATGTCCCAATAGTGTCACCCATGTCCCAATAGTTCCACAGATGTCCCAGGAGTTTAACAGATGTCCCAAAAGTTTAACAGATGTCCCAGTTGTTTCATAGATGTCCCAATAGTTTCACAGATGTCCGAATAGGTTCACATATATCCCAGTAGTTTTACAGATGTCCCAGTAGTTTCACATATGTCCCAAAAGTTTAACAGATGTCCCAGTAGTTTAACAGATGTCCCAGTAGTTTCACAGATGTCCCAGTAGGTTAACAGATGTCCCCATAGTTTCACAGATGTCCCAATCGTTTCACAGATGTCCCAGTAGTTTTACAGTTATCCCAGTAGGTTAACAGATGTCCCCATAGTTTCACAGATGTCCCAATAGTTGAACAGATGTCCCAGTAGATTAACAGATGTCCCAGTAGATTCACAGATGTCCCAGTAGGTTAACAGATGTCCCCATAGTTTCACAGATGTCCCAATAGGGTCACATATGTCCCAGTAGTTTTACAGATGTCCCAGTAGTTTCACAGATGTCCCCATAGTTTCACAGATGTCCCAATAGTTTCCCAGATGTCCCAATAGTTTCACAGATGTTCCCATAGTTTCACAGATGTACCAGTAGTTTCACAGATGTCCCAATAGTTTCACAGATGTCCCAATAGTTTCACAGATGTACTAGTAGTTTCACAGATGTCCCAATAGTTTCACATATGTCCCATTAGTTTCACAGATGTCCCCATAGTTTCACAGATTTCCCAATAGTTTAACAGATATCCCAGTAGTTTTACAGGTGTCCCAGTAGTTTCGCAGATGTCCCCATAGTTTCACAGATGTCCCAATAGTTTAACAGATGTTCCAGAAGTTTTACAGATGTCCCAGTAGTTTCACACATGTCCCAGTAGTTTCACAGACGCCCCAATAGTTTCACATATGTCCCATTAGTTTCACAGATGTCCCCATAGTTTCACAGATGTCCCAATAGTTTCACAGATGTACTAGTAGTTTCACAGATGTCCCAATAGTTTCACAAATGTCCCATCAGTTTCACAGATGACCCCATAGTTTCACAGATATTCCAATAGTTTCATAGATGTCCCAATAGTTTCACCTATGTCCCATTTGTTTCACAGATGTCCCCATAGTTTCACAGATGTCCCAATAGTTTCACAGATGTACCAGTAGTTTTACAGATGTCCCAGTAGTTTCACACTAGTCCCAGTAGTTTCACAGACGCCCCAATAGTTTCACATATGTCCCATTAGATTCACAGATGTCCCCATAGTTTCACAGATGTCCCAATAGTTTCAAAGATGTCCCATTATTTTCACAGATGTCCCAGTAGTTTCACAGATGTCCCAGTAGGTTAACAGATGTCCCCATAGTTTCACAGATGTACCAATAGTTTAACACATGTCCCAGTAGTTTAACAGATGTCCCAGTAGTTTCACACATGTCCCAGTAGTTTCACAGATACCCCAATAGTTTCACATATGTCCCATTAGTTTCACAGATGTCCCCATAGTTTCACAGATGTCCCAATAGTTTCACAGATGTACTAGTAGTTTCACAGATGTCCCAATAGTTTCACAAATGTCCCATTAGTTTCACAGATGACCCCATAGTTTCACATATGTCCCATTAGATTCACAGATGTCCCCATAGTTTCACAGATGTCCCAATAGTTTCACAGATGTCCCATTAGTTTCACAGATGTCCCCATAGTTTCACAGATATCCCAAAAGTTTAACAGATGTCCCAGTAGTTTTACAGATGTCCCAGTAGTTTCACACATGTCCCAGTAGTTTCACAGACGCCCCAATAGTTTCACATATGTCCCATTAGTTTCACAGATGTCCCCATAGTTTCACAGATGTCCCAATAGTTTCACAGATGTACCAGTAGTTTCACAGATGTCCCAATAGTTTAACATATGTCCCAATAGTTTCACCCATGTCCTAATAGTTTCACAGATGTCCCAGGAGTTTAACAGATGTCCCAATAGTTTAACAGATGTCCCAGTTGTTTCACAGATGCCCCAATAGTTTCAAAGATGTCCCAATAGTTTCACAGATGTCCCAATAGGTTCACATATGTTCCAGTAGTTTTACAGATGTCCCAGTAGTTTAACAGATGTCCCAGTAGTTTCATAGATGTCCCAGTAGGTTAACAGATGTCCCCATAGTTTCACAGATGTCCCAATAGTTTCATAGATGTCCCAGTAGTTTTACAGATATCCCAGTAGGTTAACAGATGTCCCCATAGTTTCACAGATGTCCCAATAGTTTAACAGATGTCCCAGTAGTTTAACAGATGTCCCAGTAGTTTCACAGATGTCCCAGTAGGTTAACAGATGTCCCCATAGTTTCACAGATGTACCACGTTGGCGTTTAAGGGTTGACGTTTAATGGTTGGGGTTTAAGGGTTGGCGTTTAAGGGTTGGCATTTAAGGGTTGGCGTTTAATGGTTGGTGTTTAATGGATGGCGTTTGAGGGTTGGTGTTTAAGGGTTTGGCGTGTAAAGGTTTGCTTTAACGGTTGGCGTTAAAGGGTTGGCAATTAAGGGTTGGTGTTTACGAGTTGGCGTTTAAGGGTTGGCGTTTAAGGGTTGGAGTTTAAGGGTTGGTGTTTAAGGGTTGGCGTTTAAGGGTTGGTGTTTAGAGGTGGGCGTTTATGGGTTGGCGTTCAAATGGTTGGTGTTTAAAACTTGGTGTTTAAGGGATGGCGTTTAACGGTTGGTATTTAAGGGTTGGCCTTTAAACGTTGGCGTTTAAGGGTTGGCGTTTAAGGGTTGGCGTTGAAGGGCTGGCGTTTAAGGGTTGGCGTTTAAGGGTTGGCGTTAAAGGGTTTGTTTATGGGTTGGCGTTTTTTCACAGATGTCCCAATAGTTTAACAGATGTCCCAGTAGTTTAACAGATGTCCCAGTAGTTTCACAGATGTCCCAGTAGGTTAACAGATGTCCCCATAGTTTCACAGATGTTCCCATAGTTTCACAAATGTCCCAGTAGTTTTACAGATATCCCAATAGGTTAACAGATGTCCCCATAGTTTCACAGATGTACCAGTAGTTTCACAGATGTCCCAATAGTTTCACAGATGTCCCAATAGATTCACATATGTCCCAATAGTTTCACCTATGTCCCATTTGTTTCACAGATGTCCCCATAGTTTCACAGATGTCCCAATAGTTTCACAGATGTACCAGTAGTTTCACAGATGACCCAAGAGTTTCACAGATGTCCTAATAGTTTCACAGATGTCCCAGAAGTTTTACAGACATCCCAGTAGGTTAACAGATGTCCCGATAGTTTCACAGATGTAGCAGTAGTTTCACAGATGTCCCAATAGTTTCACAGATGTCCCATTAGTTTCACAGATGTCCCCATAGTTTCACAGATGTTCCAATAGTTTAACAGATGTCCCAGTAGTTTCACACATTTCCCAGTAGTTTCACAGACGCCCCAATAGTTTCACATATGTCCCATTAGTTTCACAGATGTCCCCTTAGTTTCACAGATGTCCCCATAGTTTCACAGATGTACCAATAGTTTCACAGATGTCCCAATAGTTTAACAGATGTCCCAATAGTGTCACCCATGTCCCAATAGTTTCACAGATGTCCCAGGAGTTTAACAGATGTCCCAAAAGTTTAACAGATGTCCCAGTTGTTTCATAGATGTCCCAATAGTTTCACAGATGTCCGAATAGGTTCACATATATCCCAGTAGTTTTACAGATGTCCCAGTAGTTTCACATATGTCCCAATAGTTTAACAGATGTCCCAGTAGTTTAACAGATGTCCCAGTAGTTTCACAGATGTCCCAGTAGGTTAACAGATGTCCCCATAGTTTCACAGATGTCCCAATCGTTTCACAGATGTCCCAGTAGTTTTACAGTTATCCCAGTAGGATAACAGATGTCCCCATAGTTTCACAGATGTCCCAATAGTTGAACAGATGTCCCAGTAGTTTAACAGATGTCCCAGTAGATTCACAGATGTCCCAGTAGGTTAACAGATGTCCCCATAGTTTCACAGATGTCCCAATAGGGTCACATATGTCCCAGTAGTTTTACAGATGTCCCAGTAGTTTCACAGATGTCCCCATAGTTTCACAGATGTCCCAATAGTTTCCCAGATGTCCCAATAGTTTCACAGATGTCCCCATAGTTTCACAGATGTACCAGTAGTTTCACAGATGTCGCAATAGTTTCACAGATGTCCCAATAGTTTCACAGATGTACTAGTAGTTTCACAGATGTCCCAATAGTTTCAGAGATGTACCAATAGTTTCACAGATGTCCCAATAGTTTAACAGATGTCCCAATAGTGTCACCCATGTCCCAATAGTTTCACAGATGTCCCAGGAGTTTAACAGATGTCCCAAAAGTTTAACAGATGTCCCAGTTGTTTCATAGATGTCCCAATAGTTTCACAGATGTCCGAATAGGTTCACATATATCCCAGTAGTTTTACAGATGTCCCAGTAGTTTCACATATGTCCCAAAAGTTTAACAGATGTCCCAGTAGTTTAACAGATGTCCCAGTAGTTTCACAGATGTCCCAGTAGGTTAACAGATGTCCCCATAGTTTCACAGATGTCCCAATCGTTTCACAGATGTCCCAGTAGTTTTACAGTTATCCCAGTAGGTTAACAGATGTCCCCATAGTTTCACAGATGTCCCAATAGTTGAACAGATGTCCCAGTAGATTAACAGATGTCCCAGTAGATTCACAGATGTCCCAGTAGGTTAACAGATGTCCCCATAGTTTCACAGATGTCCCAATAGGGTCACATATGTCCCAGTAGTTTTACAGATGTCCCAGTAGTTTCACAGATGTCCCCATAGTTTCACAGATGTCCCAATAGTTTCCCAGATGTCCCAATAGTTTCACAGATGTCCCCATAGTTTCACAGATGTACCAGTAGTTTCACAGATGTCCCAATAGTTTCACAGATGTCCCAATAGTTTCACAGATGTACTAGTAGTTTCACAGATGTCCCAATAGTTTCACATATGTCCCATTAGTTTCACAGATGTCCCCATAGTTTCACAGATTTCCCAATAGTTTAACAGATATCCCAGTAGTTTTACAGGTGTCCCAGTAGTTTCGCAGATGTCCCCATAGTTTCACAGATGTCCCAATAGTTTAACAGATGTCCCAGAAGTTTTACAGATGTCCCAGTAGTTTCACACATGTCCCAGTAGTTTCACAGACGCCCCAATAGTTTCACATATGTCCCATTAGTTTCACAGATGTCCCCATAGTTTCACAGATGTCCCAATAGTTTCACAGATGTACTAGTAGTTTCACAGATGTCCCAATAGTTTCACAAATGTCCCATCAGTTTCACAGATGACCCCATAGTTTCACAGATATTCCAATAGTTTCATAGATGTCCCAATAGTTTCACCTATGTCCCATTTGTTTCACAGATGTCCCCATAGTTTCACAGATGTCCCAATAGTTTCACAGATGTACCAGTAGTTTTACAGATGTCCCAGTAGTTTCACACATGTCCCAGTAGTTTCACAGACGCCCCAATAGTTTCACATATGTCCCATTAGATTCACAGATGTCCCCATAGTTTCACAGATGTCCCAATAGTTTCAAAGATGTCCCATTATTTTCACAGATGTCCCAGTAGTTTCACAGATGTCCCAGTAGGTTAACAGATGTCCCCATAGTTTCACAGATGTCCCAATAGGGTCACATATGTCCCAGTAGTTTTACAGATGTCCCAGTAGTTTCACAGATGTCCCATTAGTTTCCCAGATGTCCCCATAGTTTCACAGATGTCCCAATAGTTTCCCAGATGTCCCAATAGTTTCACAGATGTCCCCATAGTTTCACAGATGTACCAGTAGTTTCACAGATGTCCCAATAGTTTCATAGATGTTCCAATAGTTTCACAGATGTACTAGTAGTTTCACAGATGTCCCAATAGTTTCACATATGTCCCATTAGTTTCACAGATGTCCCCATATTTTCACAGATTTCCCAATAGTTTAACAGATGTCCCAGTAGTTTTACATGTGTCCCAGTAGTTTCGCAGATGTCCCCATAGTTTCACAGATGTCCCAATAGTTTAACAGATGTCCCAGAAGTTTTACAGATGTCCCAGTAGTTTCACACATGTCCCAGTAGTTTCACAGACGCCCCAATAGTTTCACATATGTCCCATTAGTTTCACAGATGTCCCCATAGTTTCACAGATGTCCCAATAGTTTCACAGATGTACTAGTAGTTTCACAGATGTCCCAATAGTTTCACAAATGTCCCATTAGTTTCACAGATGACCACATAGTTTCACAGATATTCCAATAGTTTCTTATATGTCCCAATAGTTTCACCTATGTCCCATTTGTTTCACAGATGTCCCCATAGTTTCACAGATGTCCCAATAGTTTCACAGATGTACCAATAGTTTTACAGATGTCCCAGTAGTTTCACACATGTCCCAGTAGTTTCACAGACGCCACAATAGTTTCACATATGTCCCATTAGTTTCAGAGATGTCCCAATAGTTGCACATATGTCCCATTAGTTTCACAGATGTCCGCATAGTTTCACAGATGTCCCAATACTTTCACAGATGTCCCAATAGTTTCACAGATGTCCCAATAGTTTCACATATGTCCCATTAGTTTCACAGATGTCCCCATAGTTTCACAGATGTCCCAATAGTTTCAGAGATGTACCAATAGTTTCACAGATGTCCCAATAGTTTAACAGATGTCCCAATAGTGTCACCCATGTCCCAATAGTTCCACAGATGTCCCAGGAGTTTAACAGATGTCCCAAAAGTTTAACAGATGTCCCAGTTGTTTCATAGATGTCCCAATAGTTTCACAGATGTCCGAATAGGTTCACATATATCCCAGTAGTTTTACAGATGTCCCAGTAGTTTCACATATGTCCCAAAAGTTTAACAGATGTCCCAGTAGTTTAACAGATGTCCCAGTAGTTTCACAGATGTCCCAGTAGGTTAACAGATGTCCCCATAGTTTCACAGATGTCCCAATCGTTTCACAGATGTCCCAGTAGTTTTACAGTTATCCCAGTAGGTTAACAGATGTCCCCATAGTTTCACAGATGTCCCAATAGTTGAACAGATGTCCCAGTAGATTAACAGATGTCCCAGTAGATTCACAGATGTCCCAGTAGGTTAACAGATGTCCCCATAGTTTCACAGATGTCCCAATAGGGTCACATATGTCCCAGTAGTTTTACAGATGTCCCAGTAGTTTCACAGATGTCCCCATAGTTTCACAGATGTCCCAATCGTTTCACAGATGTCCCAGTAGTTTTACAGTTATCCCAGTAGGATAACAGATGTCCCCATAGTTTCACAGATGTCCCAATAGTTGAACAGATGTCCCAGTAGTTTAACAGATGTCCCAGTAGATTCACAGATGTCCCAGTAGGTTAACAGATGTCCCCATAGTTTCACAGATGTCCCAATAGGGTCACATATGTCCCAGTAGTTTTACAGATGTCCCAGTAGTTTCACAGATGTCCCCATAGTTTCACAGATGTCCCAATAGTTTCCCAGATGTCCCAATAGTTTCACAGATGTCCCCATAGTTTCACAGATGTACCAGTAGTTTCACAGATGTCGCAATAGTTTCACAGATGTCCCAATAGTTTCACAGATGTACTAGTAGTTTCACAGATGTCCCAATAGTTTCAGAGATGTACCAATAGTTTCACAGATGTCCCAATAGTTTAACAGATGTCCCAATAGTGTCACCCATGTCCCAAAAGTTTAACAGATGTCCCAGTAGTTTAACAGATGTCCCAGTAGTTTCACAGATGTCCCAGTAGGTTAACAGATGTCCCCATAGTTTCACAGATGTCCCAATCGTTTTACAGATGTCCCAGTAGTTTTACAGTTATCCCAGTAGGTTAACAGATGTCCCCATAGTTTCACAGATGTCCCAATAGTTGAACAGATGTCCCAGTAGATTAACAGATGTCCCAGTAGATTCACAGATGTCCCAGTAGGTTAACAGATGTCCCCATAGTTTCACAGATGTCCCAATAGGGTCACATATGTCCCAGTAGTTTTACAGATGTCCCAGTAGTTTCACAGATGGCCCCATAGTTTCACAGATGTCCCAATAGTTTCCCAGATGTCCCAATAGTTTCACAGATGTCCCCATAGTTTCACAGATGTACCAGTAGTTTCACAGATGTCCCAATAGTTTCACAGATGTCCCAATAGTTTCACAGATGTACTAGTAGTTTCACAGATGTCCCAATAGTTTCACATATGTCCCATTAGTAGTTTCACAGATTTCCCAATAGTTTAACAGATATCCCAGTAGTTTTACAGGTGTCCCAGTAGTTTCGCAGATGTCCCCATAGTTTCACAGATTTCCCAATAGTTTAACAGATGTCCCAGAAGTTTTACAGATGTCCCAGTAGTTTCACACATGTCCCAGTAGTTTCACAGACGCCCCAATAGTTTCACATATGTCCCATTAGTTTCACAGATGTCCCCATAGTTTCACAGATGTCCCAATAGTTTCACAGATGTACTAGTAGTTTCACAGATGTCCCAATAGTTTCATAAATGTCCCATTAGTTTCACAGATGACCACATAGTTTCACAGATATTCCAATAGTTTCTTAGATGTCCCAATAGTTTCACCTATGTCCCATTTGTTTCACAGATGTCCCCATAGTTTCACAGATGTCCCAATAGTTTCACAGATGTACCAATAGTTTTACAGATGTCCCAGTAGTTTCACACATGTCCCAGTAGTTTCACAGACGCCACAATAGTTTCACATATGTCCCATTAGTTTCAGAGATGTCCCAATAGTTGCACATATGTCCCATTAGTTTCACAGATGTCCGCATAGTTTCACAGATGTCCCAATACTTTCACAGATGTCCCAATAGTTTCACAGATGTCCCAATAGTTTCACATATGTCCCATTAGTTTCACAGATGTCCCCATAGTTTCACAGATGTCCCAATAGTTTCAGAGATGTACCAATAGTTTCACAGATGTCCCAATAGTTTAACAGATGTCCCAATAGTGTCACCCATGTCCCAATAGTTCCACAGATGTCCCAGGAGTTTAACAGATGTCCCAAAAGTTTAACAGATGTCCCAGTTGTTTCATAGATGTCCCAATAGTTTCACAGATGTCCGAATAGGTTCACATATATCCCAGTAGTTTTACAGATGTCCCAGTAGTTTCACATATGTCCCAAAAGTTTAACAGATGTCCCAGTAGTTTAACAGATGTCCCAGTAGTTTCACAGATGTCCCAGTAGGTTAACAGATGTCCCCATAGTTTCACAGATGTCCCAATCGTTTCACAGATGTCCCAGTAGTTTTACAGTTATCCCAGTAGGTTAACAGATGTCCCCATAGTTTCACAGATGTCCCAATAGTTGAACAGATGTCCCAGTAGATTAACAGATGTCCCAGTAGATTCACAGATGTCCCAGTAGGTTAACAGATGTCCCCATAGTTTCACAGATGTCCCAATAGGGTCACATATGTCCCAGTAGTTTTACAGATGTCCCAGTAGTTTCACAGATGTCCCCATAGTTTCACAGATGTCCCAATAGTTTCCCAGATGTCCCAATAGTTTCACAGATGTTCCCATAGTTTCACAGATGTACCAGTAGTTTCACAGATGTCCCAATAGTTTCACAGATGTCCCAATAGTTTCACAGATGTACTAGTAGTTTCACAGATATCCCAGTAGTTTTACAGGTGTCCCAGTAGTTTCGCAGATGTCCCCATAGTTTCACAGATGTCCCAATAGTTTAACAGATGTTCCAGAAGTTTTACAGATGTCCCAGTAGTTTCACACATGTCCCAGTAGTTTCACAGACGCCCCAATAGTTTCACATATGTCCCATTAGTTTCACAGATGTCCCCATAGTTTCACAGATGTCCCAATAGTTTCACAGATGTACTAGTAGTTTCACAGATGTCCCAATAGTTTCACAAATGTCCCATCAGTTTCACAGATGACCCCATAGTTTCACAGATATTCCAATAGTTTCATAGATGTCCCAATAGTTTCACCTATGTCCCATTTGTTTCACAGATGTCCCCATAGTTTCACAGATGTCCCAATAGTTTCACAGATGTACCAGTAGTTTTACAGATGTCCCAGTAGTTTCACACTAGTCCCAGTAGTTTCACAGACGCCCCAATAGTTTCACATATGTCCCATTAGATTCACAGATGTCCCCATAGTTTCACAGATGTCCCAATAGTTTCAAAGATGTCCCATTATTTTCACAGATGTCCCAGTAGTTTCACAGATGTCCCAGTAGGTTAACAGATGTCCCCATAGTTTCACAGATGTCCCAATAGGGTCACATATGTCCCAGTAGTTTTACAGATGTCCCAGTAGTTTCACAGATGTCCCATTAGTTTCACAGATGTCCCCATAGTTTCACAGATGTCCCAATAGTTTCCCAGATGTCCCAATAGTTTCACAGATGTCCCCATAGTTTCACAGATGTACCAGTAGTTTCACAGATGTCCCAATAGTTTCACAGATGTCCCAATAGTTTCACAGATGTACTAGTAGTTTCACAGATGTCCCAATAGTTTCACATATGTCCCATTAGTTTCACAGATGTCCCCATAGTTTCACAGATTTCCCAATAGTTTAACAGATGTCCCAGTAGTTTTACATGTGTCCCAGTAGTTTCGCAGATGTCCCCATAGTTTCACAGATGTCCCAATAGTTTAACAGATGTCCCAGAAGTTTTACAGATGTCCCAGTAGTTTCACACATGTCCCAGTAGTTTCACAGACGCCCCAATAGTTTCACATATGTCCCATTAGTTTCACAGATGTCCCCATAGTTTCACAGATGTCCCAATAGTTTCACAGATGTACTAGTAGTTTCACAGATGTCCCAATAGTTTCACAAATGTCCCATTAGTTTCACAGATGACCCCATAGTTTCACAGATATTCCAATAGTTTCTTAGATGTCCCAATAGTTTCACCTATGTCCCATTTGTTTCACAGATGTCCCCATAGTTTCACAGATGTACCAATAGTTTTACAGATGTCCCAGTAGTTTCACACATGTCCCAGTAGTTTCACAGACGCCACAATAGTTTCACATATGTCCCATTAGTTTCAGAGATGTCCCAATAGTTGCACATATGTCCCATTAGTTTCACAGATGTCCGCATAGTTTCACAGATGTCCCAATACTTTCACAGATGTCCCAATAGTTTCACAGATGTCCCAATAGTTTCACATATGTCCCATTAGTTTCACAGATGTCCCCATAGTTTCACAGATGTCCCAATAGTTTAACAGATGTCCCAGTAGATTTAGAGATGTCCCAGTAGTTTCACACATGTACCAGTAGTTTCACAGACGCCCCAATAGTTTCACATATGTCCCATTATTTTTACAGATGTCCCCATAGTTTCACAGATGTCCCAATAGTTTCACAGATGTCCCATTAGTTTCACAGATGTCCCAATAGTTTCACAGATGTCCAATAGTTTAACAGATGTCCAATAGTTTAAGAGATGTCCCAGTAGTTTTACAGATGTCCCAGTAGTTTCACACATTTCCCAGTAGTTTCACAGATGCCCCAATAGTTTCACATATGTCCCATTAGTTTCACAGATGTCCCCATAGTTTCACAGATGTCCCAATAGTTTCACAGATGTACCAGTAGTTTCACAGATGTCCCAATAGTTTAACAGATGTCCCAATAGTTTCACCCATGTCCCAGTAGTTTTACAGATATCCCAGTAGGTTAACAGATGTCCCTATAGTTTCACAGATGTCCGAATAGTTTAACACATGTCCCAGTAGTTTAACAGATGTCCCAGTAGTTTCACAGATGTCTCATTAGGTTAACAGATGTCCCCATAGTTTCACAGATGTCCCAATAGTTTCACAGATGTACCAGTAGTTTTACAGATGTCCCAGTAGTTTCACACATGTCCCAGTAGTTTCACAGACGCCCCAATAGTTTCACATATGTCCCATTAGATTCACAGATGTCCCCATAGTTTCACAGATGTCCCAATAGTTTCAAAGATGTCCCATTATTTTCACAGATGTCCCAGTAGTTTCACAGATGTCCCAGTAGGTTAACAGATGTCCCCATAGTTTCACAGATGTCCCAATAGGGTCACATATGTCCCAGTAGTTTTACAGATGTCCCAGTAGTTTCACAGATGTCCCATTAGTTTCACAGATCTCCCCATAGTTTCACAGATGTCCCAATAGTTTCCCAGATGTCCCAATAGTTTCACAGATGTCCCCATAGTTTCACAGATGTACCAGTAGTTTCACAGATGTCCCAATAGTTTCACAGATGTCCCAATAGTTTCACAGATGTACTAGTAGTTTCACAGATGTCCCAATAGTTTCACATATGTCCCATTAGTTTCACAGATGTCCCCATAGTTTCACAGATTTCCCAATAGTTTAACAGATGTCCCAGTAGTTTTACATGTGTCCCAGTAGTTTCGCAGATGTCCCCATAGTTTCACAGATGTCCCAATAGTTTAACAGATGTCCCAGAAGTTTTACAGATGTCCCAGTAGTTTCACACATGTCCCAGTAGTTTCACAGACGCCCCAATAGTTTCACATATGTCCCATTAGTTTCACAGATGTCCCCATAGTTTCATAGATGTCCCAATAGTTTCACAGATGTACTAGTAGTTTCACAGATGTCCCAATAGTTTCACCTATGTCCCATTTGTTTCACAGATGTCCCCATAGTTTCACAGATGTCCCAATAGTTTCACAGATGTACCAATAGTTTTACAGATGTCCCAGTAGTTTCACACATGTCCCAGTAGTTTCACAGACGCCACAATAGTTTCACATATGTCCCATTAGTTTCAGAGATGTCCCAATAGTTGCACATATGTCCCATTAGTTTCACAGATGTCCGCATAGTTTCACAGATGTCCCAATACTTTCACAGATGTCCCAATAGTTTCACAGATGTCCCAATAGTTTCACATATGTCCCATTAGTTTCACAGATGTCCCCATAGTTTCACAGATGTCCCAATAGTTTCAGAGATGTACCAATAGTTTCACAGATGTCCCATTAGTTTAACAGATGTCCCAATAGTGTCACCCATGTCCCAATAGTTCCACAGATGTCCCAGGAGTTTAACAGATGTCCCAAAAGTTTAACAGATGTCCCAGTTGTTTCATAGATGTCCCAATAGTTTCACAGATGTCCGAATAGGTTCACATATATCCCAGTAGTTTTACAGATGTCCCAGTAGTTTCACATATGTCCCAAAAGTTTAACAGATGTCCCAGTAGTTTAACAGATGTCCCAGTAGTTTCACAGATGTCCCAGTAGGTTAACAGATGTCCCCATAGTTTCACAGATGTACCAATCGTTTCACAGATGTCCCAGTAGTTTTACAGTTATCCCAGTAGGTTAACAGATGTCCCCATAGTTTCACAGATGTCCCAATAGTTGAACAGATGTCCCAGTAGATTAACAGATGTCCCAGTAGATTCACAGATGTCCCAGTAGGTTAACAGATGTCCCCATAGTTTCACAGATGTCCCAATAGGGTCACATATGTCCCAGTAGTTTTACAGATGTCCCAGTAGTTTCACAGATGTCCCCATAGTTTCACAGATGTCCCAATAGTTTCCCAGATGTCCCAATAGTTTCACAGATGTCCCCATAGTTTCACAGATGTACCAGTAGTTTCACAGATGTCCCAATAGTTTCACAGATGTCCCAATAGTTTCACAGATGTACTAGTAGTTTCACAGATGTCCCAATAGTTTCACATATGTCCCATTAGTTTCACAGATGTCCCCATAGTTTCACAGATTTCCCAATAGTTTAACAGATATCCCAGTAGTTTTACAGGTGTCCCAGTAGTTTCGCAGATGTCCCCATAGTTTCACAGATGTCCCAATAGTTTAACAGATGTCCCAGAAGTTTTACAGATGTCCCAGTAGTTTCACACATGTCCCAGTAGTTTCACAGACACCCCAATAGTTTCACATATGTCCCATTAGTTTCACAGATGTCCCCATAGTTTCACAGATGTCCCAATAGTTTCACAGATGTACTAGTAGTTTCACAGATGTCCCAATAGTTTCACCTATGTCCCATTTGTTTCACAGATGTCCCCATAGTTTCACAGATGTCCCAATAGTTTCACAGATGTATCAGTAGTTTTACAGATGTCCCAGTAGTTTCACACATGTCCCAGTAGTTTCACAGACGCCCCAATAGTTTCACATATGTCCCATTAGCTTCACAGATGTCCCCATAGTTTCACAGATGTCCCAATAGTTTCAAAGATGTCCCATTATTTTCACAGATGTCCCAGTAGTTTCACAGATGTCCCAGTAGGTTAACAGATGTCCCCATAGTTTCACAGATGTCCCAATAGGGTCACATATGTCCCAGTAGTTTTACAGATGTCCCAGTAGTTTCACAGATGTCCCATTAGTTTCACAGATGTCCCCATAGTTTCACAGATGTCCCAATAGTTTCCCAGATGTCCCAATAGTTTCACAGATGTCCCCATAGTTTCACAGATGTACCAGTAGTTTCACAGATGTCCCAATAGTTTCACAGATGTCCCAATAGTTTCACAGATGTACTAGTAGTTTCACAGATGTCCCAATAGTTTCACATATGTCCCATTAGTTTCACAGATGTCCCCATAGTTTCACAGATTTCCCAATAGTTTAACAGATGTCCCAGTAGTTTTACATGTGTCCCAGTAGTTTCGCAGATGTCCCCATAGTTTCACAGATGTCCCAATAGTTTAACAGATGTCCCAGAAGTTTTACAGATGTCCCAGTAGTTTCACACATGTCCCAGTAGTTTCACAGACGCCCCAATAGTTTCACATATGTCCCATTAGTTTCACAGATGTCCCCATAGTTTCACAGATGTCCCAATAGTTTCACAGATGTACTAGTAGTTTCACAGATGTCCCAATAGTTTCACAAATGTCCCATTAATTTCACAGATGACCCCATAGTTTCACAGATATTCCAATAGTTTCTTAGATGTCCCAATAGTTTCACCTATGTCCCATTTGTTTCACAGATGTCCCCATAGTTTCACAGATGTCCCAATAGTTTCACAGATGTACCAATAGTTTTACAGATGTCCCAGTAGTTTCACACATGTCCCAGTAGTTTCACAGACGCCACAATAGTTTCACATATGTCCCATTAGTTTCAGAGATGTCCCAATAGTTGCACATATGTCCCATTAGTTTCACAGATGTCCGCATAGTTTCACAGATGTCCCAATACTTTCACAGATGTCCCAATAGTTTCACAGATGTCCCAATAGTTTCACATATGTCCCATTAGTTTCACAGATGTCCCCATAGTTTCACAGATGTCCCAATAGTTTAACAGATGTCCCAGTAGTTTTAGAGATGTCCCAGTAGTTTCACACATGTACCAGTAGTTTCACAGACGCCCCAATAGTTTCACATATGTCCCATTATTTTTACAGATGTCCCCATAGTTTCACAGATGTCCCAATAGTTTCACAGATGTCCCATTAGTTTCACAGATGTCCCAATAGTTTCACAGATGTCCAATAGTTTAACAGATGTCCAATAGTTTAACAGATGTCCCAGTAGTTTTACAGATGTCCCAGTAGTTTCACACATTTCCCAGTAGTTTCACAGACGCCCCAATAGTTTCACATATGTCCCATTAGTTTCACAGATGTCCCCATAGTTTCACAGATGTCCCAATAGTTTCACAGATGTACCAGTAGTTTCACAGATGTCCCAATAGTTTAACAGATGTCCCAATAGTTTCACCCATGTCCCAGTAGTTTTACAGATATCCCAGTAGGTTAACAGATGTCCCTATAGTTTCACAGATGTCCGAATAGTTTAACACATGTCCCAGTAGTTTAACAGATATCCCAGTAGTTTCACAGATGTCCCAGTAGGTTAACAGATGTCCCCATAGTTTCACAGATGTCCCACTAGTTTCACAGATGTACCAGTAGTTTCACAGATGTCCCAATAGTTTAACAGATGTCCCAATAGTTTCACCCATGTCCCAATAGTTTCACAGATGTCCCAGGAGTTTACCAGATGTCCCAATAGTTTAACAGATGTCCCAGTTGTTTCACAGATGTCCCAATAGTTTCACAGATGTCCCAATAGTTTCACAGATGTCCCAATAGGTTCACATATGTCCCAGTAGTTTTACAGATGTCCCAGTAGTTTCAAAGATGTCACAGTACTTTCACAAACGCCCCAATAGTTTCACATATGTCCCATTAGTTTCACAGATGTCCAAGTAGGTTAACAGATGTCCCCATAGTTTCACAGATGTCCCAATAGTTTCATAGATGTCCCAGTAGTTTTACAGATATCCCAGTAGGTTAACAGATGTCCCCATAGTTTCAAAGATGTCCCCATAGTTTCACAGATGTCCCAATAGTTTAACAGATGTCCCAGTAGTTTCACAGATGTCCCAGTAGGTTAACAGATGTCCCCATAGTTTCACAGATGTCCCAATAGTTTCACAGATGTCCCAGTAGTTTTACAGATATCCCAATAGGTTAACAGATGTCCCCATAGTTTCACAGATGTACCAGTAGTTTCACAGATGTCCCAATAGCTTCACAGATGTCCCAATAGTTTAACATATGTCCCATTAGTTTCACAGATGTCCCCATAGTTTCACAGATGTCCCAATAGTTTAACAGATGTCCCAGTAGTTTTAGAGATGTCCCAGTAGTTTCACACATGTACCAGTAGTTTCCCAGACGCCCCAATAGTTTCACATATGTCCCATTAGTTTTACAGATGTCCCCATAGTTTCACAGATGTCCCAATAGTTTCACAGATGTACCAGTAGTTTCACAGATGTCCCAATAGTTTAACAGATGTCCCAATAGTTTCACCCATGTCCCAATAGTTTCACAGATGTCCCAGGAGTTACAGATGTCCCACTAGTTTAACAGATGTCCCAGTTGTTTCACAGATGTCCCAATAGTTTCACAGATGTCCCAATAGTTTCATAGATGTCCCAATAGGTTCACATATGTCCCAGTAGTTTCACAGATGTCCCAGTAGGTTAACAGATGTCCCCATAGTTTCACAGATGTCCCAATCGTTTCACAGATGTCCCAGTAGTTTTACAGATATCCCAGTAGGTTAACAGATGTCCCCATAGTTTCACAGATGTCCCAATAGTTTAACACATGTCCCAGTAGTTTAACAGATGTCCCAGTCGTTTCACAGATGTCCCAGTAGGTTAACAGATGTCCCCATAGTTTCACAGATGTCCCAATAGTTTCACAGATGTCCCAGTAGTTTTACAGATATCCCAATATGTTAACAGATGTCCCCACAGTTTCACAGATGTACCAGCAGTTTCACAGATGTCCCAATAGTATCACACATGTCCCAGTAGTTTCACAGACGCCCCAATAGTTTCACATATGTCCCATTAGTTTCACAGATGTCCCCATAGTTTCACAGATGTCCCAGTAGTTTCACAGATGTCCCAATAGTTTAACAGATGTCCCAATAGTTTCCCCCATGTCCCCATAGTTTCACAGATGTCCCAGGAGTTTAACAGATGTCCCAATAGTTTAATAGATGTCCCAGTTGTTTCACAGATGTCCCAATAGTTTCACAGATGTCCCAATAGTTTCACAGATGTCCCAATAGGTTCACATATGTCCCAGTAGTTTTACAGATGTCCCAGTAGTTTCAAAGATGTCCCAGTAGTTTCACAGATGTCCCATTAGTTTCACAGATGACCCATTAGTTTCACAGATGTCCAAGTAGGTTAACAGATGTCCCCATAGTTTCACAGATGTTCCAATAGTTTAACAGATGTCCCAGTTGTTTCACAGATGTCCCAATAGTTTCACAGATGTCCCAATAGGTTCACATATGTCCCAGTAGTTTTACAGATGTCCCAGTAGTTTCAAAGATGTCCCAGTAGTTTCACAGACGCCCCAATAGTTTCACATATGTCCAAGTAGGTTAACAGATGTCCCCATAGTTTCACAGATGTCCCAATAGTTTCATAGATGTCCCAGTAGTTTTACAGATATCCCAATAGGTTAACAGATGTCCCCATAGTTTCACAGATGTCCCCATAGTTTCACAGATGTCCCAATAGTTTCACAGATGTCCCAGTAGTTTAACATATGTCCCAGTAGTTTCACAGATGTCCCAGTAGTTTCACATATGTCCCCATAGTTTCACAGATGTCCCAATATTTTCACAGATGTCCCAGTAGTTTTACAGATATCCCAATAGGTAAACAGATGTCCCCATAGTTTCACAGATGTACCAGTAGTTTCACAGATGTCCCAATAGTTTCACAGATGTCCCAATAGTTTCACATATGTCCCATTAGTTTCACAGATTTCCCAATAGTTTCACATATGTCCCATTAGTTTCACAGATGTCCCCATAGTTTCACAGATGTCCCAATAGTTTCACAGATGTCCTAATAGTTTCACATATGTCCCATTAGTTTCACAGATGTCCCAATAGTTTCACATATGTCCCATTAGTTTCACAGATGTCCCCATAGTTTCACAGATGTCCCAATAGTTTAACAGATGTCCCAGTAGTTTTAGAGATGTCCCAGTAGTTTCACACATGTACCAGTAGTTTCACAGACGCCCCAATAGTTTCACAGATGTCCCATTAGTTTCACAGATGTCCCAATAGTTTCACAGATGTCCAATAGTTTAACAGATGTCCCAGTAGTTTTACAGATGTCCCAATAGTTTCACCCATGTCCCAATAGTTTCACAGATGTCCCAGGAGTTTAACAGATGTCCCAATAGTTTAACAGATGTCCCACTTGTTTCACAGATGTCCCAATAGTTTCACAGATGTCCCAATAGTTTCACAGATGTCCCAATAGGTTCACATATGTCCCAGTAGTTTTACAGATGTCCCAGTAGTTTCAAAGATGTCCCAGTAGTTTCACAGACGCCCCAATAGTTTCACATATGTCCCATTAGTTTCACAGATGTCCAAGTAGGTTAACAGATGTCCCCATAGTTTCACAGATGTCCCAATAGTTTCACAGATGTCCCATTAGTTTCACAGATGTCCGCATAGTTTCACAGATGTCCCAATAGTTTCACAGATGTCCCAATAGTTTCACAGATGTCCCAATAGTTTCACATATGTCCCATTAGTTTCACAGATGTCCCCATAGTTTCACAGATGTCCCAATAGTTTAACAGATGTCCCAGTAGTTTTAGAGATGTCCCAGTAGTTTCACACATGTACCAGTAGTTTCACAGACATCCCAATAGTTTCACATATGTCCCATTATTTTTACAGATGTCCCCATAGTTTCACAGATGTCCCAATAGTTTCACAGATGTCCCATTAGTTTCACAGATGTCCCATTAGTTTCACAGATGACCCATTAGTTTCACAGATGTCCCAATAGTTTCACAGATGTCCAATAGTTTAACAGATGTCCCAATAGATTAACAGATGTCCCAGTTGTTTCACAGATGTCCCAATAGTTTCACAGATGTCCCAATAGGTTCACATATGTCCCAGTAGTTTTACAGATGTCCCAGTAGTTTCAAAGATGTCCCAGTAGTTTCACAGACGCCCCAATAGTTTCACATATGTCCAAGTAGGTTAACAGATGTCCCCATAGTTTCACAGATGTCCCAATAGTTTCATAGATGTCCCAGTAGTTTTACAGATATCCCAGTAGGTTAACAGATGTCCCCACAGTTTCACAGATGTCCCCATAGTTTCACAGATGTCCAAATAGTTTAACAGATGTCCCAGTAGTTTAACAGATGTCCCAGTAGTTTCACAGATGTCCCAGTAGGTTAACAGATGTCCCCATAGTTTCACAGATGTCCCAATATTTTCACAGATGTCCCAGTAGTTTTACAGATATCCCAATAGGTAAACAGATGTCCCCATAGTTTCACAGATGTACCAGTAGTTTCACAGATGTCCCAATAGTTTCACAGATGTCCCAATAGTTTCACATATGTCCCATTAGTTTCACAGATTTCCCAATAGTTTCACATATGTCCCATTAGTTTCACAGATGTCCCCATAGTTTCACAGATGTCCCAATAGTTTCACAGATGTCCCAATAGTTTCACATATGTCCCATTAGTTTCACAGATGTCCCAATAGTTTCACATATGTCCCATTAGTTTCACAGATGTCCCCATAGTTTCACAGATGTCCCAATAGTTTAACAGATGTCCCAGTAGTTTTAGAGATGTCCCAGTAGTTTCACACATGTACCAGTAGTTTCACAGACGCCCCAATAGTTTCACACATGTCCCATTAGTTTCACAGATGTCCAAGTAGGTTAACAGATGTCCCCATAGTTTCACAGATGTCCCAATAGTTTCATAGATGTCCCAGTAGTTTTAGAGATATCCCAGTAGGTTAACAGATGTCCCCATAGTTTCACAGATGTCCCCATAGTTTCACAGATGTCCCAATAGTTTAACAGATGTCCCCATAGTTTCACAGATGTACCAGTAGTTTCACAGATGTCCCAATAGTTTCACAGATGTCCCAATAGTTTCACATATGTCCCATTAGTTTCACAGATTTCCCAATAGTTTCACATATGTCCCATTAGTTTCACAGATGTCCCCATAGTTTCACAGATGTCCCAATAGTTTCACAGATGTCCCAATAGTTTCACATATGTCCCATTAGTTTCACAGATGTCCCAATAGTTTCACATATGTCCCATTAGTTTCACAGATGTCCCCATAGTTTCACAGATGTCCCAATAGTTTAACAGATGTCCCAGTAGTTTTAGAGATGTCCCAGTAGTTTCACACATGTACCAGTAGTTTCACAGACGCCCCAATAGTTTCACAGATGTCCCATTAGTTTCACAGATGTCCCAATAGTTTCACAGATGTCCAATAGTTTAACAGATGTCCCAGTAGTTTTACAGATGTCCCAGTAGTTTCACACATTTCCCAGTAGTTTCACAGACGCCCCAATAGTTTCACATATGTCCCATTAGTTTCACAGATGTCCCCATATTTTCACAGATGTCCCAGTAGTTTCACAGATGTCCCAGTAGGTTAACAGATGTCCCCATAGTTTCACAGATGTCCCAATAGTTTCACAGATGTCCCAGTAGTTTTACAGATATCCCAATATGTTAACAGATGTCCGCACAGTTTCACAGATGTACCAGTAGTTTCACAGATGTCCCAATAGTATCACAGATGTACCAATAGTTTCAAATATGTCCAAATAGTTTCACATATGTCCCATTAGTTTCACAGATGACCCCATAGTTTCACAGATGTCCCAATAGTTTAACAGATGGCCCAGTAGTTTTACAGATGTCCCAATAGTTTCACCCATGTCCCAATAGTTTCACAGATGTCCCAGGAGTTTAACAGATGTCCCAATAGTTTAACAGATGTCCCACTTGTTTCACAGATGTCCCAATAGTTTCACAGATGTCCCAATAGTTTCACAGATGTCCCAATAGGTTCACATATGTCCCAGTAGTTTTGCAGATGTCCCAGTAGTTTCAAAGATGTCCCAGTAGTTTCACAGACGCCCCAATAGTTTCACATATGTCCCATTAGTTTCATAGATGTCCCAGTAGTTTTACAGATATCCCAGTAGGTTAACAGATGTCCCCACAGTTTCACAGATGTCCCCATAGTTTCACAGATGTCCCAATAGTTTAACAGATGTCCCAGTAGTTTAACAGATGTCCCAGTAGTTTCACAGATGTCCCAGTAGGTTAACAGATGTCCCCATAGTTTCACAGATGTCCCAATATTTTCACAGATGTCCCAGTAGTTTTACAGATATCCCAATAGGTAAACAGATGTCCCCATAGTTTCACAGATGTACCAGTAGTTTCACAGATGTCCCAATAGTTTCACAGATGTCCCAATAGTTTCACATATGTCCCATTAGTTTCACAGATTTCCCAATAGTTTCACATATGTCCCATTAGTTTCACAGATGTCCCCATAGTTTCACAGATGTCCCAATAGTTTCACAGATGTCCCAATAGTTTCACATATGTCCCATTAGTTTCACAGATGTCCCAATAGTTTCACATATGTCCCATTAGTTTCACAGATGTCCCCATAGTTTCACAGATGTCCCAATAGTTTAACAGATGTCCCAGTAGTTTTAGAGATGTCCCAGTAGTTTCACACATGTACCAGTAGTTTCACAGACGCCCCAATAGTTTCACACATGTCCCATTAGTTTCACAGATGTCCAAGTAGGTTAACAGATGTCCCCATAGTTTCACAGATGTCCCAATAGTTTCATAGATGTCCCAGTAGTTTTACAGATATCCCAGTAGGTTAACAGATGTCCCCATAGTTTCACAGATGTCCCCATAGTTTCACAGATGTCCCAATAGTTTAACAGATGTCCCAATAGTTTAACAGATGTCCCAGTAGTTTAACAGATGTCCCAGTAGTTTCACAGATGTCCCAGTAGGTTAACAGATGTCCCCATAGTTTCAGAGATGTCCCAATAGTTTCACAGATGTCCCAGTAGTTTTACAGATAACCCAATAGGTTAACAGATGTCCCCATAGTTTCACAGATGTACCAGTAGTTTCACAGATGTCCCAATAGTTTCACAGATGTCCCAATAGTTTCACATACGTCCCATTAGTTTCACAGATGTCCCAATAGTTTCACATGTCCCATTAGTTTCACAGATGTCCCCATAGTTTCACATGTCCCATTAGTTTCACAGATGTCCCCATAGTTTCACAGATGTCCCAATAGTTTCACAGATGTCCCAATAGTTTCACAGATGTCCCAATAGTTTCACATATGTCCCATTAGTTTCACAGATGTCCCCATAGTTTCACAGATGTCCCAATAGTTTCACAGATGTCCCATTAGTTTCACAGATGTCCCATTAGTTTCACAGATGTCCCAATAGTTTCACAGATGTCCAATAGTTTAACAGATGTCCCAGTAGTTTTACAGATGTCCCAGTAGTTTCACACATTTCCCAGTAGTTTCACAGACGCCCCAATAGTTTCACATATGTCCCATTAGTTTCACAGATGTCCCCATAGTTTCACAGATGTCCCAATAGTTTCACAGATGTACCAGTAGTTTAACAGATGTCCCAATAGTTTCACCCATGTCCCAGTAGTTTAACAGATATCCCAGTAGGTTAACAGATGTCCCCATAGTTTCACAGATGTCCCAATAGTTTAACAAATGTCCCAGTAGTTTAACAGATGTCCCAGTAGTTTCACAGATGTCCCATTAGTTTCACAGATGACCCCATAGTTTCACAGATGTCCCAATAGTTTAACAGATGGCCCAGTAGTTTTACAGATGTCCCAGTAGTTTCACACATGTCCCAGTAGTTTCACAGATGCCCCAATAGTTTCACATATGTCCCATTAGTTTCACAGATGTCCCCATAGTTTCACAGATGTCCCAATAGTTTCACATATGTCCCATTAGTTTCACAGATGTCCCCATAGTTTCACAGATGTCCGAATAGTTTAACAGATGTCCCAGTAGTTTTAGAGATGTCCCAGTAGTTTCACACATGTACCAGTAGTTTCACAGACGCCCCAATAGTTTCACATATGTCCCATTATTTTTACAGATGTCCCCATAGTTTCACAGATGTCCCAATAGTTTCACAGATGTCCCATTAGTTTCGCAGATGTCCCAATAGTTTCACAGATGTCCAATAGTTTAACAGATGTCCCAGTAGTTTTACAGATGTCCCAATAGTTTCACCCATGTCCCAATAGTTTCACAGATGTCCCAGGAGTTTAACAGATGTCCCAATAGTTTAACAGATGTCCCAGTTGTTTCACAGATGTCCCAATAGTTTCACAGATGTCCCAATAGTTTCACAGATGTCCCAATAGGTTCACATATGTCCCAGTAGTTTTACAGATGTCTCAGTAGTTTCGAAGATGTCCCAGTAGTTTCACAGACGCCCCAATAGTTTCACATATGTCCCATTAGTTTCACAGATGTCCAAGTAGGTTAACAGATGTCCCCATAGTTTCACAGATGTCCCAATAGTTTCATAGATGTCCCAGTAGTTTTACAGATATCCCAGTAGGTTAACAGATGTCCCCATAGTTTCACAGATGTCCCCATAGTTTCACGGATGTACCAGTAGTTTCACAGATGTCCCAATAGTTTCACAGATGTCCCAATAGTTTCAAATATGTCCCATTAGTTTCACAGATGTCCCATTAGTTTCACAGATGTCCCAATAGTTTCACAGATGTCCAATAGTTTAACAGATGTCCCAGTAGTTTTACAGATGTCCCAGTAGTTTCACACATTTCCCAGTAGTTTCACAGACGCCCCAATAGTTTCACATATGTCCCATTAGTTTCACAGATGTCCCCATATTTTCACAGATGTCCCAATAGTTTCACAGATGTACCAGTAGTTTAACAGATGTCCCAATAGTTTCACCCATGTCCCAGTAGTTTTACAGATATCCCAGTAGGTTAACAGATGTCCCCATAGTTTCACAGATGTCCCAATAGTTTAACACATGTCCCAGTAGTTTAACAGATGTCCCAGTAGTTTCACAGATGTCCCAGTAGGTTAACAGATGTCCCCATAGTTTCACAGATGTCCCAATAGTTTCACAGATGTCCCAGTAGTTTTACAGATATCCCAATATGTTAACAGATGTCCGCACAGTTTCACAGATGTACCAGTAGTTTCACAGATGTCCCAATAGTATCACAGATGTACCAATAGTTTCAAATATGTCCAAATAGTTTCACATTTGTCCCATTAGTTTCACAGATGTCCCCATAGTTTCACAGATGTCCCAAAAGTTTCACATATGTCCCATTAGTTTCACAGATGTCCCCATAGTTTCACAGATGTCCCAATAGTTTAACAGATGTCCCAGTAGTTTTAGAGATGTCCCAGTAGTTTCACACATGTACCAGTAGTTTCACAGACGCCACAATAGTTTCACATATGTCCCATTATTTTTACAGATGTCCCCATAGTTTCACAGATGTCCCAATAGTTTCACAGATGTCCCATTAGTTTCACAGATGTCCCAATAGTTTCACAGATGTCCAATAGTTTAACAGATGTCCCAGTAGTTTTACAGATGTCCCAATAGTTTCACCCATGTCCCAAGAGTTTCACAGATGTCCCAGGAGTTTAACAGATATCCCAATAGTTTAACAGATGTCCCAGTTGTTTCACAGATGTCCCAATAGTTTCACAGATGTCCCATTAGTTTCACAGATGTCCAAGTAGGTTAACAGATGTCCCCATAGTTTCACAGATGTCCCAATAGTTTCATAGATGTCCCAGTAGTTTTACAGATATCCCAGTAGGTTAACAGATATCCCCATAGTTTCACAGATGTCCCCATAGTTTCACAGATGTCCCCATAGTTTCACGGATGTACCAGTAGTTTCACAGATGTCCCAATAGTTTCACAGATGTCCCAATAGTTTCACATATGTCCCATTAGTTTCACAGATGTCCCCATAGTTTCACAGATGTCCCAATAGTTTCACATATGTCCCATTAGTTTCACAGATGTCCCAATAGTTTCACAGATGTCCCAATAGTTTCACATATGTCCCATTAGTTTCACAGATGTCCCAATAGTTTCACATGTCCCATTAGTTTCACAGATGTCCCCATAGTTTCACAGATGTCCCAATAGTTTCACAGATGTCCCAATAGTTTCACAGATGTCCCAATAGTTTCACATATGTCCCATTAGTTTCACAGATGTCCCCATAGTTTCACAGATGTCCCAATAGTTTAACAGATGTCCCAGTAGTGTTAGAGATGTCCCAGTAGTTTCACACATGTACCAGTAGTTTCACAGACGCCCCAATAGTTTCACATATGTCCCATTATTTTTACAGATGTCCCCATAGTTTCACAGATGTCCCAATAGTTTCACAGATGTCCCATTAGTTTCACAGATGTCCCATTAGTTTCACAGATGTCCCAATAGTTTCACAGATGTCCAATAGTTTAACAGATGTCCCAGTAGTTTTACAGATGTCCCAGTAGTTTCACACATTTCC
Source organism: Petromyzon marinus (assembly GCF_048934315.1). Taxonomy (NCBI): domain Eukaryota; kingdom Metazoa; phylum Chordata; class Hyperoartia; order Petromyzontiformes; family Petromyzontidae; genus Petromyzon; species Petromyzon marinus. The sequence goes on along the minus strand of NW_027423688.1, from coordinate 105,591 downwards.
CAGTAGTTTCACAGACGCCCCAATAGTTTCACATATGTCCCATTAGTTTCACAGATGTCCCCATAGTTTCACAGATGTCCCAATAGTTTCACAGATGTCCAATAGTTTAACAGATGTCCCAGTAGTTTTACAGATGTCCCAATAGTTTCACCCATGTCCCAATAGTTTCACAGATGTCCCAGGAGTTTAACAGATGTCCCAATAGTTTAACAGATGTCCCAGTTGTTTCACAGATGTCCCAGTAGTTTCACAGATGTCCCAATAGTTTCACAGATGTCCCAATAGGTTCACATATGTCCCAGTAGTTTTACAGATGTCTCAGTAGTTTCGAAGATGTCCCAGTAGTTTCACAGACGCCCCAATAGTTTCACATATGTCCCATTAGTTTCACAGATGTCCAAGTAGGTTAACAGATGTCCCCATAGTTTCACAGATGTCCCAATAGTTTCATAGATGTCCCAGTAGTTTTACAGATATCCCAGTAGGTTAACAGATGTCCCCATAGTTTCACAGATGTCCCCATAGTTTCACAGATGTCCCCATAGTTTCACGGATGTACCAGTAGTTTCACAGATGTCCCAATAGTTTCACAGATGTTCCAATAGTTTCACATATGTCCCATTAGTTTCACAGATGTCCCATTAGTTTCACAGATGTCCCAATAGTTTCACATGTCCCATTAGTTTCACAGATGTCCCCATAGTTTCACAGATGTCCCAATAGTTTCACAGATGTCCCAATAGTTTCACAGATGTCCCAATAGTTTCACATATGTCCCATTAGTTTCACAGATGTCCCCATAGTTTCACAGATGTCCCAATAGTTTAACAGATGTCCCAGTAGTGTTAGAGATGTCCCAGTAGTTTCACACATGTACCAGTAGTTTCACAGATGTCCCAATAGTATCACAGATGTACCAATAGTTTCAAATATGTCCAAATAGTTTCACATTTGTCCCATTAGTTTCACAGATGTCCCCATAGTTTCACAGATGTCCCAAAAGTTTCACATATGTCCCATTAGTTTCACAGATGTCCCCATAGTTTCACAGATGTCCCAATAGTTTAACAGATGTCCCAGTAGTTTTAGAGATGTCCCAGTAGTTTCACACATGTACCAGTAGTTTCACAGACGCCACAATAGTTTCACATATGTCCCATTATTTTTACAGATGTCCCCATAGTTTCACAGATGTCCCAATAGTTTCACAGATGTCCCATTAGTTTCACAGATGTCCCAATAGTTTCACAGATGTCCAATAGTTTAACAGATGTCCCAGTAGTTTTACAGATGTCCCAATAGTTTCACCCATGTCCCAAGAGTTTCACAGATGTCCCAGGAGTTTAACAGATATCCCAATAGTTTAACAGATGTCCCAGTTGTTTCACAGATGTCCCAATAGTTTCACAGATGTCCCATTAGTTTCACAGATGTCCAAGTAGGTTAACAGATGTCCCCATAGTTTCACAGATGTCCCAATAGTTTCATAGATGTCCCAGTAGTTTTACAGATATCCCAGTAGGTTAACAGATATCCCCATAGTTTCACAGATGTCCCCATAGTTTCACAGATGTCCCCATAGTTTCACGGATGTACCAGTAGTTTCACAGATGTCCCAATAGTTTCACAGATGTCCCAATAGTTTCACATATGTCCCATTAGTTTCACAGATGTCCCCATAGTTTCACAGATGTCCCAATAGTTTCACATATGTCCCATTAGTTTCACAGATGTCCCAATAGTTTCACAGATGTCCCAATAGTTTCACATATGTCCCATTAGTTTCACAGATGTCCCAATAGTTTCACATGTCCCATTAGTTTCACAGATGTCCCCATAGTTTCACAGATGTCCCAATAGTTTCACAGATGTCCCAATAGTTTCACAGATGTCCCAATAGTTTCACATATGTCCCATTAGTTTCACAGATGTCCCCATAGTTTCACAGATGTCCCAATAGTTTAACAGATGTCCCAGTAGTGTTAGAGATGTCCCAGTAGTTTCACACATGTACCAGTAGTTTCACAGACGCCCCAATAGTTTCACATATGTCCCATTATTTTTACAGATGTCCCCATAGTTTCACAGATGTCCCAATAGTTTCACAGATGTCCCATTAGTTTCACAGATGTCCCATTAGTTTCACAGATGTCCCAATAGTTTCACAGATGTCCAATAGTTTAACAGATGTCCCAGTAGTTTTACAGATGTCCCAGTAGTTTCACACATTTCCCAGTAGTTTCACAGACGCCCCAATAGTTTCACATATGTCCCATTAGTTTCACAGATGTCCCCATAGTTTCACAGATGTCCCAATAGTTTCACAGATGTCCAATAGTTTAACAGATGTCCCAGTAGTTTTACAGATGTCCCAATAGTTTCACCCATGTCCCAATAGTTTCACAGATGTCCCAGGAGTTTAACAGATGTCCCAATAGTTTAACAGATGTCCCAGTTGTTTCACAGATGTCCCAGTAGTTTCACAGATGTCCCAATAGTTTCACAGATGTCCCAATAGGTTCACATATGTCCCAGTAGTTTTACAGATGTCTCAGTAGTTTCGAAGATGTCCCAGTAGTTTCACAGACGCCCCAATAGTTTCACATATGTCCCATTAGTTTCACAGATGTCCAAGTAGGTTAACAGATGTCCCCATAGTTTCACAGATGTCCCAATAGTTTCATAGATGTCCCAGTAGTTTTACAGATATCCCAGTAGGTTAACAGATGTCCCCATAGTTTCACAGATGTCCCCATAGTTTCACAGATGTCCCCATAGTTTCACGGATGTACCAGTAGTTTCACAGATGTCCCAATAGTTTCACAGATGTTCCAATAGTTTCACATATGTCCCATTAGTTTCACAGATGTCCCATTAGTTTCACAGATGTCCCAATAGTTTCACATGTCCCATTAGTTTCACAGATGTCCCCATAGTTTCACAGATGTCCCAATAGTTTCACAGATGTCCCAATAGTTTCACAGATGTCCCAATAGTTTCACATATGTCCCATTAGTTTCACAGATGTCCCCATAGTTTCACAGATGTCCCAATAGTTTAACAGATGTCCCAGTAGTGTTAGAGATGTCCCAGTAGTTTCACACATGTACCAGTAGTTTCACAGACGCCCCAATAGTTTCACATATGTCCCATTATTTTTACAGATGTCCCCATAGTTTCACAGATGTACCAGTAGTTTAACAGATGTCCCAATAGTTTCACAGATGTCCCAATAGTTTAACAGATGTCCCAGTAGTGTTAGAGATGTCCCAGTAGTTTCACAGACGCCCCAATAGTTTCACATATGTCCCATTAGTTTCACAGATGTCCCCATAGTTTCACAGATGTCCCAATAGTTTCACAGATGTACCAGTAGTTTAACAGATGTCCCAATAGTTTCACCCATGCCCCAGTAGTTTAACAGATATCCCAGTAGGTTAACAGATGTCCCCATAGTTTCATAAATGTCCCAATAGTTTAACACATGTCCCAGTAGTTTAACAGATGTCCCAGTAGTTTCACAGATGTCCCAGTAGGTTAATAGATGTCCCCATAGTTTCACAGATGTCCCAATAGTTTCACAGATGTCCCAGTAGTTTGCAGATTTCCCAATATGTTAACAGATGTCCCCACAGTATCACAGATGTACCAGTAGTTTCACAGATGTCCCAATAGTATCACAGATGTCCCAATAGTTTCAAATATGTCCAAATAGTTTCACATATGTCCCATTAGTTTCACAGATGACCCCATAGTTTCACAGATGTCCTAATAGTTTAACAGATGTCCCAGTAGTTTCACACATGTCCCAGTAGTTTTACAGATATCCCAGTAGGTTAACAGATGTCCCCATAGTTTCACAGATGTCCCAATAGTTTAACACATGTCCCAGTAGTTTAGCAGATGTCCCAGTAGTTTCACAGATGTCCCAGTAGGTTAACAGATGTCCGCATAGTTTCACAGATGTCCCAATAGTTTCACAGATGTCCCAGTAGTTTTACAGATATCCCAATATGTTAACAGATGTCCCCACAGTTTCACAGATGTACCAGTAGTTTCACAGATGTCCCAATAGTATCACAGACGTACCAATAGTTTCAAATATGTCCAAATAGTTTCACATATGTCCCATTAGTTTCACAGATGACCCCATAGTTTCACAGATGTCCCAATAGTTTAACAGATGGCCCAGTAGTTTTACAGATGTCCCAGTAGTTTAACACATGTCCCAGTAGTTTCACAGACGCCCCAATAGTTTCACATATGTCCCATTAGTTTCACAGATGTCCCCATAGTTTCACAGATGTCCCAATAGTTTAACAGATGTCCCAGTAGTTTTAGAGATGTCCCAGTAGTTTCACACATGTACCAGTAGTTTCACAGACGCCCCAATAGTTTCACATATGTCCCATTATTTTTACAGATGTCCCCATAGTTTCACAGATGTCCCAATAGTTTCACAGATGTCCCATTAGTTTCGCAGATGTCCCAATAGTTTCACAGATGTCCAATAGTTTAACAGATGTCCCAGTAGTTTTACAGATGTCCCAATAGTTTCACCCATGTCCCAATAGTTTCACAGATGTCCCAGGAGTTTAAGAGATGTCCCAATAGTTTAACAGATGTCCCAGTTGTTTCACAGATGTCCCAATAGTTTCACAGATGTCCCAATAGTTTCACAGATGTCCCAATAGGTTCACATATGTCCCAGTAGTTTTACAGATGTCTCAGTAGTTTCGAAGATGTCCCAGTAGTTTCACAGACGCCCCAATAGTTTCATAGATGTCCCAGTAGTTTTACAGATATCCCAGTAGGTTAACAGATGTCCCCATAGTTTCACAGATGTCCCCATAGTTTCACGGATGTACCAGTAGTTTCACAGATGTCCCAATCGTTTCACAGATGTCCCAATAGTTTCACATATGTCCCATTAGTTTCACAGATGTCCCATTAGTTTCACAGATGTCCCAATAGTTTCACAGATGTCCAATAGTTTAACAGATGTCCCAGTAGTTTTACAGATGTCCCAGTAGTTTCACACATTTCCCAGTAGTTTCACAGACGCCCCAATAGTTTCACATATGTCCCATTAGTTTCACAGATGTCCCCATATTTTCACAGATGTCCCAATAGTTTCACAGATGTACCAGTAGTTTAACAGATGTCCCAATAGTTTCACCGATGTCCCAGTAGTTTTACAGATATCCCAGTAGGTTAACAGATGTCCCCATAGTTTCACAGATGTCCCAATAGTTTAACACATGTCCCAGTAGTTTAACAGATGTCCCAGTAGTTTCACAGATGTCCCAGTAGGTTAACAGATGTCCCCATAGTTTCACAGATGTCCCAATAGTTTCACAGATGTCCCAGTAGTTTTACAGATATCCCAATATGTTAACAGATGTCCGCACAGTTTCACAGATGTACCAGTAGTTTCACAGATGTCCCAATAGTATCACAGATGTACCAATAGTTTCAAATATGTCCAAATAGTTTCACATTTGTCCCATTAGTTTCACAGATGTCCCCATAGTTTCACAGATGTCCCAAAAGTTTCACATATGTCCCATTAGTTTCACAGATGTCCCCATAGTTTCACAGATGTCCCAATAGTTTAACAGATGTCCCAGTAGTTTTAGAGATGTCCCAGTAGTTTCACACATGTACCAGTAGTTTCACAGACGCCACAATAGTTTCACATATGTCCCATTATTTTTACAGATGTCCCCATAGTTTCACAGATGTCCCAATAGTTTCACAGATGTCCCATTAGTTTCACAGATGTCCCAATAGTTTCACAGATGTCCAATAGTTTAACAGATGTCCCAGTAGTTTTACAGATGTCCCAATAGTTTCACCCATGTCCCAAGAGTTTCACAGATGTCCCAGGAGTTTAACAGATATCCCAATAGTTTAACAGATGTCCCAGTTGTTTCACAGATGTCCCAATAGTTTCACAGATGTCCCATTAGTTTCACAGATGTCCAAGTAGGTTAACAGATGTCCCCATAGTTTCACAGATGTCCCAATAGTTTCATAGATGTCCCAGTAGTTTTACAGATATCCCAGTAGGTTAACAGATATCCCCATAGTTTCACAGATGTCCCCATAGTTTCACAGATGTCCCCATAGTTTCACGGATGTACCAGTAGTTTCACAGATGTCCCAATAGTTTCACAGATGTCCCAATAGTTTCACATATGTCCCATTAGTTTCACAGATGTCCCCATAGTTTCACAGATGTCCCAATAGTTTCACATATGTCCCATTAGTTTCACAGATGTCCCAATAGTTTCACAGATGTCCCAATAGTTTCACATATGTCCCATTAGTTTCACAGATGTCCCAATAGTTTCACATGTCCCATTAGTTTCACAGATGTCCCCATAGTTTCACAGATGTCCCAATAGTTTCACAGATGTCCCAATAGTTTCACAGATGTCCCAATAGTTTCACATATGTCCCATTAGTTTCACAGATGTCCCCATAGTTTCACAGATGTCCCAATAGTTTCACAGATGTCCCAGTAGTGTTAGAGATGTCCCAGTAGTTTCACACATGTACCAGTAGTTTCACAGACGCCCCAATAGTTTCACATATGTCCCATTATTTTTACAGATGTCCCCATAGTTTCACAGATGTCCCAATAGTTTCACAGATGTCCCATTAGTTTCACAGATGTCCCATTAGTTTCACAGATGTCCCAATAGTTTCACAGATGTCCAATAGTTTAACAGATGTCCCAGTAGTTTTACAGATGTCCCAGTAGTTTCACACATTTCCCAGTAGTTTCACAGACGCCCCAATAGTTTCACATATGTCCCATTAGTTTCACAGATGTCCCCATAGTTTCACAGATGTCCCAATAGTTTCACAGATGTACCAGTAGTTTAACAGATGTCCCAATAGTTTCACCCATGTCCCAGTAGTTTAACAGATATCCCAGTAGGTTAACAGATGTCCCCATAGTTTCACAGATGTCCCAATAGTTTAACACATGTCCCAGTAGTTTAACAGATGTCCCAGTAGTTTCACAGATGTCCCAGTAGGTTAACAGATGTCCCCATAGTTTCACAGATGTCCCAATAGTTTCACAGATGTCCCAGTAGTTTGCAGATTTCCCAATATGTTAACAGATGTCCCCACAGTATCACAGATGTACCAGTAGTTTCACAGATGTCCCAATAGTATCACAGATGTCCCAATAGTTTCAAATATGTCCAAATAGTTTCACATATGTCCCATTAGTTTCACAGATGACCCCATAGTTTCACAGATGTCCTAATAGTTTAACAGATGTCCCAGTAGTTTCACACATGTCCCAGTAGTTTTACAGATATCCCAGTAGGTTAACAGATGTCCCCATAGTTTCACAGATGTCCCAATAGTTTAACACATGTCCCAGTAGTTTAACAGATGTCCCAGTAGTTTCACAGATGTCCCAGTAGGTTAACAGATGTCCGCATAGTTTCACAGATGTCCCAATAGTTTCACAGATGTCCCAGTAGTTTTACAGATATCCCAATATGTTAACAGATGTCCCCACAGTTTCACAGATGTACCAGTAGTTTCACAGATGTCCCAATAGTATCACAGATGTACCAATAGTTTCAAATATGTCCAAATAGTTTCACATATGTCCCATTAGTTTCACAGATGACCCCATAGTTTCACAGATGTCCCAATAGTTTAACAGATGGCCCAGTAGTTTTACAGATGTCCCAGAAGTTTCACACATGTCCCAGTAGTTTCACAGACGCCCCAATAGTTTCACATATGTCCCATTAGTTTCACAGATGTCCCCATAGTTTCACAGATGTCCCAATAGTTTAACAGATGTCCCAGTAGTTTTAGAGATGTCCCAGTAGTTTCACACATGTACCAGTAGTTTCACATACGCCCCAATAGTTTCACATATGTCCCATTATTTTTACAGATGTCCCCATAGTTTCACAGATGTCCCAATAGTTTCACAGATGTCCCATTAGTTTCGCAGATGTCCCAATAGTTTCACAGATGTCCAATAGTTTAACAGATGTCCCAGTAGTTTTACAGATGTCCCAATAGTTTCACCCATGTCCCAATAGTTTCACAGATGTCCCAGGAGTTTAACAGATGTCCCAATAGTTTAACAGATGTCCCAGTTGTTTCACAGATGTCCCAATAGTTTCACAGATGTCCCAATAGTTTCACAGATGTCCCAATAGGTTCACATATGTCCCAGTAGTTTTACAGATGTCTCAGTAGTTTCGAAGATGTCCCAGTAGTTTCACAGACGCCCCAATAGTTTCACATATGTCCCATTAGTTTCACAGATGTCCAAGTAGGTTAACAGATGTCCCCATAGTTTCACAGATGTCCCAATAGTTTCATAGATGTCCCAGTAGTTTTACAGATATCCCAGTAGGTTAACAGATGTCCCCATAGTTTCACAGATGTCCCCATAGTTTCACAGATGTCCCCATAGTTTCACGGATGTACCAGTAGTTTCACAGATGTCCCAATAGTTTCACAGATGTTCCAATAGTTTCACATATGTCCCATTAGTTTCACAGATGTCCCATTAGTTTCACAGATGTCCCAATAGTTTCACATGTCCCATTAGTTTCACAGATGTCCCCATAGTTTCACAGATGTCCCAATAGTTTCACAGATGTCCCAATAGTTTCACAGATGTCCCAATAGTTTCACATATGTCCCATTAGTTTCACAGATGTCGCCATAGTTTCACAGATGTCCCAATAGTTTAACAGATGTCCCAGTAGTGTTAGAGATGTCCCAGTAGTTTCACACATGTACCAGTAGTTTCACAGACGCCCCAATAGTTTCACATATGTCCCATTATTTTTACAGATGTCCCCATAGTTTCACAGATGTCCCAATAGTTTCACAGATGTCCCAATAGTTTCACAGATGTCCCAGTAGTTTTACAGATGTCCCAGTAGTTTCACACATTTCCCAGTAGTTTCACAGACGCCCCAATAGTTTCACATATGTCCCATTAGTTTCACAGATATCCCAGTAGGTTAACAGATGTCCCCATAGTTTCACAGATGTCCCAATAGTTTAACACATGTCCCAGTAGTTTAACAGATGTCCCAGTAGTTTCACAGATGTCCCAGTAGGTTAACAGATGTCCCCATAGTTTCACAGATGTCCCAATAGTTTCACAAATGTCCCAGTAGTTTGCAGATTTCCCAATATGTTAACAGATGTCCCCACAGTATCACAGATGTACCAGTAGTTTCACAGATGTCCCAATAGTATCACAGATGTCCCAATAGTTTCAAATATGTCCAAATAGTTTCACATATGTCCCATTAGTTTCACAGATGACCCCATAGTTTCACAGATGTCCTAATAGTTTAACAGATGTCCCAGTAGTTTCACACATGTCCCAGTAGTTTTACAGATATCCCAGTAGGTTAACAGATGTCCCCATAGTTTCACAGATGTCCCAATAGTTTAACACATGTCCCACTAGTTTAGCAGATGTCCCAGTAGTTTCACAGATGTCCCAGTAGGTTAACAGAGGTCCGCATAGTTTCACAGATGTCCCAATAGTTTCACAGATGTCCCAGTAGTTTTACAGATATCCCAATATGTTAACAGATGTCCCCACAGTTTCACAGATGTACCAGTAGTTTCACAGATGTCCCAATAGTATCACAGATGTACCAATAGTTTCAAATATGTCCAAATAGTTTCACATATGTCCCATTAGTTTCACAGATGACCCCATAGTTTCACAGATGTCCCAATAGTTTAACAGATGGCCCAGTAGTTTTACAGATGTCCCAGTAGTTTAACACATGTCCCAGTAGTTTCACAGACGCCCCAATAGTTTCACATATGTCCCATTAGTTTCACAGATGTCCCCATAGTTTCACAGATGTCCCAATAGTTTAACAGATGTCCCAGTAGTTTTAGAGATGTCCCAGTAGTTTCACACATGTACCAGTAGTTTCACAGACGCCCCAATAGTTTCACATATGTCCCATTATTTTTACAGATGTCCCCATAGTTTCACAGATGTCCCAATAGTTTCACAGATGTCCCATTAGTTTCGCAGATGTCCCAATAGTTTCACAGATGTCCAATAGTTTAACAGATGTCCCAGTAGTTTTACAGATGTCCCAATAGTTTCACCCATGTCCCAATAGTTTCACAGATGTCCCAGGAGTTTAACAGATTTCCCAATAGTTTAACAGATGTCCCAGTTGTTTCACAGATGTCCCAATAGTTTCACAGATGTCCCAATAGTTTCACAGATGTCCCAATAGGTTCACATATGTCCCAGTAGTTTTACAGATGTCTCAGTAGTTTCGAAGATGTCCCAGTAGTTTCACAGACGCCCCAATAGTTTCACATATGTCCCATTAGTTTCACAGATGTCCAAGTAGGTTAACAGATGTCCCCATAGTTTCACAGATGTCCCAATAGTTTCATAGATGTCCCAGTAGTTTTACAGATATCCCAGTAGGTTAACAGATGTCCCCATAGTTTCACAGATGTCCCCATAGTTTCACAGATGTCCCCATAGTTTCACGGATGTACCAGTAGTTTCACAGATGTCCCAATAGTTTCACAGATGTCCCAATAGTTTCACATATTTCCCATTAGTTTCACAGATGTCCCATTAGTTTCACAGATGTCCCAATAGTTTCACAGATGTCCAATAGTTTAACAGATGTCCCAGTAGTTTTACAGATGTCCCAGTAGTTTCACACATTTCCCAGTAGTTTCACAGACGCCCCAATAGTTTCACATATGTCCCATTAGTTTCACAGATGTCCCCATAGTTTCACAGATGTCCCAATAGTTTCACAGATGTACCAGTAGTTTAACAGATGTCCCAATAGTTTCACCCATGTCCCAGTAGTTTTACAGATATCCCAGTAGGTTAACAGATGTCCCCATAGTTTCACAGATGTCCCAATAGTTTAACACATGTCCCAGTAGTTTAACAGATGTCCCAGTAGTTTCACAGATGTCCCAGTAGGTTAACAGATGTCCCCATAGTTTCACAGATGTCCCAATAGTTTCACAGATGTCCCAGTAGTTTTACAGATATCCCAATATGTTAACAGATGTCCGCACAGTTTCACAGATGTACCAGTAGTTTCACAAATGTCCCAATAGTATCACAGATGTACCAATAGTTTCAAATATGTCCAAATAGTTTCACATATGTCCTATTAGTTTCACAGATGACCCCATAGTTTCACAGATGTCCCAATAGTTTAACAGATGGCCCAGTAGTTTTACAGATGTCCCAGTAGTTTCACACATGTCCCAGTAGTTTCACAGACGCCCCAATAGTTTCACATATGTCCCATTAGTTTCACAGATGTCCCCATAGTTTCACAGATTTCCCAATAGTTTCACATATGTCCCATTAGTTTCACAGATGTCCCCATAGTTTCACAGATGTCCCAATAGTTTAACAGATGTCCCAGTAGTTTTAGAGATGTCCCAGTAGTTTCACACATGTACCAGTAGTTTCACAGACGCCCCAATAGTTTCACATATGTCCCATTATTTTTACAGATGTCCCCATAGTTTCACAGATGTCCCAATAGTTTCACAGATGTCCAATAGTTTCACAGATGTCCAATAGTTTAACAGATGTCCCAGTAGTTTTACAGATGTCCCAGGAGTTTAACAGATATCCCAATAGTTTAACAGATGTCCCAGTTGTTTCACAGATGTCCCAATAGTTTCACAGATGTCCCATTAGTTTCACAGATGTCCAAGTAGGTTAACAGATGTCCCCATAGTTTCACAGATGTCCCAATAGTTTCATAGATGTCCCAGTAGTTTTACAGATATCCCAGTAGGTTAACAGATATCCCCATAGTTTCACAGATGTCCCCATAGTTTCACAGATGTCCCCATAGTTTCACGGATGTACCAGTAGTTTCACAGATGTCCCAATAGTTTCACAGATGTCCCAATAGTTTCACATATGTCCCATTAGTTTCACAGATGTCCCCATAGTTTCACAGATGTCCCAATAGTTTCACATATGTCCCATTAGTTTCACAGATGTCCCAATAGTTTCACAGATGTCCCATTAGTTTCACAGATGTCCCATTAGTTTCACAGATGTCCCAATAGTTTCACAGATGTCCAATAGTTTAACAGATGTCCCAGTAGTTTTACAGATGTCCCAGTAGTTTCACACATTTCCCAGTAGTTTCACAGACGCCCCAATAGTTTCACATATGTCCCATTAGTTTCACAGATGTCCCCATAGTTTCACAGATGTCCCAGTAGTTTTACAGATATCCCAGTAGGTTAACAGATGTCCCCATAGTTTCACAGATGTCCCAATAGTTTAACACATGTCCCAGTAGTTTAACAGATGTCCCAGTAGTTTCACAGATGTCCCAGTAGGTTAACAGATGTCCCCATAGTTTCACCCATGTCCCAATAGTTTCACAGATGTCCCAGGAGTTTAACAGATATCCCAATAGTTTAACAGATGTCCCAGTTGTTTCACAGATGTCCCAATAGTTTCACAGATGTCCCATTAGTTTCACAGATGTCCAAGTAGGTTAACAGATGTCCCCATAGTTTCACAGATGTCCCAATAGTTTCATAGATGTCCCAGTAGTTTTACAGATATCCCAGTAGGTTAACAGATATCCCCATAGTTTCACAGATGTCCCCATAGTTTCACAGATGTCCCCATAGTTTCACGGATGTACCAGTAGTTTCACAGATGTCCCATTAGTTTCACAGATGTCCCCATAGTTTCACAGATGTCCCAATAGTTTCACATATGTCCCATTAGTTTCACAGATGTCCCAATAGTTTCACAGATGTCCCATTAATTTCACAGATGTCCCATTAGTTTCACAGATGTCCCAATAGTTTCACAGATGTCCAATAGTTTAACAGATGTCCCAGTAGTTTTACAGATGTCCCAGTAGTTTCACACATTTCCCAGTAGTTTCACAGACGCCCCAATAGTTTCACATATGTCCCATTAGTTTCACAGATGTCCCCATAGTTTCACAGATGTCCCAATAGTTTCACAGATGTACCAGTAGTTTCACAGATGTACCAATAGTTTAACAGATGTCCCAATAGTTTCACCCATGTCCCAGTAGTTTTACAGATATCCCAGTAGGTTAACAGATGTCCCCATAGTTTCACAGATGTCCCAATAGTTTAACACATGTCCCAGTAGTTTAACAGATGTCCCAGTAGTTTCACAGATGTCCCAGTAGGTTAACAGATGTCCCCATAGTTTCACAGATGTCCCAATAGTTTCACAGATGTCCCAGTAGCTTTACAGATATCCCAATATGTTAACAGATGTCTCCACAGTTTCACAGATGTACCAGTAGTTTCACAGATGTCCCAATAGTATCAGAGATGTACCAATAGTTTCAAATATGTCCAAATAGTTTCACATATGTCCCATTAGTTTCACAGATGACCCCATAGTTTCACAGATGTCCCAATAGTTTAACAGATGGCCCAGTAGTTTTACAGATGTCCCAGCAGTTTCACACATGTCCCAGTAGTTTCACAGACGCCCTCATAGTTTCACATATGTCCCATTAGTTTCACAGATGTCCCCATAGTTTCACAGATGTCCCAATAGTTTCACAGATGTACCAGTAGTTTCACAGATGTCCCAATAGTTTAACAGATGTCCCAATAGTTTCACCCATGTCCCAATAGTTTCACAGATGTCCCAGGAGTTTAACAGATGTCCCAATAGTTTAACAGATGTCCCAGTTGTTTCACAGATGTCCCAATAGTTTCACAGATGTCCCAATAGTTTCACAGATGTCCCAATAGGTTCACATATGTCCCAGTAGTTTTACAGATGTCCCACTAGTTTCAAAGATGTCCCAGTAGTTTCACAGACGCCCCAATAGTTTCAAATATGTCCAAATAGTTTCACATATGTCCCATTAGTTTCACAGATGACCCCTTAGTTTCACAGATGTCCCAATAGCTTAACAGATGGCCCAGTAGTTTTACAGATGTCCCAGTAGTTTCAAACATGTCCCAGTAGTTTTACAGATATCCCAGTAGGTTAACAGATGTCCCCATAGTTTCACAGATGTCCCAATAGTTTAACACATGTCCCAGTAGTTTAACAGATGTCCCAGTAGTTTCACAGATGTCCCAGTAGGTTAACAGATGTCCCCATAGTTTCACAGATGTCCCAATAGTTTCACAGATGTCCCAGTAGTTTTACAGATATCCCAATATGTTAACAGATGTCCCCACAGTTTCACAGATGTACCAGTAGTTTCACAGATGTCCCAATAGTATCACAGATGTACCAATAGTTTCAAATATGTCCAAATAGTTTCACATATGTCCCATTAGTTTCACAGATGACCCCATAGTTTCACAGATGTCCCAATAGTTTAACAGATGGCCCAGTAGTTTTACAGATGTCCCAGTAGTTTCACACATGTCCCAGTAGTTTCACAGACGCCCCAATAGTTTCACATATGTCCCATTAGTTTCACAGATGTCCCCATAGTTTCACAGATGTCCCAATAGTTTCACAGATGTACCAGTAGTTTCACAGATGTCCCAATAGTTTAACAGATGTCCCAATAGTTTCACCCATGTCCCAATAGTTTCACAGATGTCCCAGGAGTTTAACAGATGTCCCAATAGTTTAACAGATGTCCCAGTTGTTTCACAGATGTCCCAATAGTTTCACAGATGTCCCAATAGTTTCACAGATGTCCCAATAGGTTCACATATGTCCCAGTAGTTTTACAGATGTCCCAGTAGTTTCAAAAGATGTCCCAGTAGTTTCACAGACGCCCCAATAGTTTCACATATGTCCCATTAGTTTCACAGATGTCCAAGTAGGTTAACAGATGTCCCCATAGTTTCACAGATGTCCCCATAGTTTCACAGATGTCCCCATAGTTTCACAGATGTCCCAATAGTTTAACAGATGTCCCAGTAGTTTAACAGATGTCCCAGTAGTTTCACAGATGTCCCAGTAGGTTAACAGATGTCCCCATAGTTTCACAGATGTCCCAATAGTTTCACAGATGTCCCGGTAGTTTTACAGATATCCCAATAGGTTAACAGATGTCCCCATAGTTTCACAGATGTACCAGTAGTTTCACAGATGTCCCAATAGTTTCACAGATGTCCCAATAGTTTCACATATGTCGCATTAGTTTCACAGATGTCCCAATAGTTTCACATATGTCCCATTAGTTTCACAGATGTCCCCATAGTTTCACAGATGTCCCAATAGTTTCACAGATGTCCCAATAGTTTCACATACGTCCCATTAGTTTCACAGATGTCCCAATAGTTTCACATATGTCCCATTAGTTTCACAGATGTCCCCATAGTTTCACAGATGTCCCAATAGTTTAACAGATGTCCCAGTAGTTTTAGAGATGTCCCAGTAGTTTCACACATGTACCAGTAGTTTCACAGACGCCCCAATAGGTTCACATATGTCCCATTATTTTTACAGATGTCCCCATAGTTTCACAGATGTCCCAATAGTTTAACAGATGTCCCAGTAGTTTTACAGATGTCCCAATAGTTTCACCCATGTCCCAATAGTGTCACAGATGTCCCAGGAGTTTAACAGATGTCCCAATAGTTTCACAGATGTCCCAATAGTTTCACAGATGTCCCAATAGGTTCACATATGTCCCAGTAGTTTTACAGATGTCCCAGTAGTTTCAAAGATGTCCCAGTAGTTTCACAGACGCCCCAATAGTTTCACATATGTCCCATTAGTTTTACAGATGTCCAAGTAGGTTAACAGATGTCCCCATAGTTTCACAGATGTCCCAATAGTTTCATAGATGTCCCAGTAGTTTTACAGATATCCCAGTAGGTTAACAGATGTCCCCATAGTTTCACAGATGTCCCCATAGTTTCACAGATGTCCCAATAGTTTAACAGATGTCCCAATAGTTTAACACATGTCCCAGTAGTTTAACAGATGTCCCAGTAGTTTCACAGATGTCCCAGTAGGTTACCAGATGTCCCCATAGTTTCACAGATGTCCCAATAGTTTCACAGATGTCCCAGTAGTTTTACAGATATCCCAATATGTTAACAGATGTCCCCACAGTTTCACAGATGTACCAGTAGTTTCACAGATGTCCCAATAGTATCACAGATGTACCAATAGTTTCAAATATGTCCAAATAGTTTCACATATGTCCCATTAGTTTCACAGATGACCCCATAGTTTCACAGATGTCCCAATAGTTTAGCAGATGGCCCAGTAGTTTTACAGATGTCCCAGTAGTTTCACACATGTCCCAGTAGTTTCACAGACGCCCCAATAGTTTCACATATGTCCCATTAGTTTCACAGATGTCCCCATAGTTTCACAGATGTCCCAATAGTTTCACAGATGTACCAGTAGTTTCACAGATGTCCCAATAGTTTAACAGATGTCCCAATAGTTTCACCCATGTCCCAATAGTTTCACAGATGTCCCAGGAGTTTAACAGATGTCCCAATAGTTTAACAGATGTCTCAGTTGTTTCACAGATGTCCCAATAGTATCACAGATGTCCCAATAGTTTCAAATATGTCCAAATAGTTTCACATATGTCCCATTAGTTTCACAGATGACCCCATAGTTTCACAGATGTCCCAATAGCTTAACAGATGGCCCAGTAGTTTTACAGATGTCCCAGTAGTTTCAAACATGTCCCAGTAGTTTTACAGATATCCCAGTAGGTTAACAGATGTCCCCATAGTTTCACAGATGTCCCAATAGTTTAACACATGTCCAAGTAGTTTAACAGATGTCCCAGTAGTTTCACAGATGTCCCAGTAGGTTAACAGATGTCCCCATAGTTTCACAGATGTCCCAATAGTTTCACAGATGTCCCAGTAGTTTTACAGATATCCCAATATGTTAACAGATGTACCCACAGTTTCACAGATGTACCAGTAGTTTCACAGATGTCCAATAGTTTAACAGATGTCCCAGTAGTTTAACAGATGTCCCAGTAGTTTCACAGATGTCCCAGTAGGTTAACAGATGTCCCCATAGTTTCACAGATGTCCCAATAGTTTCACAGATGTCCCGGTAGTTTTACAGATATCCCAATAGGTTAACAGATGTCCCCATAGTTTCACAGATGTACCAGTAGTTTCACAGATGTCCCAATAGTTTCACAGATGTCCCAATAGTTTCACATATGTCCCATTAGTTTCACAGATGTCCCAATAGTTTGACATATGTCCCATTAGTTTCACAGATGTCCCCATAGTTTCACAGATGTCCCAATAGTTTCACAGATGTCCCAATAGTTTCACATACGTCCCATTAGTTTCACAGATGTCCCAATAGTTTCACATATGTCCCATTAGTTTCACAGATGTCCCCATAGTTTCACAGATGTCCCAATAGTTTAACAGATGTCCCAGTAGTTTTAGAGATGTCCCAGTAGTTTCACACATGTACCAGTAGTTTCACAGACGCCCCAATAGTTTCACATATGTCCCATTATTTTTACAGATGTCCCCATAGTTTCACAGATTACCCAATATTTTCACAGATGTCCCATTAGTTTCACAGATGTCCCAATAGTTTCACAGATGTCCAATAGTTTAACAGATGTCCCAGTAGTTTTACAGATGTCCCAATAGTTTCACCCATGTCCCATTAGTTTCACAGATGTCCCAGGAGTTTAACAGATGTCCCAATAGTTTAACAGATGTCCCAGTTGTTTCACAGATGTCCCAATAGTTTCACAGATGTCCCAATAGTTTCACAGATGTCCCAATAGGTTCACATATGTCCCAGTAGTTTTACAGATGTCCCAGTAGTTTCAAAGATGTCCCAGTAGTTTCACAGACGCCCCAATAGTTTCACATATTTCCCATTAGTTTCACAGATGTCCAAGTAGGTTAACAGATGTCCCCATAGCTTCACAGATGTCCCAATAGTTTCATAGATGTCCCAGTAGTTTTACAGATATCCCAGTAGGTTAACAGATGTCCCCATAGTTTCACAGATGTCCCCATAGTTTCACAGATGTCCCCATAGTTTCACAGATGTCCCAATAGTTTAACAGATGTCCCAGTAGTTTAACAGATGTCCCAGTAGTTTCACAGATGTTCCAGTAGGTTAACAGATGTCCCCATAGTTTCACAGATGTCCCAATAGTTTCACAGATGTCCCAGTAGTTTTACAGATATCCCAATAGGTTAAAAGGTGTCCCCATAGTTTCACAGATGTACCAGTAGTTTCACAGATGTCCCAATAGTTTCACAGATGTCCCAATAGTTTCACATATGTCCCATTAGTTTCACAGATGTCCCAATAGTTTCACATATGTCCCATTAGTTTCACAGATGTTCCCATAGTTTCACAGATGTCCCAATAGTTTCACAGATGTCCCAATAGTTTCACATACGTCCCATTAGTTTCACAGATGTCCCAATAGTTTCACATATGTCCCATTAGTTTCACAGATGTCCCCATAGTTTCACAGATGTCCCAATAGTTTAACAGATGTCCCAGTAGTTTTAGAGATGTCGCAGTAGTTTCACACATGTACCAGTAGTTTCACAGACGCCCCAATAGTTTCACATATGTCCCATTAGTTTCACAGATGTCCCCATAGTTTCACAGATGTCCCAATAGTTTCACAGATGTACCAGTAGTTTCACAGATGTCCCAATAGTTTAACAGATGTCCCAATAGTTTCACCCATGTCCCAATAGTTTCACAGATGTCCCAGGAGTTTAACAGATGTCCCATTAGTTTAACAGATGTCTCAGTTGTTTCACAGATGTCCCAATAGTTTCACAGATGTCCCAATAGTTTCACAGATGTCCCAATAGGTTCACATATGTCCCAGTAGTTTTATAGATGTCCCACTAGTTTCAAAGATGTCCCAGTAGTTTCACAGACGCCCCAATAGTTTCAAATATGTCCAAATAGTTTCACATATGTCCCATTAGTTTCACAGATGACCCCATAGTTTCACAGATGTCCCAATAGCTTAACAGATGGCCCAGTAGTTTTACAGATGTCCCAGTAGTTTCAAACATGTCCCAGTAGTTTTACAGATATCCCAGTAGGTTAACAGATGTCCCCATAGTTTCACAGATGTCCCAATAGTTTAACACATGTCCCAGTAGTTTAACAGATGTCCCAGTAGTTTCACAGATGTCCCAGTAGGTTAACAGATGTCCCCATAGTTTCACAGATGTCCCAATAGTTTCACAGATGTCCCAGTAGTTTTCCAGATTTCCCAATATGTTAACAGATGTCCCCACAGTTTCACAGATGTACCAGTAGTTTCACAGATGTCCCAATAGTATCACAGATGTCCCAATAGTTTCAAATATGTCCAAATAGTTTCACAAATGTCCCATTAGTTTCACAGATGACCCCATAGTTTCACAGATGTCCCAATAGCTTAACAGATGGCCCAGTAGTTTTACAGATGTCCCAGTAGTTTCACACATGTCCCAGTAGTTTTACAGATATCCCAGTAGGTTAACAGATGTCCCCATAGTTTCACAGATGTCCCAATAGTTTAACACATGTCCCAGTAGTTTAACAGATGTCCCAGTAGTTTCACAGATGTCCCAGTAGGTTAACAGATGTCCCCATAGTTTCACAGATGTCCCAATAGTTTCACATATGTCCCATTAGTTTCACAGATGTCCCCATAGTTTCACAGATGTCCCAATAGTTTCACAGATGTCCCAATAGTTTCACATACGTCCCATTAGTTTCACAGATGTCTCAATAGTTTCACATATGTCCCATTAGTTTCACAGATGTCCCCATAGTTTCACAGATGTCCCAATAGTTTAACAGATGTCCCAGTAGTTTTAGAGATGTCCCAGTAGTTTCACACATGTACCAGTAGTTTCACAGACGCCCCAATAGTTTCACATATGTCCCATTATTTTTACAGATGTCCCCATAGTTTCACAGATGTCCCAATAGTTTCACAGATGTCCCATTAGTTTCACAGATGTCCCCATAGTTTCACAGATGTCCCAATAGTTTCACAGATGTCCCATTAGTTTCACAGATGTCCCAATAGTTTCACAGATGTCCAATAGTTTAACAGATGTCCCAGTAGTTTTACAGATGTCCCAATAGCTTCACCCATGTCCCAATAGTTTCACAGATGTCCCAGGAGTTTAACAGATGTCCCAATAGTTTAACAGATGTCCCAGTTGTTTCACAGATGTCCCAATAGTTTCACAGATGTCCCAATAGTTTCACAGATGTCCCAATAGGTTCACATATGTCCCAGTAGTTTTACAGATGTCCCAGTAGTTTCAAAGATGTCCCAGTAGTTTCACAGACGCCCCAATAGTTTCACATATGTCCCATTAGTTTCACAGATGTCCAAGTAGGTTAACAGATGTCCCCGTAGTTTCACAGATGTCCCAATAGTTTCATAGATGTCCCAGTAGTTTTACAGATATCCCAGTAGGTTAACAGATGTCCCCATAGTTTCACAGATGTCCCCATAGTTTCACAGATGTCCCAATAGTTTAACAGATGTCCCAGTAGTTTCACAGATGTTCCAGTAGGTTAACAGATGTCCCCATAGTTTCACAGATGTCCCCATAGTTTCACAGATGTCCCAATAGTTTCACAGATGTCCCAGTAGTTTTACAGATATCCCAATAGGTTAACAGATGTCCCCATAGTTTCACAGATGTACCAGTAGTTTCACAGATGTCCCAATAGTTTCACAGATGTCCCAATAGTTTCACATATGTCCCATTAGTTTCACAGATGTCCCAATAGTTTCACATATGTCCCATTAGTTTCACAGATGTCCCCATAGTTTCACAGATGTCCCAATAGTTTCACAGATGTCCCAATAGTTTCACATACGTCCCATTAGTTTCACAGATGTCCCAATAGTTTCACATATGTCCCATTAGTTTCACAGATGTCCCCATAGTTTCACAGATGTCCCAATAGTTTAACAGATGTCCCAGTAGTTTTAGAGATGTCCCAGTAGTTTCACACATGTACCAGTAGTTTCACAGACGCCCCAATAGTTTCACATATGTCCCATTATTTTTACAGATGTCCCCATAGTTTCACAGATGTCCCAATAGTTTAACAGATGTCCCAGTAGTTTTACAGATGTCCCAATAGTTTCACCCATGTCCCAATAGTGTCACAGATGTCCCAGGAGTTTAACAGATGTCCCCATAGTTTCACAGATGTCCCAATAGTTTCACAGATGTCCCAGTAGTTTTACAGATATCCCAATAGGTTAAAAGGTGTCCCCATAGTTTCACAGATGTACCAGTAGTTTCACAGATGTCCCAATAGTTTCACAGATGTCCCAATAGTTTCACATATGTCCCATTAGTTTCACAGATGTCCCAATAGTTTCACATATGTCCCATTAGTTTCACAGATGTTCCCATAGTTTCACAGATGTCCCAATAGTTTCACAGATGTCCCAATAGTTTCACATACGTCCCATTAGTTTCACAGATGTCCCAATAGTTTCACATATGTCCCATTAGTTTCACAGATGTCCCCATAGTTTCACAGATGTCCCAATAGTTTAACAGATGTCCCAGTAGTTTTAGAGATGTCGCAGTAGTTTCACACATGTACCAGTAGTTTCACAGACGCCCCAATAGTTTCACATATGTCCCATTAGTTTCACAGATGTCCCCATAGTTTCACAGATGTCCCAATAGTTTCACAGATGTACCAGTAGTTTCACAGATGTCCCAATAGTTTAACAGATGTCCCAATAGTTTCACCCATGTCCCAATAGTTTCACAGATGTCCCAGGAGTTTAACAGATGTCCCATTAGTTTAACAGATGTCTCAGTTGTTTCACAGATGTCCCAATAGTTTCACAGATGTCCCAATAGTTTCACAGATGTCCCAATAGGTTCACATATGTCCCAGTAGTTTTATAGATGTCCCACTAGTTTCAAAGATGTCCCAGTAGTTTCACAGACGCCCCAATAGTTTCAAATATGTCCAAATAGTTTCACATATGTCCCATTAGTTTCACAGATGACCCCATAGTTTCACAGATGTCCCAATAGCTTAACAGATGGCCCAGTAGTTTTACAGATGTCCCAGTAGTTTCAAACATGTCCCAGTAGTTTTACAGATATCCCAGTAGGTTAACAGATGTCCCCATAGTTTCACAGATGTCCCAATAGTTTAACACATGTCCCAGTAGTTTAACAGATGTCCCAGTAGTTTCACAGATGTCCCAGTAGGTTAACAGATGTCCCCATAGTTTCACAGATGTCCCAATAGTTTCACAGATGTCCCAGTAGTTTTCCAGATTTCCCAATATGTTAACAGATGTCCCCACAGTTTCACAGATGTACCAGTAGTTTCACAGATGTCCCAATAGTATCACAGATGTCCCAATAGTTTCAAATATGTCCAAATAGTTTCACAAATGTCCCATTAGTTTCACAGATGACCCCATAGTTTCACAGATGTCCCAATAGCTTAACAGATGGCCCAGTAGTTTTACAGATGTCCCAGTAGTTTCACACATGTCCCAGTAGTTTTACAGATATCCCAGTAGGTTAACAGATGTCCCCATAGTTTCACAGATGTCCCAATAGTTTAACACATGTCCCAGTAGTTTAACAGATGTCCCAGTAGTTTCACAGATGTCCCAGTAGGTTAAAAGATGTCCCCATAGTTTCACAGATGTCCCAATAGTTTCACATATGTCCCATTAGTTTCACAGATGTCCCCATAGTTTCACAGATGTCCCAATAGTTTCACAGATGTCCCAATAGTTTCACATACGTCCCATTAGTTTCACAGATGTCTCAATAGTTTCACATATGTCCCATTAGTTTCACAGATGTCCCCATAGTTTCACAGATGTCCCAATAGTTTAACAGATGTCCCAGTAGTTTTAGAGATGTCCCAGTAGTTTCACACATGTACCAGTAGTTTCACAGACGCCCCAATAGTTTCACATATGTCCCATTATTTTTACAGATGTCCCCATAGTTTCACAGATGTCCCAATAGTTTCACAGATGTCCCATTAGTTTCACAGATGTCCCCATAGTTTCACAGATGTCCCAATAGTTTCACAGATGTCCCATTAGTTTCACAGATGTCCCAATAGTTTCACAGATGTCCAATAGTTTAACAGATGTCCCAGTAGTTTTACAGATGTCCCAATAGCTTCACCCATGTCCCAATAGTTTCACAGATGTCCCAGGAGTTTAACAGATGTCCCAATAGTTTAACAGATGTCCCAGTTGTTTCACAGATGTCCCAATAGTTTCACAGATGTCCCAATAGTTTCACAGATGTCCCAATAGGTTCACATATGTCCCAGTAGTTTTACAGATGTCCCAGTAGTTTCAAAGATGTCCCAGTAGTTTCACAGACGCCCCAATAGTTTCACATATGTCCCATTAGTTTCACAGATGTCCAAGTAGGTTAACAGATGTCCCCGTAGTTTCACAGATGTCCCAATAGTTTCATAGATGTCCCAGTAGTTTTACAGATATCCCAGTAGGTTAACAGATGTCCCCATAGTTTCACAGATGTCCCCATAGTTTCACAGATGTCCCAATAGTTTAACAGATGTCCCAGTAGTTTCACAGATGTTCCAGTAGGTTAACAGATGTCCCCATAGTTTCACAGATGTCCCCATAGTTTCACAGATGTCCCAATAGTTTCACAGATGTCCCAGTAGTTTTACAGATATCCCAATAGGTTAACAGATGTCCCCATAGTTTCACAGATGTACCAGTAGTTTCACAGATGTCCCAATAGTTTCACAGATGTCCCAATAGTTTCACATATGTCCCATTAGTTTCACAGATGTCCCAATAGTTTCACATATGTCCCATTAGTTTCACAGATGTCCCCATAGTTTCACAGATGTCCCAATAGTTTCACAGATGTCCCAATAGTTTCACATACGTCCCATTAGTTTCACAGATGTCCCAATAGTTTCACATATGTCCCATTAGTTTCACAGATGTCCCCATAGTTTCACAGATGTCCCAATAGTTTAACAGATGTCCCAGTAGTTTTAGAGATGTCCCAGTAGTTTCACACATGTACCAGTAGTTTCACAGACGCCCCAATAGTTTCACATATGTCCCATTATTTTTACAGATGTCCCCATAGTTTCACAGATGTCCCAATAGTTTAACAGATGTCCCAGTAGTTTTACAGATGTCCCAATAGTTTCACCCATGTCCCAATAGTGTCACAGATGTCCCAGGAGTTTAACAGATGTCCCAATAGTTTCACAGATGTCCCAATAGTTTCACAGATGTCCCAATAGGTTCACATATGTCCCAGTAGTTTTACAGATGTCCCAGTAGTTTCAAAGATGTCCCAGTAGTTTCACAGATGTCCCAATAGTTTCACATACGTCCCATTAGTTTCACAGATGTCCCAATAGTTTCACATATGTCCCATTAGTTTCACAGATGTCCCCATAGTTTCACAGATGTCCCAATAGTTTAACAGATGTCCCAGTAGTTTTAGAGATGTCCCAGTAGTTTCACACATGTACCAGTAGTTTCACAGACGCCCCAATAGTTTCACATATGTCCCATTATTTTTACAGATGTCCCCATAGTTTCACAGATGTCCCAATAGTTTAACAGATGTCCCAGTAGTTTTACAGATGTCCCAATAGTTTCACCCATGTCCCAATAGTGTCACAGATGTCCCAGGAGTTTAACAGATGTCCCAATAGTTTCACAGATGTCCCAATAGTTTCACAGATGTCCCAATAGGTTCACATATGTCCCAGTAGTTTTACAGATGTCCCAGTAGTTTCAAAGATGTCCCAGTAGTTTCACAGACGCCCCAATAGTTTCACATATGTCCCATTAGTTTTACAGATGTCCAAGTAGGTTAACAGATGTCCCCATAGTTTCACAGATGTCCCAATAGTTTCATAGATGTCCCAGTAGTTTTACAGATATCCCAGTAGGTTAACAGATGTCCCCATAGTTTCACAGATGTCCCCATAGTTTCACAGATGTCCCAATAGTTTAACAGATGTCCCAATAGTTTAACACATGTCCCAGTAGTTTAACAGATGTCCCAGTAGTTTCACAGATGTCCCAGTAGGTTACCAGATGTCCCCATAGTTTCACAGATGTCCCAATAGTTTCACAGATGTCCCAGTAGTTTTACAGATATCCCAATATGTTAACAGATGTCCCCACAGTTTCACAGATGTACCAGTAGTTTCACAGATGTCCCAATAGTATCACAGATGTACCAATAGTTTCAAATATGTCCAAATAGTTTCACATATGTCCCATTAGTTTCACAGATGACCCCATAGTTTCACAGATGTCCCAATAGTTTAGCAGATGGCCCAGTAGTTTTACAGATGTCCCAGTAGTTTCACACATGTCCCAGTAGTTTCACAGACGCCCCAATAGTTTCACATATGTCCCATTAGTTTCACAGATGTCCCCATAGTTTCACAGATGTCCCAATAGTTTCACAGATGTACCAGTAGTTTCACAGATGTCCCAATAGTTTAACAGATGTCCCAATAGTTTCACCCATGTCCCAATAGTTTCACAGATGTCCCAGGAGTTTAACAGATGTCCCAATAGTTTAACAGATGTCTCAGTTGTTTCACAGATGTCCCAATAGTATCACAGATGTCCCAATAGTTTCAAATATGTCCAAATAGTTTCACATATGTCCCATTAGTTTCACAGATGACCCCATAGTTTCACAGATGTCCCAATAGCTTAACAGATGGCCCAGTAGTTTTACAGATGTCCCAGTAGTTTCAAACATGTCCCAGTAGTTTTACAGATATCCCAGTAGGTTAACAGATGTCCCCATAGTTTCACAGATGTCCCAATAGTTTAACACATGTCCAAGTAGTTTAACAGATGTCCCAGTAGTTTCACAGATGTCCCAGTAGGTTAACAGATGTCCCCATAGTTTCACAGATGTCCCAATAGTTTCACAGATGTCCCAGTAGTTTTACAGATATCCCAATATGTTAACAGATGTACCCACAGTTTCACAGATGTACCAGTAGTTTCAAATATGTCCAAATAGTTTCACATATGTCCCATTAGTTTCACAGATGACCCCATAGTTTCACAGATGTCCCAATAGCTTAACAGATGGCCCAGTAGTTTTACAGATGTCCCAGTAGTTTCAAACATGTCCCAGTAGTTTTACAGATGTCCCCATAGTTTCACAGATGTCCCAATAGTTTCACAGATGTCCCAATAGTTTAACACATGTCCAAGTAGTTTAACAGATGTCCCAGTAGTTTCACAGATGTCCCAGTAGGTTACCAGATGTCCCCATAGTTTCACAGATGTCCCAATAGTTTCACAGATGTCCCAGTAGTTTTACAGATATCCCAATATGTTAACAGATGTCCCCACAGTTTCACAGATGTACCAGTAGTTTCACAGATGTCCCAATAGTATCACAGATGTACCAATAGTTTCAAATATGTCCAAATAGTTTCACATATGTCCCATTAGTTTCACAGATGACCCCATAGTTTCACAGATGTCCCAATAGTTTAGCAGATGGCCCAGTAGTTTTACAGATGTCCCAGTAGTTTCACACATGTCCCAGTAGTTTCACAGACGCCCCAATAGTTTCACATATGTCCCATTAGTTTCACAGATGTCCCCATAGTTTCACAGATGTCCCAATAGTTTCACAGATGTACCAGTAGTTTCACAGATGTCCCAATAGTTTAACAGATGTCCCAATAGTTTCACCCATGTCCCAATAGTTTCACAGATGTCCCAGGAGTTTAACAGATGTCCCAATAGTTTAACAGATGTCTCAGTTGTTTCACAGATGTCCCAATAGTATCACAGATGTCCCAATAGTTTCAAATATGTCCAAATAGTTTCACATATGTCCCATTAGTTTCACAGATGACCCCATAGTTTCACAGATGTCCCAATAGCTTAACAGATGGCCCAGTAGTTTTACAGATGTCCCAGTAGTTTCAAACATGTCCCAGTAGTTTTACAGATATCCCAGTAGGTTAACAGATGTCCCCATAGTTTCACAGATGTCCCAATAGTTTAACACATGTCCAAGTAGTTTAACAGATGTCCCAGTAGTTTCACAGATGTCCCAGTAGGTTAACAGATGTCCCCATAGTTTCACAGATGTCCCAATAGTTTCACAGATGTCCCAGTAGTTTTACAGATATCCCAATATGTTAACAGATGTACCCACAGTTTCACAGATGTACCAGTAGTTTCACAGATGTCCAATAGTTTAACAGATGTCCCAGTAGTTTAACAGATGTCCCAGTAGTTTCACAGATGTCCCAGTAGGTTAACAGATGTCCCCATAGTTTCACAGATGTCCCAATAGTTTCACAGATGTCCCGGTAGTTTTACAGATATCCCAATAGGTTAACAGATGTCCCCATAGTTTCACAGATGTACCAGTAGTTTCACAGATGTCCCAATAGTTTCACAGATGTCCCAATAGTTTCACATATGTCCCATTAGTTTCACAGATGTCCCAATAGTTTGACATATGTCCCATTAGTTTCACAGATGTCCCCATAGTTTCACAGATGTCCCAATAGTTTCACAGATGTCCCAATAGTTTCACATACGTCCCATTAGTTTCACAGATGTCCCAATAGTTTCACATATGTCCCATTAGTTTCACAGATGTCCCCATAGTTTCACAGATGTCCCAATAGTTTAACAGATGTCCCAGTAGTTTTAGAGATGTCCCAGTAGTTTCACACATGTACCAGTAGTTTCACAGACGCCCCAATAGTTTCACATATGTCCCATTATTTTTACAGATGTCCCCATAGTTTCACAGATTACCCAATATTTTCACAGATGTCCCATTAGTTTCACAGATGTCCCAATAGTTTCACAGATGTCCAATAGTTTAACAGATGTCCCAGTAGTTTTACAGATGTCCCAATAGTTTCACCCATGTCCCATTAGTTTCACAGATGTCCCAGGAGTTTAACAGATGTCCCAATAGTTTAACAGATGTCCCAGTTGTTTCACAGATGTCCCAATAGTTTCACAGATGTCCCAATAGTTTCACAGATGTCCCAATAGGTTCACATATGTCCCAGTAGTTTTACAGATGTCCCAGTAGTTTCAAAGATGTCCCAGTAGTTTCACAGACGCCCCAATAGTTTCACATATTTCCCATTAGTTTCACAGATGTCCAAGTAGGTTAACAGATGTCCCCATAGCTTCACAGATGTCCCAA
The DNA here is from genome assembly GCF_048934315.1 of Petromyzon marinus. NCBI lineage: Eukaryota > Metazoa > Chordata > Hyperoartia > Petromyzontiformes > Petromyzontidae > Petromyzon > Petromyzon marinus. The sequence goes on along the minus strand of NW_027423688.1, from coordinate 77,361 downwards.
TAGTTTCATAGATGTCCCAGTAGTTTTACAGATATCCCAGTAGGTTAACAGATGTCCCCATAGTTTCACAGATGTCCCCATAGTTTCACAGATGTCCCAATAGTTTAACAGATGTCCCAGTAGTTTAACAGATGTCCCAGTAGTTTCACAGATGTTCCAGTAGGTTAACAGATGTCCCCATAGTTTCACAGATGTCCCAATAGTTTCACAGATGTCCCAGTAGTTTTACAGATATCCCAATAGGTTAAAAGATGTCCCCATAGTTTCACAGATGTACCAGTAGTTTCACAGATGTCCCAATAGTTTCACAGATGTCCCAATAGTTTCACATATGTCCCATTAGTTTCACAGATGTCCCAATAGTTTCACATATGTCCCATTAGTTTCACAGATGTTCCCATAGTTTCACAGATGTCCCAATAGTTTCACAGATGTCCCAATAGTTTCACATACATCCCATTAGTTTCACAGATGTCCCAATAGTTTCACATATGTCCCATTAGTTTCACAGATGTCCCCATAGTTTCACAGATGTCCCAATAGTTTAACAGATGTCCCAGTAGTTTTAGAGATGTCGCAGTAGTTTCACACATGTACCAGTAGTTTCACAGACGCCCCAATAGTTTCACATATGTCCCATTAGTTTCACAGATGTCCCCATAGTTTCACAGATGTCCCAATAGTTTCACAGATGTACCAGTAGTTCCACAGATGTCCCAATAGTTTAACAGATGTCCCAATAGTTTCACCCATGTCCCAATAGTTTCACAGATGTCCCAGGAGTTTAACAGATGTCCCATTAGTTTAACAGATGTCTCAGTTGTTTCACAGATGTCCCAATAGTTTCACAGATGTCCCAATAGTTTCACAGATGTCCCAATAGGTTCACATATGTCCCAGTAGTTTTATAGATGTCCCACTAGTTTCAAAGATGTCCCAGTAGTTTCACAGACGCCCCAATAGTTTCAAATATGTCCAAATAGTTTCACATATGTCCCATTAGTTTCACAGATGACCCCATAGTTTCACAGATGTCCCAATAGCTTAACAGATGGCCCAGTAGTTTTACAGATGTCCCAGTAGTTTCAAACATGTCCCAGTAGTTTTACAGATATCCCAGTAGGTTAACAGATGTCCCCATAGTTTCACAGATGTCCCAATAGTTTAACACATGTCCCAGTAGTTTAACAGATGTCCCAGTAGTTTCACAGATGTCCCAGTAGGTTAACAGATGTCCCCATAGTTTCACAGATGTCCCAATAGTTTCACAGATGTCCCAGTAGTTTTACAGATTTCCCAATATGTTAACAGATGTCCCCACAGTTTCACAGATGTACCAGTAGTTTCACAGATGTCCCAATAGTATCACAGATGTCCCAATAGTTTCAAATATGTCCAAATAGTTTCACAAATGTCCCATTAGTTTCACAGATGACCCCATAGTTTCACAGATGTCCCAATAGCTTAACAGATGGCCCAGTAGTTTTACAGATGTCCCAGTAGTTTCACACATGTCCCAGTAGTTTTACAGATATCCCAGTAGGTTAACAGATGTCCCCATAGTTTCACAGATGTCCCAATAGTTTAACACATGTCCCAGTAGTTTAACAGATGTCCCAGTAGTTTCACAGATGTCCCAGTAGGTTAACAGATGTCCCCATAGTTTCACAGATGTCCCAATAGTTTCACATATGTCCCATTAGTTTCACAGATGTCCCCATAGTTTCACAGATGTCCCAATAGTTTCACAGATGTCCCAATAGTTTCACATACGTCCCATTAGTTTCACAGATGTCTCAATAGTTTCACATATGTCCCATTAGTTTCACAGATGTCCCCATAGTTTCACAGATGTCCCAATAGTTTAACAGATGTCCCAGTAGTTTTAGAGATGTCCCAGTAGTTTCACACATGTACCAGTAGTTTCACAGACGCCCCAATAGTTTCACATATGTCCCATTATTTTTACAGATGTCCCCATAGTTTCACAGATGTCCCAATAGTTTCACAGATGTCCCATTAGTTTCACAGATGTCCCAATAGTTTCACAGATGTCCAATAGTTTAACAGATGTCCCAGTAGTTTTACAGATGTCCCAATAGCTTCACCCATGTCCCAATAGTTTCACAGATGTCCCAGGAGTTTAACAGATGTCCCAGTTGTTTCACAGATGTCCCAATAGTTTCACAGATGTCCCAATAGTTTCACAGATGTCCCAATAGGTTCACATATGTCCCAGTAGTTTTACAGATGTCCCAGTAGTTTCAAAGATGTCCCAGTAGTTTCACAGACGCCCCAATAGTTTCACATATGTCCCATTAGTTTCACAGATGTCCAAGTAGGTTAACAGATGTCCCCGTAGTTTCACAGATGTCCCAATAGTTTCATAGATGTCCCAGTAGTTTTACAGATATCCCAGTAGGTTAACAGATGTCCCCATAGTTTCACAGATGTCCCCATAGTTTCACAAATGTCCCAATAGTTTAACAGATGTCCCAGTAGTTTCACAGATGTTCGAGTAGGTTAACAGATGTCCCCATAGTTTCACAGATGTCCCCATAGTTTCACAGATGTCCCAATAGTTTCACAGATGTCCCAGTAGTTTTACAGATATCCCAATAGGTTAACAGATGTCCCCATAGTTTCACAGATGTACCAGTAGTTTCACAGATGTCCCAATAGTTTCACAGATGTCCCAATAGTTTCACATATGTCCCATTAGTTTCACAGATGTCCCAATAGTTTCACATATGTCCCATTAGTTTCACAGATGTCCCCATAGTTTCACAGATGTCCCAATAGTTTCACAGATGTCCCAATAGTTTCACATACGTCCCATTAGTTTCACAGATGTCCCAATAGTTTCACATACGTCCCATTAGTTTCACAGATGTCCCAATAGTTTCACATATGTCCCATTAGTTTCACAGATGTCCCCATAGTTTCACAGATGTCCCAATAGTTTAACAGATGTCCCAGTAGTTTTAGAGATGTCGCAGTAGTTTCACACATGTACCAGTAGTTTCACAGACGCCCCAATAGTTTCACATATGTCCCATTAGTTTCACAGATGTCCCCATAGTTTCACAGATGTCCCAATAGTTTCACAGATGTACCAGTAGTTTCACAGATGTCCCAATAGTTTAACAGATGTCCCAATAGTTTCACCCATGTCCCAATAGTTTCACAGATGTCCCAGGAGTTTAACAGATGTCCCATTAGTTTAACAGATGTCTCAGTTGTTTCACAGATGTCCCAATAGTTTCACAGATGTCCCAATAGTTTCACAGATGTCCCAATAGGTTCACATATGTCCCAGTAGTTTTATAGATGTCCCACTAGTTTCAAAGATGTCCCAGTAGTTTCACAGACGCCCCAATAGTTTCAAATATGTCCAAATAGTTTCACATATGTCCCATTAGTTTCACAGATGACCCCATAGTTTCACAGATGTCCCAATAGCTTAACAGATGGCCCAGTAGTTTTACAGATGTCCCAGTAGTTTCAAACATGTCCCAGTAGTTTTACAGATATCCCAGTAGGTTAACAGATGTCCCCATAGTTTCACAGATGTCCCAATAGTTTAACACATGTCCCAGTAGTTTAACAGATGTCCCAGTAGTTTCACAGATGTCCCAGTAGGTTAACAGATGTCCCCATAGTTTCACAGATGTCCCAATAGTTTCACAGATGTCCCAGTAGTTTTACAGATTTCCCAATATGTTAACAGATGTCCCCACAGTTTCACAGATGTACCAGTAGTTTCACAGATGTCCCAATAGTATCACAGATGTCCCAATAGTTTCAAATATGTCCAAATAGTTTCACAAATGTCCCATTAGTTTCACAGATGACCCCATAGTTTCACAGATGTCCCAATAGCTTAACAGATGGCCCAGTAGTTTTACAGATGTCCCAGTAGTTTCACACATGTCCCAGTAGTTTTACAGATATCCCAGTAGGTTAACAGATGTCCCCATAGTTTCACAGATGTCCCAATAGTTTAACACATGTCCCAGTAGTTTAACAGATGTCCCAGTAGTTTCACAGATGTCCCAGTAGGTTAACAGATGTCCCCATAGTTTCACAGATGTCCCAATAGTTTCACATATGTCCCATTAGTTTCACAGATGTCCCCATAGTTTCACAGATGTCCCAATAGTTTCACAGATGTCCCAATAGTTTCACATACGTCCCATTAGTTTCACAGATGTCTCAATAGTTTCACATATGTCCCATTAGTTTCACAGATGTCCCCATAGTTTCACAGATGTCCCAATAGTTTAACAGATGTCCCAGTAGTTTTAGAGATGTCCCAGTAGTTTCACACATATACCAGTAGTTTCACAGACGCCCCAATAGTTTCACATATGTCCCATTATTTTTACAGATGTCCCCATAGTTTCACAGATGTCCCAATAGTTTCACAGATGTCCCATTAGTTTCACAGATGTCCCAATAGTTTCACAGATGTCCAATAGTTTAACAGATGTCCCAGTAGTTTTACAGATGTCCCAATAGCTTCACCCATGTCCCAATAGTTTCACAGATGTCCCAGGAGTTTAACAGATGTCCCAATAGTTTAACAGATGTCCCAGTTGTTTCACAGATGTCCCAATAGTTTCACAGATGTCCCAATAGTTTCACAGATGTCCCAATAGGTTCACATATGTCCCAGTAGTTTTACAGATGTCCCAGTAGTTTCAAAGATGTCCCAGTAGTTTCACAGACGCCCCAATAGTTTCACATATGTCCCATTAGTTTCACAGATGTCCAAGTAGGTTAACAGATGTCCCCGTAGTTTCACAGATGTCCCAATAGTTTCATAGATGTCCCAGTAGTTTTACAGATATCCCAGTAGGTTAACAGATGTCCCCATAGTTTCACAGATGTCCCCATAGTTTCACAGATGTCCCAATAGTTTAACAGATGTCCCAGTAGTTTCACAGATGTTCCAGTAGGTTAACAGATGTCCCCATAGTTTCACAGATGTCCCCATAGTTTCACAGATGTCCCCATAGTTTCACAGATGTCCCAATAGTTTCACAGATGTCCCAGTAGTTTTACAGATATCCCAATAGGTTAACAGATGTCCCCATAGTTTCACAGATGTACCAGTAGTTTCACAGATGTCCCAATAGTTTCACAGATGTCCCAATAGTTTCACATATGTCCCATTAGTTTCACAGATGTCCCAATAGTTTCACATATGTCCCATTAGTTTCACAGATGTCCCCATAGTTTCACAGATGTCCCAATAGTTTCACAGATGTCCCAATAGTTTCACATACGTCCCATTAGTTTCACAGATGTCCCAATAGTTTCACATATGTCCCATTAGTTTCACAGATGTCCCCATAGTTTCACAGATGTACCAATAGTTTAACAGATGTCACAGTAGTTTTAGAGATGTCACAGTAGTTTCACACATGTACCAGTAGTTTCACAGACGCCCCAATAGTTTCACATATGTCCCATTATTTTTACAGATGTCCCCATAGTTTCACAGATGTCCCAATAGTTTCACAGATGTCCCATTAGTTTCACAGATGTCCCAATAGTTTCACAGATGTCCAATAGTTTAACAGATGTCCCAGTAGTTTTACAGATGTCCCAATAGTTTCACCCATGTCCCAATAGTTTCACAGATGTCCCAGGAGTTTAACAGATGTCCCAATAGTTTAACAGATGTCCCAGTTGTTTCACAGATGTCCCAATAGTTTCACAGATGTCCCAATAGTTTCACAGATGTCCCAATAGGTTCACATATGTCCCAGTAGTTTTACAGATGTCCCAGTAGTTTCAAAGATGTCCCAGTAGTTTCACAGACGCCCCAATAGTTTCACATATGTCCCATTAGTTTCACAGATGTCCAAGTAGGTTAACAGATGTCCCCATAGTTTCACAGATGTCCCAATAGTTTCATAGATGTCCCAGTAGTTTTACAGATGTCCCAGTAGTTTCACACATTTCCCAGTAGTTTCACAGACGCCCCAATAGTTTCACATATGTCCCATTAGTTTCACAGATGTCCCCATAGTTTCACAGATGTCCCCATAGTTTCACAGATGTCCCCATAGTTTCACAGATGTACCAGTAGTTTCACAGATGTCCCAGTAGTTTTACAGATTTCCCAATATGTTAACAGATGTCCCCACAGTTTCACAGATGTACCAGTAGTTTCACAGATGTCCCAATAGTATCACAGATGTCCCAATAGTTTCAAATATGTCCAAATAGTTTCACATATGTCCCATTAGTTTCACAGATGACCCCATAGTTTCACAGATGTCCCAATAGCTTAACAGATGGCCCAGTAGTTTTACATATGTCCCAGTAGTTCCACACATGTCCCAGTAGTTTTACAGATATCCCAGTAGGTTAACAGATGTCCCCATAGTTTCACAGATGTCCCAATAGTTTAACACATGTCTCAGTAGTTTAACAGATGTCCCAGTAGTTTCACAGATGTCCCAGTAGGTTAACAGATGTCCCCATAGTTTAACAGATGTCCCAATAGTTTCACAGATGTCCCAGTAGTTTTACAGATATCCCAATATGTTAACAGATGTCTCCACAGTTTCACAGATGTACCAGTAGTTTCACAGATGTCCCAATAGTATCAGAGATGTACCAATAGTTTCAAATATGTCCAAATAGTTTCACATATGTCCCATTAGTTTCACAGATGACCCCATAGTTTCACAGATGTCCCAATAGTTTAACAGATGGCCCTGTAGTTTTACAGATGTCCCAGCAGTTTCACACATGTCCCAGTAGTTTCACAGACGCCCTCATAGTTTCACATATGTCCCATTAGTTTCACAGATGTCCCCATAGTTTCACAGATGTCCCAATAGTTTCACAGATGTACCAGTAGTTTCACAGATGTCCCAATAGTTTAACAGATGTCCCAATAGTTTCACCCATGTCCCAATAGTTTCACAGATGTCCCAGGAGTTTAACAGATGTCCCAATAGTTTAACAGATGTCCCAGTTGTTTCACAGATGTCCCAATAGTTTCACAGATGTCCCAATAGTTTCACAGATGTCCCAATAGGTTCACATATGTCCCAGTAGTTTTACAGATGTCCCACTAGTTTCAAAGATGTCCCAGTAGTTTCACAGACGCCCCAATAGTTTCAAATATGTCCAAATAGTTTCACATATGTCCCATTAGTTTCACAGATGACCCCTTAGTTTCACAGATGTCCCAATAGCTTAACAGATGGCCCAGTAGTTTTACAGATGTCCCAGTAGTTTCAAACATGTCCCAGTAGTTTTACAGATATCCCAGTAGGTTAACAGATGTCCCCATAGTTTCACAGATGTCCCAATAGTTTAACACATGTCCCAGTAGTTTAACAGATGTCCCAGTAGTTTCACAGATGTCCCAGTAGGTTAACAGATGTCCCCATATTTTCACAGATGTCCCAATAGTTTCACAGATGTCCCAGTAGTTTTACAGATATCCCAATATGTTAACAGATGTCCCCACAGTTTCACAGATGTACCAGTAGTTTCACAGATGTCCCAATAGTATCACAGATGTACCAATAGTTTCAAATATGTCCAAATAGTTTCACATATGTCCCATTAGTTTCACAGATGACCCCATAGTTTCACAGATGTCCCAATAGTTTAACAGATGGCCCAGTAGTTTTACAGATGTCCCAGTAGTTTCACACATGTCCCAGTAGTTTCACAGATGCCCCAATAGTTTCACATATGTCCCATTAGTTTCACAGATGTCCCCATAGTTTCACAGATGTCCCAATAGTTTCACAGATGTACCAGTAGTTTCACAGATGTCCCAGGAGTTTAACAGATGTCCCAATAGTTTAACAGATGTCCCAGTTGTTTCACAGATGTCCCAATAGTTTCACAGATGTCCCAATAGTTTCACAGATGTCCCAATAGGTTCACATATGTCCCAGTAGTTTTACAGATGTCCCAGTAGTTTCAAAGATGTCCCAGTAGTTTCACAGACGCCCCAATAGTTTCACATATGTCCCATTAGTTTCACAGATGTCCAAGTAGGTTAACAGATGTCCCCATAGTTTCACAGATGTCCCAATAGTTTCATAAATGTCCCAGTAGTTTTACAGATATCCCAGTAGGTTAACAGATGTCCCCATAGTTTCACAGATGTCCCCATAGTTTCACAGATGTCCCCATAGTTTCACAGATGTCCCAATAGTTTAACAGATGTCCCAGTAGTTTAACAGATGGCCCAGTAGTTTCACAGATGTCCCAGTAGGTTAACAGATGTCCCCATAGTTTCACAGATGTCCCAATAGTTTCACAGATGTCCCAGTAGTTTTACAGATATCCCAATAGGTTAACAGATGTCCCCATAGTTTCACAGATGTACCAGTAGTTTCACAGATGTCCCAATAGTTTCACAGATGTCCCAATAGTTTCACATATGTCGCATTAGTTTCACAGATGTCCCAATAGTTTCACATATGTCCCATTAGTTTCACAGATGTCCCCATAGTTTCACAGATGTCCCAATAGTTTCACAGATGTCCCAATAGTTTCACATACGTCCCATTAGTTTCACAGATGTCCCAATAGTTTCACATATGTCCCATTAGTTTCACAGATGTCCCCATAGTTTCACAGATGTCCCAATAGTTTAACAGATGTCCCAGTAGTTTTAGAGATGTCCCAGTAGTTTCACACATGTACCAGTAGTTTCACAGATGCCCCAATAGTTTCACATATGTCCCATTATTTTTACAGATGTCCCCATAGTTTCACAGATGTCCCAATAGTTTAACAGATGTCCCAGTAGTTTTACAGATGTCCCAATAGTTTCACCCATGTCCCAATAGTGTCACAGATGTCCCAGGAGTTTAACAGATGTCCCAATAGTTTAACAGATGTCCCAGTTGTTTCACAGATGTCCCAATAGTTTCACAGATGTCCCAATAGTTTCACAGATGTCCCAATAGGTTCACATATGTCCCAGTAGTTTTACAGATGTCCCAGTAGTTTCAAAGATGTCCCAGTAGTTTCACAGACACCCCAATAGTTTCACATATGTCCCATTAGTTTTACAGATGTCCAAGTAGGTTAACAGATGTCCCCATAGTTTCACAGATGTCCTAATAGTTTCATAGATGTCCCAGTAGTTTTACAGATATCCCAGTAGGTTAACAGATGTCCCCATAGTTTCACAGATGTCCCCATAGTTTCACAGATGTCCCAATAGTTTAACACATGTCCCAGTAGTTTAACAGATGTCCCAGTAGTTTCACAGATGTCCCAGTAGGTTACCAGATGTCCCCATAGTTTCACAGATGTCCCAATAGTTTCACAGATGTCCCAGTAGTTTTACAGATATCCCAATATGTTAACAGATGTCCCCACAGTTTCACAGATGTACCAGTAGTTTCACAGATGTCCCAATAGTATCACAGATGTACCAATAGTTTCAAATATGTCCAAATAGTTTCACATATGTCCCATTAGTTTCACAGATGACCCCATAGTTTCACAGATGTCCCAATAGTTTAACAGATGGCCCAGTAGTTTTACAGATGTCCCAGTAGTTTCACACATGTCCCAGTAGTTTCACAGACGCCCCAATAGTTTCACATATGTCCCATTAGTTTCACAGATGTCCCCATAGTTTCACAGATGTACCAGTAGTTTCACAGATGTCCCAATAGTTTAACAGATGTCCCAATAGTTTCACCCATGTCCCAATAGTTTCACAGATGTCCCAGGAGTTTAACAGATGTCCCAATAGTTTAACAGATGTCTCAGTTGTTTCACAGATGTCCCAATAGTATCACAGATGTCCCAATAGTTTCAAATATGTCCAAATAGTTTCACATATGTCCCATTAGTTTCACAGATGACCCCATAGTTTCACAGATGTCCCAATAGCTTAACAGATGGCCCAGTAGTTTTACATATGTCCCAGTAGTTCCACACATGTCCCAGTAGTTTTACAGATATCCCAGTAGGTTAACAGATGTCCCCATAGTTTCACAGATGTCCCAATAGTTTAACACATGTCTCAGTAGTTTAACAGATGTCCCAGTAGTTTCACAGATGTCCCAGTAGGTTAACAGATGTCCCCATAGTTTAACAGATGTCCCAATAGTTTCACAGATGTCCCAGTAGTTTTACAGATATCCAAGTAGGTTAACAGATGTCCCCATAGTTTCACAGATGTCCTAATAGTTTCATAGATGTCCCAGTAGTTTTACAGATATCCCAGTAGGTTAACAGATGTCCCCATAGTTTCACAGATGTCCCCATAGTTTCACAGATGTCCCAATAGTTTAACAGATGTCCCAATAGTTTAACACATGTCCCAGTAGTTTAACAGATGTCCCAGTAGTTTCACAGATGTCCCAGTAGGTTACCAGATGTCCCCATAGTTTCACAGATGTCCCAATAGTTTCACAGATGTCCCAGTAGTTTTACAGATATCCCAATATGTTAACAGATGTCCCCACAGTTTCACAGATGTACCAGTAGTTTCACAGATGTCCCAATAGTATCACAGATGTACCAATAGTTTCAAATATGTCCAAATAGTTTCACATATGTCCCATTAGTTTCACAGATGACCCCATAGTTTCACAGATGTCCCAATAGTTTAACAGATGGCCCAGTAGTTTTACAGATGTCCCAGTAGTTTCACACATGTCCCAGTAGTTTCACAGACGCCCCAATAGTTTCACATATGTCCCATTAGTTTCACAGATGTCCCCATAGTTTCACAGATGTCCCAATAGTTTCACAGATGTACCAGTAGTTTCACAGATGTCCCAATAGTTTAACAGATGTCCCAATAGTTTCACCCATGTCCCAATAGTTTCACAGATGTCCCAATAGTTTAACACATGTCCCAGTAGTTTAACAGATGTCCCAGTAGTTTCACAGATGTCCCAGTAGGTTACCAGATGTCCCCATAGTTTCACAGATGTCCCAATAGTTTCACAGATGTCCCAGTAGTTTTACAGATATCCCAATATGTTAACAGATGTCCCCACAGTTTCACAGATGTACCAGTAGTTTCACAGATGTCCCAATAGTATCACAGATGTACCAATAGTTTCAAATATGTCCAAATAGTTTCACATATGTCCCATTAGTTTCACAGATGACCCCATAGTTTCACAGATGTCCCAATAGTTTAACAGATGGCCCAGTAGTTTTACAGATGTCCCAGTAGTTTCACACATGTCCCAGTAGTTTCACAGACGCCCCAATAGTTTCACATATGTCCCATTAGTTTCACAGATGTCCCCATAGTTTCACAGATGTCCCAATAGTTTCACAGATGTACCAGTAGTTTCACAGATGTCCCAATAGTTTAACAGATGTCCCAATAGTTTCACCCATGTCCCAATAGTTTCACAGATGTCCCAGGAGTTTAACAGATGTCCCAATAGTTTAACAGATGTCTCAGTTGTTTCACAGATGTCCCAATAGTATCACAGATGTCCCAATAGTTTCAAATATGTCCAAATAGTTTCACATATGTCCCATTAGTTTCACAGATGATCCCATAGTTTCACAGATGTCCCAATAGCTTAACAGATGGCCCAGTAGTTTTACATATGTCCCAGTAGTTCCACACATGTCCCAGTAGTTTTACAGATATCCCAGTAGGTTAACAGATGTCCCCATAGTTTCACAGATGTCCCAATAGTTTAACACATGTCTCAGTAGTTTAACAGATGTCCCAGTAGTTTCACAGATGTCCCAGTAGGTTAACAGATGTCCCCATAGTTTAACAGATGTCCCAATAGTTTCACAGATGTCCCAGTAGTTTTACAGATATCCCAATATGTTAACAGATGTCTCCACAGTTTCACAGATGTACCAGTAGTTTCACAGATGTCCCAATAGTATCAGAGATGTACCAATCGTTTCAAATATGTCCAAATAGTTTCACATATGTCCCATTAGTTTCACAGATGACCCCATAGTTTCACAGATGTCCCAATAGTTTAACAGATGGCCCTGTAGTTTTACAGATGTCCCAGCAGTTTCACACATGTCCCAGTAGTTTCACAGACGCCCTCATAGTTTCACATATGTCCCATTAGTTTCACAGATGTCCCCATAGTTTCACAGATGTCCCAATAGTTTCACAGATGTACCAGTAGTTTCACAGATGTCCCAATAGTTTAACAGATGTCCCAATAGTTTCACCCATGTCCCAATAGTTTCACAGATGTCCCAGGAGTTTAACAGATGTCCCAATAGTTTAACAGATGTCCCAGTTGTTTCACAGATGTCCCAATAGTTTCACAGATGTCCCAATAGTTTCACAGATGTCCCAATAGGTTCACATATGTCCCAGTAGTTTTACAGATGTCCCACTAGTTTCAAAGATGTCCCAGTAGTTTCACAGACGCCCCAATAGTTTCAAATATGTCCAAATAGTTTCACATATGTCCCATTAGTTTCACAGATGACCCCTTAGTTTCACAGATGTCCCAATAGCTTAACAGATGGCCCAGTAGTTTTACAGATGTCCCAGTAGTTTCAAACATGTCCCAGTAGTTTTACAGATATCCCAGTAGGTTAACAGATGTCCCCATAGTTTCACAGATGTCCCAATAGTTTAACACATGTCCCAGTAGTTTAACAGATGTCCCAGTAGTTTCACAGATGTCCCAGTAGGTTAACAGATGTCCCCATATTTTCACAGATGTCCCAATAGTTTCACAGATGTCCCAGTAGTTTTACAGATATCCCAATATGTTAACAGATGTCCCCACAGTTTCACAGATGTACCAGTAGTTTCACAGATGTCCCAATAGTATCACAGATGTACCAATAGTTTCAAATATGTCCAAATAGTTTCACATATGTCCCATTAGTTTCACAGATGACCCCATAGTTTCACAGATGTCCCAATAGTTTAACAGATGGCCCAGTAGTTTTACAGATGTCCCAGTAGTTTCACACATGTCCCAGTAGTTTCACAGACGCCCCAATAGTTTCACATATGTCCCATTAGTTTCACAGATGTCCCCATAGTTTCACAGATGTCCCAATAGTTTCACAGATGTACCAGTAGTTTCACAGATGTCCCAATAGTTTAACAGATGTCCCAATAGTTTCACCCATGTCCCAATAGTTTCACAGATGTCCCAGGAGTTTAACAGATGTCCCAATAGTTTAACAGATGTCCCAGTTGTTTCACAGATGTCCCAATAGTTTCACAGATGTCCCAATAGTTTCACAGATGTCCCAATAGGTTCACATATGTCCCAGTAGTTTTACAGATGTCCCAGTAGTTTCAAAGATGTCCCAGTAGTTTCACAGACGCCCCAATAGTTTCACATATGTCCCATTAGTTTCACAGATGTCCAAGTAGGTTAACAGATGTCCCCATAGTTTCACAGATGTCCCAATAGTTTCATAAATGTCCCAGTAGTTTTACAGATATCCCAGTAGGTTAATAGATGTCCCCATAGTTTCACAGATGTCCCCATAGTTTCACAGATGTCCCCATAGTTTCACAGATGTCCCAATAGTTTAACAGATGTCCCAGTAGTTTAACAGATGGCCCAGTAGTTTCACAGATGTCCCAGTAGGTTAACAGATGTCCCCATAGTTTCACAGATGTCCCAATAGTTTCACAGATGTCCCGGTAGTTTTACAGATATCCCAATAGGTTAACAGATGTCCCCATAGTTTCACAGATGTACCAGTAGTTTCACAGATGTCCCAATAGTTTCACAGATGTCCCAATAGTTTCACATATGTCGCATTAGTTTCACAGATGTCCCAATAGTTTCACATATGTCCCATTAGTTTCACAGATGTCCCCATAGTTTCACAGATGTCCCAATAGTTTCACAGATGTCCCAATAGTTTCACATACGTCCCATTAGTTTCACAGATGTCCCAATAGTTTCACATATGTCCCATTAGTTTCACAGATGTCCCCATAGTTTCACAGATGTCCCAATAGTTTAACAGATGTCCCAGTAGTTTTACAGATGTCCCAATAGTTTCACCCATGTCCCAATAGTGTCACAGATGTCCCAGGAGTTTAACAGATGTCCCAATAGTTTAACAGATGTCCCAGTTGTTTCACAGATGTCCCAATAGTTTCACAGATGTCCCAATAGTTTCACAGATGTCCCAATAGGTTCACATATGTCCCAGTAGTTTTACAGATGTCCCAGTAGTTTCAAAGATGTCCCAGTAGTTTCACAGACGCCCCAATAGTTTCACATATGTCCCATTAGTTTTACAGATGTCCAAGTAGGTTAACAGATGTCCCCATAGTTTCACAGATGTCCTAATAGTTTCATAGATGTCCCAGTAGTTTTACAGATATCCCAGTAGGTTAACAGATGTCCCCATAGTTTCACAGATGTCCCCATAGTTTCACAGATGTCCCAATAGTTTAACAGATGTCCCAATAGTTTAACACATGTCCCAGTAGTTTAACAGACGTCCCAGTAGTTTCACAGATGTCCCAGTAGGTTACCAGATGTCCCCATAGTTTCACAGATGTCCCAATAGTTTCTCAGATGTCCCAGTAGTTTTACAGATATCCCAATATGTTAACAGATGTCCCCACAGTTTCACAGATGTACCAGTAGTTTCACAGATGTCCCAATAGTATCACAGATGTACCAATAGTTTCAAATATGTCCAAATAGTTTCACATATGTCCCATTAGTTTCACAGATGACCCCATAGTTTCACAGATGTCCCAATAGTTTAACAGATGGCCCAGTAGTTTTACAGATGTCCCAGTAGTTTCACACATGTCCCAGTAGTTTCACAGACGCCCCAATAGTTTCACATATGTCCCATTAGTTTCACAGATGTCCCCATAGTTTCACAGATGTCCCAATAGTTTCACAGATGTACCAGTAGTTTCACAGATGTCCCAATAGTTTAACAGATGTCCCAATAGTTTCACCCATGTCCCAGTAGTTTCACAGATGTCCCAGGAGTTTAACAGATGTCCCAATAGTTTAACAGATGTCTCAGTTGTTTCACAGATGTCCCATTAGTTTCACAGATGTCCCCATAGTTTCACAGATGTCCCAATAGTTTCACAGATGTCCCAATAGTTTCACATACGTCCCATTAGTTTCACAGATGTCTCAATAGTTTCACATATGTCCCATTAGTTTCACAGATGTCCCCATAGTTTCACAGATGTCCCAATAGTTTAACAGATGTCCCAGTAGTTTTAGAGATGTCCCAGTAGTTTCACACATGTACCAGTAGTTTCACAGACGCCCCAATAGTTTCACATATGTCCCATTATTTTTACAGATGTCCCCATAGTTTCACAGATGTCCCAATAGTTTCACAGATGTCCCATTAGTTTCACAGATGTCCCAATAGTTTCACAGATGTCCAATAGTTTAACAGATGTCCCAGTAGTTTTACAGATGTCCCAATAGCTTCACCCATGTCCCAATAGTTTCACAGATGTCCCAGGAGTTTAACAGATGTCCCAATAGTTTAACAGATGTTCCAGTTGTTTCACAGATGTCCCAATAGTTTCACAGATGTCCCAATAGTTTCACAGATGTCCCAATAGGTTCACATATGTCCCAGTAGTTTTACAGATGTCCCAGTAGTTTCAAAGATGTCCCAGTAGTTTCACAGACGCCCTAATAGTTTCACATATGTCCCATTAGTTTCACAGATGTCCAAGTAGGTTAACAGATGTCCCCGTAGTTTCACAGATGTCCCAATAGTTTCATAGATGTCCCAGTAGTTTTACAGATATCCCAGTAGGTTAACAGATGTCCCCATAGTTTCACAGATGTCCCCATAGTTTCACAGATGTCCCCATAGTTTCACAGATGTCCCAATGGTTTAACAGATGTCCCAGTAGTTTCACAGATGTTCCAGTAGGTTAACAGATGTCCCCATAGTTTCACAGATGTCCCCATAGTTTCACAGATGTCCCAATAGTTTCACAGATGTCCCAGTAGTTTTACAGATATCCCAATAGGTTAACAGATGTCCCCATAGTTTCACAGATGTCCCCATAGTTTCACAGATGTCCCAATAGTTTCACAGATGTCCCAATAGTTTCACATACGTCCCATTAGTTTCACAGATGTCCCAATAGTTTCACATATGTCCCATTAGATTCACAGATGTCCCCATAGTTTCACAGATGTCCCAATAGTTTAACAGATGTCACAGTAGTTTTAGAGATGTCACAGTAGTTTCACACATGTACCAGTAGTTTCACAGACGCCCCAATAGTTTCACATATGTCCCATTATTTTTACAGATGTCCCCATAGTTTCACAGATGTCCCAATAGTTTCACAGATGTCCCATTAGTTTCACAGATGTCCCAATAGTTTCACAGATGTCCAATAGTTTAACAGATGTCCCAGTAGTTTTACAGATGTCCCAATAGTTTCACCCATGTCCCAATAGTTTCACAGATGTCCCAGTTGTTTCACAGATGTCCCAATAGTTTCACAGATGTCCCAATAGTTTCACAGATGTCCCAATAGGTTCACATATGTCCCAGTAGTTTTACAGATGTCCCAGTAGTTTCACAGACGCCCCAATAGTTTCACATATGTCCCATTAGTTTCACAGATGTCCAAGTAGGTTAACAGATGTCCCCATAGTTTCACAGATGTCCCAATAGTTTCATAGATGTCCCAGTAGTTTTACAGATGTCCCAGTAGTTTCACACATTTCCCAGTAGTTTCACAGACGCCCCAATAGTTTCACATATGTCCCATTAGTTTCACAGATGTCCCCATAGTTTCACAGATGTCCCCATAGTTTCACAGATGTCCCCATAGTTTCACAGATGTCCCAATAGTTTCACAGATGTACCAGTAGTTTCACAGATGTCCCAATAGTTTCACAGATGTCCCAATAGTTTCACATATGTCCCATTAGTTTCACAGATGTCCCAATAGTTTCACATATGTCCCATTAGTTTTACAGATGTCCCATTAGTTTCACAGATGTCCCAATAGTTTCACAGATGTTGAAATAGTTTCACAGATGTCCCAATAGTTTCACATATGTCCCATTAGTTTCACAGATGTCCCCATAGTTTCACAGATGTCCCAATAGTTTAACAGATGTCCCAGTAGTGTTAGAGATGTCCCAGTAGTTTCACACATGTACCAGTAGTTTCACAGACGCCCCAATAGTTTCACATATGTCCCATTATTTTTACAGATGTCCCCATAGTTTCACAGATGTCCCAATAGTTTCACAGATGTCCCATTAGTTTCACAGATGTCCCATTAGTTTCACAGATGTCCCATTCGTTTCACCCATGTCCCAGTAGTTTTACAGATATCCCAGTAGGTTAACAGATGTCCCCATAGTTTCACAGATGTCCCAATAGTTTAACACATGTCCCAGTAGTTTAACAGATGTCCCAGTAGTTTCACAGATGTCCCAGTAGGTTAACAGATGTCCCCATAGTTTCACAGATGTCCCAATAGTTTCACAGATGTCCCAGTAGTTTTACAGATTTCCCAATATGTTAACAGATGTCCCCACAGTTTCACAGATGTACCAGTAGTTTCACAGATGTCCCAATAGTATCACAGATGTCCCAATAGTTTCAAATATGTCCAAATAGTTTCACATATGTCCCATTAGTTTCACAGATGACCCCATAGTTTCACAGATGTCCCAATAGCTTAACAGATGGCCCAGTAGTTTTACAGATGTCCCAGTAGTTTCACACATGTCCCAGTAGTTTTACAGTTATCCCAGTAGGTTAACAGATGTCCCCATAGTTTCACAGATGTCCCAATAGTTTAACACATGTCCCAGTAGTTTAACAGATGTCCCAGTAGTTTCACAGATGCCCCAGTAGGTTAACAGATGTCCCCATAGTTTCACAGATGTCCCAATAGTTTCACAGATGTCCCAATAGTTTCACAGATGTCCCAGTAGTTTTACAGATATCCCAATAGGTTAACAGATGTCCCCATAGTTTCACAGATGTCCCCATAGTTTCACAGATGTCCCAATAGTTTCACAGATGTCCCAATAGTTTCACATACGTCCCATTAGTTTCACAGATGTCCCAATAGTTTCACATATGTCCCATTAGATTCACAGATGTCCCCATAGTTTCACAGATGTCCCAATAGTTTAACAGATGTCACAGTAGTTTTAGAGATGTCACATTAGTTTCACACATGTACCAGTAGTTTCACAGACGCCCCAATAGTTTCACATATGTCCCATTATTTTTACAGATGTCCCCATAGTTTCACAGATGTCCCAATAGTTTCACAGATGTCCCATTAGTTTCACAGATATCCCAATAGTTTCACAGATGTCCAATAGTTTAACAGATGTCCCAGTAGTTTTACAGATGTCCCAACAGTTTCACCCATGTCCCAATAGTTTCACAGATGTCCCAGTTGTTTCACAGATGTCCCAATAGTTTCACAGATGTCCCAATAGTTTCACAGATGTCCCAATAGGTTCACATATGTCCCAGTAGTTTTACAGATGTCCCAGTAGTTTCAAAGATGTCCCAGTAGTTTCACAGACGCCCCAATAGTTTCACATATGTCCCATTAGTTTCACAGATGTCCAAGTAGGTTAACAGATGTCCCCATAGTTTCACAGATGTCCCAATAGTTTCATAGATGTCCCAGTAGTTTTACAGATGTCCCAGTAGTTTCACACATTTCCCAGTAGTTTCACAGACGCCCCAATAGTTTCACATATGTCCCATTAGTTTCACAGATGTCCCCATAGTTTCACAGATGTCCCCATAGTTTCACAGATGTCCCCATAGTTTCACAGATGTCCCAATAGTTTCACAGATGTACCAGTAGTTTCACAGATGTCCCAATAGTTTCACAGATGTCCCAATAGTTTCACATATGTCCCATTAGTTTCACAGATGTCCCAATAGTTTCACATATGTACCATTAGTTTTACAGATGTCCCATTAGTTTCACAGATGTCCCAATAGTTTCACAGATGTCGAAATAGTTTCACAGATGTCCCAATAGTTTCACATATGTCCCATTAGTTTCACAGATGTCCCCATAGTTTCACAGATGTCCCAATAGTTTAACAGATGTCCCAGTAGTGTTAGAGATGTCCCAGTAGTTTCACACATGTACCAGTAGTTTCACAGACACCCCAATAGTTTCACATATGTCCCATTATTTTTACAGATGTCCCCATAGTTTCACAGATGTCCCAATAGTTTCACAGATGTCCCATTAGTTTCACAGATGTCCCATTAGTTTCACAGATGTCCCATTCGTTTCACCCATGTCCCAGTAGTTTTACAGATATCCCAGTAGGTTAACAGATGTCCCATAGTTTCACAGATGTCCCAATAGTTTAACACATGTCCCAGTAGTTTAACAGATGTCCCAGTAGTTTCACAGATGTCCCAGTAGGTTAATAGGTGTCCCCATAGTTTCACAGATGTCCCAATAGTTTCACAGATGTCCCAGTAGTTTTACAGATTTCCCAATATGTTAACAGATGTCCCCACAGTTTCACAGATGTACCAGTAGTTTCACAGATGTCCCAATAGTATCACAGATGTCCCAATAGTTTCAAATATGTCCAAATAGTTTCACATATGTCCCATTAGTTTCACAGATGTCCCAATAGTTTAACACATGTCCCAGTAGTTTAACAGATGTCCCAGTAGTTTCACAGATGTCCCAGTAGGTTAACAGATGTCCCCATAGTTTCACAGATGTCCCAATAGTTTCACAGATGTCCCAGTAGTTTTACAGATATCCCAGTAGGTTAACAGATGTCCCCATAGTTTCACAGATGTCCCCATAGTTTCACAGATGTCCCCATAGTTTCACAGATGTCCCAATAGTTTCACATATGTCCCATTAGTTTCACAGATGTCCCATTAGTTTCACAGATGTCCCCATAGTTTCATAGATGTCCCAATAGTTTCACAGATGTCCCAATAGTTTTACAGATGTCCCAATAGTTTCACATATGTCCCATTAGTTTCACAGATGTCCCCATAGTTTCACAGATGTCCCAATAGTTTAACAGATGTCCCAGTAGTGTTAGAGATGTCCCAGTAGTTTCACACATGTACCAGTAGTTTCACAGACGCCCCAATAGTTTCACATATGTCCCATTATTTTTACAGATGTCCCCATAGTTTCACAGATGTCCCAATAGTTTCACAGATGTCCCATTAGTTTCACAGATGTCCCATTAGTTTCACAGATGTCCCATTAGTTTCACAGGTGTCCCAATAGTTTCACAGATGTCCAATAGTTTAACAGATGTCCCAGTAGTTTTACAGATGTCCCAGTAGTTTCACACATTTCCCAGTAGTTTCACAGACGCCCCAATAGTTTCACATGTGTCCCATTAGTTTCACAGATGTCCCCATAGTTTCACAGAAGTCCCAATAGTTTCACAGATGTACCAGTAGTTTCACAGATGTCCCAATAGTTTCACATATGTCCCAATAGTTTCACATATGTCCCATTAGTTTCACAGATGTCCCAATAGTTTCACATATGTCCCATTAGTTTCACAGATGTCCCCATAGTTTCACAGATGTCCCAATAGTTTCAAAGATGTCCCAATAGTTTCACAGATGTCCCAATAGTTTCACATATGTCCCATTTGTTTCACAGATGTCCCCATAGTTTCACAGATGTCCCAATAGTTTCACAGATGTACCAGTAGTTTCACAGATGTCCCAATAGTTTAACAGATGTCCCAATAGTTTCACCCATGTCCCAGTAGTTTTACAGATATCCCAGTAGGTTAACAGATGTCCCCATAGTTTCACAGATGTCCCAATAGTTTAACACATGTCCCAGTAGTTTAACAGATGTCCCAGTAGTTTCACAGATGTCCGAGTAGGTTAACAGATGTCCCCATAGTTTCACAGATGTCCCAATAGTTTCACAGATGTCCCAGTAGTTTTACAGATTTCCCAATATGTTAACAGATGTCCCCACAGTTTCACAGATGTACCAGTAGTTTCACAGATGTCCCAATAGTATCACAGATGTCCCAATAGTTTCAAATATGTCCAAATAGTTTCACATATGTCCCATTAGTTTCACAGATGACCCCATAGTTTCACAGATGTCCCAATAGCTTAACAGATGGCCCAGTAGTTTTACAGATGTCCCAGTAGTTTCACACATATCCCAGTAGGTTAACAGATGTCCCCATAGTTTCACAGATGTCCCAATAGTTTAACACATGTCCCAGTAGTTTCACAGATGTCCCCATAGTTTCACAGATGTCCCCATAGTTTCACAGATGTACCAGTAGTTTCACAGATGTCCCAATAGTTTCACAGATGTCCCAATAGTTTCACATATGTCCCAATAGTTTCACAGATGTCCCAATAGTTTCACAGATGTCCCAATAGTTTCACATATGTCCCATTAGTTTCACAGATGTCCCCATAGTTTCACAGATGTCCCAATAGTTTCACAGATGTCCCAATAGTTTCACAGATGTCCCAATAGTTTCACATATGTCCCATTAGTTTCACAGATGTCCCCATAGTTTCACAGATGTCCCCATAGTTTCACAGATGTCCCAATAGTTTAACAGATGTCCCAGTAGTGTTAGAGATGTCCCAGTAGTTTCACACATGTACCAGTAGTTTCACAGACACCCCAATAGTTTCACATATGTCCCATTATTTTTACAGATGTTCCCATAGTTTCACAGATGTCCCAATAGTTTCACAGATGTCCCATTAGTTTCACAGATGTCCCATTAGTTTCACAGATGTCCCATTAGTTTCACAGATGTCCCAATAGTTTCACAGATGTCCCAATAGTTTCACAGATGTCCCAGTAGTGTTACAGATATCCCAATAGGTTAACAGATGTCCCCATAGTTTCACAGATGTCCCCATAGTTTCACAGATGTCCCAATAGTTTCACAGATGTCCCAATAGTTTCACATACGTCCCATTAGTTTCACAGATGTCCCAATAGTTTCACATATGTCCCATTAGATTCACAGATGTCCCCATAGTTTCACAGATGTCCCAATAGTTTAACAGATGTCACAGTAGTTTTAGAGATGTCACATTAGTTTCACACATGTACCAGTAGTTTCACAGACGCCCCAATAGTTTCACATATGTCCCATTATTTTTACAGATGTCCCCATAGTTTCACAGATGTCCCAATAGTTTCACAGATGTCCCATTAGTTTCACAGATGTCCCAATAGTTTCACAGATGTCCAATAGTTTAACAGATGTCCCAGTAGTTTTACAGATGTCCCAATAGTTTCACCCATGTCCCAATAGTTTCACAGATGTCCCAGTTGTTTCACAGATGTCCCAATAGGTTCACATATGTCCCAGTAGTTTTACAGATGTCCCAGTAGTTTCAAAGATGTCCCAGTAGTTTCACAGACGCCCCAATAGTTTCACATATGTCCCATTAGTTTCACAGATGTCCAAGTAGGTTAACAGATGTCCCCATAGTTTCACAGATGTCCCAATAGTTTCATAGATGTCCCAGTAGTTTTACAGATGTCCTAGTAGTTTCACACATTTCCCAGTAGTTTCACAGACGCCCCAATAGTTTCACATATGTCCCATTAGTTTCACAGATGTCCCCATAGTTTCACAGATGTCCCCATAGTTTCACAGATGTCCCAATAGTTTCACAGATGTACCAGTAGTTTCACAGATGTCCCAATAGTTTCACAGATGTCCCAATAGTTTCACAGATGTCCCAATAGTTTCACAGATGTCCCAATAGTTTCACATATGTCCCATTAGTTTCACAGATGTCCCATTAGTTTCACAGATGTCCCAATAGTTTCACAGATGTCCCAATAGTTTCACAGATGTCCCAATAGTTTCACAGATGTCCCAATAGTTTCACATATGTCCCATTAGTTTCACAGATGTCCCCATAGTTTCACAGATGTCCCCATAGTTTCACAGATGTCCCAATAGTTTAACAGATGTCCCAGTAGTGTTAGAGATGTCCCAGTAGTTTCACACATGTACCAGTAGTTTCACAGACACCCCAATAGTTTCACATATGTCCCAATAGTTTCACAGATGTCCCATTAGTTTCACAGATGTCCCATTAGTTTCACAGATGTCCCATTAGTTTCACAGATGTCCCAATAGTTTCACAGATGTCCAATAGTTTAACAGATGTCCCAGTAGTTTTACAGATGTCCCAGTAGTTTCACACATTTCCCAGTAGTTTCACAGACGCCCCAATAGTTTCACATATGTCCCATTAGTTTCACAGATGTCCCCATAGTTTCACAGATGTCCCAATAGTTTCACAGATGTCCCAATAGTTTCACATACGTCCCATTAGTTTCACAGATGTCCCCATAGTTTCACAGATGTCCCAAGAGTTTAACAGATGTCCCAGTAGTTTTAGAGATGTCCCAGTAGTTTCACACATGTACCAGTAGTTTCACAGACGCCCCAATAGTTTCACAGATGTCCCCATAGTTTCACAGATGTCCCAATAGTTTCACAGATGTCCCATTAGTTTCACAGATGTCCCAATAGTTTCACAGATGTCCAATAGTTTAACAGATGTCCCATTAGTTTCACAGATGTCCAATAGTTTAACAGATGTCCCAGTAGTTTTACAGATGTCCCAATAGTTTCACCCATGTCCCAATAGTTTCACAGATGTCCCAGGAGTTTAACAGATGTCCCAATAGTTTAACAGATGTCCCAGTTGTTTCACAGATGTCCCAATAGTTTCACAGATGTCCCAATAGTTTCACAGATGTCCCAATAGGTTCACATATGTCCCAGTAGTTTTACAGATGTCCCAGTAGTTTCAAAGATGTCCCAGTAGTTTCACAGACGCCCCAATAGTTTCACATATGTCCCATTAGTTTCACAGATGTCCAAGTAGGTTAACAGATGTCCCCATAGTTTCACAGATGTCCCAATAGTTTCATAGATGTCCCAGTAGTTTTACAGATATCCCAGTAGGTTAACAGATGTCCCCATAGTTTCACAGATGCCCCCATAGTTTCACAGATGTCTCAATAGTTTAACAGATGTCCCAGTAGTTTAACAGATGTCCCAGTAGTTTCACAGATGTTCCAGTAGGTTAACAGATGTCCCAGTAGTTTTACAGATATCCCAATAGGTTAACAGATGTCCCCATAGTTTCACAGATGTACCAGTAGTTTCACAGATGTCCCAATAGTTTCACAGATGTCCCAATAGTTTCACATATGTCCCATTAGTTTCACAGATGTCCCAATAGTTTCATAGATGTCCCAGTAGTTTTACAGATATCCCAGTAGGTTAACAGATGTCCCCATAGTTTCACAGATGCCCCCATAGTTTCACAGATGTCTCAATAGTTTAACAGATGTCCCAGTAGTTTAACAGATGTCCCAGTAGTTTCACAGATGTTCCAGTAGGTTAACAGATGTCCCAGTAGTTTTACAGATATCCCAATAGGTTAACAGATGTCCCCATAGTTTCACAGATGTACCAGTAGTTTCACAGATGTCCCAATAGTTTCACAGATGTCCCAATAGTTTCACATATGTCCCATTAGTTTCACAGATGTCCCAATAGTTTCACAGATGTCCCAATAGTTTCACAGATGTCCCAATAGGTTCACATATGTCCCAGTAGTTTTACAGATGTCCCAGTAGTTTCAAAGATGTCCCAGTAGTTTCACAGACGCCCCAATAGTTTCACATATGTCCCATTAGTTTCACAGATGTCCAAGTAGGTTAACAGATGTCCCCATAGTTTCACAGATGTCCCAATAGTTTCATAGATGTCCCAGTAGTTTTACAGATATCCCAGTAGGTTAACAGATGTCCCCATAGTTTCACAGATGCCCCCATAGTTTCACAGATGTCTCAATAGTTTAACAGATGTCCCAGTAGTTTAACAGATGTCCCAGTAGTTTCACAGATGTTCCAGTAGGTTAACAGATGTCCCAGTAGTTTTACAGATATCCCAATAGGTTAACAGATGTCCCCATAGTTTCACAGATGTACCAGTAGTTTCACAGATGTCCCAATAGTTTCACAGATGTCCCAATAGTTTCACATATGTCCCATTAGTTTCACAGATGTCCCAATAGTTTCACAGATGTCCCATTAGTTTCACAGATGTCCCAATAGTTTCACAGATGTCCAATAGTTTAACAGATGTCCCATTAGTTTCACAGATGTCCAATAGTTTAACAGATGTCCCAGTAGTTTTACAGATGTCCCAATAGTTTCACCCATGTCCCAATAGTTTCACAGATGTCCCAGGAGTTTAACAGATGTCCCAATAGTTTAACAGATGTCCCAGTTGTTTCACAGATGTCCCAATAGTTTCACAGATGTCCCAATAGTTTCACAGATGTCCCAATAGGTTCACATATGTCCCAGTAGTTTTACAGATGTCCCAGTAGTTTCAAAGATGTCCCAGTAGTTTCACAGACGCCCCAATAGTTTCACATATGTCCCATTAGTTTCACAGATGTCCAAGTAGGTTAACAGATGTCCCCATAGTTTCACAGATGTCCCAATAGTTTCATAGATGTCCCAGTAGTTTTACAGATATCCCAGTAGGTTAACAGATGTCCCCATAGTTTCACAGATGCCCCCATAGTTTCACAGATGTCTCAATAGTTTAACAGATGTCCCAGTAGTTTAACAGATGTCCCAGTAGTTTCACAGATGTTCCAGTAGGTTAACAGATGTCCCAGTAGTTTTACAGATATCCCAATAGGTTAACAGATGTCCCCATAGTTTCACAGATGTACCAGTAGTTTCACAGATGTCCCAATAGTTTCACAGATGTCCCAATAGTTTCACATATGTCCCATTAGTTTCACAGATGTCCCAATAGTTTCACATATGTCCCATTAGTTTCACAGATGTCCCCATAGTTTCACAGATGTCCCAATAGTTTCACAGATGTCCCAATAGTTTCACATACGTCCCATTAGTTTCACAGATGTCCCAATAGTTTCACATATGTCCCATTAGTTTCACAGATGTCCCCATAGTTTCACAGATGTCCCAATAGTTTAACAGATGTCCCAGTAGTTTTAGAGATGTCGCAGTAGTTTCACACATGTACCAGTAGTTTCACAGACGCCCCAATAGTTTCACATATGTCGCATTATTTTTACAGATGTCCCCATAGTTTTACAGATGTCCCCATAGTTTCACAGATGTCCCAATAGTTTCACAGATGTACGAGTAGTTTCACAGATGTCCCAATAGTTTCACATATGTCCCATTAGTTTCACAGATGTCCCCATAGTTTCACAGATGTCCCAATAGTTTCACAGATGTCCCATTAGTTTCACAGATGTCCCCATAGTTTCACAGATGTCCCAATAGTTTAACAGATGTCCCAGTAGTTTTACAGATGTCCCAGTAGTTTCACACATGTCCCAATAGTTTAACAGATGTCCCAGTAGTTTAACAGATGTCCCAGTAGTTTCACAGATGTCCCAGTAGGTTAACAGATGTCCCCATAGTTCCACAGATGTCCCAATCGTTTCACAGATGTCCCAGTAGTTTTACAGATATCCCAGTAGGTTAACAGATGTCCCCATAGTTTCACAGATGTCCCAATAGTTTAACAGATGTCCCAGTAGGTTAACAGATGTCCCCATAGTTTCACAGATGTCCCAATAGGTTCACATATGTCCCAGTAGTTTTACAGATGTCCCAGTAGTTTCACAGATGTCCCATTAGTTTCACAGATGTCCCCATAGTTTTACAGATGTCCCAATAGTTTCCCAGATGTCCCAATAGTTTCACAGATGTCCCCATAGTTTCACAGATGTACCAGTAGTTTCACAGATGTCCCAATAGTTTCACATATGTCCTATTAGATTCACAGATGTCCCCATAGTTTCACAGATGTCCCAATAGTTTAACAGATGTCCCAGTAGTTTTACAGATGTCCCAATAGTTTCACAGATGTCCCCATAGTTTCACAGATGTACCAGTAGTTTCACAGATGTCCCAATAGTTTCACAGATGTCCCAATAGTTTCACAGATGTACTAGTAGTTTCACAGATGTCCCAATAGTTTCACATATGTCCCATTAGTTTCACAGATGTCCCCATAGTTTCACAGATGTCCCAATAGTTTAACAGATGTCCCAGTAGTTTCACAGATGTCCCAGTAGGTTAACAGATGTCCCCATAGTTTCACAGATGTCCCAATAGGTTCACATATGTCCCAGTAGTTTTACAGATGTCCCAGTAGTTTCACAGATGTCCCATTAGTTTCACAGATGTCCCCACAGTTTCACAGATGTCCCAATAGTTTCACAGATGTCCCCATAGTTTCACAGATGTACCAGTAGTTTCACAGATGTCCCAATAGTTTCACAGATGTCCCAATAGTTTCACAGATGTCCCAATAGTTTCACAGATGTACTAGTAGTTTCACAGATGTCCCAATAGTTTCACATATGTCCCATTAGTTTCACAGATGTCCCCATAGTTTCACAGATGTACCAGTAGTTTCACAGATGTCCAAATAGTTTCACAGATGTCCCAATAGTTTCACAGATGTACTAGTAGTTTCACAGATGTCCCAATAGTTTCACATATGTCCCATTAGTTTCACAGATGTCCCCATAGTTTCACAGATGTCCCAATAGTTTAACAGATGTCCCAGTAGTTTCACAGATGTCCCAGTAGGTTAACAGATGTCCCCATAGTTTCACAGATGTCCCAATAGGTTCACATATGTCCCAGTAGTTTTACAGATGTCCCAGTAGTTTCACAGATGTCCCATTAGTTTCACAGATGTCCCCACAGTTTCACAGATGTCCCAATAGTTTCACAGATGTCCCCATAGTTTCACGGATGTACCAGTAGTTTCACAGATGTCCCAATAGTTTCACAGATGTCCCAATAGTTTCACAGATGTCCCAATAGTTTCACAGATGTACTAGTAGTTTCACAGATGTCCCAATAGTTTCACATATGTCCCATTAGTTTCACAGATGTCCCCATAGTTTCACAGATGTCCCAATAGTTTAACAGATGTCCCAGTAGTTTTACAGATGTCCCAGTAGTTTCACAGATGTCCCCATAGTTTCACAGATGTCCCAATAGTTTAACAGATGTCCCAGTAGTTTTACAGATGTCCCAGTAGTTTCACACATGTCCCAGTAGTTTCACAGACGCCCCAATAGTTTCACATATGTCCCATTAGTTTCACAGATGTCCCCATAGTTTCACAGATGTCCCAATAGTTTCACAGATGTACGAGTAGTTTCACAGATGTCCCAATAGTTTCACATATGTCCCATTAGTTTCACAGATGTCCCCATAGCTTCACAGATGTCCCAATAGTTTCACAGATGTCCCAATAGTTTCACAGATGTCCCATTAGTTTCACAGATGTCCCCATAGTTTCACAGATGTCCCAATAGTTTCACAGATGTCCCAGTAGGTTAACAGATGTCCCAGTAGTTTCACAGATGTCCCAGTAGGTTAACAGATGTCCCCATAGTTTCACAGATGTCCCAATAGGTTCACATATGTCCCAGTAGATTTACAGATGTCCCAGTAGTTTCACAGATGTCCCATTAGTTTCACATATGTCCCCACAGTTTCACAGATGTCCCAATAGTTTCCCAGATGTCCCAATAGTTTCACAGATGTCCCCATAGTTTCACAGATGTACCAGTAGTTTCACAGATGTCCCAATAGTTTCACAGATGTCCCAATAGTTTCACAGATGTACTAGTAGTTTCACAGATGTCCCAATAGTTTCACATATGTCCCATTAGTTTCACAGATGTCCCCATAGTTTCACAGATGTCCCAATAGTTTAACAGATGTCCCAGTAGTTTCACAGATGTCCCAGTAGGTTAACAGATGTCCCCATAGTTTCACAGATGTCCCAATAGGTTCACATATGTCCCAGTAGTTTTACAGATGTCCCAGTAGTTTCACAGATGTTCCAATAGTTTAACAGATGTCCCATTAGTTTCACAGATGTCCCCATAGTTTCACAGATGTCCCAATAGTTTCACAGATGTCCAAAAAGTTTCACAGATGTCCCATTAGTTTCACAGATGTCCCCATAGTTTCACAGATGTCCCAATAGTTTCACAGATGTCCCAGTAGGTTAACAGATGTCCCAGTAGGTTAACAGATGTCCCAGTAGTTTAACAGATGTCCCAGTAGTTTCACAGATGTCCCAGTAGGTTAACAGATGTCCCCATAGTTTCACAGATGTCCCAATAGGTTCACATATGTCCCAGTAGTTTTACAGATGTCCCAGTAGTTTCACAGATGTCCCATTAGTTTCACAGATGTCCCCACAGTTTCACAGATGTCCCAATAGTTTCCCAGATGTCCCAATAGTTTAACAGATGTCCCCATAGTTTCACAGATGTACCAGTAGTTTCACAGATGTCCCAATAGTTTCACAGATGTCCCAATAGTTTCACAGATGTCCCAATAGTTTCACAGATGTACTAGTAGTTTCACAGATGTCCCAATAGTTTCACATATGTCCCATTAGTTTCACAGATGTCCCCATAGTTTCACAGATGTCCCAATAGTTTAACAGATGTCCCAGTAGTTTTACAGATGTCCCAGTAGTTTCACAGATGTCCCCATAGTTTCACAGATGTCCCAATAGTTTAACAGATGTCCCAGTAGTTTTACAGATGTCCCAGTAGTTTCACACATGTCCCAGTAGTTTCACAGACGCCCCAATAGTTTCACATATGTCCCATTAGTTTCACAGATGTCCCCATAGTTTCACAGATGTCCCAATAGTTTCACAGATGTACGAGCAGTTTCACAGATGTCCCAATAGTTTCACATATGTCCCATTAGTTTCACAGATGTCCCCATAGTTTCACAGATGTCCGAATAGTTTCACAGATGTCCCAATAGTTTCACAGATGTCCCATTAGTTTCACAGATGTCCCCATAGTTTCACAGATGTCCCAATAGTTTAACAGATGTCCCAGTAGTTTTACAGATGTCCCAGTAGTTTCACACATGTCCCAATAGTTTAACAGATGTCCCAGTAGTTTAACAGATGTCCCAGTAGTTTCACAGATGTCCCAGTAGGTTAACAGATGTCCCCATAGTTTCACAGATGTCCCAATCGTTTCACAGATGTCCCAGTAGTTTTACAGATATCCCAGTAGGTTAACAGATGTCCCCATAGTTTCACAGATGTCCCAATAGTTTAACAGATGTCCCAGTAGTTTAACAGATGTCCCAGTAGTTTCACAGATGTCCCAGTAGGTTAACAGATGTCCCCATAGTTTCACAGATGTCCCAATAGGTTCACATATGTCCCAGTAGTTTTACAGATGTCCCAGTAGTTTTACAGATGTCCCATTAGTTTCACAGATGTCCCAATAGTTTCACAGATGTTCCAATAGTTTAACAGATGTCCCAGTAGTTTTACAGATGTCCCAGTAGTTTCACACATGTCCCAGTAGTTTCACAGACGCCCCAATAGTTTCACATATGTCCCATTAGTTTCACAGATGTCCCCATAGTTTCACAGATGTCCCAATAGTTTCACAGATGTACCAATAGTTTCACAGATGTCCCAATAGTTTAACAGATGTCCCAATAGTTTCACCCATGTCCCAATAGTTTCACAGATGTCCCAGGAGTTTAACAGATGTCCCAAAAGTTTAACAGATGTCCCAGTTGTTTCACAGATGTCCCAATAGTTTCACAGATGTCCCAATAGGTTCACATATGTCCCAGTAGTTTTACAGATGTCCCAGTAGTTTCACAGATGTCCCAATAGTTTAACACATGGCCCAGTAGTTTAACAGATGTCCCAGTAGTTTCACAGATGTCCAAGTAGGTTAACAGATGTCCCCATAGTTTCACAGATGTCCCAATCGTTTCACAGATGTCCCAGTAGTTTTACAGTTATCCCAGTAGGTTAACAGATGTCCCCATAGTTTCACAGATGTCCCAATAGTTTAACAGATGTCCCAGTAGTTTAACAGATGTCCCAGTAGTTTCACAGATGTCCCAGTAGGTTAACAGATGTCCCCATAGTTTCACAGATGTCCCAATAGGTTCACATATGTCCCAGTAGTTTTACAGATGTCCCAGTAGTTTCACAGATGTCCCATTAGTTTCACAGATGTCCCCACAGTTTCACAGATGTCCCAATAGTTTCACAGATGTTCCAATAGTTTAACATATGTCCCAGTAGTTTTACAGATGTCCCAGTAGTTTCACACATGTCCCAGTAGTTTCACAGACGCCCCAATAGTTTCACATATGTCCCATTAGTTTCACAGATGTCCTCATAGTTTCACAGATGTCCCAATAGTTTCACAGATGTACGAGTAGTTTCACAGATGTCCCAATAGTTTCACATATGTCCCATTAGTTTCACAGATGTCCCCATAGCTTCACAGATGTCCCAATAGTTTCACAGATGTCCCAATAGTTTCACAGATGTCCCATTAGTTTCACAGATGTCCCCATAGTTTCACAGATGTCCCAATAGTTTCACAGATGTCCCAGTAGGTTAACAGATGTCCCAGTAGTTTCACAGATGTCCCAGTAGGTTAACAGATGTCCCCATAGTTTCACAGATGTCCCAATAGGTTCACATATGTCCCAGTAGATTTACAGATGTCCCAGTAGTTTCACAGATGTCCCATTAGTTTCACAGATGTCCCCACAGTTTCACAGATGTCCCAATAGTTTCCCAGATGTCCCAATAGTTTCACAGATGTCCCCATAGTTTCACAGATGTACCAGTAGTTTCACAGATGTCCCAATAGTTTCACAGATGTCCCAATAGTTTCACAGATGTACTAGTAGTTTCACAGATGTCCCAATAGTTTCACATATGTCCCATTAGTTTCACAGATGTCCCCATAGTTTCACAGATGTCCCAATAGTTTAACAGATGTCCCAGTAGTTTCACAGATGTCCCAGTAGGTTAACAGATGTCCCCATAGTTTCACAGATGTCCCAATAGGTTCACATATGTCCCAGTAGTTTCACAGATGTCCCCATAGTTTCACAGATGTCCCAATAGTTTCACAGATGTCCAAAAAGTTTCACAGATGTCCCATTAGTTTCACAGATGTCCCCATAGTTTCACAGATGTCCCAATAGTTTCACAGATGTCCCAGTAGGTTAACAGATGTCCCAGTAGTTTAACAGATGTCCCAGTAGTTTCACAGATGTCCCAGTAGGTTAACAGATGTCCCCATAGTTTCACAGATGTCCCAATAGGTTCACATATGTCCCAGTAGTTTTACAGATGTCCCAGTAGTTTCACAGATGTCCCATTAGTTTCACAGATGTCCCCACAGTTTCACAGATGTCCCAATAGTTTCCCAGATGTCCCAATAGTTTAACAGATGTCCCCATAGTTTCACAGATGTACCAGTAGTTTCACAGATGTCCCAATAGTTTCACAGATGTCCCAATAGTTTCACAGATGTCCCAATAGTTTCACAGATGTACTAGTAGTTTCACAGATGTCCCAATAGTTTCACATATGTCCCATTAGTTTCACAGATGTCCCCATAGTTTCACAGATGTCCCAATAGTTTAACAGATGTCCCAGTAGTTTTACAGATGTCCCAGTAGTTTCACAGATGTCCCCATAGTTTCACAGATGTCCCAATAGTTTAACAGATGTCCCAGTAGTTTTACAGATGTCCCAGTAGTTTCACACATGTCCCAGTAGTTTCACAGACGCCCCAATAGTTTCACATATGTCCCATTAGTTTCACAGATGTCCCCATAGTTTCACAGATGTCCCAATAGTTTCACAGATGTACGAGCAGTTTCACAGATGTCCCAATAGTTTCACATATGTCCCATTAGTTTCACAGATGTCCCCATAGTTTCACAGATGTCCCAATAGTTTCACAGATGTCCCAATAGTTTCACAGATGTCCCATTAGTTTCACAGATGTCCCCATAGTTTCACAGATGTCCCAATAGTTTAACAGATGTCCCAGTAGTTTTACAGATGTCCCAGTAGTTTCACACATGTCCCAATAGTTTAACAGATGTCCCAGTAGTTTAACAGATGTCCCAGTAGTTTCACAGATGTCCCAGTAGGTTAACAGATGTCCCCATAGTTTCACAGATGTCCCAATCGTTTCACAGATGTCCCAGTAGTTTTACAGATATCCCAGTAGGTTAACAGATGTCCCCATAGTTTCACAGATGTCCCAATAGTTTAACAGATGTCCCAGTAGTTTAACAGATGTCCCAGTAGTTTCACAGATGTCCCAGTAGGTTAACAGATGTCCCCATAGTTTCACAGATGTCCCAATAGGTTCACATATGTCCCAGTAGTTTTACAGATGTCCCAGTAGTTTTACAGATGTCCCATTAGTTTCACAGATGTCCCAATAGTTTCACAGATGTTCCAATAGTTTAACAGATGTCCCAGTAGTTTTACAGATGTCCCAGTAGTTTCACACATGTCCCAGTAGTTTCACAGACGCCCCAATAGTTTCACATATGTCCCATTAGTTTCACAGATGTCCCCATAGTTTCACAGATGTCCCAATAGTTTCACAGATGTACCAATAGTTTCACAGATGTCCCAATAGTTTAACAGATGTCCCAATAGTTTCACCCATGTCCCAATAGTTTCACAGATGTCCCAGGAGTTTAACAGATGTCCCAAAAGTTTAACAGATGTCCCAGTTGTTTCACAGATGTCCCAATAGTTTCACAGATGTCCCAATAGGTTCACATATGTCCCAGTAGTTTTACAGATGTCCCAGTAGTTTCACAGATGTCCCAATAGTTTAACACATGGCCCAGTAGTTTAACAGATGTCCCAGTAGTTTCACAGATGTCCAAGTAGGTTAACAGATGTCCCCATAGTTTCACAGATGTCCCAATCGTTTCACAGATGTCCCAGTAGTTTTACAGTTATCCCAGTAGGTTAACAGATGTCCCCATAGTTTCACAGATGTCCCAATAGTTTAACAGATGTCCCAGTAGTTTAACAGATGTCCCAGTAGTTTCACAGATGTCCCAGTAGGTTAACAGATGTCCCCATAGTTTCACAGATGTCCCAATAGGTTCACATATGTCCCAGTAGTTTTACAGATGTCCCAGTAGTTTCACAGATGTCCCATTAGTTTCACAGATGTCCCCACAGTTTCACAGATGTCCCAATAGTTTCACAGATGTTCCAATAGTTTAACATATGTCCCAGTAGTTTTACAGATGTCCCAGTAGTTTCACACATGTCCCAGTAGTTTCACAGACGCCCCAATAGTTTCACATATGTCCCATTAGTTTCACAGATGTCCCCATAGTTTCACAGATGTCCCAATAGTTTCACAGATGTACCAATAGTTTCACAGATGTCCCAATAGTTTAACAGATGTCCCAATAGTTTCACCCATGTCCCAATAGTTTCACAGATGTCCCAGGAGTTTAACAGATGTCCCAAAAGTTTAACAGGTGTCCCAGTTGTTTCACAGATGTCCCAATAGTTTCACAGATGTCCCAATAGGTTCACATATGTCCCAGTAGTTTTACAGATGTCCCAGTAGTTTCACAGATGTCCCAATAGTTTAACACATGGCCCAGTAGTTTAACAGATGTCCCAGTAGTTTCACAGATGTCCCAGTAGGTTAACAGATGTCCCCATAGTTTCACAGATGTCCCAATCGTTTCACAGATGTCTCAGTAGTTTTACAGTTATCCCAGTAGGTTAACAGATGTCCCCATAGTTTCACAGATGTCCCAATAGTTTAACAGATGTCCCAGTAGTTTAACAGATGTCCCAGTAGTTTCACAGATGTCCCAGTAGGTTAACAGATGTCCCAATAGGTTCACATATGTCCCAGTAGTTTTACAGATGTCCCAGTAGTTTCACAGATGTCCCATTAGTTTCACAGATGTCCCCACAGTTTCACAGATGTCCCAATAGTTTCCCAGATGTCCCAATAGTTTCACAGATGTCCCCATAGTTTCACAGATGTACCAGTAGTTTCACAGATGTCCCAATAGTATCACAGATGTCCCAATAGTTTCAAATATGTCCAAATAGTTTCACATATGTCCCATTAGTTTCACAGATGACCCCATAGTTTCACAGATGTCCCAATAGCTTAACAGATGGCCCAGTAGTTTTACAGATGTCCCAGTAGTTTCACACATATCCCAGTAGGTTAACAGATGTCCCCATAGTTTCACAGATGTCCCAATAGTTTAACACATGTCCCAGTAGTTTCACAGATGTCCCCATAGTTTCACAGATGTCCCCATAGTTTCACAGATGTACCAGTAGTTTCACAGATGTCCCAATAGTTTCACAGATGTCCCAATAGTTTCACATATGTCCCAATAGTTTCACAGATGTCCCAATAGTTTCACATATGTCCCATTAGTATCACAGATGTCCCCATAGTTTCACAGATGTCCCAATAGTTTCACAGATGTCCCAATAGTTTCACAGATGTCCCAATAGTTTCACATATGTCCCATTAGTTTCACAGATGTCCCCATAGTTTCACAGATGTCCCCATAGTTTCACAGATGTCCCAATAGTTTAACAGATGTCCCAGTAGTGTTAGAGATGTCCCAGTAGTTTCACACATGTACCAGTAGTTTCACAGACACCCCAATAGTTTCACATATGTCCCATTATTTTTACAGATGTTCCCATAGTTTCACAGATGTCCCAATAGTTTCACAGATGTCCCATTAGTTTCACAGATGTCCCATTAGTTTCACAGATGTCCCATTAGTTTCACAGATGTCCCAATAGTTTCACAGATGTCCAATAGTTTAACAGATGTCCCAGTAGTTTTACAGATGTCCCAATAGCTTCACCCATGTCCCAATAGTTTCACAGATGTCCCATTAGTTTCACAGATGTCCCAATAGTTTCACAGATGTCCAATAGTTTAACAGATGTCCCAGTAGTTTTACAGATGTCCCAATAGTTTCACCCATGTCCCAATAGTTTCACAGATGTCCCAGGAGTTTAACAGATGTCCCAAAAGTTTAACAGATGTCCCAGTTGTTTCACAGATGTCCCAATAGTTTCACAGATGTCCCAATAGGTTCACATATGTCCCAGTAGTTTTACAGATGTCCCAGTAGTTTCACAGATGTCCCAATAGTTTAACACATGGCCCAGTAGTTTAACAGATGTCCCAGTAGTTTCACAGATGTCCAAGTAGGTTAACAGATGTCCCCATAGTTTCACAGATGTCCCAATCGTTTCACAGATGTCCCAGTAGTTTTACAGTTATCCCAGTAGGTTAACAGATGTCCCCATAGTTTCACAGATGTCCCAATAGTTTAACAGATGTCCCAGTAGTTTAACAGATGTCCCAGTAGTTTCACAGATGTCCCAGTAGGTTAACAGATGTCCCCATAGTTTCACAGATGTCCCAATAGGTTCACATATGTCCCAGTAGTTTTACAGATGTCCCAGTAGTTTCACAGATGTCCCATTAGTTTCACAGATGTCCCCACAGTTTCACAGATGTCCCAATAGTTTCACAGATGTTCCAATAGTTTAACATATGTCCCAGTAGTTTTACAGATGTCCCAGTAGTTTCACACATGTCCCAGTAGTTTCACAGACGCCCCAATAGTTTCACATATGTCCCATTAGTTTCACAGATGTCCCCATAGTTTCACAGATGTCCCAATAGTTTCACAGATGTACCAATAGTTTCACAGATGTCCCAATAGTTTAACAGATGTCCCAATAGTTTCACCCATGTCCCAATAGTTTCACAGATGTCCCAGGAGTTTAACAGATGTCCCAAAAGTTTAACAGGTGTCCCAGTTGTTTCACAGATGTCCCAATAGTTTCACAGATGTCCCAATAGGTTCACATATGTCCCAGTAGTTTTACAGATGTCCCAGTAGTTTCACAGATGTCCCAATAGTTTAACACATGGCCCAGTAGTTTAACAGATGTCCCAGTAGTTTCACAGATGTCCCAGTAGGTTAACAGATGTCCCCATAGTTTCACAGATGTCCCAATCGTTTCACAGATGTCTCAGTAGTTTTACAGTTATCCCAGTAGGTTAACAGATGTCCCCATAGTTTCACAGATGTCCCAATAGTTTAACAGATGTCCCAGTAGTTTAACAGATGTCCCAGTAGTTTCACAGATGTCCCAGTAGGTTAACAGATGTCCCAATAGGTTCAAATATGTCCAAATAGTTTCACATATGTCCAAATAGTTTCACATATGTCCCATTAGTTTCACAGATGACCCCATAGTTTCACAGATGTCCCAATAGCTTAACAGATGGCCCAGTAGTTTTACAGATGTCCCAGTAGTTTCACACATATCCCAGTAGGTTAACAGATGTCCCCATAGTTTCACAGATGTCCCAATAGTTTAACACATGTCCCAGTAGTTTCACAGATGTCCCCATAGTTTCACAGATGTCCCCATAGTTTCACAGATGTACCAGTAGTTTCACAGATGTCCCAATAGTTTCACAGATGTCCCAATAGTTTCACATATGTCCCAATAGTTTCACAGATGTCCCAATAGTTTCACAGATGTCCCAATAGTTTCACATATGTCCCATTAGTTTCACAGATGTCCCCATAGTTTCACAGATGTCCCAATAGTTTCACAGATGTCCCAATAGTTTCACAGATGTCCCAATAGTTTCACATATGTCCCATTAGTTTCACAGATGTCCCCATAGTTTCACAGATGTCCCCATAGTTTCACAGATGTCCCAATAGTTTAACAGATGTCCCAGTAGTGTTAGAGATGTCCCAGTAGTTTCACACATGTACCAGTAGTTTCACAGACACCCCAATAGTTTCACATATGTCCCATTATTTTTACAGATGTTCCCATAGTTTCACAGATGTCCCAATAGTTTCACAGATGTCCCATTAGTTTCACAGATGTCCCATTAGTTTCACAGATGTCCCATTAGTTTCACAGATGTCCCAATAGTTTCACAGATGTCCAATAGTTTAACAGATGTCCCAGTAGTTTTACAGATGTCCCAGTAGTTTCACACATTTCCCAGTAGTTTCACAGACGCCCCAATAGTTTCACATATGTCCCATTAGTTTCACAGATGTCCCAATAGTTTCACAGATGTCCCATTAGTTTCACAGATGTCCCAATAGTTTCACAGATGTCCAATAGTTTAACAGATGTCCCATTAGTTTCACAGATGTCCAATAGTTTAACAGATGTCCCAGTAGTTTTACAGATGTCCCAATAGTTTCACCCATGTCCCAATAGTTTCACAGATGTCCCAGGAGTTTAACAGATGTCCCAATAGTTTAACAGATGTCCCAGTTGTTTCACAGATGTCCCAATAGTTTCACAGATGTCCCAATAGTTTCACAGATGTCCCAATAGGTTCACATATGTCCCAGTAGTTTTACAGATGTCCCAGTAGTTTCAAAGATGTCCCAGTAGTTTCACAGACGCCCCAATAGTTTCACATATGTCCCATTAGTTTCACAGATGTCCAAGTAGGTTAACAGATGTCCCCATAGTTTCACAGATGTCCCAATAGTTTCATAGATGTCCCAGTAGTTTTACAGATATCCCAGTAGGTTAACAGATGTCCCCATAGTTGCACAGATGCCCCCATAGTTTCACAGATGTCTCAATAGTTTAACAGATGTCCCAGTAGTTTAACAGATGTCCCAGTAGTTTCACAGATGTTCCAGTAGGTTAACAGATGTCCCAGTAGTTTTACAGATATCCCAATAGGTTAACAGATGTCCCCATAGTTTCACAGATGTACCAGTAGTTTCACAGATGTCCCAATAGTTTCACAGATGTCCCAATAGTTTCACATATGTCCCATTAGTTTCACAGATGTCCCAATAGTTTCACAGATGTCCCAATAGTTTCACAGATGTCCCAATAGGTTCACATATGTCCCAGTAGTTTTACAGATGTCCCAGTAGTTTCAAAGATGTCCCAGTAGTTTCACAGACGCCCCAATAGTTTCATAGATGTCCCAGTAGTTTTACAGATATCCCAGTAGGTTAACAGATGTCCCCATAGTTTCACAGATGCCCCATTAGTTTCACAGATGTCCCAATAGTTTCACAGATGTCCCATTAGTTTCACAGATGTCCCAATAGTTTCACAGATGTCCCAATAGTTTCATAGATGTCCCAGTAGTTTTACAGATATCCCAGTAGGTTAACAGATGTCCCCATAGTTTCACAGATGCCCCCATAGTTTCACAGATGTCTCAATAGTTTAACAGATGTCCCAGTAGTTTAACAGATGTCCCAGTAGTTTCACAGATGTTCCAGTAGGTTAACAGATGTCCCAGTAGTTTTACAGATATCCCAATAGGTTAACAGATGTCCCCATAGTTTCACAGATGTACCAGTAGTTTCACAGATGTCCCAATAGTTTCACAGATGTCCCAATAGTTTCACATATGTCCCATTAGTTTCACAGATGTCCCAATAGTTTCACAGATGTCCCATTAGTTTCACAGATGTCCCAATAGTTTCACAGATGTCCAATAGTTTAACAGATGTCCCATTAGTTTCACAGATGTCCAATAGTTTAACAGATGTCCCAGTAGTTTTACAGATGTCCCAATAGTTTCACCCATGTCCCAATAGTTTCACAGATGTCCCAGGAGTTTAACAGATGTCCCAATAGTTTAACAGATGTCCCAGTTGTTTCACAGATGTCCCAATAGTTTCACAGATGTCCCAATAGTTTCACAGATGTCCCAATAGGTTCACATATGTCCCAGTAGTTTTACAGATGTCCCAGTAGTTTCAAAGATGTCCCAGTAGTTTCACAGACGCCCCAATAGTTTCACATATGTCCCATTAGTTTCACAGATGTCCAAGTAGGTTAACAGATGTCCCCATAGTTTCACAGATGTCCCAATAGTTTCATAGATGTCCCAGTAGTTTTACAGATATCCCAGTAGGTTAACAGATGTCCCCATAGTTTCACAGATGCCCCCATAGTTTCACAGATGTCTCAATAGTTTAACAGATGTCCCAGTAGTTTAACAGATGTCCCAGTAGTTTCACAGATGTTCCAGTAGGTTAACAGATGTCCCAGTAGTTTTACAGATATCCCAATAGGTTAACAGATGTCCCCATAGTTTCACAGATGTACCAGTAGTTTCACAGATGTCCCAATAGTTTCACAGATGTCCCAATAGTTTCACATATGTCCCATTAGTTTCACAGATGTCCCAATAGTTTCACATATGTCCCATTAGTTTCACAGATGTCCCCATAGTTTCACAGATGTCCCAATAGTTTCACAGATGTCCCAATAGTTTCACATACGTCCCATTAGTTTCACAGATGTCCCAATAGTTTCACATATGTCCCATTAGTTTCACAGATGTCCCCATAGTTTCACAGATGTCCCAATAGTTTAACAGATGTCCCAGTAGTTTTAGAGATGTCGCAGTAGTTTCACACATGTACCAGTAGTTTCACAGACGCCCCAATAGTTTCACATATGTCGCATTATTTTTACAGATGTCCCCATAGTTTTACAGATGTCCCCATAGTTTCACAGATGTCCCAATAGTTTCACAGATGTACGAGTAGTTTCACAGATGTCCCAATAGTTTCACATATGTCCCATTAGTTTCACAGATGTCCCCATAGTTTCACAGATGTCCCAATAGTTTCACAGATGTCCCATTAGTTTCACAGATGTCCCCATAGTTTCACAGATGTCCCAATAGTTTAACAGATGTCCCAGTAGTTTTACAGATGTCCCAGTAGTTTCACACATGTCCCAATAGTTTAACAGATGTCCCAGTAGTTTAACAGATGTCCCAGTAGTTTCACAGATGTCCCAGTAGGTTAACAGATGTCCCCATAGTTCCACAGATGTCCCAATCGTTTCACAGATGTCCCAGTAGTTTTACAGATATCCCAGTAGGTTAACAGATGTCCCCATAGTTTCACAGATGTCCCAATAGTTTAACAGATGTCCCAGTAGGTTAACAGATGTCCCCATAGTTTCACAGATGTCCCAATAGGTTCACATATGTCCCAGTAGTTTTACAGATGTCCCAGTAGTTTCACAGATGTCCCATTAGTTTCACAGATGTCCCCATAGTTTTACAGATGTCCCAATAGTTTCCCAGATGTCCCAATAGTTTCACAGATGTCCCCATAGTTTCACAGATGTACCAGTAGTTTCACAGATGTCCCAATAGTTTCACATATGTCCCATTAGATTCACAGATGTCCCCATAGTTTCACAGATGTCCCAATAGTTTAACAGATGTCCCAGTAGTTTTACAGATGTCCCAATAGTTTCACAGATGTCCCCATAGTTTCACAGATGTACCAGTAGTTTCACAGATGTCCCAATAGTTTCACAGATGTCCCAATAGTTTCACAGATGTACTAGTAGTTTCACAGATGTCCCAATAGTTTCACATATGTCCCATTAGTTTCACAGATGTCCCCATAGTTTCACAGATGTCCCAATAGTTTAACAGATGTCCCAGTAGTTTCACAGATGTCCCAGTAGGTTAACAGATGTCCCCATAGTTTCACAGATGTCCCAATAGGTTCACATATGTCCCAGTAGTTTTACAGATGTCCCAGTAGTTTCACAGATGTCCCATTAGTTTCACAGATGTCCCCACAGTTTCACAGATGTCCCAATAGTTTCACAGATGTCCCCATAGTTTCACAGATGTACCAGTAGTTTCACAGATGTCCCAATAGTTTCACAGATGTCCCAATAGTTTCACAGATGTCCCAATAGTTTCACAGATGTACTAGTAGTTTCACAGATGTCCCAATAGTTTCACATATGTCCCATTAGTTTCACAGATGTCCCCATAGTTTCACAGATGTACCAGTAGTTTCACAGATGTCCCAATAGTTTCACAGATGTCCCAATAGTTTCACAGATGTACTAGTAGTTTCACAGATGTCCCAATAGTTTCACATATGTCCCATTAGTTTCACAGATGTCCCCATAGTTTCACAGATGTCCCAATAGTTTAACAGATGTCCCAGTAGTTTCACAGATGTCCCAGTAGGTTAACAGATGTCCCCATAGTTTCACAGATGTCCCAATAGGTTCACATATGTCCCAGTAGTTTTACAGATGTCCCAGTAGTTTCACAGATGTCCCATTAGTTTCACAGATGTCCCCACAGTTTCACAGATGTCCCAATAGTTTCACAGATGTCCCCATAGTTTCACAGATGTACCAGTAGTTTCACAGATGTCCCAATAGTTTCACAGATGTCCCAATAGTTTCACAGATGTCCCAATAGTTTCACAGATGTACGAGTAGTTTCACAGATGTCCCAATAGTTTCACATATGTCCCATTAGTTTCACAGATGTCCCCATAGTTTCACAGATGTCCCAATAGTTTAACAGATGTCCCAGTAGTTTTACAGATGTCCCAGTAGTTTCACAGATGTCCCCATAGTTTCACAGATGTCCCAATAGTTTAACAGATGTCCCAGTAGTTTTACAGATGTCCCAGTAGTTTCACACATGTCCCAGTAGTTTCACAGACGCCCCAATAGTTTCACATATGTCCCATTAGTTTCACAGATGTCCCCATAGTTTCACAGATGTCCCAATAGTTTCACAGATGTACGAGTAGTTTCACAGATGTCCCAATAGTTTCACATATGTCCCATTAGTTTCACAGATGTCCCCATAGCTTCACAGATGTCCCAATAGTTTCACAGATGTCCCAATAGTTTCACAGATGTCCCATTAGTTTCACAGATGTCCCCATAGTTTCACAGATGTCCCAATAGTTTCACAGATGTCCCAGTAGGTTAACAGATGTCCCAATAGTTTCACCCATGTCCCAATAGTTTCACAGATGTCCCAGGAGTTTAACAGATGTCCCAATAGTTTAACAGATGTCCCAGTTGTTTCACAGATGTCCCAATAGTTTCACAGATGTCCCAATAGTTTCACAGATGTCCCAATAGGTTCACATATGTCCCAGTAGTTTTACAGATGTCCCAGTAGCTTCAAAGATGTCCCAGTAGTTTCACAGACGCCCCAATAGTTTCACATATGTCCCATTAGTTTCACAGATGTCCAAGTAGGTTAACAGATGTCCCCATAGTTTCACAGATGTCCCAATAGTTTCATAGATGTCCCAGTAGTTTTACAGATATCCCAGTAGGTTAACAGATGTCCCCATAGTTTCACAGATGCCCCCATAGTTTCACAGATGTCTCAATAGTTTAACAGATGTCCCAGTAGTTTAACAGATGTCCCAGTAGTTTCACAGATGTTCCAGTAGGTTAACAGATGTCCCAGTAGTTTTACAGATATCCCAATAGGTTAACAGATGTCCCCATAGTTTCACAGATGTACCAGTAGTTTCACAGATGTCCCAATAGTTTCACAGATGTCCCAATAGTTTCACATATGTCCCATTAGTTTCACAGATGTCCCAATAGTTTCACATATGTCCCATTAGTTTCACAGATGTCCCCATAGTTTCACAGATGTCCCAATAGTTTCACAGATGTCCCAATAGTTTCACATACGTCCCATTAGTTTCACAGATGTCCCAATAGTTTCACATATGTCCCATTAGTTTCACAGATGTCCCCATAGTTTCACAGATGTCCCCATAGTTTCACAGATGTCCCAATAGTTTAACAGATGTCCCAGTAGTTTTAGAGATGTCGCAGTAGTTTCACACATGTACCAGTAGTTTCACAGACGCCCCAATAGTTTCACATATGTCGCATTATTTTTACAGATGTCCCCATAGTTTTACAGATGTCCCCATAGTTTCACAGATGTCCCAATAGTTTCACAGATGTACGAGTAGTTTCACAGATGTCCCAATAGTTTCACATATGTCCCATTAGTTTCACAGATGTCCCCATAGTTTCACAGATGTCCCAATAGTTTCACAGATGTCCCATTAGTTTCACAGATGTCCCCATAGTTTCACAGATGTCCCAATAGTTTAACAGATGTCCCAGTAGTTTTACAGATGTCCCAGTAGTTTCACAGATGTTCCAGTAGGTTAACAGATGTCCCAGTAGTTTTACAGATATCCCAATAGGTTAACAGATGTCCCCATAGTTTCACAGATGTACCAGTAGTTTCACAGATGTCCCAATAGTTTCACAGATGTCCCAATAGTTTCACATATGTCCCATTAGTTTCACAGATGTCCCAATAGTTTCACAGATGTCCCATTAGTTTCACAGATGTCCCAATAGTTTCACAGATGTCCAATAGTTTAACAGATGTCCCATTAGTTTCACAGATGTCCAATAGTTTAACAGATGTCCCAGTAGTTTTACAGATGTCCCAATAGTTTCACCCATGTCCCAATAGTTTCACAGATGTCCCAGGAGTTTAACAGATGTCCCAATAGTTTAACAGATGTCCCAGTTGTTTCACAGATGTCCCAATAGTTTCACAGATGTCCCAATAGTTTCACAGATGTCCCAATAGGTTCACATATGTCCCAGTAGTTTTACAGATGTCCCAGTAGTTTCAAAGATGTCCCAGTAGTTTCACAGACGCCCCAATAGTTTCACATATGTCCCATTAGTTTCACAGATGTCCAAGTAGGTTAACAGATGTCCCCATAGTTTCACAGATGTCCCAATAGTTTCATAGATGTCCCAGTAGTTTTACAGATATCCCAGTAGGTTAACAGATGTCCCCATAGTTTCACAGATGCCCCCATAGTTTCACAGATGTCTCAATAGTTTAACAGATGTCCCAGTAGTTTAACAGATGTCCCAGTAGTTTCACAGATGTTCCAGTAGGTTAACAGATGTCCCAGTAGTTTTACAGATATCCCAATAGGTTAACAGATGTCCCCATAGTTTCACAGATGTACCAGTAGTTTCACAGATGTCCCAATAGTTTCACAGATGTCCCAATAGTTTCACATATGTCCCATTAGTTTCACAGATGTCCCAATAGTTTCACATATGTCCC
Source organism: Petromyzon marinus (assembly GCF_048934315.1). NCBI lineage: Eukaryota > Metazoa > Chordata > Hyperoartia > Petromyzontiformes > Petromyzontidae > Petromyzon > Petromyzon marinus. The sequence continues at coordinate 32,466 of NW_027423688.1, read as the reverse complement.
ATTAGTTTCACAGATGTCCCCATAGTTTCACAGATGTCCCAATAGTTTCACAGATGTCCCAATAGTTTCACATACGTCCCATTAGTTTCACAGATGTCCCAATAGTTTCACATATGTCCCATTAGTTTCACAGATGTCCCCATAGTTTCACAGATGTCCCAATAGTTTAACAGATGTCCCAGTAGTTTTAGAGATGTTGCAGTAGTTTCACACATGTACCAGTAGTTTCACAGACGCCCCAATAGTTTCACATATGTCGCATTATTTTTACAGATGTCCCCATAGTTTTACAGATGTCCCCATAGTTTCACAGATGTCCCAATAGTTTCACAGATGTACGAGTAGTTTCACAGATGTCCCAATAGTTTCACATATGTCCCATTAGTTTCACAGATGTCCCCATAGTTTCACAGATGTCCCAATAGTTTCACAGATGTCCCATTAGTTTCACAGATGTCCCCATAGTTTCACAGATGTCCCAATAGTTTAACAGATGTCCCAGTAGTTTTACAGATGTCCCAGTAGTTTCACACATGTCCCAATAGTTTAACAGATGTCCCAGTAGTTTAACAGATGTCCCAGTAGTTTCACAGATGTCCCAGTAGGTTAACAGATGTCCCCATAGTTCCACAGATGTCCCAATCGTTTCAGAGATGTCCCAGTAGTTTTACAGATATCCCAGTAGGTTAACAGATGTCCCCATAGTTTCACAGATGTCCCAATAGTTTAACAGATGTCCCAGTAGGTTAACAGATGTCCCCATAGTTTCACAGATGTCCCAATAGGTTCACATATGTCCCAGTAGTTTTACAGATGTCCCAGTAGTTTCACAGATGTCCCATTAGTTTCACAGATGTCCCCATAGTTTTACAGATGTCCCAATAGTTTCCCAGATGTCCCAATAGTTTCACAGATGTCCCCATAGTTTCACAGATGTACCAGTAGTTTCACAGATGTCCCAATAGTTTCACATATGTCCCATTAGATTCACAGATGTCCCCATAGTTTCACAGATGTCCCAATAGTTTAACAGATGTCCCAGTAGTTTTACAGATGTCCCAATAGTTTCACAGATGTCCCCATAGTTTCACAGATGTACCAGTAGTTTCACAGATGTCCCAATAGTTTCACAGATGTCCCAATAGTTTCACAGATGTACTAGTAGTTTCACAGATGTCCCAATAGTTTCACATATGTCCCATTAGTTTCACAGATGTCCCCATAGTTTCACAGATGTCCCAATAGTTTAACAGATGTCCCAGTAGTTTCACAGATGTCCCAGTAGGTTAACAGATGTCCCCATAGTTTCACAGATGTCCCAATAGGTTCACATATGTCCCAGTAGTTTTACAGATGTCCCAGTAGTTTCACAGATGTCCCATTAGTTTCACAGATGTCCCCACAGTTTCACAGATGTCCCAATAGTTTCACAGATGTCCCCATCGTTTCACAGATGTACCAGTAGTTTCACAGATGTCCCAATAGTTTCACAGATGTCCCAATAGTTTCACAGATGTCCCAATAGTTTCACAGATGTACTAGTAGTTTCACAGATGTCCCAATAGTTTCACATATGTCCCATTAGTTTCACAGATGTCCCCATAGTTTCACAGATGTACCAGTAGTTTCACAGATGTCCCAATAGTTTCACAGATGTCCCAATAGTTTCACAGATGTACTAGTAGTTTCACAGATGTCCCAATAGTTTCACATATGTCCCATTAGTTTCACAGATGTCCCCATAGTTTCACAGATGTCCCAATAGTTTAACAGATGTCCCAGTAGTTTCACAGATGTCCCAGTAGGTTAACAGATGTCCCCATAGTTTCACAGATGTCCCAATAGGTTCACATATGTCCCAGTAGTTTTACAGATGTCCCAGTAGTTTCACAGATGTCCCATTAGTTTCACAGATGTCCCCACAGTTTCACAGATGTCCCAATAGTTTCACAGATGTCCCCATAGTTTCACAGATGTACCAGTAGTTTCACAGATGTCCCAATAGTTTCACAGATGTCCCAATAGTTTCACAGATGTCCCAATAGTTTCACAGATGTACTAGTAGTTTCACAGATGTCCCAATAGTTTCACATATGTCCCATTAGTTTCACAGATGTCCCCATAGTTTCACAGATGTCCCAATAGTTTAACAGATGTCCCAGTAGTTTTACAGATGTCCCAGTAGTTTCACAGATGTCCCCATAGTTTCACAGATGTCCCAATAGTTTAACAGATGTCCCAGTAGTTTTACAGATGTCCCAGTAGTTTCACACATGTCCCAGTAGTTTCACAGACGCCCCAATAGTTTCACATATGTCCCATTAGTTTCACAGATGTCCCCATAGTTTCACAGATGTCCCAATAGTTTCACAGATGTACGAGTAGTTTCACAGATGTCCCAATAGTTTCACATATGTCCCATTAGTTTCACAGATGTCCCCATAGCTTCACAGATGTCCCAATAGTTTCACAGATGTCCCAATAGTTTCACAGATGTCCCATTAGTTTCACAGATGTCCCCATAGTTTCACAGATGTCCCAATAGTTTCACAGATGTCCCAGTAGGTTAACAGATGTCCCAGTAGTTTCACAGATGTCCCAGTAGGTTAACAGATGTCCCCATAGTTTCACAGATGTCCCAATAGGTTCACATATGTCCCAGTAGATTTACAGATGTCCCAGTAGTTTCACAGATGTCCCATTAGTTTCACAGATGTCCCCACAGTTTCACAGATGTCCCAATAGTTTCCCAGATGTCCCAATAGTTTCACAGATGTCCCCATAGTTTCACAGATGTACCAGTAGTTTCACAGATGTCCCAATAGTTTCACAGATGTCCCAATAGTTTCACAGATGTACTAGTAGTTTCACAGATGTCCCAATAGTTTCACATATGTCCCATTAGTTTCACAGATGTCCCCATAGTTTCACAGATGTCCCAATAGTTTAACAGATGTCCCAGTAGTTTCACAGATGTCCCAGTAGGTTAACAGATGTCCCCATAGTTTCACAGATGTCCCAATAGGTTCACATATGTCCCAGTAGTTTTACAGATGTCCCAGTAGTTTCACAGATGTTCCAATAGTTTAACAGATGTCCCATTAGTTTCACAGATGTCCCCATAGTTTCACAGATGTCCCAATAGTTTCACAGATGTCCAAAAAGTTTCACAGATGTCCCATTAGTTTCACAGATGTCCCCATAGTTTCACAGATGTCCCAATAGTTTCACAGATGTCCCAGTAGGTTAACAGATGTCCCAGTAGTTTAACAGATGTCCCAGTAGTTTCACAGATGTCCCAGTAGGTTAACAGATGTCCCCATAGTTTCACAGATGTCCCAATAGGTTCACATATGTCCCAGTAGTTTTACAGATGTCCCAGTAGTTTCACAGATGTCCCATTAGTTTCACAGATGTCCCCACAGTTTCACAGATGTCCCAATAGTTTCCCAGATGTCCCAATAGTTTAACAGATGTCCCCATAGTTTCACAGATGTACCAGTAGTTTCACAGATGTCCCAATAGTTTCACAGATGTCCCAATAGTTTCACAGATGTCCCAATAGTTTCACAGATGTACTAGTAGTTTCACAGATGTCCCAATAGTTTCACATATGTCCCATTAGTTTCACAGATGTCCCCATAGTTTCACAGATGTCCCAATAGTTTAACAGATGTCCCAGTAGTTTTACAGATGTCCCAGTAGTTTCACAGATGTCCCCATAGTTTCACAGATGTCCCAATAGTTTAACAGATGTCCCAGTAGTTTTACAGATGTCCCAGTAGTTTCACACATGTCCCAGTAGTTTCACAGACGCCCCAATAGTTTCACATATGTCCCATTAGTTTCACAGATGTCCCCATAGTTTCACAGATGTCCCAATAGTTTCACAGATGTACGAGCAGTTTCACAGATGTCCCAATAGTTTCACATATGTCCCATTAGTTTCACAGATGTCCCCATAGTTTCACAGATGTCCCAATAGTTTCACAGATGTCCCAATAGTTTCACAGATGTCCCATTAGTTTCACAGATGTCCCCATAGTTTCACAGATGTCCCAATAGTTTAACAGATGTCCCAGTAGTTTTACAGATGTCCCAGTAGTTTCACACATGTCCCAATAGTTTAACAGATGTCCCAGTAGTTTAACAGATGTCCCAGTAGTTTCACAGATGTCCCAGTAGGTTAACAGATGTCCCCATAGTTTCACAGATGTCCCAATCGTTTCACAGATGTCCCAGTAGTTTTACAGATATCCCAGTAGGTTAACAGATGTCCCCATAGTTTCACAGATGTCCCAATAGTTTAACAGATGTCCCAGTAGTTTAACAGATGTCCCAGTAGTTTCACAGATGTCCCAGTAGGTTAACAGATGTCCCCATAGTTTCACAGATGACCCAATAGGTTCACATATGTCCCATTAGTTTCACAGATGTCCCAATAGTTTCACAGATGTTCCAATAGTTTAACAGATGTCCCAGTAGTTTTACAGATGTCCCAGTAGTTTCACACATGTCCCAGTAGTTTCACAGACGCCCCAATAGTTTCACATATGTCCCATTAGTTTCACAGATGTCCCCATAGTTTCACAGATGTCCCAATAGTTTCACAGATGTACCAATAGTTTCACAGATGTCCCAATAGTTTAACAGATGTCCCAATAGTTTCACCCATGTCCCAATAGTTTCACAGATGTCCCAGGAGTTTAACAGATGTCCCAATAGGTTCACATATGTCCCAGTAGTTTTACAGATGTCCCAGTAGTTTCACAGATGTCCCAATAGTTTAACACATGGCCCAGTAGTTTAACAGATGTCCCAGTAGTTTCACAGATGTCCAAGTAGGTTAACAGATGTCCCCATAGTTTCACAGATGTCCCAATCGTTTCACAGATGTCCCAGTAGTTTTACAGTTATCCCAGTAGGTTAACAGATGTCCCCATAGTTTCACAGATGTCCCAATAGTTTAACAGATGTCCCAGTAGTTTAACAGATGTCCCAGTAGTTTCACAGATGTCCCAGTAGGTTAACAGATGTCCCCATAGTTTCACAGATGTCCCAATAGGTTCACATATGTCCCAGTAGTTTTACAGATGTCCCAGTAGTTTCACAGATGTCCCATTAGTTTCACAGATGTCCCCACAGTTTCACAGATGTCCCAATAGTTTCACAGATGTTCCAATAGTTTAACAGATGTCCCAGTAGTTTTACAGATGTCCCAGTAGTTTCACACATGTCCCAGTAGTTTCACAGACGCCCCAATAGTTTCACATATGTCCCATTAGTTTCACAGATGTCCCCATAGTTTCACAGATGTCCCAATAGTTTCACAGATGTACCAATAGTTTCACAGATGTCCCAATAGTTTAACAGATGTCCCAATAGTTTCACCCATGTCCCAATAGTTTCACAGATGTCCCAGGAGTTTAACAGATGTCCCAAAAGTTTAACAGGTGTCCCAGTTGTTTCACAGATGTCCCAATAGTTTCACAGATGTCCCAATAGGTTCACATATGTCCCAGTAGTTTTACAGATGTCCCAGTAGTTTCACAGATGTCCCAATAGTTTAACACATGGCCCAGTAGTTTAACAGATGTCCCAGTAGTTTCACAGATGTCCCAGTAGGTTAACAGATGTCCCCATAGTTTCACAGATGTCCCAATCGTTTCACAGATGTCTCAGTAGTTTTACAGTTATCCCAGTAGGTTAACAGATGTCCCCATAGTTTCACAGATGTCCCAATAGTTTAACAGATGTCCCAGTAGTTTAACAGATGTCCCAGTAGTTTCACAGATGTCCCAGTAGGTTAACAGATGTCCCAATAGGTTCACATATGTCCCAGTAGTTTTACAGATGTCCCAGTAGTTTCACAGATGTCCCATTAGTTTCACAGATGTCCCCACAGTTTCACAGATGTCCCAATAGTTTCCCAGATGTCCCAATAGTTTCACAGATGTCCCCATAGTTTCACAGATGTACCAGTAGTTTCACAGATGTCCCAATAGTATCACAGATGTCCCAAAAGTTTCAAATATGTCCAAATAGTTTCACATATGTCCCATTAGTTTCACAGATGACCCCATAGTTTCACAGATGTCCCAATAGCTTAACAGATGGCCCAGTAGTTTTACAGATGTCCCAGTAGTTTCACACATATCCCAGTAGGTTAACAGATGTCCCCATAGTTTCACAGATGTCCCAATAGTTTAACACATGTCCCAGTAGTTTCACAGATGTCCCCATAGTTTCACAGATGTCCCCATAGTTTCACAGATGTACCAGTAGTTTCACAGATGTCCCAATAGTTTCACAGATGTCCCAATAGTTTCACATATGTCCCAATAGTTTCACAGATGTCCCAATAGTTTCACAGATGTCCCAATAGTTTCACATATGTCCCATTAGTTTCACAGATGTCCCCATAGTTTCACAGATGTCCCAATAGTTTCACAGATGTCCCAATAGTTTCACAGATGTCCCAATAGTTTCACATATGTCCCATTAGTTTCACAGATGTCCCCATAGTTTCACAGATGTCCCCATAGTTTCACAGATGTCCCAATAGTTTAACAGATGTCCCAGTAGTGTTAGAGATGTCCCAGTAGTTTCACACATGTACCAGTAGTTTCACAGACACCCCAATAGTTTCACATATGTCCCATTATTTTTACAGATGTTCCCATAGTTTCACAGATGTCCCAATAGTTTCACAGATGTCCCATTAGTTTCACAGATGTCCCATTAGTTTCACAGATGTCCCATTAGTTTCACAGATGTCCCAATAGTTTCACAGATGTCCAATAGTTTAACAGATGTCCCAGTAGTTTTACAGATGTCCCAGTAGTTTCACACATTTCCCAGTAGTTTCACAGATGCCCCAATAGTTTCACATATGTCCCATTAGTTTCACAGATGTCCCCATAGTTTCACAGATGTCCCAATAGTTTCACAGATGTCCCAATAGTTTCACATACGTCCCATTAGTTTCACAGATGTCCCCATAGTTTCACAGATGTCCCAAGAGTTTAACAGATGTCCCAGTAGTTTTAGAGATGTCCCAGTAGTTTCACACATGTACCAGTAGTTTCACAGACGCCCCAATAGTTTCACAGATGTCCCCATAGTTTCACAGATGTCCCAATAGTTTCACAGATGTCCCATTAGTTTCACAGATGTCCCAATAGTTTCACAGATGTCCAATAGTTTAACAGATGTCCCATTAGTTTCACAGATGTCCAATAGTTTAACAGATGTCCCAGTAGTTTTACAGATGTCCCAATAGTTTCACCCATGTCCCAATAGTTTCACAGATGTCCCAGGAGTTTAACAGATGTCCCAATAGTTTAACAGATGTCCCAGTTGTTTCACAGATGTCCCAATAGTTTCACAGATGTCCCAATAGTTTCACAGATGTCCCAATAGGTTCACATATGTCCCAGTAGTTTTACAGATGTCCCAGTAGTTTCAAAGATGTCCCAGTAGTTTCACAGACGCCCCAATAGTTTCACATATGTCCCATTAGTTTCACAGATGTCCAAGTAGGTTAACAGATGTCCCCATAGTTTCACAGATGTCCCAATAGTTTCATAGATGTCCCAGTAGTTTTACAGATATCCCAGTAGGTTAACAGATGTCCCCATAGTTTCACAGATGCCCCCATAGTTTCACAGATGTCTCAATAGTTTAACAGATGTCCCAGTAGTTTAACAGATGTCCCAGTAGTTTCACAGATGTTCCAGTAGGTTAACAGATGTCCCAGTAGTTTTACAGATATCCCAATAGGTTAACAGATGTCCCCATAGTTTCACAGATGTACCAGTAGTTTCACAGATGTCCCAATAGTTTCACAGATGTCCCAATAGTTTCACATATGTCCCATTAGTTTCACAGATGTCCCAATAGTTTCACAGATGTCCCAATAGTTTCACAGATGTCCCAATAGGTTCACATATGTCCCAGTAGTTTTACAGATGTCCCAGTAGTTTCAAAGATGTCCCAGTAGTTTCACAGACGCCCCAATAGTTTCACATATGTCCCATTAGTTTCACAGATGTCCAAGTAGGTTAACAGATGTCCCCATAGTTTCACAGATGTCCCAATAGTTTCATAGATGTCCCAGTAGTTTTACAGATATCCCAGTAGGTTAACAGATGTCCCCATAGTTTCACAGATGCCCCCATAGTTTCACAGATGTCTCAATAGTTTAACAGATGTCCCAGTAGTTTAACAGATGTCCCAGTAGTTTCACAGATGTTCCAGTAGGTTAACAGATGTCCCAGTAGTTTTACAGATATCCCAATAGGTTAACAGATGTCCCCATAGTTTCACAGATGTACCAGTAGTTTCACAGATGTCCCAATAGTTTCACAGATGTCCCAATAGTTTCACATATGTCCCATTAGTTTCACAGATGTCCCAATAGTTTCACAGATGTCCCATTAGTTTCACAGATTTCCCAATAGTTTCACAGATGTCCAATAGTTTAACAGATGTCCCATTAGTTTCACAGATGTCCAATAGTTTAACAGATGTCCCAGTAGTTTTACAGATGTCCCAATAGTTTCACCCATGTCCCAATAGTTTCACAGATGTCCCAGGAGTTTAACAGATGTCCCAATAGTTTAACAGATGTCCCAGTTGTTTCACAGATGTCCCAATAGTTTCACAGATGTCCCAATAGTTTCACAGATGTCCCAATAGGTTCACATATGTCCCAGTAGTTTTACAGATGTCCCAGTAGTTTCAAAGATGTCCCAGTAGTTTCACAGACGCCCCAATAGTTTCACATATGTCCCATTAGTTTCACAGATGTCCAAGTAGGTTAACAGATGTCCCCATAGTTTCACAGATGTCCCAATAGTTTCATAGATGTCCCAGTAGTTTTACAGATATCCCAGTAGGTTAACAGATGTCCCCATAGTTTCACAGATGCCCCCATAGTTTCACAGATGTCTCAATAGTTTAACAGATGTCCCAGTAGTTTAACAGATGTCCCAGTAGTTTCACAGATGTTCCAGTAGGTTAACAGATGTCCCAGTAGTTTTACAGATATCCCAATAGGTTAACAGATGTCCCCATAGTTTCACAGATGTACCAGTAGTTTCACAGATGTCCCAATAGTTTCACAGATGTCCCAATAGTTTCACATATGTCCCATTAGTTTCACAGATGTCCCAATAGTTTCACATATGTCCCATTAGTTTCACAGATGTCCCCATAGTTTCACAGATGTCCCAATAGTTTCACAGATGTCCCAATAGTTTCACATACGTCCCATTAGTTTCACAGATGTCCCAATAGTTTCACATATGTCCCATTAGTTTCACAGATGTCCCCATAGTTTCACAGATGTCCCAATAGTTTAACAGATGTCCCAGTAGTTTTAGAGATGTCGCAGTAGTTTCACACATGTACCAGTAGTTTCACAGACGCCCCAATAGTTTCACATATGTCGCATTATTTTTACAGATGTCCCCATAGTTTTACAGATGTCCCCATAGTTTCACAGATGTCCCAATAGTTTCACAGATGTACGAGTAGTTTCACAGATGTCCCAATAGTTTCACATATGTCCCATTAGTTTCACAGATGTCCCCATAGTTTCACAGATGTCCCAATAGTTTCACAGATGTCCCATTAGTTTCACAGATGTCCCCATAGTTTCACAGATGTCCCAATAGTTTAACAGATGTCCCAGTAGTTTTACAGATGTCCCAGTAGTTTCACACATGTCCCAATAGTTTAACAGATGTCCCAGTAGTTTAACAGATGTCCCAGTAGTTTCACAGATGTCCCAGTAGGTTAACAGATGTCCCCATAGTTCCACAGATGTCCCAATCGTTTCACAGATGTCCCAGTAGTTTTACAGATATCCCAGTAGGTTAACAGATGTCCCCATAGTTTCACAGATGTCCCAATAGTTTAACAGATGTCCCAGTAGGTTAACAGATGTCCCCATAGTTTCACAGATGTCCCAATAGGTTCACATATGTCCCAGTAGTTTTACAGATGTCCCAGTAGTTTCACAGATGTCCCATTAGTTTCACAGATGTCCCCATAGTTTTACAGATGTCCCAATAGTTTCCCAGATGTCCCAATAGTTTCACAGATGTCCCCATAGTTTCACAGATGTACCAGTAGTTTCACAGATGTCCCAATAGTTTCACATATGTCCCAATAGTTTCACAGATGTACTAGTAGTTTCACAGATGTCCCAATAGTTTCACATATGTCCCATTAGTTTCACAGATGTCCCCATAGTTTCACAGATGTCCCAATAGTTTAACAGATGTCCCAGTAGTTTCACAGATGTCCCAGTAGGTTAACAGATGTCCCCATAGTTTCACAGATGTCCCAATAGGTTCACATATGTCCCAGTAGTTTTACAGATGTCCCAGTAGTTTCACAGATGTCCCATTAGTTTCACAGATGTCCCCACAGTTTCACAGATGTCCCAATAGTTTCACAGATGTCCCCATAGTTTCACAGATGTACCAGTAGTTTCACAGATGTCCCAATAGTTTCACAGATGTCCCAATAGTTTCACAGATGTCCCAATAGTTTCACAGATGTACTAGTAGTTTCACAGATGTCCCAATAGTTTCACATATGTCCCATTAGTTTCACAGATGTCCCCATAGTTTCACAGATGTACCAGTAGTTTCACAGATGTCCCAATAGTTTCACAGATGTCCCAATAGTTTCACAGATGTACTAGTAGTTTCACAGATGTCCCAATAGTTTCACATATGTCCCATTAGTTTCACAGATGTCCCCATAGTTTCACAGATGTCCCAATAGTTTAACAGATGTCCCAGTAGTTTCACAGATGTCCCAGTAGGTTAACAGATGTCCCCATAGTTTCACAGATGTCCCAATAGGTTCACATATGTCCCAGTAGTTTTACAGATGTCCCAGTAGTTTCACAGATGTCCCATTAGTTTCACAGATGTCCCCACAGTTTCACAGATGTCCCAATAGTTTCACAGATGTCCCCATAGTTTCACAGATGTACCAGTAGTTTCACAGATGTCCCAATAGTTTCACAGATGTCCCAATAGTTTCACAGATGTCCCAATAGTTTCACAGATGTACTAGTAGTTTCACAGATGTCCCAATAGTTTCACATATGTCCCATTAGTTTCACAGATGTCCCCATAGTTTCACAGATGTCCCAATAGTTTAACAGATGTCCCAGTAGTTTTACAGATGTCCCAGTAGTTTCACAGATGTCCCCATAGTTTCACAGATGTCCCAATAGTTTAACAGATGTCCCAGTAGTTTTACAGATGTCCCAGTAGTTTCACACATGTCCCAGTAGTTTCACAGACGCCCCAATAGTTTCACATATGTCCCATTAGTTTCACAGATGTCCCCATAGTTTCACAGATGTCCCAATAGTTTCACAGATGTACGAGTAGTTTCACAGATGTACGAGTAGTTTCACAGATGTCCCAATAGTTTCACATATGTCCCATTAGTTTCACAGATGTCCCCATAGCTTCACAGATGTCCCAATAGTTTCACAGATGTCCCAATAGTTTCACAGATGTCCCATTAGTTTCACAGATGTCCCCATAGTTTCACAGATGTCCCAATAGTTTCACAGATGTCCCAGTAGGTTAACAGATGTCCCAGTAGTTTCACAGATGTCCCAGTAGGTTAACAGATGTCCCCATAGTTTCACAGATGTCCCAATAGGTTCACATATGTCCCAGTAGATTTACAGATGTCCCAGTAGTTTCACAGATGTCCCATTAGTTTCACAGATGTCCCCACAGTTTCACAGATGTCCCAATAGTTTCCCAGATGTCCCAATAGTTTCACAGATGTCCCCATAGTTTCACAGATGTACCAGTAGTTTCACAGATGTCCCAATAGTTTCACAGATGTCCCAATAGTTTCACAGATGTACTAGTAGTTTCACAGATGTCCCAATAGTTTCACATATGTCCCATTAGTTTCACAGATGTCCCCATAGTTTCACAGATGTCCCAATAGTTTAACAGATGTCCCAGTAGTTTCACAGATGTCCCAGTAGGTTAACAGATGTCCCCATAGTTTCACAGATGTCCCAATAGGTTCACATATGTCCCAGTAGTTTTACAGATGTCCCAGTAGTTTCACAGATGTTCCAATAGTTTAACAGATGTCCCATTAGTTTCACAGATGTCCCCATAGTTTCACAGATGTCCCAATAGTTTCACAGATGTCCAAAAAGTTTCACAGATGTCCCATTAGTTTCACAGATGTCCCCATAGTTTCACAGATGTCCCAATAGTTTCACAGATGTCCCAGTAGGTTAACAGATGTCCCAGTAGTTTAACAGATGTCCCAGTAGTTTCACAGATGTCCCAGTAGGTTAACAGATGTCCCCATAGTTTCACAGATGTCCCAATAGGTTCACATATGTCCCAGTAGTTTTACAGATGTCCCAGTAGTTTCACAGATGTCCCATTAGTTTCACAGATGTCCCCACAGTTTCACAGATGTCCCAATAGTTTCCCAGATGTCCCAATAGTTTAACAGATGTCCCCATAGTTTCACAGATGTACCAGTAGTTTCACAGATGTCCCAATAGTTTCACAGATGTCCCAATAGTTTCACAGATGTCCCAATAGTTTCACAGATGTACTAGTAGTTTCACAGATGTCCCAATAGTTTCACATATGTCCCATTAGTTTCACAGATGTCCCCATAGTTTCACAGATGTCCCAATAGTTTAACAGATGTCCCAGTAGTTTTACAGATGTCCCAGTAGTTTCACAGATGTCCCCATAGTTTCACAGATGTCCCAATAGTTTAACAGATGTCCCAGTAGTTTTACAGATGTCCCAGTAGTTTCACACATGTCCCAGTAGTTTCTCAGACGCCCCAATAGTTTCACATATGTCCCATTAGTTTCACAGATGTCCCCATAGTTTCACAGATGTCCCAATAGTTTCACAGATGTACGAGCAGTTTCACAGATGTCCCAATAGTTTCACATATGTCCCATTAGTTTCACAGATGTCCCCATAGTTTCACAGATGTCCCAATAGTTTCACAGATGTCCCATTAGTTTCACAGATGTCCCCATAGTTTCACAGATGTCCCAATAGTTTAACAGATGTCCCAGTAGTTTTACAGATGTCCCAGTAGTTTCACACATGTCCCAATAGTTTAACAGATGTCCCAGTAGTTTAACAGATGTCCCAGTAGTTTCACAGATGTCCCAGTAGGTTAACAGATGTCCCCATAGTTTCACAGATGTCCCAATCGTTTCACAGATGTCCCAGTAGTTTTACAGATATCCCAGTAGGTTAACAGATGTCCCCATAGTTTCACAGATGTCCCAATAGTTTAACAGATGTCCCAGTAGTTTAACAGACGTCCCAGTAGTTTCACAGATGTCCCAGTAGGTTAACAGATGTCCCCATAGTTTCACAGATGTCCCAATAGGTTCACATATGTCCCAGTAGTTTTACAGATGTCCCAGTAGTTTTACAGATGTCCCATTAGTTTCACAGATGTCCCAATAGTTTCACAGATGTTCCAATAGTTTAACAGATGTCCCAGTAGTTTTACAGATGTCCCAGTAGTTTCACACATGTCCCAGTAGTTTCACAGACGCCCCAATAGTTTCACATATGTCCCATTAGTTTCACAGATGTCCCCATAGTTTCACAGATGTCCCAATAGTTTCACAGATGTACCAATAGTTTCACAGATGTCCCAATAGTTTAACAGATGTCCCAATAGTTTCACCCATGTCCCAATAGTTTCACAGATGTCCCAGGAGTTTAACAGATGTCCCAAAAGTTTAACAGATGTCCCAGTTGTTTCACAGATGTCCCAATAGTTTCACAGATGTCCCAATAGGTTCACATATGTCCCAGTAGTTTTACAGATGTCCCAGTAGTTTCACAGATGTCCCAATAGTTTAACACATGGCCCAGTAGTTTAACAGATGTCCCAGTAGTTTCACAGATGTCCAAGTAGGTTAACAGATGTCCCCATAGTTTCACAGATGTCCCAATCGTTTCACAGATGTCCCAGTAGTTTTACAGTTATCCCAGTAGGTTAACAGATGTCCCCATAGTTTCACAGATGTCCCAATAGTTTAACAGATGTCCCAGTAGTTTAACAGATGTCCCAGTAGTTTCACAGATGTCCCAGTAGGTTAACAGATGTCCCCATAGTTTCACAGATGTCCCAATAGGTTCACATATGTCCCAGTAGTTTTACAGATGTCCCAGTAGTTTCACAGATGTCCCATTAGTTTCACAGATGTCCCCACAGTTTCACAGATGTCCCAATAGTTTCACAGATGTTCCAATAGTTTAACAGATGTCCCAGTAGTTTTACAGATGTCCCAGTAGTTTCACACATGTCCCAGTAGTTTCACAGACGCCCCAATAGTTTCACATATGTCCCATTAGTTTCACAGATGTCCCCATAGTTTCACAGATGTCCCAATAGTTTCACAGATGTACCAATAGTTTCACAGATGTCCCAATAGTTTAACAGATGTCCCAATAGTTTCACCCATGTCCCAATAGTTTCACAGATGTCCCAGGAGTTTAACAGATGTCCCAAAAGTTTAACAGGTGTCCCAGTTGTTTCACAGATGTCCCAATAGTTTCACAGATGTCCCAATAGGTTCACATATGTCCCAGTAGTTTTACAGATGTCCCAGTAGTTTCACAGATGTCCCAATAGTTTAACACATGGCCCAGTAGTTTAACAGATGTCCCAGTAGTTTCACAGATGTCCCAGTAGGTTAACAGATGTCCCCATAGTTTCACAGATGTCCCAATCGTTTCACAGATGTCTCAGTAGTTTTACAGTTATCCCAGTAGGTTAACAGATGTCCCCATAGTTTCACAGATGTCCCAATAGTTTAACAGATGTCCCAGTAGTTTAACAGATGTCCCAGTAGTTTCACAGATGTCCCAGTAGGTTAACAGATGTCCCAATAGGTTCACATATGTCCCAGTAGTTTTACAGATGTCCCAGTAGTTTCACAGATGTCCCATTAGTTTCACAGATGTCCCCACAGTTTCACAGATGTCCCAATAGTTTCCCAGATGTCCCAATAGTTTCACAGATGTCCCCATAGTTTCACAGATGTACCAGTAGTTTCACAGATGTCCCAATAGTTTCACAGATGTCCCAATAGTTTCACAGATGTACTAGTAGTTTCACAGATGTCCCAATAGGTTCACATATGTCCCAATAGGTTCACATATGTCCCAGTAGTTTTACAGATGTCCCAGTAGTTTCACAGATGTCCCAATAGTTTAACAGATGTCCCAGTAGAATAACAGATGTCCCAGTAGTTTCACAGATGTCCAAATAGTTTCACAGATGTACCAGTAGTTTCACAGATGTCCCAATAGTTTAACAGATGTCCCAATAGTTCACCCATGTCCCAATAGTTTCACAGATGTCTCAGGAGTTTAACAGATGTCCCAATAGTTTAACAGATGTCCCAGTTGTTTCACAGATGTCCCAATAGTTTCACAGATGTCCCAATAGTTTCACAGATGTCCCAATAGGTTCACATATGTCCCAGTAGTTTTACAGATGTCCCAGTAGTTTCACAGATGTCCCAGTAGGTTAACAGATGTCCCCATAGTTTCACAGATGTCCCAATCGTTTCACAGATGTCCCAGTAGTTTTACAGATATCCCAGTAGTTTAACAGATGTCCCAGTAGTTTCACAGATGTCCCAGTAGGTTAACAGATGTCCCCATAGTTTCACAGATGTCCCAATAGGTTCACATATGTCCCAGTAGTTTTACAGATGTCCCAGTAGTTTCACAGATGTCCCATTAGTTTCACAGATGTCCCCACAGTTTCACAGATGTCCCAATAGTTTCCCAGATGTCCCAATAGTTTAACAGATGTCCCCATAGTTTCACAGATGTACCAGTAGTTTCACAGATGTCCCAATAGTTTCACAGATGTCCCAATAGTTTCACAGATGTCCCAATAGTTTCACAGATGTACTAGTAGTTTCACAGATGTCCCAATAGTTTCACATATGTCCCATTAGTTTCACAGATGTCCCCATAGTTTCACAGATGTCCCAATAGTTTAACATATGTCCCAGTAGTTTTACAGATGTCCCAGTAGTTTCACAGATGTCCCCATAGTTTCACAGATGTCCCAATAGTTTAACAGATGTCCCAGTAGTTTTACAGATGTCCCAGTAGTTTCACACATGTCCCAGTAGTTTCTCAGACGCCCCAATAGTTTCACATATGTCCCATTAGTTTCACAGATGTCCCCATAGTTTCACAGATGTCCCAATAGTTTCACAGATGTACGAGCAGTTTCACAGATGTCCCAATAGTTTCACATATGTCCCATTAGTTTCACAGATGTCCCCATAGTTTCACAGATGTCCCAATAGTTTCACAGATGTCCCATTAGTTTCACAGATGTCCCCATAGTTTCACAGATGTCCCAATAGTTTAACAGATGTCCCAGTAGTTTTACAGATGTCCCAGTAGTTTCACACATGTCCCAATAGTTTAACAGATGTCCCAGTAGTTTAACAGATGTCCCAGTAGTTTCACAGATGTCCCAGTAGGTTAACAGATGTCCCCATAGTTTCACAGATGTCCCAATCGTTTCACAGATGTCCCAGTAGTTTTACAGATATCCCAGTAGGTTAACAGATGTCCCCATAGTTTCACAGATGTCCCAATAGTTTAACAGATGTCCCAGTAGTTTAACAGATGTCCCAGTAGTTTCACAGATGTCCCAGTAGGTTAACAGATGTCCCCATAGTTTCACAGATGTCCCAATAGGTTCACATATGTCCCAGTAGTTTTACAGATGTCCCAGTAGTTTTACAGATGTCCCATTAGTTTCACAGATGTCCCAATAGTTTCACAGATGTTCCAATAGTTTAACAGATGTCCCAGTAGTTTTACAGATGTCCCAGTAGTTTCACACATGTCCCAGTAGTTTCACAGACGCCCCAATAGTTTCACATATGTCCCATTAGTTTCACAGATGTCCCCATAGTTTCACAGATGTCCCAATAGTTTCACAGATGTACCAATAGTTTCACAGATGTCCCAATAGTTTAACAGATGTCCCAATAGTTTCACCCATGTCCCAATAGTTTCACAGATGTCCCAGGAGTTTAACAGATGTCCCAAAAGTTTAACAGATGTCCCAGTTGTTTCACAGATGTCCCAATAGTTTCACAGATGTCCCAATAGGTTCACATATGTCCCAGTAGTTTTACAGATGTCCCAGTAGTTTCACAGATGTCCCAATAGTTTAACACATGGCCCAGTAGTTTAACAGATGTCCCAGTAGTTTCACAGATGTCCAAGTAGGTTAACAGATGTCCCCATAGTTTCACAGATGTCCCAATCGTTTCACAGATGTCCCAGTAGTTTTACAGTTATCCCAGTAGGTTAACAGATGTCCCCATAGTTTCACAGATGTCCCAATAGTTTAACAGATGTCCCAGTAGTTTAACAGATGTCCCAGTAGTTTCACAGATGTCCCAGTAGGTTAACAGATGTCCCCATAGTTTCACAGATGTCCCAATAGGTTCACATATGTCCCAGTAGTTTTACAGATGTCCCAGTAGTTTCACAGATGTCCCATTAGTTTCACAGATGTCCCCACAGTTTCACAGATGTCCCAATAGTTTCACAGATGTTCCAATAGTTTAACAGATGTCCCAGTAGTTTTACAGATGTCCCAGTAGTTTCACACATGTCCCAGTAGTTTCACAGACGCCCCAATAGTTTCACATATGTCCCATTAGTTTCACAGATGTCCCCATAGTTTCACAGATGTCCCAATAGTTTCACAGATGTACCAATAGTTTCACAGATGTCCCAATAGTTTAACAGATGTCCCAATAGTTTCACCCATGTCCCAATAGTTTCACAGATGTCCCAGGAGTTTAACAGATGTCCCAAAAGTTTAACAGGTGTCCCAGTTGTTTCACAGATGTCCCAATAGTTTCACAGATGTCCCAATAGGTTCACATATGTCCCAGTAGTTTTACAGATGTCCCAGTAGTTTCACAGATGTCCCAATAGTTTAACACATGGCCCAGTAGTTTAACAGATGTCCCAGTAGTTTCACAGATGTCCCAGTAGGTTAACAGATGTCCCCATAGTTTCACAGATGTCCCAATCGTTTCACAGATGTCTCAGTAGTTTTACAGTTATCCCAGTAGGTTAACAGATGTCCCCATAGTTTCACAGATGTCCCAATAGTTTAACAGATGTCCCAGTAGTTTAACAGATGTCCCAGTAGTTTCACAGATGTCCCAGTAGGTTAACAGATGTCCCAATAGGTTCACATATGTCCCAGTAGTTTTACAGATGTCCCAGTAGTTTCACAGATGTCCCATTAGTTTCACAGATGTCCCCACAGTTTCACAGATGTCCCAATAGTTTCCCAGATGTCCCAATAGTTTCACAGATGTCCCCATAGTTTCACAGATGTACCAGTAGTTTCACAGATGTCCCAATAGTTTCACAGATGTCCCAATAGTTTCACAGATGTACTAGTAGTTTCACAGATGTCCCAATAGGTTCACATATGTCCCAATAGGTTCACATATGTCCCAGTAGTTTTACAGATGTCCCAGTAGTTTCACAGATGTCCCAATAGTTTAACAGATGTCCCAGTAGATTAACAGATGTCCCAGTAGTTTCACAGATGTCCAAATAGTTTCACAGATGTACCAGTAGTTTCACAGATGTCCCAATAGTTTAACAGATGTCCCAATAGTTCACCCATGTCCCAATAGTTTCACAGATGTCTCAGGAGTTTAACAGATGTCCCAATAGTTTAACAGATGTCCCAGTTGTTTCACAGATGTCCCAATAGTTTCACAGATGTCCCAATAGTTTCACAGATGTCCCAATAGGTTCACATATGTCCCAGTAGTTTTACAGATGTCCCAGTAGTTTCACAGATGTCCCAGTAGGTTAACAGATGTCCCCATAGTTTCACAGATGTCCCAATCGTTTCACAGATGTCCCAGTAGTTTTACAGATATCCCAATAGTTTCACAGATGTCCCAGTAGTTTCACAGATGTCCCAATAGTTTCACAGATGTCCCAATAGTTTCACAGATGTACTAGTAGTTTCACAGATGTCCCAATAGTTTCACAGATGTCCCAATAGGTTCACATATGTCCCAGTAGTTTCACAGATGTCCCCATAGTTTCACAGATGTCCCAATAGTTTAACAGATGTCCCAGTAGTTTTACAGATGTCCCCATAGTTTCACAGATGTCCCAATAGTTTAACAGATGTCCCAGTAGTTTTACAGATGTCCCAGTAGTTTCACACATGTCCCAGTAGTTTCACAGACGCCCCAATAGTTTTACATATGTCCCATTAGTTTCACAGATGTCCCCATAGTTTCACAGATGTTCCAATAGTTTCACAGATGTCCCAATAGTTTCACAGATGTCCCAATAGTTTCACAGATGTCCCAATAGGTTCACATATGTCCCAATAGGTTCACATATGTCCCATTAGTTTCACAGATGTCCCCATAGTTTCACAGATGTCCCAATAGTTTCACAGATGTCCCAATAGTTTCACAGATGTCCCATTAGTTTCACAGATGTCCCCATAGTTTCACATATGTCCCAGTAGTTTCCCAGATGTCCCAATAGTTTCACAGATGTCCCAGGAGTTTAACAGATGTCCCCGTATAGGAATAGGTTTTACCCTTTTAACTGGCACAAAAAACTGACACCTTTATTCAAGGCATCATGTTTGCAATAACCACAACACAAGCAGTCAAAATGCAAAAAAAAGACAACTCTGATAATAATATTGGCACTGTCCTTGAATTTGATTGGTCCACACCCGAGACGGCTTTTCTTAAGAGCCTAGTCTCCATTGGTGTTGGACCAGAAGACGCCAAAAGGCGTACAACTCAAAAACAGCGCCACTATCAGAGTATTGAGGGCTCGGGGTGAGCATTTACATTATGGGACCTCCTTTGCCAGTAACAAGATACAGGAATAGGTTTTTACCCTTTTAACTGGCTCCCTCATCCTGCTCCAGACATCCGAGATGCTCTTGCTCACGGCAGGAGGCTTTGGCGTCTGTGGATAAAGACAAAAATCCCCCCCCCCCCCGTATAGTTAGCATGGCTGTCGGTGCTCGCGCTGTTGGCGACTAGCAGCGTCCATGAAGGCTGGCACAGCGCGCGCATAAAAAATATATATATTGTGGACGATGTTGGTCACGAAAGCCTACGTGTTAAATCTGTGAAACCGCCTGGACATCTGTGAAACTAAACTAAGGGGATATCCGTGAAACCATTGGGAATATCTGCGAATCTGCGGTGACTGCGACCGTCACCGCGTGGCGCCGGGCTTACGAAGCCACGGCGTGTAACGTGTTGCCATCACGTGCAGCCCCGCTCACTGATCGTAGTACCACCGGCCCCGGCGGGGCCTGGGTTGAGCGTCGGCCAGCCAGGGTCACGTTGGGGCACGGTACGCCGGCTGACCTGCCGACGCGCGACCGGACGATATCGGGCGGGGGGGGGGGGGCCCGCCGGTGGACCGGGGGGAGGCCGCTGGGCGGTCACGTGGTCTAGAGGAGCTCTCGGGGAGCCCTTTGGGAAAGAGCCGGAGAGGTCTGGAAGGTGGGCGGGGCGAGGGGCGGAGCCGGGCCCAGCCCCAGGCCGCCATAACGGGGGGGGGCCACGTGAAGGGGCTCGGGGGTCCTTCGTGTTGCTGGCGATGAAGATCCACGGTGGGTTAAACGAAGCCTCTAGCCACGCGGTCCAGGACCCGGCTCATGGAGTCCGGGCCGGGGATAGGGAACCTTGTCCAGTTCTGTCGTGGCGTGGCCAGGTGAGCACTCAACACCCAAAGTGTGGGTGGCGTTGTGTTACATCGATTTAATGAATAGCGTTGCTCCCAAGGCAACGTCTCGCCATTCGGTTGGACTCACTACAAAACCTATTGGGATGTCTTTGAAACGATTGGCCAGCAACACGCCCGGCAGTCTTCGGCCACACCAGCAGCCACGTTTCCAAACCGGACCAGGTAGTTATGTGACGACCTGTTGTGCGCCCTCGTGTGAATCTTTACCAATGAAAGTTCTACCGGGAGCTATCCCAAGGCCACATTCGTCGGCACGGCCTGTGGTAGAATCATCGCTGCGCACCGTGGCACTGCAGCCAGAATCAGAATCTTTATTTATACTGGAGGAATACGATGAGCTATGAAGCTCTTTTTCACAAATGTAAAATAATTATAACAAGTGTCCAATAGTTTCAGAGATGTCCAATAGTTTCAGAGATGCCCAATAGTTTCAGAGATGCCCAATAGTTTCAGAGATGTCCAATAGTTTTACAGATGCCCAATAGTTTTACAGATGTCCCAATAGTTTCACATATGTCCCAATAGTTTTACAGATGTCCAATAGTTTCAGAGATGCCCAATAGTTTTACAGATGCCCAATAGTTTCAGAGATGTCCAATAGTTTTACAGATGCCCAATAGTTTCAGAGATGTCCAATAGTTTTACAGATGCCCAATAGTTTTACAGATGCCCAATAGTTTTACAGATGTCCCAATAATGTCAGAAATGTCCAATAGTTTTACAGATGCCCAATAGTTTTACAGATGCCCAATAGTTTTACAGATGCCCAATAGTTTTACAGATGTCCAATAGTTTCAGAGATGTCCAATAGTTTTACAGATATACAATAGTTTCAGAGATGTCCAATAGTTTCAGAGGTGCCCAATAGTTTCAGAGATGCCCAATAGTTTTACAGATATCCAATAGTTTCACAGATGCCCAATAGTTTTACAGATGCCCAATAGTTTTAGATATGCCCAATAGTTTTACAGATGCCCAATAGTTTTAGAGATGCCCAATAGTTTTAGAGATGCCCAATAGTTTTACAGATATCCAATAGTTTCAGAGGTGCCCAATAGTTTTACAGATATCCAATAGTTTCACAGATGCCCAATAGTTTTACAGATGCCCAATAGTTTTAGAGATGCCCAATAGTTTTACAGATGCCCAATAGTTTTAGAGATGCCCAATAGTTTTAGAGATGCCCAATAGTTTTACAGATGCCCAATAGTTTCACTCATGTCCAGTCGTCGCCTTCCCCTGGTGCAGCCCCCCAACGTGACCACGAGCCGTGAGGTTGACGCGCAGCTCACCAGTACCGGGGTCTTGGTGGAAGCCGAGCGGGAACGACGATCGCCTGTCGCTAGATCTCGGCCGTGCGCCTCACCCCTCTCCCCGGAATCCCCACGGCCACCGTCGCTTCGTCAGCGGGGGGCGGTCGGAGTCGCCGCACCGTCACCCCTACGGACGTCGCGGTCGGGCGGGCCGATGCCGTCCTTGCCGCCGTTGCCGCCGTTGCCGCCGTTGCCGCCGCCGCCGCCGCCCATCCTCCTCGCGTGCAGGGTGCCCTCGCTCACGGCGGGGAGGGATCGGCATCCGTGCGCGCGGGGAGGCGACAATCCCCCCACGCGGCGCATTAGCGGACCGCCGGGGGGGCAGGCGAAGTCGGCGAGGGGCTCCGACGAACACCGGCAAAGCTCCGTCGCCGCACGTGGGGAGTCGTTCACGGCCGCGGCCCGGCGCTCTCAACGCACCTCTCCAAAGGTGGAGGTGGGCGGAACCGGAGGAGGGGGAGGAGGAGCCTGCAGGAGAAAGGTCCTAGAACAAGATGACACTGAAGCAGACGAACGGGGGAATAACACAATTTCAAAAGTAGCAGCTTTGCATTATTCAAATATTCGCCACGTGCCGGACACCTCCAATCACCGGATCGGTTCCCACTCCACTCGGTCTCGTCTCGCAGAGATCCCACAGAACCATCTGTCGGTGTTCCTACAAACATCCCGCGTGCGTACGCACCGTGGGCTAGAGCAGCAACTCTTGGCACAATGGTGGTGGTGGTGGTGATGGTGGGGGTGGTGGTGATGGTGATGGTGGTGATGGTGGTGGTAGTGGTGGGGGTGGTGATGGTGGTGGTGGTGGTGGGGGTGGTGATGGTGGTGGTGGTGGTGGTGATGGTGGTGGTGGTGGTGATGGTGGTGGTGATGATGGTGGTGGTGATGGTGGTGGTGATGGTGGTGGTGGTGGTGATGGTGGTGATGGTGGTGATGGTGGTGGGGGTGGTGGTGGTGGTGGTGGTGATGGTGGTGGTGGTGATGGTGGTGATGGTGGTGGTAGTGGTGGGGGTGGTGATGGTGGTGGTGGTGGTGGTGGGGGTGGTGATGGTGGTGGTGGTGGTGGTGGTGATGGTGGGGGTGATGATGATGGTGGTGGTGGTGGTGATGGTGGTGCTGGTGATGGTGGTGGTGATGGTGGTGATGGTGGTGGTGGTGATGGTGGTGATGGTGGTGGTGGTGATGGTGGTGGTGGTGGTGATAGTGGGGGTGGTGGTGGTGATGGTGGTGGTGGTGATGGTGGTGATGGTGGTGGTGATGGTGGTGGTGAACGTGATGGTGGTGGTGGTGGTGGTGGCGGTGGTGGGGGTGGTGGTGGTGGTGGTGGTGATGGTGGTGGTGGTGATGGTGGTGATGGTGGTGGTAGTGGTGGGGGTGGTGATGGTGGTGGTGGGGGTGGTGATGGTGGTGGTGGTGGTGGGGGTGATGATGGTGGTGGTGGTGATGGTGGTGGTGGTGATGGTGGTGATGGTGGTGGTGATAGTGGGGGTGGTGGTGGTGATGGTGGTGATGGTGATGATGGTGGTGGTGGTGGTGATGGTGGTGGTGATGGTGGTGATGGTGGTGGTGGTGATAGTGGGGGTGGTGGTGGTGATGATGGTGGTGGTGGGGGTGGTGATGGTGGTGGTGGGGGTGGTGATGGTGATGGTGGGGGTGGTGATGGTGGTGGTGGTGGTGGGGGTGGTGATGGTGGTGGTGGTGGGGGTGGTGATGGTGGTGGGGGTGGTGGTGGTGGTGATGGTGGTGGTGATGGTGGGGGTGGTGGTGATGGTGGTGGTGGTGATGGTGGTGGGGGTGGTGGTGGTGGTGATGGTGGTGGTGATGGTGGGGGTGGTGGTGATGGTGGTGGTGATGGTGGTGGTGGTTATGGTCATGGTGGTGGTGGTGGCGCTGCTGTTACTGGTGGCCTTGGTCAGGACCCGTTCCCTGACCCTCCTCACCTACGTCACAATGCTCTTGCAGGTGACGGGGAGATTTGTATCTGAGTGGACAAAGACAAAGATGACCCTCCCCCCGTAGAGCATTAACACTACACTATACACTACACTATACACTACACTATACACTACACTATACACTACACTATACACTATACTATACACTACACTATACACTGCACTATACACTACACTATACACTACACTATACACTACACTATACACTACACTATACACTACACTATACACTACACTATACACTACTCTACACTACACTATACACTACACTATACACTACACTATACACTATACACTACACTATACACTACACTACACTATACACTACACTATACACTATCCACTACACTATACACTACACACTACACTATACACTACACTATACACTACACTATACACTACACCACTATACACTACACTATACACTACACTATACACTACACTATACACTACACTATACACTATAAACTACACTATACACTATACTATACATTATACACTACACTATACACTATACACTACACTATACACTACACTATACAACTATGCACTACACTATACACTACAGTATACACTACACTATACACTACACACTACAGACTACACTATACACTACACTATACACTACACTATACACTACACTATACACTACACTATACACTACACTATACACTATACTATACACTACACTATACACTACACTATACTATACACTACACTATACACTATACACTACACACTATACACTACACACTACACTATACACTACACTATACACTACACTATACTACACTACACACTATACACTAC